>NC_134018.1:1425000-2137500 GCF_040712315.1 Castanea sativa | reverse complement strand
TTTCTGATCTTTCTCCTTTTGATGTAGGTGACGATTCGAGGACGAATTCTTTTGAAGAGAGGGGGAATGATGAGAATCAACAAGTATTCAAGGATCCATTGCATGTTCCAGTTGGGCCTATTACAAGAGCAAGATCCAAGAAGATCAAAGAAGCACTTAATGGGCTGATTCTAATATAGGACATTCCAAGCTTGGCCCAAAGGAAGATGAAAGCGTAATAAATTTAATTCAAGCTATTTAGGGCTGATCTGGCTTAATTGGGAGTGATTTATGGCATGAATCAATGGCAGATTGACTTTCCAGCTCTATATCAGTTAAGGCAGATTTTTTCCTATTTTGGATCTGCTAATTTTAGACCAAATCAAATTTTATTTAGGGTTTTGTTATTTAGTACGTTTTTTTAGGTATTTTTCTTGTTTTTAGGTGCATTTAATGCTTTTTAGGTCAAACTTGATTCCTGATATGGTAAGGTATCAATTAGGAGTTATTTTAGAATATATTTTCTTGTCTGTCAAGTTTCGTGGAGTCCTTAAATAGGCCTTGAAGTCTGTAAACGTTTTTTTAGAAATTTATTGAATAAAATTTAGAAAAGGTGAGGCTTTGCTCTCTTTTGGTTCTTCAAGAACTGTGAACTTATCAAGGATTCTTCCTTGTGGCGTTCAAACTTTATACCTTTGGTTCGTGATTCTTTATAATCATTGGGTCAAGGTCAACTTATACCTTTGGTTCGCGTTTCTCTTATAAACGTTGGGTCAGGGTTTCTATCATAAATCTGATTTTTTAGCTTTCCTGAGTTAAATATTCCAATATTTTTGTTGGGTCTCAAAGCGTGTCGATTGAGGTTCGCATCATAGGGGTTTGGGAGAAGATGGGAGACATTTAAAACAAATGTCCCACGGAATACCCTTTTAAAAGCTGATCTGATGATTTTTGTGGGAAGCTGGGAATTTTCGCTGATTACATATTTGCAAAATTTCGCTGGTATTTCGCTGGTAAGCTTTACTTGTGAAGCAGTCGCGAAAGTCTCTGTCAAAGATTGAAAAACTTGGGAATTGGACCATTTAACTCCCAATTGAGCTTATACATGAAATAAGTCACGAAAACACCCAAAACACATGTGTTTCACACAAAAACAACTTGAAAAACTTTGAAATACATGAATGATACAAATCACTTCCAAAAGCAAACATAAAGAACAAAAATCTTTTTGGTTTAATCCACATATGGTTGAACGCACACACATTACATTTGAACATGTACAAACACAAATGAAATAGGCATTCATTGAACATTAAACTTGTGTGTTATGTGTGTGGATCAAGTATGGAATAGTCCTTAGTCTAAAGTGAAACTTCAATGATCAATTCAATCAAGTCATACACAACTAGTACTAAGTCAAGTGGACTATCTCAATTATAGAAATGAACATATATGATCTCCCACAAGAAAATGATTACATATCTTTAAAGCTTTTCATTTGGCTTCTTTACAAATCATAACATTTGATTATTTTTGAACAAATAAATCTCATTTTGAGATCGATGCTTGAACTTTTTGATATTTCATCTTTGTGAGTAAGCCTTTGGCTTTTTGAGGCACCATACATTTCAATACAAGTCGCTTTCCCTTTTTCCTAGTCAAATACTAGTATGTGCGACGACTTTTGCAGCTTATTATCTTTCTTCGAGATTTGACATTTGATGAGCTATAAACAAAAACATAAAAACGTGAGCATAGATATAGGCACAAGTCTATGCATGTATCAAGACCAACAAGAATATTGACTAATCATTCATCACAAGCTTGAAGATCGATTTACAATAGTCACACATAGATTTCAAGATTTTTCCCACAAAGATAGATGTGCATACAAAACAAGTTAAGCTCGTAAATGCACTACGCCATTAGTACGAAGGTACTAGGCCAAACTCACATGTGAAATGTGCTCAAACATACACGATCAAACTTTTTGAATTTTTCACTTTTTATGTGGTTTTGGATTTTTACACATACAAAAGCAAAAGCATAAAAGTAAGATCAAAAACAAAAACAAAACAATGCATATAAAGAGATGCATGATGCATGATCCTCGAAAATCAAGGAAAGGACTAAAAGATATCACTTCAAATCCATTGTTCATGGATTGGGTAGCTGTGCTCCAAATGTTAGGTGGCACAATCCTCGAAAAGCTTCCCTTTATCTTGATGATACTGACATTGTGGGAATTGAATTTCATAGAGATAATTTGACTAGCTGGTTGGTAAAAGGACTGCTGCATCGCATTATGCTTTCGATATTGGGAATCGGGGGACTAGGCAAGACCACTCTTGCTAAGAAAGTCTACAACCACCAAACAGTGAGAGTACACTTTGATTGCCAAGCTTGGATCTCAGTTTCTCAATCATACAACATTGAAGATCTACTAAGGAGCATGATAAAGCAATTTTGTGAGGTCAAAATGAAGAGTCCTCTTCCAGGAATGGACTTAATGGATGAGGAGTCCTTGATATTAAGCTTAAGGAATTACTTGCAGCAAAAGAGGTATGTGGTTGTATTTGTTGATATACAAAAAATAGATTTTCGGGAGGATATAGAACATGTTTTACCCGATAGTAACAAAGCTTCTAGAATAATTATCACAACACGTAAGTTTAAAGTTGTTAATTTTTGCAAAAAATTTTGTCCTGTCTATGTTCATTAGTTACAACCACTGCCTCCTAAGAAGGCATGGGAGCTCTTTTGCACAAGAGCATTCCAAAATGACTTTGGAGGACATTGCCCCTTAGAGTTAGAGGAATTGTCTCAAGAAATTGTTGAGAAATGCCAAGGATTACAACAAGCAATTACTTCTATAGGTGGTCTTTTATCCACCAAACACAAAACCTTGTTTGAATGGAGAAACTTGCATGACAACCTTGCCTATGAGTCAGGAACAAATCCCCATCTTGTTGGTGTCCACAAAGTTCTATCCTTAAGTTATGAAGACTTACCACACCATCTTAAATCTTGTCTCTTATGGCACGTATCTAGAGAATTTTCGCATTTTGTGTAGAACATTGATTCAACAATGGATAGCTGAAGGCTTTGTCAATGAAATAAAGGATAAAACATTGGAAGAGATCGGCAAAGAATACTTGACCGAGCTTATTGACAAAAGCTTGGTTCAAGTATTAGAGGTTAATGTTGGTGGAGAAGTTATAGTGTGTGGAATCCATGACCTATTGCATGAGATCATCTTACAAAAGATGGAAGATTTAGGTTTTTGTCATGTTTTGTCAAAAGGGGAGTCAAGTTATGAAGAACCAACACGATGTATGTTAGTACATAGAGTTTCATATGGCGTATTGCAGAGCTTTAAGAAATCTCCCATCCATTCTCTTTTATTCTTCAATATTGATGAATTGCACGAGTCCTTATGAGTTCATTTTTAAAAAATTTCAAGCTTATGAAAGTATTGGGTTTTGAGAGTACTCCATTGGATCATTTTCCAGAAGATGTGGGGAATTTATTTCATTTAAAGTATTAAAACTTGAATGGTACAAAAGTAAAGACTTCCAAAATCCATTGTAAAGCTGCAGAATTTGGAGACTTTGTCTTTGGAACAAACCCTAATACAGGAGGTACCTTTTGCGATCAATAGGCTTCATAAGCTACGGTGTCTTTTAGCCTACTATTTTGATGACAACATGGATATCAGTCTTAATATTTTAAGAGGGGTTAAAATACATGGGAGCATTGGATGCTTAAAGGCACTGGGAAACCTACGGTACGTGGACACAAATCTTGGAGGGGTCAAATTGGTTGAAGATTTGAGAAAGTTGAGCCAATTGAAGGATCTAGGCTTGGTAAACCTGACTAGGGAGACTGGAAGGGCCTTATGTACCTCTATTGAGAACATGAACAGCTTAACAGATCTATATGTAAGCTTGATCAACGAAGATGAGGTTGTTGATTTACAGCCGATTTCATCTCCACCTAAATGTCTTTGAAAACTCTCCATGAAGGGGCGTTTAGCAAAGTTGCCGGACTGGATTTCAGAACTTCAACACCTAGTCTCAATAAACTTTTATTGGACAAGGTTAAGTGACGATCCACTCAAAGCCTTTCAAAATCTTCCTAATCTAGCGGAGCTCATACTGGAAATGGAAGCATATAATGGAGAGCAATTGCAAATTAGGAAAGGAGGATTTCCAAAACTCAAAGTGCTAGGGCTCTCAGATTTGACTGAATTGATTTCATTGAATATATACCAAGAAGCGTTACCCCTTCTTGAAAAATTGAGCATTGAACGTTGTCCACAACTAATGGAGGTACCCTCTGGTGTCCAACACCTGAGAAACCTTAGCGAACTGATATTTACAGATATGCCAAGCGAATTCGAACAAATTTTGGATCCAAAGCAAGGGTCACATTATTGGATCATTGAGCATGTACCATTCATCTTCCTCCGTCACAAGGTTTGCAAAGGTATTTTTGGCTATGAGACCCACAATCTCAGTTCTAAGTATTTGGAGAGATCAAAAGGGACAACAATCAACGAGGCTGATGATACCAACAACAATAATGGGGATGATATCAATGCTTCAGATGATAAAGGTTAGTGAAATGTAGCTAAAATCATTTTTTGAATTTTAGTGAGATTTATGCTTTTTTTGTTTTTTGAAGGAAAAAAAAAATATTGGGAACAATGCCTTAAGGATACTTCCTTTTTTGTTGCATTAAATTATTCCAATACTAATTAAACTTTTTTCATTTGTGTAGGTAAACAAATAATTTCTACATAGTGATGCCAATTGGTAAATCTGTTGGTAGCACCATTTTTTCTTGTGATCCTCTTTGTTGAATCTTTCTATATCAATTTCTATTGGATCATTCTTAGTTTCGGAATAATTGTTGGACTTCATCTAGCGACTGAAGTGAACGGAGAGTGGAAATATTAATGCTTCTGTTGGATGGATTTGTGGCTTTTCTTCTCAAATGCTAGTATTTGTATGTTTTGTTCTGCTTCTTGTTACCCAGAATAAGTGGCTGTGTTTGCCACAATTAATTAAGGACTTCCTTGTTACCCACCCTACCTCCCCTACTGTTGTAATAGCTTGTAACTGTTTGTTTATCCTGTGAAAGGATATGAACATCTTTGAATTATGCCCTTTCTGGTTTTGCTATCTCTCATTTATTAGTTACTACTGAGCCAACAAAATAATAATAATAATAATAATAATAATAATAATAATAATAATAATAATCAATAATTGGTTTGTTGTCAAAAAAGAAAATAATATCATCAATTCGTTTGGATTTCGGTACTATGATTTAATTTCTTCTATGATATTTGTAATATGTTTGGATTTTGATACCCACCATTAGTTATTGCTTTATTATTATTATTTTTTTCATTTTTTGTTGAGTTATTACTTGGTAATTTTTTTTTTCATTTTTTGGCTTGGGTTTTCGACTTTTCCTGACGAATAATGTCATGGAAGTTGAGTCATAGATTTTTATCGTAAAAAGCACATTGTCCTTTTTATTTTGCACTAATTGCGGACCCGCGCGTTGCTCGTAATAATTTCTTTTATGGTGATTGGATGTTTTGGTCAGAGAATTTATTTTGTATTATTAGAGATTAGTATTTGAAATAGAAAGATGAAATTTTATTGTTGAATATCCACAAAAGCCAGTAATTCATTTTAAGTTGGAGATACATAATCCAAAAAAAAAAAAAAATTTTGTTGACAACTTTTGTTATATTGTATGAAAAATGCCATTTTTAAAAAAGGCCAATGAAACATCACTTAAGAATTTTATCAAACTATTTGTGCACATGTAGCACTATGAAATTTATCCAAGTTCAAAGCAGGGGTTTAAATAGTAGCACAGAAATTATGAATTGATGCATAATTCAAATGTAACAACAAAACTCTAAATAATCACTAACTAATACAACCAGTTTGCTTCAAAGTAAAGGATACCATTTAACCACATATTAAAACAACTTTAAATATAACAAATTGCTAAGCATGGCCTCCAAATTATTTGCAAATTAAAGATTTATCAACCAACTAATTATCGCCATAGTCTCCATATATATTCACACATCCATTTCTTGATCCAAAAAAAAGAAAACTTCTTTCTATTCATCCCATATGTTTCGATTTGCATTTCCACTAATTGGTCTTTAGGTAATACTACAAAATAAGTAAAAATTCTTCAAATCCCATGTTCAGAAATAAAACATTTCATTCATATAATAAATTTCAACAAAAACCACCAAAAAAAAAAAAGGTTTGATCTTTGGAGTTATAAACCTGTTGGGAAGCCTTTTAATCATTGTGCAAGACGACTCAGTCTTCTGGGTTGGAAAAATGAACAGCCTAGGAGGCGATCATCAAGGCCACTCTCGCCTTCAACAACACCATTGTCAATAGCTCCAATTTAAACAATTTGGATTCAACCAGCATGCTTCTTCATCATTGTTAGATTCTAAGAAAGGCAAGAGGTAAGAAGAAGGAAGGGTTGTAGAATGAGAGAATGTTGCTTTGGGGTTTTAGATAGAGGGACAGAAAGAAGAATGTAGAGAGAGATAAAGAAAGAAGTTGAGGAAGAAGGAATATGAAAGGTACAAATTTGTAACTTCCTAACGCCTGAACATTGTGTTTGTTGGTTTTTAAGGGAAAATGCTAGCGAGAATTAGATTAAGAGTTTGAAACTATAGGTTTTGGTAAAGATGAAGAGAGAAACTGATATAGATAAAGATATTGATATATAGATATAGTGGTGGGAATTATGGTGGAGATAGTGGTGGGAATTAAATTAATATGAAGTAGGCTTTATGGTGGAGATAGAGGTGAGATTTGTAACTTCCTAAAGCCGGAACGTTGTGTTTGTTGGTTTTAAGGGAAAATGCTAGTGAGAATTAGATTGAGTTTGAAACTCTAGGTTTTAGTGAAGATGAAGAGAGAAATTGATTTAGATATAGATATAGATATATAGATATAGTGGAATGAGAGAAGGTTGCTTTGACATTTTAGATAGAGGGATAGAGAGAAGAATGTAGAGAGAGATGAAGAAAGAAGTTGAGGGAGAAGGAATATGAAAGGTACAAATTTGTAATTTCCTAAAGCCGGAACGTTGTGTTTGTTGGTTTTTAAGGGAAAATGCTAGTGAGAATTAGATTAAGAGTTTGAAACTGTAGGTCTTGGCAAAGATGAAGAGAGAAACTGATATAGATAAAGATATATAGTGGTGGGAATTATGGTGGAGATAGTGACGAGAATTAATAAATGGGCTTTATGGTGGAGGTGGTGGAGATAGTGGTGGGAATTAAATTAATATGAAGTAGGCTTTATGGTGGAAATAGAGGTGAGATTTGTAACTTCCTAAAGCCAGAACATTGTATTTGTTGGTTTTTAAGGGAAAATGCTAGTGAGAATTAGATTGAGTTTGAAACAGTAGGTTTTGGCAAAGATGAAGAGAGAAATTGATGTAAATATAGATATAGATATATAGATATATAGATATAGTGGTGGGAATTATGGTGGAGATAGTGGTGGAAATTAATAAATGAGCTTTATGGTGGAGATAGTGATGAGAATTAATTTAATAGGAAGTGGGTTTTATGGTGAAGATAGAGGTGAGATTTATTTTATTATTTTAAAATTGATAAAATCTATTTTTAAATTGTTGGGAAAATACAAAAAAAAAAATTATGGAAATGACATGGCTGCTAACGTGGTTTAATGTGAGCGTAACAACATTCAATGCTAGGTTTCAACTTTTAGTAATACTAGTCGCTAACCCGTGCGATGCACGGGAAAGGTATTAAGTACAATATATAATTTAATCTTGGTTTATTTTACTACAACACCGAAATTGAATTTGTAAAACAAAACCATATAGCTAAAACATTAGTTAATAGCTATACTTTTCAGATATTTATTAAACTATATATATATATATATATATATATATATATAATCATTATTATTATCAACTTGACATTATTTAAATATATGATACCAACATGCATGCTTCAAGATAATGTCCAATGCTGAAAACAACTTCGAAAAAAAAATCAACCAAACAGTTTGATGAATAAATATATTACAATCTATGATATAAGCCAAGAGATAGCACATGAAATAAACTTTGAAACCAATATGAACAAAACCCATGTCAACACGTACATATGCTATGAAAGTAAAAATACGAAAAAAAAAAAAAGATTGATAAACACGGATGATGAAAAATAAAAATATGGAAAAAAAGCTAGGAATAGAAATATAAGATAAAGATCATTGAAATCTTCTAGAAAGTTTCAGATAATGGAAAAAATGAACACAAAATTTAAGATGTTAAAACTTCCAAAAGGCCAAAAAAAATTAAAAATTCAGAAGATTCAAAGCTTCAAAAGCATTGAAATATATATATATATATATATAATTATGCAAATAGAAAAATACAATAAAAAGAAGGATATATTACCCTCAAAAGAATAATCCATGATTATAGCTTTTCTACTATTTGAATATGACTCAATAACTTGAATAAAAAAACTAAAAAAAAATTGTAAAAACAAAAAGCTCACTATAAAGAGAGAGAGAGAGAGAGTATGAAGAATGAACTAAATTTTTAGGTTTTTTTTCCAAAGAAATATAAAGTGAAATTTATATGGAACGGTGTAAAATTCATAACTACTCATTGGAATGATGAAACTCTACAACAATAGTGGTAAAAATAGTACTGAAACAGTTTGCTTAAGAGGCCAAATGAATAGGTACATTTTTCTATGATAGTGTCCATCTGTAACAAAACATGGAACACATAGTGAACAAATCATCATATGTTGCTTCAAACAACCAAAGCCAATAAACTAATGCAGATACGAACAAAAAAGGACAACAACTTAAAAAAGAGTATGCTTTTTAAAGATAAATAGAGCCTAGACAACAACAAAGACACTTCTTCAATGTGATTAATTAACTTTAAACGGGACATGAAAGAAGTGTAAAAAGGCCAACTATGTAAACAATCATAAAAATCTCAAAATCTCAAAAGCATAAACACATAAATCCATTACGAATGTCCAGATTCCAAAAGCGTAACTATTTTTAAAGCCTTTTATATTGTAAATTAGAGATAAAAAGAAGGAAAGACATACCTTAGGAGGCTTGACGCCTATATCCTCATGTCGTTCAACTGCCTCTTAACCAAACCTTAGGAGCCATCTCACCCATGATTAATCAAACTGTAGGGCAGTCTCAAACTTTATCGTAGACAACATTAGATTAATCAAACCTAAATAACCAAATCTAAATCTTATTTTAACGCCTAAGTTTTTGTCTATTTTAAATACCTTTACCAGTTGTGGTTTGGTTCCGACAATATGAGGGTGGTGGGATGTGGCCACGGATTTCTCTCTTTCTTTCTCTCCCTATGCAATTTTCTTCTCGATGACATACAATGAATAGATACGGAAAGTTTCGATTTAAAGGATTTGGAGAAATTGTTTCACAGTTACCCACTGGAAATAAAAGTCAGAGAGAAGGAGAGAGGAGTATAGATATAAGAAAAGAAGTGTTTATTTGATCTTTTGTAACTGCTACCCAAGAGAAAACGTTGTGTATTTAATTTACTACAGGCAACACCAACACCAACACCAACAGGTGGTAAAAATTTCACTGAACCAGTTTGCTTAAGTGGTCAAATAAGAAGATACAATGTTTCAGATTTTCTATAACGTAGATGTGTTAGTAATTTATGTAACCACGTGCCGTAATGAGAAATGGTCAACAAAAAGTCAAACGTTTCGACTATTAGTTATTATATAAATATAGATTTGTTGAAAGATGTAATTCACCACCAACCACTTTATGGTATGTTAATTTGGATTTTGCTGGTTATTCATATTACGCTTGAATTGCACTATGTGAAAATTTGAAGAATCCACTTTGAGATTCACTTTTGAGATTTTTAGTGATATATATATATATATATATATATATATATATATATATATATATATATATATTATTTTTTTGGGAGTGTAAACTTCTTCATTACTAACCATAGTTTGACAAAGTTGTGGTAGGTAAACAATCAATTGTTTTTGTTAGGAGAGGTTGGGCTAAATTTTTTATGTTTTATTCCATGGATTTACTTCTTTATGTTTGCAGTTGTCTCTTCTAGTGTGATGCTCATTGTTGCAGCCCAAATATGTGGTTGTTTTGTCACAATCATGGGTTTATTGGTGTTGCTATTTTCCTAAGTACAATTGCAGTTGCAATCACCTGTAATTGTTTTGTTTATTTTGTACAACGATTTGAAAATTTTTGAATTGTTGTCTATGTGGTTTTGATCTCTTTCTTCAATCAACTATTGCTCTTTAAATTCCCACATGTTGGGCCTTACCTATCAAAAGGTAATTTTAGCCTACACGTGAGGAGGAGTGATAGAAATATGTGTTTAATGATTAAATTTACTATATCCCAATAGTTTAAGCTTTTGGGATAATTGGTAATTTAGCATGGTATCATTTAGAAGTATTAGCTAAATGATTAAATTTACCATATCCCAATAGTTTAAACTTTTGAAACAATCAATAATTTAACGTGGTATTAGAACATAAAATCCTAAGTTTGATCATTATCACCTTCACTCTACCCCCCATTTAAATTCACAAAACTAGAGAAATCACGGGTTGGGTGGTGTTACTATTTTCCTAATTATGAATGGAATCACCTCGTAAATTTATTTTGTTTTGTGAAAAGATTTGAACTTCTATGAATTGTTCTATGTGGTTTTGATCTTTCTTGCAAACCTATGCGATGCTTGGGAAAGTATAATATAATTATTTCATAAGAATATAATGTAAGCATACCTTAAGAGAGGAGGAGTCGAACCCTAGATGTACATGTTAGGAACAGAAAAAAGTATTAGCTGATCGAAGGGTAATTAGTTATGGTTTAAACTAATCTTATAGTGTATAATAGTATCAATTATATTCACTTCCTCCTTTTCGCAACTTGCGAGAAGGTATTATATGTTCTAAGTAATGCCCGAAGACAAAGTCCAAGACCAATTGTTACTTCTTTGATTTGAAATTTTATTTGACAACTCCCACAGGGTATCAGAAGGGCAAGTCTAATGTTGCAAGCTAAGATGAACAAGCACGGAGACATACAGAGACAAACTTTCAGGCAGAGAGGCAGGGGTCCAAAACAGAGGAGTGGAAGATTGCATCAGTTGTAGTTTAGGATTAGTGCATTTCTGTAGTTTAGTAGTTATTTATACATGTACACGTGTAATCTGGATTTTGTTAGGAGTTTGTTTTTGCTTCAGCTCTTGTATAAAATAGCTCTTGTACAATCATTTTCTAATTAATGCAATCAGAGTTCTCTTTCACAAATTCTCACACAGGGCAAGATTGACTTTTACCCTGTAATTGTAATCTCTAGCAAGATTCCTACACATCACATTTGCAATGTTCAAGATTTGTTCCTCATATTACTCCATAATATTTCATAAAATAACCACACTTGATGAAAAAGACAAATGGAGTAGTTATATATGGTAAATTTTTTATCTTTCCCTGGTCGCCCACGTTAAATTCAGTGGGTAGGAGGAGGCGACCCACAAGAAAAGAGCATGGTTTATTAAACATTGCCTCGCTGACCCACATGTACATGATTAACATACTTAAATGGTATGTGGTTCAACGTGACTTTTTGAAAGTTACATTAAATTTGTCAAATTTGAAAATTGGAGGTTTAATTAATATATTATTCTAAAAACAATATCTTATTTTTTGTTTAATTTTTTTTTTTTTAGGAAATGTTCAATGTATTAATTTTGAAAATATAAAATTCAATTTGTTACAACCCTAACTTATAGGGTTTAAAAGATAGTTTTTGTGTTTATTTTATTTTATTTTTATTATTATTTTAAGTTCGTGGCATTAATTTACAGTATTAGCATAAATAAAATACCTACAATGATCCTTTTTCTTTTCTTGGGTAAAGTCTCACTATAGCATTTTTAATAAAATGAAAAATGGTTAGTGGATTGTAGGTTGATTTTTGTGTGTGAATGGAAAAATTCTTATTTTAATAAAATGAAGAATGGTTAGTGGATTGTAGGTTGATTTTTGTGTGTGAAAGGAAAATTTTTCCCCTTTATTTATTTATTTTTTGTTATTTTTTCTCTTGCACACGCCACCCATTAATTTAGAAGGAGCTTTGTCCAATTTAGAAACAGAAGAGGTTGCTTCCTGGATTAAACCAAGAACAAGTCCGCAAGCCCAAATCGATAGCTAGCTTTGCCGGGCTCCATAGTCCATACCAGCAGCATGTTGAATTTGGAAATTGATCGAGCAAGACAAGTTGATCGTTGCAGATCTCAAGGTGCTGGCTCACACTGAGATGTAGTTAGTGAACTTCAAATTTCAAAGATCTACAAAATACACGAGCCCAATACCAACATTCAGAAGCAATGATATAAGGTTGCAAGGAGTAAGGAGAAACAATATGGCGGAAACTATAGTATTCTCTATTATCGACAAGCTAAAACCCTTGGTGAACGAAGAAGCCAAACTTCTAGGTGGCGTCCATGGAGAAGTTGTTGACATCAAATATGAACTGGAGAGCATTCAGTCCTTCCTCAAGGATGCAAATGCAAGAGCGGCAGCAGAAGAAGACATGAGCGAGGGTGTCAAAACATGGGTGAAACAACTAACAGAAGTCGCTTTCCGCATAGACGTTGCCATCGACCAATACTTGCTTCAGGTGGCACAACATGGTCCTCTTCGGCGTGGTTTTACTGGTTTTGTCCATAAAACAACTCATTCACTCAAAACATTAATACCCCGCCATAAGATAGCAAGTGAGATTCAAGAGATCAAAGCATCAGTGCAGAAAATCAAGGCAAGAAGTGAAAGATACGGCTTCCAATCCACTGGTCAAGGATCAAGCAGCAGTGGTGCTCGGAATGTTAGGTGGCAAGACCCTCGAATGGCTTCTCTTTTTCTTGAAGATGTTGACGTTGTGGGCATTGAATCTCCTAAAGATGAGTTAATCGGTTGGCTCATAAAAGGACACTCTTACCGTACTGTAGTTTCAGTGGTGGGAATGGGGGGACTGGGCAAGACCACTCTTGCCAAGAAAGTTTATGATCACCATATGATGAGAGAAAATTTTGATTGTCATGCTTGGATCTCAGTGTCTCAGTCATACAACGTGATGGATCTAGTAAGGAGGATGGTAAAACAATTTTGTGAGGCAAGAAAGGAGTTTCCTCTTGAGGGAATTGACTCGGCAGACAAGACGTCACTAATTAGCAAAGCAAGGGAGTATTTACAAGGAAAAAGGTATGCAGTTGTATTTGATGATGTATGGGAAATTGATTTTTGGGGGGAGATAGAACATGCTTTACCTGATAATACAAAAGGTCCAAGGATATTGATCACAACACGGAAGTTGGATGTTGCTAATTTTTGCAAAAAATCTTCACATGTTAAAGTTCACAACTTGCAACCACTACTACCTAATAAGGCATGGGAGCTCTTTTGCAAAAGAGCGTTCCAATTTGAACTTGGAGGACATTGTCCCCTAATGTTGGAGAAATCATCTCATGACATTCTTGAGAAGTGTGAAGGATTACCGCTTGCCATTGTTGCTATAGGCGGTCTTTTGTCAACCAAGGACAAAACTCTCTTTGAATGGGAAAAATTGCATGATAGCCTTGGCTTTGAGTTAGGAATAAATCCTCATCTTGCAGGTGTTAGTAAAATTCTATCCCTAAGTTTTGAAGACCTGCCTTACAACCTCAAATCTTGCTTCTTATACCTTGGTATGTATCCAGAGGACTATTCTATTAGCTGCGTAAGATTGATTCGACAATGGATAGCTGAAGGTTTTGTGAAAGCAAAGGAGGGTAAAACATTTGAGGAGATTGCACAAGAATACTTGACTGAATTAATCCACAGAAGCTTGGTTCAAGTATCAAAGGTCAATTTTGATGGAAAAGTTAGACAATGCCGACTCCATGATCTTTTTCGTGAGATTGTCCTTCAAAAGATGAAAGATTTGAATTTTTGTCATGTTTTGTCAAAACAAGAGTCAAACTTTGAAGGACTAACTCGACGTATGTCAGTAGATGGAGTTTCATATAGTGTATTGAAGGGATTTGAGGAGGCACACATTCATTCTCTTTTATTGTTCAATCTTGATGAATTGCCAAAGTCCTTTATGAGTACTTTCTTTGTTGATTTCAAGCTTTTGAAAATAATGGATTTTGAAGATGCTCCATTGGATTGCATTCCTGAAGATGTGGGAGGTTTATTTCACTTAAGGTATTTAAGTTTCAGAAATACCGAAGTAAAAATGCTTCCAAAATCCATAGGAAAGTTGCAAAATTTGGAGACTTTAGATCTAAAGCAATCCCTAGTGTGTGATATACCAGTAGAGATCAACAAGCTTCGCAAGTTGCGACATTTTATAGCCTACTATCGCAACTATCAAATAACATTTAGTTTGACTCAGGAAAAGGGGGTAAAAATACCAAAAGGGGTTGGGTCTTTAATGGACTTGCAAAAGTTGTATCATGTTGAGCTGAATCATGGAGGGGTTGATTTCGTTAAAGAGTTGGGACAATTGAGCCAATTGAGGAAGCTAGGAGTGAAAAACCTCTCAAAGGAAACTATGAGTAGTTTGTGTATCTCTATTGAAAGGATGAGCCACCTTCAATCTCTAGATATAACCTCAATAAGCGAAGATGAAATAATTGATTTACAAACTGTTTCATATCCACCTCAATCTCTTCAGCGCATCTACTTAAAGGCGTGTTTAGAGAAGTTACCGGGTTGGATTCCAAGACTTCAAAATCTTGTCAGATTAAGGATTTTTTGGTCAAGGTTGAATGAAGACCCATTGAAAGCCCTTCAAAATCTACCTAACTTATTGGAGCTTGACATCTCACAGCAGGCATATAGTGGAGAGCAATTGCATTTTAGGACTGGAGGGTTTCCAAAACTTCGGAAACTAACGCTTAGGTACTTGGATGAATTGAAATCGTTGATTATAGATGAAGGAGCATTGCACCTTCTTGAAAACCTTGAGTTTGGGCCTAGTCCAAAATTAAAGGAGGTGCCCTTTGGAATTCACCATCTAAGAAACCTCAAAAGGTTGCGATTTTATGATATGTCCAAAGAATTCGAAGATAGTTTAAATTATGAGGTCGGACCCTGTTACTGGATCGTTGAACACATACCAGCCCTTTATCTAACTTACAGGGTTGGCACACAACATGGCAGCTATGACTCACGTCGCCTCCGTTCCAAGCATTTGGAGAGGTCAAGGTCACAAATAATCATCCAAAATGATGATCACAACACCAACGATAGCAGCAATATGGATACTTCCATTGAGAAAGGTTAGTGAAATTTTGCTAAAATTTGGCTTTAGAGTGGGTTGAATTTTTAATTTATTTATTGGTTGCGTATGTATTGTTTTTCTTCCTGGTGAACAACGCTACAAGAGTTGCGATGTTGAGTCCTAGCATAAAATGAAATGGTTGCCCTTTATTATCATCTTATGCTGAAATTGCACTTATGTTTTTGACAACTGACAAGCATTGGATAGGTGCTGGAAATAGTACCATACAATATCTGTACCAAAAAAAAACAAGTATTAAAGAAGTAAAGTCTGTCAAAAAAAAAAAAAGGGAGTTAGGAGGATTTTCTTAGATAGAATCATAGAATGCTAAAAGGGAAAGGAAAAAAAAAAAGTTTTGTTGAAGCATTTAGTTTGAGATTTCAATCTAGAGATTTTTCAATGATCATACTTCTTGTTTGGTAGTGTAAACTTCTACATTGCTAATCAAAGTTTGTCTATTTGTGGTAGGTAAACAATCAAGTTCTACTCAGTGATGCTAGTCCAAATCCGTAAGTATGCTCTTTCCCCTAATATGACACTTTAATCGTTTGAATCTCTCAATATTCCTATTATATCATTTTTATATGCAACTTAGTTATGGAATTGTTGGCCTTTGTCTACAGAGTACAAACTTGGATGGAGGGTGAAGATGTAATTGTAGCTGCAAGGACAAGTTGGATTTATTTTCTTCAGACTATATAGAGAATCGGTGGTTTTTCTTGTAACATGTTTGTAATTGTGTCCAGTAGTTTGCTTTCGTTGTTGTTTCTATTTTCCTCAGTACGATTGCAATCACCTCGTAATTGATTATTATTATTGGGAATTCTAGAATTTGGGACTGATTCCCTTTGATTAGGTGCTTTAGGTTAGACCAATTTTAGGACCTCTATGCTAAACTTTGGTACCAGTGATAGAGAATGCTCTAGGATTTAAAGATATTGCTAAGATTTTATTTTTTTGGAAGTGTTTATATAAACAGATGGGAAAAAAAATTATAAAAACATTCAGTAATTAAATGTTTAATTATCAGCAAGGTATTTCTATTCTCACTTCAACAATATGACACATTTAAGGTATCTGGAATTTACGTAGAAAGCAGAAAGCTATGCAAAATTTTTCTAAGTGGGCAACGGATTATGAATACTTTTATTTATTTATTTATTTTTATTTCTTTGAATAAACTAAGTTGATCAACCAAGATGATATAAATGATTTACAGCACATTTCATCTACACCTAAATGCCTTCAAGTCATTCACACCTAGTCAACTTATATATTTTCCTATCAAAAAAAAAAAAAACTAATATATTTATTGGACTGGGTAGAGTGATGATCCATTCTAAGCCTTCCAAAATCTATCTAATCTATTGGAGCTCATATTGGGAACGGAAGCGTAAAATGGAGTGCAATTGCGAACTAGACATTTGTATGGATCAAATTTCATTGATTATAGACAAAGAAGCATATTGTGCCTTCTTGAAAATTGAACATTGAGCATTGCCAACAACTGAAGAAGTTACCCTTTGGAGTCAAGCACCCAAGAAATAATAAAGGCTTCCCAGACCTGATATCGGTGAATTGTTTGCTTGGTCTAGGCCTAGGTGAATTGCTCCGTGGTGTAAATAACATTGATTTGTGTATATTATATAGAATCCAAAAAACAATTTATGTGCGTTTCGGTGGCCAAGAAAACTAGAGAAAAAAAAATATATAGATTTAGTTTTTATTTTTTAGTTTCATTTTTTTTCTTTTACTCTAAAATTATGGAATTTTTTATGAGGATTTTTTTTTATTCAAATGTTGATATTATTTTTTAAAAATTTTAATTAAATACTTTTAATTTTATTTCATTAGTTATGCTTAGATATAAATGGTTTTGATTTTAGAGGGAGAAAATGTCCTTACTTTAAATTCTTTTTTAAAAAACCCATGACTAGCAAGAGTTAATGTTGAGATAAAATAAAAATCTCAATGTGTGAGGGCTACCTTGATCAGTCTTATGTGTGATCCATGAGATGCCTACCATTATATACACACACACCTACACATATATAAATACATACATATACACATGCACACATACATAATTTTATAAAATTTTGAGCCTTTTATGATAGGGGACAATGCCTTTTTTCTTATGAGTAAAATTTTGAGCCTTTTATGGTGGGGGCCTTAGGCCAGCCCTGCAGGGCATGGGTCCACAAGTTGACAATTTTGAAAATGACACTAAATTCAAAGTCCAACCATTGGATGGAAGAGCAGGGTAAAGAATGGGTATTGGTGAAATTAGGGTGTAATTGGATGGTTTGATTGTGAGAGCAGACCGATCAAAGTATGGATACACGACATGTAACCTTTATGCGCCAATTTAGATTCCAATTCCTACCGTTGGATTTGCATAGCATAGTAAAATATTGGTGTTGATGAAATTTAAGCTCAATTGAACAACTAGATCGAGTTCAAATTAAACCATTTTCACATATAAGCAAACCTATCATTTGTTTTAATATTTAATAGCTGAACTATGTTGTTATTTTATAGTATTTGATATAGCTCACTGTGGAGATTTCATATTGTTCTTTTAACATATGACATAATCTTTTTTATTATCTAATTTTGGGGAACTATTCAATTTATGAATAATATCTAATTTATTTCATTAATAAACATATGTATTTCATATACATACTCCTATTTATTCTTGTTTATTATAAAAAATTATACTAATGGTTTAAACTTTAAACCTTATAAACTTCAAACCACATGCCACTACATATATTCTAAAATTTAAATTAACAAAATAAAAAGTTTCTTATAACACGCAATTTCTTATAAACATTTAAACCTTACCGCCACATGTCCATCAATTCCCCTTTCCCTCAAAATTTTGTTTGTTCACTTTTCCCTCTAACACTCCCTACTCCCTACTCCCAACTCTCTCAGAACACAATTCCCCTTTCCCTCAAAATTTTGTTCACTGTTCCCTCTAACACTCCCAACTCGCGCCAACTGACAACACGCAACTGCGCGGCAAGACCAAATAGACCTTCAACGCCTTGTTTGCCCACAACCTACCCAGCAGATCACACCAAAAACCCTTCAACACTCACCTCTAAAGTCTAAACCCCTATGTAAACCCCGAAAATTAACTCAATCAAACAGAACAGAACCCAGCAATAAACCCAAAAAGGACCTAGGCAGCGGCAGCAGAGCAGTAGCATAAGCAGAAATTTGAACCCCACAGGTCTCTCAAAATTATTATTATTTTTTTTAAAAAACAACTATCCTGATAAATATGAATTTATTTAACATATTATTGGAGCTTTTCGCATTGGATTTAGAATTTTTATTTAAGCTTTTGGATCAAATTATCTACACATTGATTGAGAAGGGAAGCCATGTGCAGAGCAATGCATCCATTGGATGGAATTTGATGATGATTCGCTCGTCGAGATTGACCCCCAGCTTCGCTACAACTTTCAACGTAACTACCAGGTTTCTATTTTCTTGATTTTCATTTTTGTTTCTTGGTTTTTGATTTTTTGTTTACCCAGTTGAGAGAATTCTTAATTTCTTGCTTTATCTTTTGTTTCTTTGGTTGCCCAATTCTTAGTTTATTGGTTACTTGCTTTAAATTGTGTTTCTTTGGTTACCCAATTCTTAGTTTCTTGATTACTTGCTTTAAATTGTGTTTCTTTGGTTACCCAGTTGAGAAAATTCTGGATTACTTGGTTTAATTTGTGTATCTTTGCTTACCCAATTCTTAGTTTTTTGATTACTTGCTATTGGTTGCTTAAAGTTCATGTCTTTGTCATTAGTAGTGTACCCTTTTGCAGTGTTGGGAATTGAATTCCTGGTTGTTCTCAATTGTGTTTTAATAGATTATGGTGATATGGAATCCATGAAAGAGAGTAGTATAGATCATGGTTAGCTTTGTGATTCATGAATGCTGAAAGTGAATGACCGAAGACAAAGCAAGGAACATGAAGGTAGAGACAGATAGCTTTAGCTTGACCTTTTTTTTGTTAGGGTTTTCAATAAGGGATATGAGCTGCATAAAAAGAAAGCATGAACAAGGCTGCTAGACATGTGGAATAAAAAGGTAGCACATGGTACACTCAAGGGATTAGTATAAGCAGACAACCCCACTTAGATAAAAGAAAGGAGAGAGAAATAAACGTGTACATCAGCCTGTTATGATATATCTAGAGCGCATGTATTTTATGATTTATGTTAATGTTAATCTTGTAGTTTGGACTATATCATGGAGATGAAATGGATGACGTTTAAAATACATTTGTCTCGGTAAAGGTAGAAAGCATATTGCGATAGTAGCAGTTTTGGAATCTTAAATACAATCTATGTATTTTCGTTTTATTCAAAGTCTTCTTCAATCAAATTTCATTGTTTGAACCTCTTTTCCTCTCCCTTATGTGTGGTTGTTTGTATTCAAAGTCTTCTTCAATCAAAAGCTTCCATGCTATTTTATTGTGTCTCTAATTTTCTATATGCTTAGAGAGAGTATGGTTGTTGTAAGAATTCGTTTCCTTAGAAATAGAAGCATTGGCCATGGTATACATTGAGGGCTGGAATATATGCCTGTCACGATCAAGTCCAACAAGAAAAAACAACTTGCAATAGTGAAGTGAAACTGACCAGTCTCTTCTGCTTCTCATTGTAGACAATATAGGTGCTTCTATTGAGTGATTAATATGCCCTTCAATAATCTATCTCATAAATCTAAATTTCAAATGTGTCTTAGGCATTAACATTGTGTATCTTCAATCTTGTAACTGTTTTATGAAGATTTACAAGCCCCTACTAACAAGATACATAATTTTATAATTCTCTTAGCCCTTTTTTTACCTGACCTTCTTACGGGGTCTTTTAAATTCAAGCCTCTTTTTTTTTTTTTTTTAAAGAATGCTTCCATAATAGTTCTAATTCAAATATTCTGTTCTCATTTCTCTTCTGATTATGGTCTTGACTTACAATAGATCAGCTGCCTGTGGAGTCTTACTCTTTCGAGACTGTTATTTGTATCTGTAGATCAGTTGAATTTCCCACTGACTAGTTGTTTGAGGAAATCTTAAGAGTATTGAAGCTTGGTGGGACAATCCTAGTTCATAAGAATCCTCAGTCTACTGTTGGAGAAACAAATAAGGTAATTAGTTTGAAGTTTTGTGATTATATGAAATTAGTTTGAAGTGATAGATTTTAATAGGATTTTCTTACAAATAACCTTTGCTCTTGAGCGCAAGTTACTGATGGCGGGTTTCTTAGAAGTGGGAGTTCTCAAATCAACGGTTCCATCAGAAGTTAAATCTTTTGGGGTAAGTTTTTGTCTCTAAGCCTGTTTAAAGTGGTACTATTTTGTTCTCTACCCCCTCAATGCAACATTTTCTAAAAATTGGAGATTTTAAGATGTATATATCATATGGTAAGGAATTTGGCTTTGTTTCCGAAACTGATTATAACTGCATAGCTCCAAAGGCCATGTACTTTATTATTCTTTGAGCCGTGAAGGTGAACCTAGTATATGCAAATCTTATGGTGCTTTGATGCTTGAACTTCAAATGTCTTCCAAAGTAATAAATAGATAGTGAAATCAAAGCCTAATGAAGTTCTTCTATAATTGTTGTGATCTAAGTTTATATGGTTATATTTTCTCATTTTTCCATATGAATCAGCAGTCCATAGGAGTCGCAAGCTGTCAGCCTTTAGCAATAAAAATGACAAATGACTGTGGGTCTTCCCTGTCCCTTTCACCTTTTTCTAGTAAGATTTTGAGATTCTTGAAAGCAAGTCCAAAGTTTTTCAACTTGCAAATGATGTGAAAGGTCATGTTAGGTGTATTGTGAAAACAAACACAGCAACAAGAGTAAAAAAACAGGATGAAACATCCATTGAGAAATGGTCTCATGTTTGAATCAGTATCAGTTAAAGAGGCTGCGTATCAAACTTTCTATGAGAAAAGGGATACTACCTTTTTTTTCCTGGACATTAGCTATTGGAGTATTGTCCATTGCAAAGGAAAAAAAATTATGCTTCATTTCAATCTTTTACTTTGTTAGATAAGAAGACTATCCACTCACCCACTCATTGCTACTATTTGATTCAAAATAAAGTAGGGAGAAAGTAATAAAGAGGAAGGTGAAAATTCCATGATGAACATGAAAGTCAATTTCTCCATTATTGTTTAGGTTAAATGAGACAATATATCTTCATGATGCTGAGAAATATCCTTGCAAAAGGCTTGTAAGTTGTAAGTCTAACCTTGTAGAATCTCACTGATGATGACTTCAAAAAAGCTTTAATGGCTTTAGGTCCTACTGCAGACTTCAAACGATTTTCAAATTGGGAAGCAATCACCATAGTATCTAGTACATAATAGGTTTCTCCTTTCAGTAGTCCATCAAGTAGGTACTTACCAAAAAAAAAAAAGTTCCTTCAAGTAGCTTACTAGAATTAATGGAACACTAAATAAATGATGAAGCTTATATGGCCACGTTCAAATTCCCATATAATTTTAATCACCTGATCAATGATATTGATACATACACGCGCACACATGCATGCACTCACTTAGGACCTATTTAAAGCTTCTATAAGAGTGAGGAAGTGATATAGCTTTATAGAACTGATGGAACATTCTTATGTAATAGAAGCCTTCATCAAGAGTCACTCTTGGTCACTAGATTTTTCCATCACATAATAAAGGCCACAACTACCTAGTTAGTTTAGAGGGAGAATAATTAGCAACATAAAATTTTAGCTGTCACAAGCATGGTATTTTTTTTTATGCATTGATGTAAGTGTGACATGGTGTTTTGTGTCTGGGGACTTTTATATTCGCCTGTGGCATGGTATTATGTGTCTTAGCCTCCTAGGCCTTTATATTGGGTATACAGGTATCAAACTTCTTGGCCTTCTTTTGAGTTGAATAAACATGGCTGTCCAACACTCTTTTGTAGTAGCTAATGGTTCCTAGGACCATCCACTAGTTCTTTTAAATTTACTTTCAATTCAGTCTTGAATTCAGTGCCTTTTGTGTCAGTTTCTTGAAGACATTAAATAGAATCTAGTTATGCATATATATATATATATATATATATATATATATATATATATATATATATATATATATATATCTCCTTTCCTTTTCCCTTTTATTTTGTATTTTGTTTTTAAAAGAAGTAGATTGAGAAAAAAAGCCCAAGTTGAGTTTGTGAAGAGAGTGAAAATTTTGTTCGTGAATAGTTTTATGTTCTAATTCTTTGGAAAGGGGGGGGGGGTGGGGGATTGCATAGGTCATTAATTTTTTTTGCAGTTGCAATGCCAAAAG
Source organism: Castanea sativa (assembly GCF_040712315.1). Lineage (NCBI taxonomy): Eukaryota > Viridiplantae > Streptophyta > Magnoliopsida > Fagales > Fagaceae > Castanea > Castanea sativa. Next base: position 2,114,730 of record NC_134018.1, on the reverse strand, counting down.
CATGTAAATACCTAATGAATTCTATATGTTTGACAATGCAAAATGGATCTGCAATAATTCAAGGACTGCTGTGGGATTGGATTTGGACCTTGGGGCTCTAAATTGGTGCTTGGAGAAGAACATAAGTAGAGTTGGGGCTGATGGGTATTCCAGAATATCCCTCTTTCATGGCAATGCCTTGCAACCTCTTGAGGCCAAGCTAGTCAACTTTGAGCCTCAAGAATTGATAAGTAAAATTACACTACAAGAGGGCAAAGATGGTTCTAAGACTTGTGCATTGGAATATACCGTGCAAGTGGGATCTATTGCTGATGATAAGCTATGAAGCACGGGTGCGGGTGCGGGTGCGGGACTCGACAATTTTTGAAAAAGGTGGGTGCGGGTGTGGTGGGACTCGGCAATTAAAAATTATTAAAAATATTTTTATTTATATTTTCTATATATTTTTACTATTAAAATATTCTTAAAAAACATATTACTATGCCTTGATTCACAAAACAAAGAAAGAAGAAAGTAAGAAACACAAAACAAAACACAAAACCAAAAAGAAAACACAAAAGAAGCAACAAATATTCAAAATAAAATTGAGGAAGGATAGATTTAGGGTTTTTGGGTCTCATTCAGAGCCGATTTCGGCTAATCCGGCATGATTCAAGGCCGATTTAGGGCATGTTTCGGTCGCCGGTCGATACAACCTGATATGGCCAATACGGCATGATTTTGGCCGATTCGGCCCGAATTGAAGCCGAGTTGGTGCGAGTCGGCTGAAAAAAAAAAAAAAAAGTGGCAGACGCGACTCGACGCGACACCGACACGCGAGCAACGGCGTCCCTCGCGCGTCGCTGCGTCGCGCCGTGTCGGACGCGGGTGCGGCACCTCTGGCGCCGCGTCCGTGCATCATAGATGATAAGTACATAAAGAGTTTGCCACTGCCTCCTAGAGACATTGTTTGTGCATTTAACTATAGTTTTTGTTGTCTTCATAAACGTGCAGAGCTGGTTTTGTATCTTAATTATGTCCTTGATGCCTTGTCAAAATAAGGTGGTATATTTGTGATGGATTTATATGGTGGGACATAATTATTTGTGAAGGCCAATTATGACCCTCGCAAATAATTTAGTATTAGCGAGGGTATATTTTTAACTTACAAAAAAAATAAACTTTTTGCAAGAAATTTTTATTGTCCCTTGGAAATAGTTTGGTGGGAACATTTCCTTTCAAAATTTGTTACATTTTAATGATTATTTGTGAAGGTCTATTTTAGCCCTCGCAAATAATTTAGTATTAGTGACGGCATTTTTTTAACTATCACAAATAAAACACTTTTTGCGAGAGATTTTTAGTTGTCCCTCGCAAATAATATGGAGAGAAAATTTTCCTCCAAAATATTAGTATTTGTGACGACTATAACACATAATTGCGACAATTTTTTTTGGTCACAAATATTTTACATTTTACTAAGTATTTGCGAGGGCTTTATTTTGCCATCACAAATAATATTTTTTGAGAGGGCTTTTTGGGTCTGTCGAAAATTCTTAGTCGCTAATAGGCATTTTTTTTGTAGTGTGAGCATTCTATTAGCCATATCAACAAGTTCTTTTAATGAGATAATGGGAACGACTAAAAAGAAATTTTTTAATAAAATCCAAGGACTAAATTGAAAGTTTTGAAAGCATAAGGACTAATGTAAAAAAAAAAAAAAAAAAAAAAAAAAAAAAAAAAAAAAAAAAAAAACTTAAATATAAAAATCAATAAGGTATTTTAACCAAAATCCTCACACAAGTTATGGCAAATATAGGGTTTAAGTAATCAATGAATCCAAGAGAAGTGAACAAGTAGGAAAAAATATTTTTTATTAAATGATACCACGTCATCCATATCAAAATCCAATAAATGAGAGTCATGTATATAAAAATATTTATCCACTAACATATGGATTATATGTCTTTCATTTATTAGTAGTGTAGTTATTTTTTACTGATATATTTCACACTTATTAGATTTTGATGTTGCTGACATTGTATTATTTGATACCAAATACCTTCTTGAACAATTAGAGGGTATGGTGAATATAAATTTCTTGTTCCACTTTTCGTGTTCACTTTATGCTTCCCATTAGAGTCCTAGACAGATACAACTTTTCGAGTTTCCTTTTTAAAACTCATCCAAAATGTAGAAATCATTATCTTACGCTCTTAGCCTAAAATTTGAGTTATTAGATTTTTTTTTTTAGAGAGTTTTAACCTAAAGCGTTCAAAAGTTCAACGGTTGAGCTAACTGAAACCCACAGAGTTATTTGATAGTTAGATGCTATCATTTAATAAAAAGTTATTTTTAATTAGCACATAAGATCAAACTTAAAAGCTCAATGAGAGACCATAAAGTTAAGTTTTCATTTTTTTTTTCTTTTTAATTTTTTTGTTTTTGAGAAACAAACACACACCCACACAAGAGAGATAAAAAGAGGTTCTAATATAAAAGTACACAACAAACTCCACTCAAAAGTCATGATAACTTTTAAAGGAGTGTGAGTCAAATTATACTATATACAACATACTCTCTTAAGCAATGTGGGAGAGTGTTTTTTTTTTTTCTTTAATTCCATAATTTGGAGAGAGGTGATTTAATTCCATAAGATGGAAGTTGTAATATTTGTGGCTTCTTGCGTGCAAATTGAGTTAAATACATTCTTGCTTTGTGATATGGTATCTTTTTTTTTTCACAATGCCACACCATTTCGTAGAACTGTGGTTTGGTATCAATTCTTTGTCAGTCCAAAAAACATGCGCATAACTTTAATTGGCTCTTAACATATTCTTTGTCAAAGTCATTCTACTATCCCCGCTTGAATCAGAGTACTAATTTGCCTAGTAACGAGTCCAAAAGTGATCATGGTGACGATATTAGAACGATGTATATTTGTCTTAAGCATGTACAATATATATATATATACACACACACATACACACATGTCACTTAAGTTCGGATAATTTTTAATCATAATCTCGTATTTTATTAATTTTATTGACTTTCAGTGTATATCTTGCTGTTAAAAACTTGATTTTACAAGAATTATATATAGAAAATTCAATTTTACATTCTTTGTTCTTTGTTCTTTTTTTTTTATGAACGAACGGAGAGAGGTCTGTGGTCACCCGGTCCACAGTAGTTATAGTTCGCGCCTAGTATGAATGCTCTTATGGTCACGCTTACGGGATGAGTTACGTTGTTTGTTCTAAGAAAAATATAAAACTTTATCCTCATCTTCTAAGAAATCAAAACTTTAACTTTTTATGCGGTGAGTTTATGAAAGAAAGACAGGACAGGCTCCTCTATTCAGCTATTCCTCCCTTTTTCATTTTTATTTATTTATTTAATTAATTAAATTTTTTTAATGAAAAAAGATGGGCTCCACTTCTTCTTTCGGAAGAGAGAAGTAACGGTTGATTCTTTTCTTTGAGGACATCCTATACCAAAATTATGATGAAAGTAAGCTAATAAAGATCCATGTATGGATAAATTTACATATGAGGTGTGGTTGAAAACAAAGAAAGAAGCCAATCTCAGGCAATATTTGACCATAGAGGAGAATTAGATTCAGATGAAACAATTTACGTTTATTCATGAAAAAAAAAAACAAAGATATGATTTGCTTTTTCATTGAATAACAAGAGAGGCGACATGGCAGAGACGGCGGTATCCCCTCTTATCGACAGGCTGCTTCACTTGCTGACCCAAGAAGCAAAACTGTTAGGAGGCATACATGGAGAAGTTGCTGACATCAAAGATGAACTAGAGAGCATTCAGTCCTTCCTCAAGGATGCAGATGCAAAGGCCGTAGCTGAACAAGACATTGACGAGGGCGTCAAAACATGGGTGAAACAAGTAAGAGAAGTAGCTTTCCACATAGACGTTGCAATCGATCAATACTTGCTTCAGGTGGCACTACATGATCCTCATCCAAGTGGCATCCGTGGTACCCTCCAGAAAACCACTCACTTACTCAGAACAATAATACCTCGCCACAATTTCGCAGCTAAGATTCAAGAGATCAAGGCATCAATTCAGAAAATCAATGAGAGAAGTAAAAGATATGGCTTCCAATCCACTGCTCAAGGATCGTGTAGTGGTGCTCGGGGTATAAGTTGGAATAATGACCCTCGAAAGGATACCCTTTATCTTGACAATGCAGATGTTGTAGGAATTGAATCTTCTATAGATGAATTGATTAGCTGGTTGGTAGGAGGATCTCCTCATCGTACTGTGGTTTCAGTGGTAGGAATGGGGGGACTAGGTAAAACCACTCTTACCAAGAAAGTCTATGACAACCAAATGGTAAAAGGGCACTTTGACTGCCATGCTTGGATCTCAGTTTCTCAGTCTTACAAAATAGAAGATTTGTTAAGGAGCATAATAAAGCAGTTTTGCGAGGGCAGAAAGGAGCTCCCTTCGTCGGGAATTGATGCAATGGATGAACAATTGTTGGTCAATAAATTGAGGGATTACTTACAGCAAAAAAGGTATGTGGTTGTATTCGATGATGTATGGAAAATTGAATTTTGGGATAGCATAAAACATTCTTTACCTGATAATCAGATAGGTGGTAGAATTATTATCACAACACGTAATAGTGAGGTTGCTAATTATTGTAAAAAATCTTCACATGTTCATGTTTACAAGTTGCAACCACTACCTCGGGACAAGGCTTGGGACCTCTTTTGCAAAAGGGCTTTCCAATTTGATTTTGAAGGTCATTGTCCCGCAAATTTAGAGAAATTGTCTCATGACATTGTTGAGAAGTGCGGAGGATTACCACTTGCAATTGTTGCTATAGGTGGTCTTTTGTCAACAAAAGAAAAAAATATGTTTGAATGGAAAAACTTGCACGATAGCCTTGGCTTTGAGTTTGGAAGAAATCCACATCTTTCAAGTGTCAACAAAATTCTATCCCTAAGTTTTGAAGACTTGCCTTATAACCTAAAGTCTTGTTTCTTATACCTTGGTATGTATCCAGAGGATTACTCAATTAATTGTATAAGATTGTTTCGACAATGGATAGCTGAAGGCTTTGTGAAAGAAATTGAAGGTAAAACATTAGAAGAGGTTGCACAAGAATTCTTGATAGAATTAATCCATAGAAGTTTGGTTCAAGTATCGGAGGTCAAATTGGATGGAAAAGTTAGACGATGTCGACTCCATGATCTTTTGCATGAGATTGTCCTCCAAAAGATGAAGGATTTGAGTTTTTGTCATGTACTATTGAAACAAGAGTCAAGTTTCGAAGGACTAGTTCAACGCATGTCAGTAAACAAAGTTTCATATAATGTTCTCAAAGGATTTAAGGACAAAAAAATTCATTCACTTTTATTGTTCAATCTTGATGAATTGCCAAAGTCTTTTATAAGTCCCTTCTTTTCAAATTTCAAGTTTTTGAAAGTAATGGATTTTGAAGAGGCTCCATTGGATCACATTCCTAAAGATGTTGGAAGTTTATTTCACTTAAGGTATTTAAGTTTGAGAAATACCAAAGTAAAAAAGCTTCCAAAATCCATAGGAAAGTTGCAAAATTTGGAGACTCTAGATCTAAAGCAAACCCTAGTGTCTGAATTACCAATAGAGATTAACAGGCTTCGTAAGTTGCGACATCTTTTAGCCTACTATCACGACTATGGACTAGATTTCAGTTTGGCTTCTCAAAAAGGGGTAAAGATACAAAAAGGGGTTGGATGTCTAGAGGAGTTGCAAAAGTTGTATTTTGTGGATTTGAATCATGGAGGGGTTGATCTAGTTAAAGATATGGGAAAGTTGAGACAATTGAGGAAGCTTGGAGTGAAAAACCTATCAAAGGAAACCATGAGGGCTTTATGTGCCTCTATTGCAACAATGAACCACCTGCAATCTCTTGATATAGCTTCAATAAGCGAAGATGAGATCATTGATTTACAATCCATTTCAACTCCACTTCAATGTCTTCAGCGCCTCTACATAAAGGGGCATTTAGAGAAGTTCCCAGATTGGATTCCTAAACTTCAACATCTAGTCAAATTAGGGATTTATTGGTCAAAGTTGAATGAGGACCCAATGAAAGCCCTTCAAAATCTGCCTAATTTGTTGGAACTTGAAATCTCAAGACAAGCATACAATGGAGAGCAATTGCATATTAAGATAGGAGGGTTTCCAAAACTCAAAATTCTAAATCTCCAATTCTTGAATGCATTGCATTCGTTGATGATAGATCAGGGAGCATTGCCTCTTCTTGAAAAATTTGTGATTGGGCGTAGTCCGCAACTAAAAGAGGTGCCGTGTGGAATCCTACATCTGAGAAACCTCAAAGAATTGAGATTTATTGATATGCACAAGGAATTCGAAGAAAGTTTGGATCCTGAGCTAGGATCACATTACTGGATTATTGAGCACGTACCCATCGTTTATCTCTTACACAAGGTTCGCACAGGATTTTACGACCTTGAGGCCCGCATTCTTCGTTCCAAACATTTGATAGGGTCATAAGGGAAAACAATAAATCAAAATGATGATTATAACGAGAATGATAGCAGCAATATCAATGCTTAGTTGAGAAAGGTTAGTGCAATTTTTAGCTTTGATTTTACTGCTTTTTTTTTCTTTTTCTTTTTTTCTTCTTTCCTAGTGAATAATATGTCGTGGGAGTTGGGTTGTAAATTTGTATGGTAAAAAGCAACGGTTGTCCATTTTATTTTGCATTTGATGAAATATGTGATTCACCACCTACGGCTTTCTTGGTATGCTTATTTGGATTTTGTTATTTTTCATATTAAGCTAAAATTGCACTTTATGTAAAATGTAGAGGCAAAAACTACTTTACTAAATTGTGTGTGTGCTGAACATAGTAATGTACAATACTTGTATCAGAACAAAACAAAACAAGTAACAGAGAGAAGTGAACATTGGCAAAAACATTGGTCTAAGGATTTTACAATGTTGCACTTTACCCCTATTTAGTGTGTGTTAGGCGAAGATCCGTTTAGATGGAGGGATTAAAAATAAAATCTTGAAGCATATAATTTGAGATTTTTACCTTTTTTTAGTGTTAACTTCTTTACTAATCAAACTTTGTTCATTTGTGGTAGGTAAACAATCAAGTTCAATTCAGCAACGCTAACTCAAATCAGTAAGTAGACTTTTCCCCATAATGTGACACTTTAATAGATTGAGTCCTCAATATTCCTATTAGATTATTTTATATGTGAACCTTTGTGCTAGAATTGCTGGGCTTTTTCTGCAGACACGGATGGAAAGTGAATATAACTGCTGTAGCTGGGCACGTTTGGCTTATTTTTTTCAAGAGAATCAAGTAGCAAATCTCAAGGTTTTGCTTTTACATGTTGGTAGTTGTCTCCTCTAGTGTGGAGCTCATTATTTCAGTCCAAATATGTGGTTGTTTTACCATAATCATGGGTTTGTTGGTGTTATTTTCCTCATTTGATTTGCAATCACCCTTTAATTGTTTATTTTGTAAAATGACTTGAACCTCTTTGAATTGTTTTATCTATGGTTTGCATCACTCTTTTACGATCTATATATATATATATATATATATTGGGAGTCCTAACCATTATCAGCATCTCATCATTCCTTAGTGAATAATTAAGTGCATCTGTTGATGATTATGAACTAGGAAATCTAATTCAACATATAAGGTGAATAAGGAAACTAAATAAAATAAGATCGATTCTGGATCGTAAAATGTTGGTTTCCTAATATCATGTTCTGAATTTTGACATTGTCACCTAGATAGTCTGAACCCCAATCTGGTAAATTGTTGGCTCTAATATCTAGGAGGATTACCACTAAATGTGGTAGAATTGGGACATCATCAATATCAACATTGTTACTAAAACTGTGCTTAAATGCCTAGGAGTTCTATGTAAGAAATTGTTTATAAAAAAAATACTCTTGGTGTCACAATAATCAACAAAGATGAGAAATATCTAGGTGTTTTCTTGTTTGTGCGATGATAAAAAATGCAATCTCTTGGCCAAATCAAACAAAGGGTGAGAAAGAAACTACAACAATGAAAGGAAACCTTTCTTTAAAATTAAAAAAAAAAAAAAAAAAAAATGATGGAAGGAAAAGATTTTATGGAATGTACAATTTTGATTAAAGTGGTGGCCTAATTTGTACCTATGTATGCCTCTCATAATTTGCTTTACGCTCCTTGACATCCTTTGTTCTGAACTAATTGCTATAATGAGAAGGTTTTGGTGAAGTCAATTAATCTACTTATTTGGGGCAACAAATTTTGAAAAATGGAGTTGGTGGATGAGATCTTCCTTCCCCATCGTGAGGCTGCCACAGTTAAAAGCTAACCAATTTCTCATTTGGCATCCCAGAAACTGCACTTTCATTTTTTAAAACGTCACTTTTGTCCTAGTGCAACTTTTTTCTAATAACTCATTTTCACAATGCATAAGAAATAAGTTATTCCAAATGTACACAATGCATGTTGTTGAAGGCTAATTGACTAACGGATTTAGACCAGCGCTTTAATTCCAATGGTTGCTTCATTGTAAGAGGTGCATACTTTATGTTTATGGACAAATATGGAGAAGAGAAACCATATAGGTGAGAGCTCAAATTCAAGTCGGCTCTAATAAATACATGGGGTTGTGTTTGGTCTGCAAATGTGCCTAATAAAATCAAATTTCTTTTGTGCTTTCTCTATAATACTTTGCACACTAAGAGCAATCTATTTGCCAAGAAGATTAGCTCAAGCTCTGTGTGATCGATCTCAATTGTGAAGAAGTCGAGATAGTTGCACACATTGACACACTGTGTTCATGCTGTAATAGACGTTGGAGGTCTGGACAACATGTAGGTTGCACATTGGTGAGTTGTAGTCAATGGCCATGGAGTTCTGTGACATGCTAGAATGGGATCATGTAGCTCACTAGCATCGTATGAATTTAGATCTCTTTTTCAAGATTGTATGGCAGCTCTGGTGTCACAGGAATAACACCATGCATTTATTCATTTACTTTATAAGCAATTAGGGGGTGTGTATGGGTTAAGAGGAGAAAATATTAAAATAACATTAATTTTCAAACAATATAATTAGTAGTTAAGTTTTACAAACTATATTTTTTACTAGTATCTCGAGTTTAAAAGACTCGATTTTGGGGCTATAAATCGAGTCTTTAATGCTCGATTTTTATGGTCTGATTCTGTCTGATGTGGCATTTTTTCCAAGTGGCGACTACTTGAAAATCGAGTCTCTAAGACTCGATTTACAACCAAAAAATATTTCCTCTGCCTCCATCCATTCCTAGAGCAAAACCCACCACCAAAAAAAAAAAAAAAAAACGAACGCACTCAGCCCACCTAGGTCGCGCGACCCAGGCCACCGCGCGCCCAGGCAGCGCGCCCAGGCCGCGTGACCCAAGTGGGCTGAGTGTGTTCGTTTTTTTTTTTTTGTGTGGTGGGTTTTGCTCTGGGAATGGATGGAGGCAGAGGAAATATTTTTTGGTTGTAAATCGAGTCTTAGAGACTCAATTTCCAAGTAGTCGCCACGTGGAAAAAATGCCACATCAGACAGAATCCGACCATAAAAATCGAGCATTAAAGACTCGATTTATAGCCCCAAAATCGAGTCTTTTAGACTCGAGATACTAGTAAAAAATATAGTTTGTAAAACTTAACTACTAATTATATTGTTTGAAAATTAATGTTATTTTAATATTTTCTCCGGGTTAAGATTTGGTGTACTTTTCAACCCAATACAATCTACTCGAGTTGAGAAACCTGTGACCTAACCCAAGATAGTTTTAATAACTAACCCAACCCTAGTCTTAGAATTTTTTTCTCTCCTAATTTCATTTTTTGAAAAAGAAATTGAATTGTCTTTTCAATCTACTATTAAAATTCATTGTTCAATAAATGATTGTAATTTTCATAATTTGATATAATATTACAGCTTTATCAAATCTGTCTTAAATTATCAAAATAAATGAAACTAAAATATTTAAAATACAAATATTTCTGTTTTTTTCTAAAAAATAAAAATATATATTTTAAATTATTAATAGCCTAAATCATTAGATGGGTTATTAAAGCTAACAATAACAAAAAAAGATCGACCCACGAAAATCAAGTCCAGACATCCTGCATCGTGTTGGATATTAGGTTTACAAGTGACTTTAAATGTGGATGTGGGGCAAAATATATCTCACATCAAATTGCCCAAAGTAGGTGTTGGTGTGATCCAATAAATCCGTGAGCCTCTCTATACAATATGCCCAATTGTCCATCAAAATGGAGCCGAAAGGCCCGAAACAGCCCTTTTTACTGTTTATTTTATAAATAAATGTTACAAAATGATATATATATATATATATATATATATATATATATATATATATATATAGAATATATTATTTGTATTGTAATTAATTTTTTTTTATTTAATTTACCTGTCATTAACGAAAATTTTTAAATTAATTTGTGCATACGGCATAGTTTGAACATACAATTATTTTTTTTTTTTTGCCTTTTTATTTTTTGCTTTTCGTGTTGAAAGAGAGAAGTTTGCGTTGGAGATTGCGGTTGGGCTGCCATTAGCAGAATGAGATTTTCCAAGTCATGACAAGAGGCAACGACTTTTCTTCTAAGACGAATTAGTACTGTCAAATTTTGCAAGCTGTGAATATATATATATATATATATATATATATATATATATATATATATATATAGAGAGAGAGAGAGAGAGAGAGAGAGAGAGATTCCAATTAAACCTTTAAATTGAGTCTTAACACCATTCATGAACTTTTGTAGTTCTTTTATTTTTTGCTAAAACAAGTTCATGATATATATTTTAGTAGGGGCAGAACTAAGAATTTTTGTTTGGGGCTCAAGTTGCGATACTCATATATTTATCAAGACAACCTCCACACACATATATAAATTTATACAAACATTTTTTTTTTTATATATACACACTCTTAAAAGACCTTATTATATTTATATATACACACACCCAACAAAAAAAAACCTTAATATTTTCAATCAAAATTATGTTTGATGGCGATTTTTCATAAAATAAAATTTATTTTTCCATTTTCAATTTTTCATAGTGAAATTCTTAAAAAGATTCATTTTAAATACAATATATCAAATTTTATACTAAAGTAAGTATAAAATATTTCAATTGAACTAATGAAATTTTCAAAAATATGAGTAATCCAAAACTTAGAGTAATATATTAGGTTCCAAATATATTTGAAGCTATCTTACTCTAACCCATTATGTGACAACTAAAAACACATTTCGTGTGTAGTTTTAGTGATAATTTTTTTTTAATGAGTCAATGACTTGTTAATCGCCATATAATGAGTTGAAAAAGATAAATTAAATATATTTGTTACCAAATATTTAATAGATATAAGAGTACATTTTACAATAAAAAATAAAGTTATATCTTTATAACTATTAGACCATTTATATTTTTTAAGAGCATCATTGGACTAATTCAAATATTTTAGGGGGGGAGGGCAACTCTTATTTTTGTAGACTAAATTGTGAAAACATTAAATCAATTATATATATTTAAAAAATTCAAAATTTTGGAACTTCTACATAGCCCTATATTCTAGAAAATACTGAAGTTATTACAAATTTTATTAGTAAAAGGACTTACAAATTAACTGAAACGGCAATAAATATAATTAGTATATGACATTAACAATGATAAACAAAATTTTAAACTAATTATTTATGTTGTGTTTAAAAGTTGACATATTAGTTTATAATGTTAATGCACGAAACTTTGTATTAGTCATAACACACTCTTGTATTTTTTTTTTTTTTTTTTGAGAGAGCAGTACTCTCTTGAATTTCGATGGTTCATGATTGGACTGATTAATACGTTAAATGATTTGGCTTGCACCTAATACACTCAAAGCAACATACCCAAAATACATGTTCATATATGATTAGTTTCAATCCTGTGTCCCATACTCCCATCTATTGCATGCAGGCATTGCATTATTGGACGTGTCCCATCTAACGCACTGCATTATTGGACGTGTCCCACTTAGTGCACTGCATTATTGGACGAAAGCTCTATCTAACATATATATTAAGTACATGTTACAGTGTACAGAGAAATGTAATGGTCTACCACAACGAAGGCACTAAAACATAAATGTTGCCAACAAAAAAGAAGGCTAGTTAAAGTGAATATTTCAAGGTACATAAGGCAGATACAAGTAATATGTAATGCAGCATGCACATGGAATTACATTAATATACAGGGCATACAGGGATACCAAATAGACTATTGGTTATAAGGAAAACCTATTATAGTACATTACTCATCACAATTATCAAATTTATTGAGGTAACACCCTTTTGTGAAAGAATTAATTTAGGAGATAGGAAAAATTGGTTAATGAAAAATTAGAGAAGACTGAAATTAAAGTGAACTGTTGGGCAGAACTGGCACGATCTGTAGGACTCAAGCATTTGTCATCACAAAAACAATCAACTAGATTATATGAATACCCATTCCCCATGGCTAAAATAATTACTGCATGTACAATGCAACTATAAAGTTGAACAATTTATACTCTTTATTTTTCTATCCTAGTTAAGATCGTGGTTTCACGTCACAATTTCAATTAATTTTTCAGTTGTGTAAAGGTATGTGTGTGCGCAACAATATTTATCCTTTTTTTTTTTATTTGAGCTTAAGTAACAAGTATATTCACCAACAGGCTATATAAGACCTACAATTCTTTTTTCCCCATTAACACAGATTAAGCACATCATAGTTTTCTGACAGAGGCTGCAGCTTGTATTGTTGCCTGCTCTAAACCATGAAGGTAAACTTCAATGCTAATTACACCATATTCATTCTGTAGAAAGAAAAAAGGCTTTGGAATATACTTAGATTTTATTACAATACTGTGAGCTTTTTATCTTATATGGTGTAGCAAAAAATAGTTATCAAGGTGCAAATGGCCTGTGACAAATGCAGAGCCAAGGCCATGAAGATTGCAGCAATAGCAGATGGTTAGCACCAAATCACTCCTAGCTTTATGGCTTTTCAGAGACAATATATTGTCAACAAGGTGGTACTTAATTACATGTTCATTGATTTTACAGGTGTGATCTCAGTTGCTGTTGAAGGAGCAGATAAAGATCAATTGGTGGTGATTGGTGAAGGTGTTGACTCAGCTAACCTGACATGCTCGTTAAGGAAGAAGCTTTGCTATGCCACCTTATTGGGTGTTGAAGAAGTGAAGGAAAAGAAGAAAGAGCCAGAACCAGTGAAATCAAAACCAGAAGAGCAAAAGAAGCCAAGTACATCTTCAACTTGTTCTACTGGATGTATTCAGTTACTCGTGTGCCCTCAATATCCACCATATCCCACATTCTATGAAGTGGCAGCGTATGATCCGAGTCCAAGTTACTGCTACATCATGTGATCTACATTAATATTTTTCTGATTCTTGCAACCCCGATTTATGAGATCTGCATTTTTTTTTTTTTTTTTACTTTTTTGGTTTCTCTTTGTTCTTTTTTTAAATTTCAATGCATTATGTCGATTCGAGTGTTACCTTGAGATGGGTTAGATTATAGTTCTTGTTTGGTTATTATTTTGGCCAATACCTGAAATATTTACTCATTTAATTTGGTTTTTATATATATTTTTAATTTGTTTAACGTGTTCTAAAGAATTTACTCTTGATATTGGAAAAAAAAAAAGTTTTAAGTTGTTTTCTAAATAATAAAAAATACTATTGGAAACATGTAAATAAAAAAAAGTATTTTTAAAACCAAAAGAAATTGAAAACTTATTTGAAAAAAAAAAAAAAAGCGATTTGTCGCAATTGAATGAGATTCCTTAAAGTCACTCAACCCATGGGTCAAACCATCAAACATGAACAAACCAATAGCCTCAATCAAAAATGCATTCCTTTAGATAGGTTGAGCATGTTGTTCGAACAAGCTTCTCTTGAATAAGTTAGTAAAACTTGTGCTCAACCTCCGAACCTAACTCATTTACCTTAAACTCTGTATGGTATCCAACCTATATTAATGGCCAACCTGATCATAATCTCGTGAGAGGCAGGCTTTGGTGTGCCCTAGCAGCTCTCTCTCTCTCTCTCTCTCTCTCTATATATATATATATATATATATATATATATGATCACTAGTTCACTTCTTCTTACATTTATATATATATATATATATATATATATATATATATATATATATATATATATATATATAAGCACCCATTTAAAAAAGAAAAATCAGTTATTTACCTTTGGAGTCCAAAATCCTTTTTATCGACTTATCATGGGAGCTGTTTTGTCCAATCGCACTAGTTGGTCTGTAAGGTAGTGAGTACGTTTCATATTGGCTAAGGCATCAGTACTCTAGTTTGCTTCCCTGTAGCATGTATAGGTATGGAGGATTTGGCAGTAAAGGATTCTCTGCAACAGTGACCTGAAATCATTCATAATGGGCATCAAAATCCTTATTATAGTTCCATAAAATCAAATTTCTACAAGGTGGTTTTGAACTTGAGTCTGTTTTATATACAAATTTGCCACCATGAAAAGAATGTTCATTTCTTTTTAATGTAGAAAAATAGTTAGGAAACCTTCTTTTTTTTTTTTTAAGTGAAAAGACTTTTATTCATTATATATAAATTTGCTGACTTTTCGTCACCGATACACGTCATTTATACACGTAAAACATCACCCAGTCACAAATACGATGCACATCAAGCTAGAGGTGATGACGCAGACTATTGGTACTAACTAAAATGCAATACAAAAAGTGCACTGCCGGAACTGTAGGAGGCTAAATACCATTCCCCACTGCTATTAAACTGCACACGCATAGGTGCAACTCTTCCCTCTCTTGGCGTTGGTTTTAGTAAACTCAAGTCTCGAACTGATAAAATAGTTTATTATCAAATAAGAATAATTAATCGGTCTCTTGATATGATGAGAAAAAATAATCATTATAAAGTGGATATAATAGAAGAAAATTAACTAATATTTTAACTTAATAATAAAATCAATTATTATGAAAGGAATATAATAGAATTAAAATTCTATCATATCTTTTTTTATTTTTTTAATAATGTTCAGGACACTATTTTTCATAAAATTTTTACATCATTGTTGACGTCATCTTTCAATGATGTTAAGGACAGTATATTTCTCATAAACTTATAACGTAATTGTTGACATCATTGTAACATTGTTATATCATTCTTACTATGCATCTATTACAATAAACAATTTAGATTAACAATTGTGAAAAATACTATCCATAAACTTATTAATAATTTTTTTTTTTTTTTTGAGAAGGGGATTTGAACAAGTATGTACGAGATATGAGTATTGGGGGATGAACAGGTGTCATTCAGATTAATAGTACTTTTTAAGTTTTTTTTTTTTTTTTTGCTCAACAAGTATATTGTATACCAAGCTATATAACTATAGACCTACAATTTCTTCCTCCATTAACACAGATTACGCCCACCAAAGTTCTCTACACAGAGATTGCGTGTTGTCCCCTCTTATAAAAGCATGAAGCTAGGTAAACCTCATTAATTACAAAAAGCTCTAGAAAACAACACTTTTAAGAATCTTCGAGAGAAGATTACAAAAAGAGTGTTAGGGTGAAAGGAAAAATATATTTCCAAAGTAGGACGTGAGATCCTAATCAAAACAGTTGCACAAGCTATTTCCACATTCTCCATGAGTATTTTCAAAATCCCAAAGTCTCTTTGTGATTCTATAAATTCTATTTTGGTAAAATATTGGTGGGGTCAGACCAAAGATGAGAAGAAAATTCGTTGGATCAATTGGAAGAAATTATGTACTCCAAAGGATAGAAGAGGTATGGGATTTAGAGATACCCACCCTTTAGCCATGCTCACTAAACAAGCTTGGAGATTGATTCATGATGCTCACTCTTTATTCTATTGGGTGTATAAGTCAAGATATTTCCCAAATTGTTCTTTATGGATGCAAAGGTGGGTAGCAACTCATCTTATGTTTGGCGAAGCTTATTGGCAGCAAGGGATGTCATCTTTGAAGGATCAAAATGGAAGGTGGGAGATGGGAGTCGTATAAAAGTTTCCACTCACAAATAGTTGTCACATAAACCAATTTTCCTGGGGGAAGATCGGCCAAATTTGTATGTGAAGGAACTGATTGATAGTGTCTCTAAGCAGTGGGATAAGGAGAAATTTTCTGATCTTTTTGCTCACAAGACACGTATGGAGATTTTGCAAATTCCTTTGTCGAGTGTATCAGTACGTGATAAGTTGGGAAGCACGGGTGCGGCGTTTGGGCCGCCGCACCTGCGTCCGACGCGGCGTGACGAGGGGACGTGCAGGCGACGCCGCTGCCTACGCGTCTGTTCCACGTCGAACATTAAAAAAATATTTTTTTCGGCGCGATACGTGCCGATACGGCGCTGATTAGGGCCGACGCACGCAAAATCGGGCCGATTCGTGCCGAATCAATTCGTATCGGGCGCAACACCGATACCGGCGAAATCGGCCGATACGGCTGAAATTCAAAAAAAAAAAAAAAAAAAAACAACAACAACAACAAGTGCGAAACGCACCATTTAACTTGGCCGAAAAAAAAAAAAAATACACCGTTTGGAAAAAAACCAAAACCCTATAACACATACATACACTCTCATTTCTCTTCAATTTTCACTCAGTTCGTGCTTCTGCTCCATAGCTCTCAACCAACCCAGCCCTCTACCTCTTCATTTTTCTTATGCCTCTCTCCCACTCTCTGCCTTCACTCTTCAACTAGGCTCTCTCCCATTCTCTACCTTCAAACTTGTGAGTTGTATTTTAATTTTCGAACATCATGAAATGTTTATATAATGGAGTTATATTCTAGTTATTATTTACTATTGCTCTTAAATTTAGTATATGTTTATATAATGTAAAAAAAGTATGTTTAGCAATATATTAAAAATATAAATAAAAATATTTTAAATAATTTTTTAATTGCCGCATCCCGCCACACCTGCACCTTACTTTTTCAAAAATTGTCGAGTCCCACACCCGCACTTGAATCCCGAAATGCACCCGTGCTTCATAGGTGATAAGTTGGTTTGGAAGGAGAATCAATCCCAAACTTTTACTGTCAAATCTGCCTTTCAGATTGCCCAGCTTTTGATGAATCAGCCATGGGTTGAACATTCGAGAGTGGGATCTTAGCGTAAAATCTGGAAAAAAAAAAAAAAAAAAAAAATCTGGGCTTTGAATGTACCACAAAAGGTCCGAACTTTTATTTGGCGAGCATGTTTAAATATCCTTCCTACTAGAGCCAATTTACATCATCGAAAGATACATATCGATCCGCAGTGTGAATGTTGCTGCCAGAAACCTGAGTCAGTTGCTCATATTTTGTGGGAATGCCCGTTTGCAAGGAATGTGTGGGCTTTATGCAGAGGAAGGATCCAAAAACTGTCTAATAATGTTCATGATTTTTTATGGTTTTTCTGCTACTTGATAGATAAGCTTCCACAATTGGATCTAGAAAAATGGGCTGTCACTGCAAGGGCTATATGGAATGCGAGAAACAGATTTTATTTTGAGAGGTTCCAAGTACAGCCCAAGTATATACATGATGGAGTTATCGGTTTATTGGAGGAGTATCAGAGGCTAGGTGCTGCACAGAGGCTGGCTGCTGCATAAGTATGCTCTTCAGGGTTGCTGCATACATATGCTACTAATGAAAGGAGGTTACAGGTACATCCCAAGTCTATACATGATGGAGCAACTTGGTCTATTGGAGGAGCATCAGAGGCAAGCTGCTACACAAAAGATGCCTACTGCACAGACAGGGTGTTCATGGGAGCTGCATATATATACTACTAATGCTTGCTGCATAATTATGCTACTAATGCTTGCTGCATAATTATGCTACTAATGATGTTTTTCTTTTAGTTTATTTTCAGCACATGTCTATTTATGGCCTCTCTTTCCTTGTCTTTTTAATTGCATTTTCCCTGGATTTGTGTCAGGATACTGTTTTCTATTGTTTTTGTATACTTCTATATTAATAAAGTTCTATCTTTTTTCTTAAAAAAATGTTAGGACTAAATTAACTCTTAACCACAAAATATAAGGACAAAATAAAGTTAGACGGGAATGTCGAAGACACCAATAAAAGAGTCGTCTTAGACAAGTGGCGGAGCCAAGATGTTTTTTTAGGAGGGGCAAATTAAATATAACAAAATTATCGAATTAAAAAAAATTCAAGACCCAATAAATTATTTTATGAATTAATATTTTAGCTTAATGATGTTCTGTCCTACATTTTTTTTATTGTATAAAACTCATTTATAATTTAACCACTCAAGCCAAAATATAAATGCAACAAAATATAAGGACAAAATAAAGTTAGACGGGAATGTCGAAGACACCAATAAAAGAGTCGTCTTAGACAAGTGGTGGAGCCAAGATGTTTTTTTAGGAGGGGCAAATTAAATATAACAAAATTATCGAATTAAAAAAAATTCAAGACCCAATAAATTATTTTATGAATTAATATTTTAGCTTAATGATGTTCTGTCCTACATTTTTTTTATTGTATAAAACTCATTTATAATTTAACCACTCAAGCCAAAATATAAATGCAAATAATAGTATATTGTAATAACTAATTACATATAACAATATTTTATAATCTTATAAATTATTATATAACAGAAACTCAAAAATATTATAATATATTATATAATTAAAGTAAAAGACGGAAATCCACACTTGTCAAATTTGCAACCACAAAAACGCCATTCTCACACTCACACACAGTATTTTGAAGTGTTGTACAGCAATAACACAACACAGAGTTATACAAAACACATAGTTATAGGAAAAAAAAAGAAAAAAAAAAAGAAAAAGAAAAAGAAGGTAACAAACACACAAGAAGAGAGCGAGATAAAAAATGAGAAAGATACCAGTGATTCATAGAAGGGCGACTGGCGGTGTGGAGGACTGTCATGGAGAGACGGCGTGATGGGGGCATTATACTCCCAGTAAATGTAAGAGGAGATTTGTTTTGCTCTTTCATTCATTTATTAGTATATTTTTTTCATTGGTGAGTTGGAATTTGATGGAGGAGAATGGGGTTTTTTGTTAGTATTTGGAGGGTGGGCTAAGGAATGAATGGGCCAAGGAATGAATGGGCCAGATGGGGTTTTTCTTTCTAGATTTTTTTATATCAAATTTTTTTATTTTACCTAATTGATTCTGTTGGGTTTTGCTTTTATTGGATTAGTTCCTAAATTTGAGGGTCAAATTTAAATTTTGAGATAACAAATTCAAAATCAGAGGGGGCAAGTAGGAAAAATTTTATGTAATTTATAATTTTTATGCTACTTTTAATAGAAAATTAGAAATTTTTTTGAAAAGTTGCCCCCCCCCCCCCCTCTAGCTCCACCACTGACTTAGACTACTGCCCCCACATTCACCTACGCAGATAGGAAAGTAACCTTGACCAATTGATGGCCATCATGACAGACTACTTTTTACTTCAAAAAATTGAACTTTACATAAAAAGCTTCATAAAAATATATTACCTTTTATCTTTCCCACCAAATGCTGAAACTTCATACGATATTCCTCAGTCTTCTTAAAAGTGCCAAACATTTTAGAATTTTCGTTGCTTGAGATTAGGAGACTGATTAGCAAATTGACAAAGTATGACCAAAATTTCCTACTCTAAACATTCAAGCTTTCACATATGCAAGAGGTACACTTTCCAATCTTCCAATTCACGAGGTTTAGACTTTTAGAGAAAAAAACTCAACTACTAAAAGGTACAAGATATTGTCTTGAAGACATAGAAGTGATAGAACCAATTTATGGTTGTGCGAGTATGGTTGCGCTAGCAATGCTATAAACACAATATTTTTTCGTGTTGACAAGTTGTTATTGATTCTCATTTATTTATTACAAACATCACTTAATTATCTACTATTAAAAACTTCTAATCTTAACATTTATTTTTAAAATTTTAATTATTTAATTTAATTTAATTTTTTAAATAAAAAAGAGAAAAAGTTGTGACTCTAGAATTATTGATAGTCAAGAATTATCTTAAAACATATAAGGTGAAAATGCACTTTTTGTCTCTACATTTTGGGTCAATTCCCATTTTGGTCCCAAAATTGATTTTGTTACAAATTTCATCCCTAAAAAAAGAAAATTGTTTTTAAAATGGTTCCTACCGTTAACCCATTGATGGAAACCTCCTACGTGGCAGACGGAAGGTCTTACTTGCTGACGTGGCGCTGACGTGGCCATTAAAATATTATTAAAAATAATTATTTGGAATTTTTAAATGCCACGTCACATTTTTTTTTTTAACAGAGCCACATCAGAAAATTAATATAAAAATAAATTAAATTTTGAAAAAACCTTAAATCTAATTTAATTTTTTTAAAAAAATTACTTATCATTATTAATTTTCACAAGATCATTACACTTGTTCTTCACGTTCTTCCCAATCAAACCCAGCAATGAAGAACTCAAACCCAGATTACAATAACACAAACCCATAACCAATAACTCCAATCCAGATCATAACAACACAAACAAAAAAAGAAAAAAAAAACAGAGATCAAACACAAACATAGATCCTGATCACAAATAGAGATCAAACACAGACCCAGATCAAAATCAAGATCAACCCTCACGGTCTCAAGACCCAAACAGCATGACCCACAAGACAAACCCCAGCAAGACCAAAACAGAATGACCGATTTGAAGAAGAGCGTTGCCGCTTCGATGGTGGAGGTGGACTTGTTGGGGTTGGCGGAGGAGAGAAAGGCCGATTTGACCCACCACGCAAAGCCAAAAGACCCGAGACAGAGAGATCGAAGAGAAAATCCGACAGCCCAGATCCACCAAGGCTCATCACCTCCACCATTCAGATCTTCCTTCGGCTCATTCCCTCCACCACCCAGTCCATCGTCTTGTTCAACCTAGATCGATATCTTCCTCTTTTCTTTTCTTTTTTTGGTTTTTGGCTTCAAGTGTTCTTGATGAGAGGACAAAAGTTTGAGTTGTTTTTTGGCCTTCGTTCTTGTTGATTAGAGAGAGGGAGGAGGAAGACGTTTTTGATATCTTTTAGATTTGTAATAAAAAGACAATTGAAACTTGTTGTTCTTTGAAATGAGAACCGTCAAGCTTTTTGAATTTTCTAATTAATTTAATTAGATTAATAAAAAAATCGTTTAAAACTAAAAAAGTAAAATTTTGTTTTTTATTTTTTAAAATTAAAATTAAAATTGAGGAATTAAAAATTTTTTGTTTTAATTTTTTATCAATTAAAATGCTGATGTAGCATTTAAAAATGCCAAATGATTATTTTTAATAATATTTTAATGGGCATGTTAGCGCCATGTTAGCAAGCAGAACATTCTGTCTGCCACGTTGGAGGCTTCCGTCAGTGGGTTAATGGCAGGGACCATTTTAAAAACGATTTTCTTTTTTTAGAGACGAAATTTGCAACGAAATCAATTTTGGGACCAAAATGGGAATTGACCCAAAATGTAGAGATGAAAAGTGCATTTTCGCCAACATATAAATATAGTGCTTATTGTTATTGTTGTTGTTGTTGTTGTTATTATTATTATTATTTTCTAAAAGATTACTTTTTTTTGGACATTTTTTTTCTTTTGAAAATTTAGTTTTAGCCAAGAAGCATATAGTTCAACTCACACCTTTTGATATTTTCCAACAAAAACATTCAAATTTCAAATCCCTCAACCCAGTTATTGAATTATCAAAACAAGAAAATAATATCAATAATTTTTATAAGCTAACGCATCTTGAAGATTGATAATGAGAAGTGATGGCATATGTGTCAATCTTATTATTATTATTTTAGATGAGTTTTGGCGTATCTTAATTTTTTTGTGAGGTTACAGTCATCTTAGATCTATTACAAAGAAGATGATGCCAGAGCAGCCCTTGTGATTCAATAGTAAATTTGAGAAAATTATATAAATTAATACGATAGACCCTGGGAGACATCCTATAATTGATTTGAGCTTATTCTAAATTTTAATTTGAAAATTATAACAAGAGAATATTAGTATAAATAGAAAATTTGGGTTAATGGAGGTCTAAACAAAGAAAATTGGATGAAAGAAAACATAGGTCACAACCGTATATGCTATGAGCCTGTTATCCTCACACGATTATTAGTTCCTTTTCCTTTCCACATTTCTTGCTATTTGACATATATAATAGTCCCTTAGTTCTACAAAACTTGAAAGTATCAAATATTTTGACAAGGGCGATAATACTCTCAAATTCGTTTTTTTGACATTTATTTTTTATGTTTTAAATATGGGCTTTTTTTTTCATCATTTTTGTTTGTTTTGTTTAGACCTCTGAATGCTTAGATTGTTTGACATAATTAATTAACCAAGTTGACACTTAGGTTTCTTGTTCATATCTAGGTTAAACGGTAATAACTCATATCATGCAATACGGAAAAATAAATAAGACAACGATATGATTGCCTAGAAAAACAATTGAAACCATCTAGTTTTAAGGTAAAAAACCTGAAAATGATTTGACCTTACTATCCTCGAGGTAAAAGATTCACAATGACAGAATTGAAGGTTTTACAATAGACTTAACACTAAATCTACTACTACCTCTTGTAGTACTTACTCCAACGACCACGTGCAACTCGAATTCACAAACTCTTCTATCTTAAATCAGTTGCACACAAACATCCATGTTTGTGACTTTAAGATCCCACTCAAAAGTTTCAAATCACCAGCAGTTGTTGATTTTGTATGGTAGCAACTTCTACAACACCGAATTTTGAAATTCTTCAAGGAATATTATTGATAGAAAACTTGAGAGAGTTTTGGGTACAAAAACCCTAGATCTACAATTGGAGGCATAAAAAGCACAAGTTAAGATGTCTTGACCACAGAAAAAATGAGAGAGAGAGAGAGAGAGATGACTATTATTGATTATTGATTATCAATAAGCCAATCAAAAAGTGCACTGCAGGACAGAATTGTAGGAGACTAATAAGTAATCAACTTTACAATTAAATACCATTCCCCACTCCTATTAAACTGCACATGTAGATGTAGGTGCAACTCTTTCGTCTCTTTGCGTCTGTTTCAATAATCTTAAGTCTCAATTGGTAAAATATTTTATTATCAAATAAAGAAAAATCAGTTAATTTCTTGATCTTACGAGAAAGAATAATCATTATAGTGTGGACATAATAGGAAAAAATCATTAGTGTCTTGACCTGATAATAAAAAACAATTATTATGAATGGAATACAATAGATTTAAAATTCTATCGTATCTTTTTTTTTTTTTCAACGATGTTAAGGATGCTATTTTTCACAAACTTTTTACATCATTGTTGACATCATTTTTCAATGAGGTTAAGGACACAATATATTTCAAAAACTTTTTACGTAATCGTTGACATCATTATATCATTCTTTGTATCTATTTGGGATTTGTTTATTTTGCTGAAACTGAAAATATTTTTACTGAAAGTGCTGTAAATAAAAGTAAAAATTAGCTGAAATAGTACAGTAGGACCCATGAATAGTACCAAAAAGTGTAGTGGGGCCATTAATAATAGCAAAAATAAGCCGAACAGTAAAATAAGTTGGTAAAAAAAATCCACACCAAATGCACACTTATTATACGTCAATTACAATAAACAATTTAAATTAACAATTGTGAAAAATACTATCCATAAACTTTTATATATATATATATTATGGTCTTCGGTCCATTAAGTGATGGCCCATGGGTCGTAGGTCGGATAATGGTCATTCGTTGGACCTAGCCCACACTGCTCGGCCGAGGTGCCCACGGACTATCTCAACCTCAGGGTTTGGTATTACTTGGAGCCCGCCCCAAGGTATCTCGGTAATGCCTTGGGAGAGGTTGTTGCTGAACAACATCTGGTGTCAGCTGCAAGTCCCAAACTTGACACGCTCGTTTCTAAAGTGGGGCCCTTTTTTGTTAGGAATAATCCAAAAGGGCGCTCCACCTACACGAAAAACCATCTAATGTAATTATCACTAACCTACTAAGGAAGCTTATAAATAGAGGGAAAGAAGGAGAAATGGGGGTTGTAGAGTGGGGGGTGAGGAAACAGAGAATTAGTGGAGAAACTAAGAAGAGGAGATAAAAAGAGAGAGCTTGCTTAGGGGGTAATAGGGAACATCTGGAAGGGTACAACAATCATGCCCTTAGGAGTTTCCCATTGTAGGATATCCACACACCCACAACAACAAATAGATTGTGAGCTTAGCTTAGCAGTCAACCTATTAACCGAGTTGTACTTGTCACAATTCGCGCCGTTTATGGGAATCTCCTACTCAGCTGAAGCTCCAAGCAAAGCTAGTCACCTTTGAGCCTGGCCGACCAACACTCAACAAGTTCTGTTGATAGTCGGTCTAGGGGCTCATCTCGAGCCTCTAGATGGCGTGAAAGTAGGCAGAAGAGGGACCAGGATTACAGGCATGAAAAGCACATAGAGCAGCTAGATTCGAGGGAAGGATCTTCGCAAGGGTATAGATTAGAATCATACATCCTTAAGCAAGAACTATATGAAAAAAGGGATCAGGAGTTAGAGAGTTTACGTAAGCAAGTCAGAAACTTGAAGTTAGAATTGCGGGGAAGGCGCTGGAGAAGGAACTGTGATGAGTCTCCCGAGGACTCTAATAACACAGGGGAGAGCAGAGGGCAGTTTTCCCACCAGAGTAGTTCACGTCGATTGAGCGAGTTCGTCGAGCAACTGTCGGACTCTCCCAACTGACATAGGCGACATAGTGCTGCAATGGACGCGATGAGTCGGGCACTACAAAGACTTGCTTGGTTGCCATCCTCAAACGAAATTGAGCGTACTCAAATGCCAAGACATTTTAACCGATTGCCATTCATCTCATATAATGGTAAGGCGGACCCCATTGAACATGTTAGCCATTACATCCAAATGATGTCGCTTTATAGTTAGAATGATGCATTTACGTGCAAGGTATTTCCTTCTAGTCTCGAACCTACAACTTTGAGATGGTTTAATGGGCTATGGAAAGGGTCAATCCACAACTTTAGAAAGCAAATTCAGGAGTTCAAGGCTCAATTCATTACTTGTAGTCGAGTGCCCCAGCCCGTTGATGCTTTACTGTCCATGAAAATATGAGTGGGAGAAAGTCTTTGAAGTTATGCCAACTGGTATTAAGAGCTGCACAAAGAAATCGGGGGAGGTAATGAGAAGGTGGCTGCTAGCACCTTTAGGTTGGGACTCCCTTAGGATTTCGAGCGGAGGGACTTATTAACCATGTGGCCCTCTGTGAACATGTATCAGCTATGGAGGCGAATTCAAGAGCATAAGAGGTTGCAAGATGACCAGCAGCAAAGTAAGGGAAAGGCTCCCGCCACTTCGCAGTACGCAAAGGATTTATGGCCCAAGGGATTTCAGCAGAGGCCAAGGAGAGAAATAAGGATTTAGGAGCCTAACACTCGAACCGGGGAGATTAATGTGGCATTTAAAGACCCTTGCATAAGATTCTAGACAAGATGGAGGTGATCTAGCTAGAAGAAATCAGAACTTGTAATGTACATACCACCTAGAAAAGGGACACATGATCGAGCAGTGTAGGGTATTTAAGGATCATTTGGAGTAACTGGTGAAGTTTGGGCACTTGAAGGAGTTTGTAGTTGCACTAGAGGAAAATGCGACAGGGCAGGCATTAAGAAACCGAGGGAACACTCTTCCACTGTCGTTGGGGGTTATCGAAGTTATACACGCGACTTCAATTGGCACTAATTTAAGCCAACAAAAGGGGATCCTAAGCGTGGTTTCGATGGAGAATGTCGAGGATAATGATCGACCAGGTAAAAGGCCGAAGTTTAGCAGGGAACCGATTAAGTTTGGGGATGAAGATTTGGAAGGAATGATCTAAACGCATGATGATGCCCTCGTAGTCACCACTAAAATTGTTCATTTTTTAGTAAAAAGAGTATTGGTAGATCAAGGGAGCGGGGCTAAAGTGATGTACCTCGACCTTTATAAGGGGTTTGGGTTAAAACCAAAGGACTTGTCTAAATATGACACTGCCTTAGTAGGATTTGACGGAAAGGTGGTAATCCCTGATAGGCAAATCTCATTGCCTGTTAATACTGAGGGAAGGAGGTGATGGTAAACTTCGTTGTGGTGAATGCTTTCTCCCCGTACACCGCTATTCTAGGGCAATCGTGGATTCACGCTATAGGAGTCGTGTCGTCTACCCTGCATATAAAGGTGAAATTTCATACCGAAGAAGGAATTGTCGTAGTAAGGGGTGATTAACAGGTTGCAAGACAATGTTTAGTAGCGGCCGTCATCCATGAGATCAAGCAGAAGGAGTCAGCCGAGCAAGATCTAACATAGCAATTACAAGAGCCCGTGAAGGGCAAGGGGGTTGACTATGCAGAGGATCTCATTAAGGTCCAGATACTTCCTTATAGGAATAAGAGCTTCTAGGAAGGTAGAAGTATAAGGCAGGAAGATCTGGTGGCCTTATTGTTGACCTTGGTTCAGAATTTGAATATTTTTGCCTAGAGCCCGTACGACATTCCCGGGGTAGATTCAGAGTTCATTAGTCATAAGTTAAACATGGACCTATTGTTTCCCCCCAAGAAACAGAAGCAAAGGAGGTCAGCCAAGCAATATGTTAAGACTGTAAAGGAAGAGGTAGCAAGACTGAAACAAGCTAGGGCTATTCGAGAGGTATTTTTCCCGGAATGGTTGTCAAACACTATGGTGGTTCAAAAGAAGAATGGTAAGTGGCAGGTTTATGTAGATTTCACTTATCTTAATCGGGCATGTCCTAAGGACCCCTTCCCCATCCCGAAGATCGATCAGTTAGTTAATGCAACATGCGAACACCCAAGGATGAACTTCTTAGATGCTTTCCAAAGTTACCATCAGATTGCGCTGGCATTTGAGGATTAGGAGAAAACGTCCTTCATAACCCTTAAGGACAATTACTACTACACGGTAATGCCCTTTGGACTTAAAAATGTAGGGGCCACTTATCAAAGTATGATAACCCAGATGTTTAGAGATAAGATCGCATGGTTGTGAAAATTCGAGAGAGCCAAAGGCATGTGGAAGATTTGAAGGAGACATTTGAGATACTTAGGCGATATAAGCTATGCCTCAATGCTGATAAGTGTGCCTGCAGTACAGGGGCCAAAACATTTCTGGGGTATATGATTACGCACCAAGGAATAGAAGTGAATCCCAACCAGATAATTGCTATTAAGCGTCTCAAGCCACTGAGCAACCCGAAGGACATGCAGAAGCTGACAGGGATGATAGCCGCTTTGAACCGTTTCATATTGAAATCGACGAACAGATGCCAACCCCCTTATCATTTGTTGAAGAAGTGGAAAGGGTTTCAATGGACGAAAAAATGTGAAGAAGCATTCTAGAACTTGAAAGAAATATTTGGCCAATCCACTGATCTTATCTTACCCGGACCCAAGGGAGGATTTATTTATGTATCTTGCAGTGTCCGAGCATGCTGTGAATGCAGTCTTGCTAAAAAATTAGGAGGGAGTGCAAAGACCGATCTATTATATTAGTAAAACACTGGTTGATGTAGAAACCGGATATTTGCCCTTGGAAAAGCTTGCACTAGCATTAGTCCATGCCATTAGGAAGTTGCCCCATTATTTCCAAGCACATATTTTGTACGTATTAACAGAGTACCCGTTGTAGTCTTTGCTAAAAAGATTTGATTCTATAGGGAGGATAGCAAAGTGGGGCACTAAGCTCAGATCGTTTAACATTAGGTACGGACAAAGGACCTCAGTCAAGGGATAGGTGCTTGGAGATTTTCTTGTGAAATTCACACCTGTAGAGAAGGGCCCTAGTAGGATTTATAATGTTTCTGTCCAGTCGTGGAGGGTTTTCGTTGACGTCGCATCTAATGCTCAGGGTGTGGGAATTGGCATCGTGATTATGTCACCAGAGGGAGTGAAGTTGGAGCATTCCTTAAGATTAGGTTTCGAAGCATCAAATAACGAAGCTAAGTATGAAGCACTTATTGCGGGACTTAAAGCTGCACTGAAGCTAGAGGCGATGGATGTAGAGATCTATTCGGATTCTCAGTTGGTGGTGAATTAGGTTGATGAAATTTTAAGGCCAAGAATTCCTGGATGGTTGAATATTTGAGGTTGGTAGGTCAGTTGATGGGCAGGTTTCAAAAGGCAAAGGTGATCCAAACGTTTTGAGGGCAAAATAGGCATGCTAACTCATTAGTAACATTGGCCCCATTCTTGGATAATTGCATTCCTCGGTTGATTACAATAGAAATGTTGTGCGAGCCTAGCATTGACCCAGGTGTGGGAATCTCAGTAATATCGACACTCGGATCAAGCTAGATAGATCCGATCATAGAATGTCTAGGTGAGGATGTGTTGTCGAACAAAGTCAAAGAGACTGAGAGGGTACGAACAGTAGTTGCGCGATTCTGGTTATCCCGAGACCAGAGATTATACAGAAGGTCGTTCTGTGGGTCCTATCTGTTGTGCCTCCACCCATCAAAGGTTAATGATCTTTTGACCGAGTTGCATGAGGGAGTGTGTGGCAACCATGTAGGGAGTCGTTCTCTAGCACATCGAGCAACGACCCAAGGGTTCTGGTGGCTGAGGATATAAAAGGATGTTGCTAAATACGTAAAAAGGTTTGAGCAATGCTAGAAGCATACACCGATTATACATTAACCAGGTGGGAGTTTAAATCCAATAAGCAACCCATGGCCCTTTGCTCGGTAGGGACTAGACATCATTGGACCATTCCCCTAAGCAATTGGAAATAGACAACTTGTGCTAGTAGTTGTTGACTATTTTACCAAGTGAGCTGAAGCTGAAACCTTGGCAAATATTCGAGATGTTGACGTGAAGAAGTTTGTATGAAAAAACATACTAACAAGGTTCGGAGTATCGGAATCTCTAGTGTCGAATAACGAGTTGCAATTCGATACTAAGGCTTTTCAGAAATACTACGGTGACCTCGGGATTAAGAATAGGTATTCAACTCTAGCATACCCGCAGAGTAATGACCAAGAAGAGGTGATGAATAAGGAAATCGTAAGCGGGTTAAAGAAGAGGTTGGAGGGAGCAAAGGGTAGGTGGACCGAGAAGTTGCCTAACATACTATGGGCTTACCGAACAACACCACAGAGATCTACTGGCAAAACCCCTTATTCCATGACTTACGGAACTGAGGCAATCATCCTTGTGGAGATAAGCATTTCTAGTATGAGGGTCTTAGATTTTTCTCCAGCTAATAATGAGGAGTTAATGACGGAAAGTTGGATTTACTGGAAGAACCCTGAGAGATGGCTACTGTCCGGCTAGCAAATTATCAACAGAAGATGGCTCAAAGGTATGATAAGAAAGTGAGTGACAAGAGTTGCACAATGTTATAATCAGTCCCACCCTAAATGATGTACGCTAAGTAGTTTAAGCACTTATAAAATCAACATCTGACTTTCTTTACTTAATAGTGTCGGTATGGCATAAAATTCACAAATTACCAAAAATTATACTTCTCAATGTTTAAATAAAAACGTTTAGGATTCAAATCTCTTCTATCTTATTTACCCTGTTGCTATAACTATCAAATTATATATTAACAAAATGCAAAAATGATTTTTAAAAGGTTTTCTTTTTCATTTGTTAAATAATTTAAATAGATGAAAGGAGTCAATTAATGACTACTCAATATTCTATTTTTCGTTTCTTCATTTATTCATGAACAAAGTTTCTTTTTAAACTAGTTTGGAAAGAAATTTTTAAAATTTTTTATTTATTTTTTAAATGTAAATTTTAAAAATTTAATTGTTAAAAACTTTGTTGGAGAAAAACTTTATTCTTCATCAGTAACATCAGTTATCGAAGAAAACATTAGATCGATGGGATGTAGAATCTACCAAACAAAACGTAAGACTACTGCCCCCACATTCATGTACGCAGCCAGGAAAGTAAAAGTAAAGGCCCACACGGCAGGCTTCAAGTCAGAACTACTTTACATATAAAAGCTTCTTAAAAAAGCATTACCTTATGTCTTTCCTACCAAATGCTGAAACTTCATACGATATTCCTCGGTCTTCCTAAAAGTGCCAAACATTGTAGAACTTTTGTTCCATGAGATTAGAAGACTGATTAGCTTTCACATATGCAAGAGGTCCACTTTCAAATTAATCTTCCAATTCACGAGGTTTAGACTTTAGTAAAAAAAAAAAAAACCAAAAATCACACCTACCAAATGATACAAGATATTGTCCTGAACCAATCTATGGTTATGCAAGTAATGCTAAGATACAATATTTTTTTCATGTTGACAAGTTGTTATTATTATTTATTTAGATTTATTACAAGCATCTTTAATTATTTATTATTAAAAACTTATCATCTTATCATTTATTAAAAAAATTTCATTTTTTAATTTAAGTTCTTAAATTAAAAAAAAAAATGAAATTTTTTTTTGACTCTATAGTTATTGATAGTCAGGCGTTATCTTAAAACATATAAAGATTGTGCTTTGTTTTTTTAAAAATTACTTTTTTTACATGGTTTCTATATATATATATATATATATATATATATATATATATATATATATATATATATATATATATATATATATATTTTATAATTTAGTTTTAGCCAAGAAGCATGTAGTTCAAGTTGTAACTCTTGATATTTTCCAACAAAAACGTACAAAATTCAAATCCCCAACCCAACTATCGAATTATCAAAAGAAGAATTAAATTAGCTTTAATTTTTATTAGCTGACCTAGCTTGAAAATTGATACTGAATAGTGATGACAAATGTGTCAATCTTATTATTATTTTATGTAGGTTTTTGCGTACCTTAATTTTTTGTGAGGTTATAGTCATCTTAGATCTATTACAAAAATTGGGTTACAGAAGATGATGCCAGAGCAGCCCTTGTGATTCAATCGTAAATTTATGAAAATTACATAAATTTATTAATACCATAGACTCTAGGAAACATCCTATAATTGATTTGACCTTGTTCTAAATTTTTATTTGAAAATTATAAGAAGAGAGTATTAGTATAAATAGAAAATTTGAATAAATGGAGGTCTAAGCAAACAAAATTGGATGAAAAACGACATAGATCACAACCGTATGCTAAGAGCAGTTATCTTCACACGATTATTAGTTCCTTTTTCTTTCCACATTTCTTGCTATTTAACTTATATAATAGTCCCTTAATTCTGGAAAAGTTGAAGTATCAAATATTTTGACAAGGGCAATAATACTCTCGAATTCGTTTTTTTTTTTTTTTTTTTTTACATTCATTTTTCTTTTTTCATGTTTTAAATATGGACGTTTTTTTCATCATTTTAAAACTGAAAATTTCTTCATTAATTATCAATATTTGTATTAGTGGATATAACAAGTGTAATATCCCTTTTGACAATGTACTTACACTTCTAAGTTTTCTTCCAATATGTTATTGATGTAATGTAATTGAATGCACTTCGAGATAAGATAGCTCCAAAATGAAAAAAATAATAATAAAAATAAAAATTAGAGGGATAGAACTGAATGAGTGAAAAATTAGAGTAATACAAGAGCATAGATACATAAATAATTACAAATAAAAAAAAAGGATAAATGAATATGTAATATAGTACATTTTATAGAATTTAATTGCTTAGAGAGGAAATTACTGACTTCGAAACTGCAATGTAATGTATGGGATTGACTCGGTCACTGGAAAACGCGGGGTTTGTACTTGGTTTACTATTTCAATTATTTGTTTAGGTAGGAACCGTGTGTACGAGTCCACAGATTTTATTATTATTATTATTACTAAGCACTCATATACTATAAATAGACAGTGCGGTCTCTTTTTCCATAAACACACCTTCATATCATATCTAGGGATTCTTTTATTAATTACAATTTGTTTTAAACTATCAAACATGAAGGTAATCACATTTTCAATTTTCCCTCCTAAAACAAGTTATATGTATCAATGAAATGAAAGTACGTTTTGAGTATTTAATACTAAAGAAAACAGTTTTTCTTTTTTCTTTTTATATTTTATTCTAGTTAAAAGATACTAATGCATTATATGTTATGCATATCCAATGGTGCAGCAAAAGATAGTAATAAATGTGCAAATGAATTGTGAGAAATGCAGAACCAAGGCCATGAAGATTGCCACTGTGGCAGAAGGTGTGTAACTGCGTATAAAACTTCGAATCTCTTTTGCTTTTGAAAACTGCATTCTAGACTATATCTTAACAAGTTTGAAATGTATATATTTAATTATTTAATCATTATTTTAACATTTTTACTCAGACACGAGCCTAAATTCCCTCTTAATATATAGGGATCAAGAAATTAGATTTTTAGTTTTTTATAATTATATGGAAGGTAGAGCCTACTAATGGCTTGAACTCAAAACCATATGCTCTAATATGATGATAAATTATCAATTTATCCAATGTATAGTTTAGGTTACTAGAAAATAGTAAATTCAATCATTTGACTATTATTTTGACAATTTTCAAACAGGTGTGACCTCGGTAGCAATCGAAGGAGCAGATAAAAGTCAAGTTGTAGTGATTGGAGATGGAGTTGATTCAGCTAGTTTGACCCGCTCATTAAGGAAGAAGCTTGGCTACGCCACCATAGAGAGTGTGCAAAAACTCGAAGAAAGTACTCAAAGTAGTGCTGAGAAGATACCTGAGGAAAAAGAAGACAACCCAACTCCAATTCTATGGTCATCAAGTTATGGCCAATATCCTCAGGTGCCCTTGTACTATGCAGTGATTTCTGATCCATACCCTAGCAATTGCGTCACCATGTGATAGGCATTTGATGAATATTGCAACCTCATCCATGAGAATTGAGATGTAAACCTTTTGTCTTTGTTTTGTTCTTGCTCTCCTGGTTTCTTGTGCTTCCAATATACGACGTTTGCATGAGCTGATAATTAAAAATATGTATTTTCCTTGCGTAAGCCTTCCAAATAGATTGTCATCTTTTGAACATGAAACAAAAAGAAGCAATTAAAATTTTATTTATTATGTTGTTGATATAATATCAATTGCATGTTTCTCAACAAAAAAAAAATCACATTAATTTGTTGTCATATTAGTTTGTAACTTTTTTTTAGTAAAATTGAAAGTAATTTTAATATTTTCCTTCTATAAAATGTTCTATGACTTACTATAATTCAATTATAATATTATTAAAACTATCTTAATAATTTAATTATATGATATTGTAAATTTATTGAATTTTTTTAATAGAATCTAGTTGGCGTGAAACACGTAATAAAGTTTTACCTAAACGCCATGATATATTGGTAATAGAGTTTCTTATAAACTAAACTATTTTTATAAGTTATATATATATTGTAAGTATACAATTTGTACCCAGTACAATCTCTAGATGGACTTAGGCCCAAAAAGTCTTATACAATGAAATTTGTAGAGTATAGGTTTGAAACCTAGATTAGAGATATTGGAGAGTTAATAAACAGGCTAGAATGCTGCGATCTATGCAAATAATAGATAAATATGACAAAAAAATCTCCTCGGACGTAAGCCGAGAACCGCTTATATTGCTTTTCTTTCTTTAAGCAAAATATTACAATTTTCGTTTTCAAAAAGGTCTTCTCTCTTCATACCTCTCTCATCTTCTTATATCCCTCTTCTTCTTCCCTTTTTCTTTCACGTGTAGCACAGATTTTCCAAATAGATACTTGTCCCATCAACCACCTTCTTGAAGTTTTCAAATAATAGCTGGAAGGCTGAATATTACTGTTCAGAAGTCATTCCTCCATTAATGTGGCTAGGGGAGGTAGGTGCAGGGCTTTTAATGCGGTGGTAGTAGCTTTTTTCTCTTCTGATATTTTTCACACGTTCTTCCTTCTAACCATTGCGTGGATCACGTCTCTACTCAATAGATCTTCTGAAATCCTGTCTCTAAATCCCCTGGTACATCCCATGACCTTTACTGGGCCCGTCCGAGGAAGTACCCTTCCTCGGACAACTCCTTCACCTCTTGTAGTGAACTGGTCTGTGGGCCTCAAAGATTCTGCTTGGACAGATTTACACCGACAAATTAGGCCCAAAGCCCAAATACGCATTTTATTTATTTTACCTTCACACACACACACACACACACACACACACACACATATATAACCGAAACTTCTGAAACTCCCACAATTTTTCATGTCAGCACAATATTTAAATAAAATTATTTTTATTTAATCCAAACTTACCAAGGAGTGAAACTCTATCTCTCTAACAAGTTTAACTTAAACTCAAACTCATTATTTTTTTTAAACAAAATTATTTTCGTTTAGTCCAAACTTAATAAGAAGTGAAATTCTATTTTACAAGTCCAACTTAAACTCAAACTCATCATTTTTTTTAACAAAATTATTTTATTTAATCCAAACTTAACAAATAATGAAACTTTACCTCTCTAACAAGTTTAACTTAAACTCAAACTCAAACATTAATCATTTTTCTTTAATATTTTTTGGCCTTTCAAAAGTTTTAATAGCTAAATTTTTGAATTATTTTTTTGCAGTATCTGAAATTGTCTGACAAATTTTTTATAAGCCACTACACATTCAAGCAATGGTTTCTTCATCAATTTGTAACACAAATTGAAATTATATAAGAGCAAATCATGTAATTTCTTAATCAATTTAAAATTTTATAAAATTATTTTAGTCTACCTCATAAATAGGTAAGTTCCCGTGCATAGCACGGGTTAACGACTAGTTAATAATAATGTATAAACTCATTACATAAAAAAGATAGCTAATTGATGGAATCTGAAATCGTGGCTTCTAGAACACAACATTTATTATATAATATCAATCATTTTATAAATATAACTAAAATTTATTTTTTTCTCTTGACCCTCCAAAAAGTATGAGCTTTCCCATAAAACTAGAAGCAAAAAAAAAAAAAATAGATCTCATAAATTCTCACTTTCAAATTGGTAGATTTTAAAGATGCCAAAAATATTTATAAAATGGAAATAAAAATAAAAATATATTTGATGAAATGATATATGCTATTCAAAATTCTAAAAGAGAAATTGGATCAAGAACCTCTCTCTCTCTCTCTCTCTCTCTCTCCATTCAATCATATACACTTATATGTATGCATATGTATGTATAAATTTGTGTAGTTTAACTATGGTTCAATACTGTAATCCGAGCTTCCAAACAAAATTCTTGACTCGAACCCTGTTCAGGGACCTTCTAGATCTGCTATGTGAACCCCACTGGAATATGGTCAAGGTGTCATGGAATAAGGATTCTAATCATACTATTTGGAATTCGTAGACAAAAGAAAAATTAAACTTATATATTGAAGTAAGAAAAAACAAAAAATCAAACTTGTTTCTGTTTGAAAAGCGCCAATCATAAAGCACAAGTGAAGATTTCTTGACCACAGAAAAAACGTGAGAGAGAGAGAGAGAGATAACTATTAAAGTGTGAACAATTAATTTGACTTCTAGTAGTATAAATATGTGGTCCGTTTGTCTGTCTAAAAGAAAATAAGATAATTTCTGTCATCAAATCAACATAGAATAACAGACTTGTTTTCTTTGTTCCTGGTATATTCTTCCGTACCAAGATCAGTATTTTAATACTGCTGTTTGAGGGTGGTACTAGATTACATTTTTTAATTCAAATGTATAATCACAAAAAAAAAAAAATCATTGAATAGTTTCCAGGAAGTAAAATATTAAAAGAGGATGAACCTGTCAAGTGCGCTTCAGATCCTTAACATCAGGAAAAAGACCTAGACCATTGAACTCAAACACATAAACTTCATGTTCTATAATATTCTATGATGCACGGATGCGGCGCCAAAAGTGCCGCACCCGCGTCCAACGCGGCGCGACGAGAGACATGCAAGGGACACCGCTGCTCGTGTGTCAGTGCCACGTCGGGCCGCGTTTGTCACGTTTTTTTTTTTCTCTGCCGACTCAGCTTCGATTCGCGCCGATTCGTGCTGATTCACGCCGATAGGTGCCGAATCGGCCAGAATCGGGCCGTATCGACAGTATCAGGTCGTATCGGCCAGCGACCGAAACGGCCGAAACAGCCGAAATCGGCCTTGAATCATGCCGGAACAGTTGAAATTGGCTCTAAATGAGACCCAAAAACCCTAAATCTGTCATTCTTCAATTTTATTTTGAATATTTGTTGCTTCTTTTGTGTTTTCTTTTTGGTTTTGTGTTTTGTTTTGTGTTTCTTGCTTTCTACTTTCTTTGTTTTGTGAATCAAGGCATAGTAATATGTTTTTTAAGAATATTTTAATAGTAAAAATATATAGAAAATATAAATAAAAATATTTTTAATAATTTTTTAATTGCCGAGTCCCGCACCTACACCCGTACCCGTGCTTCATAAGTAATATTCCTTGAATAAAACCTTCTAATTACGAAAATAAACTCTATATACATGCATGTCAACTTCCTCGAATGGCATCCCTATTATTTTATTAACATTACC
The DNA here is from genome assembly GCF_040712315.1 of Castanea sativa. Taxonomy (NCBI): domain Eukaryota; kingdom Viridiplantae; phylum Streptophyta; class Magnoliopsida; order Fagales; family Fagaceae; genus Castanea; species Castanea sativa. The sequence goes on along the minus strand of NC_134018.1, from coordinate 2,078,090 downwards.
TACCAAGATATCGCATTCATGAAACAATATTGGCGTATAATTAATTTTTGTTTATGTTTCGTTGTTTAGGAATTTGCAAAAGTTAGAGACCCCATCTTGTTTTGAACAATGAAGCTTTCACATATGGAGTAAGAGGTCCACTTTCTTCTTTATGTTTTTTTAATATTATTTTCCATGTGATCTTTTAGAAATTAGAACCTAGATATGTCCTGTGTACAGTGATATCTGTCATGACCTATTAATTAATTAGACAAATACATGATTACCAAACCAAACCTTGTCTCAATCATATAGCTGAAGATACTGTTCAGCAAAAAAAAGATATATATAGCTGAGGACACTGAATTATTTCTTTTCTTTGTATCCTTTTTCTTCTGTGAGATGGCCCATCTGTTAACATTTTCTTCTGTGACCAAACTCTTAAGTTGTTTCTCAAAATAATGTTGATGTTGCCCAACTCAAATTCTGGGGTGTTTTTCCGATAACATTTGGTTGCTTTCATTTATTTTTCTTCAACATATATTAATTTTTTTATTTTTTTTTTATTTACAAGTTCATATCTATACTATTATTTAAGTGCTCTGTTTAGAGTGGATTTTTTTATGTTTCAAAATACCCCTACATCCCTAGGTTTAAGTAGAGACAAAACTAAAGGATAGTTTGGTAAAAAAAGAATTTTTGTCTAAAATACTAAGTAGGGGCAAAACTTGGTAAAAACGGATCTTTAATTTCCATGTAAAACACTATCTACAAAATAGAGCACACTTCCAATACACTTACGTTAGTTTTCAAACTCAAATTGCTTCTTATTCAGTTATGCAATTTTCTCAATTTTGTGTTTTCAAACTCTTTTCACCCACCTCTTTGCTTCAGATTTCAATACAAACGACAACAACAACAGTATAGATTTGAGGTAAGTTTTTTCTTATATCAAATCTCAGCCCTCTCTCTCCCTGATCTCACTTTTTTTTCTTGAATGATGACTACATGAACTAATTTTGGGCCATATGGAACAAGTTTTATTTCTGTATGCAGGAAGTTTGTTTCCCTCATGTTCATTTTTTAAGTCTGATTTTTTTTTAGGCCACATGGAACAGGTTCTATTATATGTACAGGTTTTTTTTTTGCCACCAAGCTTAATGCCTTGCCATCATAACACTCAAGGTTGAAGGTTGTTTCCCTCAGGTTAGTAACGTTTTTTTTTTTTTTTTTTTGAAAGTCTTGGATTATGGTTTAATTTGTAAAAAAATGGTTGTTTTATCTCCAACAAAAATATATTATTTTATCGTCATTTAGATACTAAAAGGACTCTACTTTGTTAACATTATCATTATCATTATCATTATCTTATCTTTTCTAATATTTTTTTTATTTTTCTTTTCTTTTATTATATCATTATCTTACCTTATCTTCTCTCTTTTTTTTTTTTTGCTTGAAGTTGCAAAAAAAAAAAAAAAAGGAAACCAACATTGATGGTTTTTTTTTGAAAGTCTTTGATTATGGTTTAATTTGTAAAAAAATGGTCGTTTTATCTCCAACAAAAATATATTATTTTATCATCATCTATACTACTATTTAAGCGACTGCACCTGTTTGGAGTGGATTTTTTTATGTTTCAAAATACCCCTACATCTCTACGTTTAAGTAGAGACAAAACGATAATTTGGTAAAGAATTTTTTTTTTGTCTAAAATACCCCTACAGCCTATGTTTAAGTAGGGGAAAAACTTGATAAAAATGGTTCTTTAACTTTCACGTAAAACACTATCTACAAAATAGGAGCACACTTCCAGTACACTTACGTTAGTTTTCAAACTCAAATTGCTTCTTCTTCAGTTATGCAATCCTCTCAATTTTGTGTTTTCAAACTCCTTTCACCCACCTTTTTACTTCAGATTTCAATACAAACGACAACAACAATAGTATAGATTTGAGGTAAGTTTTTTCTTATATCAAATCTCAACCCTCTCTCTCCCTGATCTCACTTTTTTTTCTTTAATGATGACTGCACGAACTAATTTTGGGCCATATGGAACAAGTTTTATTTCTGTATGCATGAAGTTTGTTTCTCTCATGTTCATTTTTTAAGTATGATTTTTTTTTTTTTGGGCCACATTGAACAGGTTCTATTATATGTACATGTTTTTTTTTTTGCCACCAAGCTTAATGCCTTGCCATCATAACGCTCAAGGTTGAAGGTTGTTTCCCTCAGGTTAGTAACGTTTTTTTTTTTTTTTTGAAAGTCTTGGATTATGGTTTAATTTGTAAAAAAATGGTTGTTTTATCTCCAACAAAAATATATTATTTTATCGTCATTTAGATACTAAAAAGACTCCACTTTGTTGACATTATCATTATCATTTTCATATCATTATCTTATCTTTTCTAATATTTTTTTTATTTTTCTTTTCTTTTATTTTATCATTATCTTACCTTACCTTCTTTTTTTTTTTTCTTTTTTTTTTTTGCTTGAAGTTGCCAAAAAAAAAAGGGAAACCAACTTTGATTATCTTTTTTTTTTTTTTTTTTTTTGCTTGAAGTTGCAAAAAAATAGGAAACCAACATTGATGGATTTGATAGGAATCAAGGTTGATAGATTTTATTTTTCTTTTCTTTTATTTGGATAGTTTGACGGGTGTTTAAGTATTTTCTCTAATTAATGACTATTTTTTAAACAATAGGAATTATATATATTGATTTTTTTTTTCTTTGTGGTTATCAGGTTTGGCTCATTATTTTAGTGTATGTGTTCTAAATGGTGCCCTCTCTTCCTCTTATTATTTTTGTTTGTTATTTTTCTTATATTTAAACCTTACTCTCTCTTTTTTTGTATTTTTTTTAGGGTGACATATCGACAATTTGGTTAGGTTGCGTAGCAGACACATTGGATGAATTCGGGTGAATGAAATGGTAGTCAATCTATGAAGTAGTTGATAGAAAACATTTTTTGTAACATAAATATCTTACCTTATGAAATTTAATATTGTTCTTTTCTGTGCCTTTCATTACACATTTGATGACTTTGTAAGCAATTGTTGTATATGCAAATTTGCTAAAGCAAGAATGATACTGGATAACTTATCTATACTACTATTTAAGCGGCTGCACCTGTTTGGAGTGGATTTTCTTTTGTTCCAAAATACCCCTACATCCCTAGGTTTAAGTAGAGACAAAACAATAGTTTGGTAAATATTTTTTTTTTGTGTCTAAAATACCCCTACAGCCTATGTTTAAGTAGGGGAAAAACTTGGTAAAAATGGTTCTTTAACTTTCACGTAAAACACTATCTACAAAATAGGAGCACACTTTCAGTACACTTACGTTAGTTTTCAAACTCAAATTGCTTCTTCTTCAATTATGCAATTCTCTCAATTTTGTTTTTTCAAACTTCTTTCACCCACCTCTTTGCTTCAGATTTCAATACAAATGACAACAACAACAGTATAGATTTGAGGTAAGTTTTTTCTTATATCAAATCTCAGCCATGTCTCTCCCTGATCTCACTTTTTTTTCTTTAATGATGACTGCACATAATTTTGGGCCATATGAAACAAGTTTTATTTTTGTATGCATGAAGTTTGTTTCTCTCATGTTCATTTTTTAAGTTTGATTTTTTTTTTTGGGGGGGCCACATGGAACAGGTTCTATTATATGTACAGGTTTTTTTTTTTGCCACCAAGCTTAATGCCTTGCCATCATAACGCTCAATGTTGAAGGTTGTTTCCCTCAGGTTAATAATGTTTTTTTTTTTTGAAAGTCTTGGATTATGGTTTAATTTGTAAAAAAAATGGTTGTTTTATCTCCAACAAAAATATATTATTTTATCATCATTTAGATGCTAAAAGGACTCCACTTTGTTGACATTATCATTAACATTTTCATATCATTATCATATCTTTTCTAATATTTTTTTATTTTTCTTTTCTTTTATTATATCATTATCTTACCTTATCTTCTCTTCTTCTTCTTTTTTTTTTTTTTTTTTTTTTTTGCTTGAAGTTGCAAATAAAAAGAATGGAAACCAACATTGATGTTTTTTTTTTTTTTTTGAAAGTCTTGGATTTTGGTTTAATTTGTAAAAAAATGGTTGTTTTATCTCCAACAAAAATATATTATTTTATCGTCATCTATACTACTATTTAAGCGGCTGCACCTGTTTAGAGTGGATTTTTATATATTTCAAAATACCCCTACATCCCTAGGTTTAAGTAGAGACAAAACGATAGTTTTGTAAAGAATTTTTTTTGGGTCTAAAATACCCCTACAGCCTATGTTTAAGTAAGGGCAAAATTTGGTAAAAATGGTTCTTTAACTTCCATGTAAAACACTATCTACAAAATAGGAGCACACTTCCAGTACACTTACGTTTGTTTTCAAACTCAAATTGCTTCTTCTTCAGTTATGCAATTCTCTCAATTCTGTGTTTTCAAACTCCTTTCACCCACCTCTTTGCTTCAGATTTCAATACAAACTACAACAACAACAACATAGATTTTTGGTAAGTTTTTTCTTATATCAAACCTCAACCCTCTCTCTCTCTGATCTCACATTTTTGTCTTTAATGATGACTACACGAACTGATTTTGGGCCATATGGAACAGGTTTTATTTCTGTATGCATGAAGTTTGTTTCCCTCATGTTCATTTTTTAAGTCTGATTTTTTTTTTTTGGGCCACATCGAATAGGTTCTATTATATGTACAGGTTTTTTTTTGCCACCAAGCTTAATGCCTTGCCATCATAACGCTCAAGGTTGAAGGTTGTTTCCCTCAGGTTAGTAACTTTTTTTTTTTTTTTTTTTTTTTTTTCTGAAAGTCTTGGATTATGGTTTAATTTGTAAAAAAAGGGTTATTTTATCTCCAACAAAAATATATTATTTTATCGTCATTTAGATACTAAAAGGACTCCACTTTGTTAACATTATCATTATCATTATCTTATCTTTTCTTATATTTTTTTATTTTTCTTTTCTTTTATTATATCATTATCTTACCTTATCTTCTCTTCTTTTTTTCTTTTTTTTTGCTTGAAGTTGCAAACAAAAAAAATTAAACCAACGTTGATGGTTTTTTTTTGGTTGAAGTTGCAAAGAAAAAAAGGAAACCAACGTTGATGGTTTTTTATTTTTATTTTTTTTGCTTGAAGTTGCAAAAAAAAAAAAAAAGGGGAACCCAACGTTGATGGTTTCTTTTTTCTTTTTTTTTTTGCTTGAAGTTGCAAAAAAATAGGAAACCAACGTTGATGGATTTCATAAGAAATCAAGGTTGATGGATTTTATTTTTCTTTTCTTTTATTTTAACTCCCACTAAAACATTGTCTACAAAATAGGATTACTATGCCACTAACCCACTTATTCAGAAACAAATTTCACGTTTAACTCCAAGCATTACTCCACGTTTTCAATTTTCTTTCTTCAGTTTTTTTTTTTTTTCTTCCTTTATCAAGACTTGACTGTTTTTTTCTTTGCATAAAAAAAGTAATAAAAAAATAAAACTGAACTTTTTTTTTTTCAATACCCGAGTTTCCCTTAATCTCATCACATTTAGCTTTTTTCTTTTTTCCTTAAATCTCTTTTTTTTTTTTTGAAGAAAAAAATATACGAAAAAGTAAATATCAATCATATCCAAAAGAAATCCAAAAACTTTCAAATACCACATTCAAACCCACGTTCAACTTCTATAAAAAAAAAAAACCTTTCTCTACAAAAAAAACCACTTTCAAATTTATCCAAAAAAAACCCTACTTTCAAATATATCTTATGCTTCAAAAAGAAAGATAACTGAAGGTAGTTGTAAAAATCGGATTGCCACACCTATTAAAACCATGTTCGTTCTCCAAAAAAATAAACCACGTTCTAACATCCACCACAATATTATCCTTCTCCTTTAGTTTCTTCTTCTGTCATCCACCCAATCTTCTTCCACCATCTTTCACTCTCACTTTGTTAAGTCTTCATAGTTTTTTCAAATCCTGTTCATAAACTGATACCAATTTTGATGTCATTGTTGGTCCTCAATAGGAAGGCCGGGACAGATAGATTGGGGCTATGGGTTTAGAAGATTATGATACTTTGTTTGCTAGAAGTATTATTAAGGGTATCGGTACACCTTTCAATTTGTAGTAATTATAATTCAGAACTTTTTTGTTGTTGTTATTATTCAAGAGTGTCTGATGGTCCTGATCACATTATTCCATCACTTCATACATTTTTTCTTGAGTCATTTTTTCTAGAATGTCTCCTCAATTGGCCGAATTCAGGATTAATGAACTGCTATGAATGTTCATTGTATTTTGTTGTTGTGTTAGCCATGGATGTAAAAAATCTTAAATCCATTTCAATAAAAAAAAATTAACTTCCACACAAAAATTTATGGTATTATTTGTTTGTGGATTTGAACTCTTTAATGTGGGTAGTGTATAAGAAAAATATTAGTATGAGATAGGATGACAGTCATTTGACTCTTTCATGGTAGAGTCAGATAACTATAATCCTTTCCTAAATCTAATCTTTTTTAACAGGCATGAAGAAATGGGGAGAGAAAAGCCAAAAGAAGGAGCACGCGTGTGAGTGATTGAATATATCTGGAATTGAAGTTTTATTGGAAATGACAAATGTTCTTTTATGGCATAAAGTCAACTTATAATGGTGATTTTTTATGTTATGTGATACTTGCAGATATGATTACTTTATTGGCATCAAGGGCAGTCAAGAATCGCCCTAATTAGAATGATGAGATAGCCCTAATAAGAAGGATATGACCATGGCATGGATGAGAATCGGCTATAATTGTGGGCAAATTGGGCATTCATTTGCTTAATGCCCCTAATCTTTTTGTGCTGTTATTCCCCTTTTGAGTTACTTTGTATCATTTCAAGTTTCTCTATTTCTGCTTAAGTTTGTCTTTGGATTATGTATTCACACCGTCAATTTAGATCTATTCTTTTAGTTGTTGTATTGAGTCATACTTCACATTGCATTGACTTAATATACAAATTTTAGTTCAAGTTAACATAAAATTGTTTTTAAAAGAATACTTTAAGGTGGCTTTACACGAATTGATAGCTCATCTCTATTAAAAGTTTTTAAAAAATTCACTTTTAAGTCACTTTAGTAATCCTCTTATAAGAAAAATAGTAGTTCTTAATTGATTGTGTTTTGGGATTTATTGTAGATGAGACGTTTGGACTTTGGAGTTGTCCCTCTAAATCTTGATCCATTTTTTTGGTAAAAAAAAAAATAAATCTTGATCTTTTAAACTTAATATTCTTTATTGACAAATTAGCTTCTGAGCACGCGCGTGAGTAGTTCTTAATTGATTGCGTTTTGGGATTTATTGCAGATGAGACATTTGGACTTTATCCATTTTTTTGGTAAAAAAATATAAATCTTGATCTTTTAAACTTAATATTCTTTACTAACAAACTAGCCTCTGAGCATGCGCTTGAGGCTCTTTTATTTTTTGGGTAAGAGTTAATTTAGAGTATTTATTATAATTTAGGATTACTACATTTTTCAATCACAAAAAAACCTAGGGGTGTGATGAGTATTATGTGTTTGCAAATTAAATAATTTTTCATCACATCCCTAGTGGGCAATCTTTGGCATTCTTCATCTTCCACATGGGCAATCTTCATCTTCCACATGTTACTCTAGTGTCTGTTGCTGCTGCTGCTGCTGCGGTTTCTTCCTTACCTTCTCTCGCACTTTGACATTCTCTTCTTGGTCATGCACCCTCTTCTCGGGTACAACAATTAGCTTCTAAGGGTCTGTTAGGTTCTGTGTCCAAAGACAACTTTGATTGTACTTCATGCCAGTTAAGAAAACAGCCAGCTTTACCTTTTAATAACAGTGACTCCATTTCTAATATCATTTTTGAGTTAATTCATTCTGATGGGAGACATTCTCCTGTTGCTAGTATTGGTGGATCTCGATATTTTGTTGTTTTTATTGATAATTATTCTCGTTATAGTTGGATCTTTCCTATGAAATCTTCTTTTGAAATTTCCCAAACGTATCAAAATTTTTCGATTTGATAATGCTTTTAAATATACTCAATATGCTTTTCAAGCTCTGTTACACTCCTATGGCACTGTACATCATCTAACTTGTCTAGGTACCTCTCAGCAAAATGGTCGAGCTGAATGAAAATTACGTCACATTCTTGACAATATTCGTGCTCTTCTTCTTTCTACCAAAGTTCCTCATCCATTTTGGGGTGAAGCTGCTCTTCATGTTGTACATGCCATTAACCGCATTCCAAGCATTGTCATCCATAATCAAACTCCGTATAAGCGCCTCTTTGGGTCACCCCCTGACTACCATCACCTTTGCTCCTTTGGATTTGCTTATTTCGTTCTTCTTCAGCCTCATGAGCACAGCAAACTTGAGCCTCGGTCTAGACTTTGTTGTTTCCTTTGTTATGGCAAAACACAAAAGGGGTATCAGTGTTATGATTCTGTGTCTCATCGTCTTCGTGTTTCTCGTAATGTTGTCTTCTGGGAACACCGCTTGTTTGTTGAACTCTCTCACTTTTGTTCTTCCCTAACTACCTCTTCTGTTTTAGAAGTTTTTCCAGATGAGTCTCATGTTCCTTCTCCAAATACTCTTGATTTCTCTATCCAACCTCCAAATATTTTTGATATTCCTTCTAGACAGGTTGAAGATGAACAAGTTAATGATGAGCTACCCCAACTTGAACCTGGGTCCCCTGCTCCTGCTCCGCCTGAAGATCCTCCATAAGACATTCCACCTTCACAAGACATTCCACCTTGCCACTCAACCTGGGTAAGATCCATTCCTACACATTTACTTGATTATCATTGTTATACTACCCTTGCTACACTCCACGAGCCTCAAACCTACCGTGAGGCCTCCACTGACCCTTTATGGCAGATTGCAATATAAGAAGAAGATGATACATTAACCAAAAATCATACTTGGGATCTGGTTACTCTCCCTCCTAGATAGTCTGTGGTTGGTTGTAAGTGGATCTACAAGATTAAGACTTGCTCCGATGGGTCCATTGAGCACTATAAGGCTCGTCTTGTTGCAAAAGGTTTTACACATGAGTATAGGATTGATTATGAAGAGACCTTTGCTCTAGTTGCTCGCATCTCATATGTTCGTGCCCTTTTAGCTATTGCCGCTGCAAGAAAATGAGATCTCTTTCAGATGGATGTTAAAAATGCCTTCCTCAATGGGGATTTGAGTGAAGAAGTTTATATGCAACCTCCTACAGGTCTCTCTATTGAATCAAACAAGATTTGTCGCCTTTGACGTGAATTGTATGGTTTTAAACAAGCTCCACGAGCTTGGTTTACAAAGTTCAGCTCTACCATCTTTCGCTTTGGTTACACTGCCAGTCCTTATGATGTTGCCTTATTTCTTTTTCGCACTGATAAATGCACCATTTTACTTCTTTTCTATGTGGATGATATGATCATAACTGGTGATGACCTTAGTAGCATACAAGAACTCAAGAATTTTCTCAGTCAATAGTTTGAGATGAAAGATCTTGGACACCTTAGCTATTTCTTGGGTCTTGTAATCACTCATTCTACAAATGGTCTTTATATTACTCAAGCCAAGTATACTTCTGACCTTTTGTCTCAAGCTGGACTCACTGACAGCAAGACTGTTGACACTCCAGTTGAGCTTAATGCGCATCTGACTCCCTCAGGGGAGAAACCATTGTCTAATCCTTCTCTTTACAGATGTTTGGTTAGCAGCCTAGTTTATCTCACAGTTACTTGTTTAGACATTTGCTATGCTGTTTATCAGGTCAGCTAGTATTTGTCTGCTCCACGATTGACTCACTACGCTGTTATTCTGCACATTCTTCGATACTTGAAGGGCACACTCTCTTTCATGGCATTTTCTATTTAGTTCAATCTTCTCTTGTACTCTGTGCATTCTCTGATGCTGATTGGGCAGGAGATCCCACTAATCGTAGGTCCACCACTGGCTATTGCTTTCTCCTTGGCTCTTCCTTGATTTCCTGGTGAAGTAAGAAACAAACCTTTGTGGTCCGCTCCAGTACTGAAGCAGAATATCATGCCCTTGCTAATACCACATCTGAGTTCCTTTGACTACGATGGCTTCTTAAGGACTTAGGTGTATCTACGTCCTTTTCTACTCCTTTTTATTGTGATAATCAAAGTGCCATTCATATTCCTCACAATGATTTCTTCCATGAACAGACTAAACATATTGAGATTGATTGTCATTTTATCCGTTATCATCTTGTACATGGTGCTCTCAAGCTCTACTCCGTCTCCTCTAAAGATCAACTTGCAGACATCTTCACCAAGTCACATTCTAAGGGACGCCTTCGTGATTTAGTTGACAACCTCAAATTAGTCTCACATCCACCTTGAGGTTGAGGGGGGTTGTTAACATGTATAGTATTGTGGGCTTTAGGCCCAACTAGATTACTTGTATAGTACACATTCTTGTACTACACTCTTACTTGTACTGCACTCATATGCCTCCTATATAAAGACACTCATATATATATTGTTTCAGTGAGAAATACAATACAATCATTCAGTATTTCTAACAACATGAAACTTTGTATTAGTCATAACACTTCACTCTCTTTTATTTTTTATTTTTTTGAGAGAGCATTCTCTTGTATTTCAATGGTTCATGATTGGACTGATTAATACGTTAAATGAGTTGGCTTGCACCTAATAAACTGAAAACAGACATTACATATATATTAAGTGCATGTCAGGGTCGGCCCTAGACATTTTGGGGCCTAAGGCGGGAACTAAAAATGGGGCATTTTTTATACTTATACCTTAATTAAATTAATGTTTATTTAATATTTTTATATTATAATATATTTCATTTGAAATCTATTTTTTTTGCCTTTTGATCCTTTTTGAGACTCAATTAAATTTTTTTCTTTTTTTAAGTTTTTCATATTCAAATGCATATTTTCTAGTAGACATTTCTATTCAAACAATATATTTATAAAGACTAAAATAAAAAATAACTTTCAAGTGTAGAGCAAATGAGAAATATAACCTGATTTATATAGAAAGTATTGTTGTAGTTTCACCGAACAATAACAATTTTTTAGCAATCTCAACCTATATAAATAAAGACTTATTTAATATATTATCACTAACTAAAAAAGAAAAAAAAAAAATATATATATATATATATATATATAAAACACAAGATTAAAATTAAAAAAAAAAAAAAGCACAAGCATAACAAAAATTTAAGCACAACTGTAATACTAGGCTTATTAATTTATAATACCCACCCACAAAAAAACACAAAACAAATCCTATCTATAACAGAAAAAAAAAAAAAGGCTGAATCATTACAAATACGGTAGAATCATTAAATAAAAAGGGCTGAATCATTTCTCAAAAAAAAAAAGAAAAAGAAAAAAAGGGATGAATCATTAAAACAAAAACCAAAACTTGAAGGCCCAAACTGGACCCCAAAACCAAATATTTGTAATTAGTAACTTATACCTGAACCTAGTGATCAGAACAGAAGATGAAGTGAACGGGCAGAGCGGTTGTACTGATGAGGGAGGCGGAGAGCAGATTCAGAGAAAGAAATAAAGAATGAGAGAGGCGGCGAGTCGGTTGTACTGTCACTAATGAGGGAGGCGCCGAATCTGCTCTGTTGCTTGAAGATGAAGTTGCTTGAGTGATTCAAGTGATTCACAGTGGAGTGGAGAGAATTAAAGAGAATGAGAGACAGAGAGAGGCGGAGAGCAGAGAGAAACTGAGAATATAAAATTTTTAGGGTTTGAATTGATTTATTTGTTTTGATTTGTGATTGTTTGATGATTAATCTTTTAGACTGGATTTGTAGTTTATCTGAATGATTTTTGGTTTGTCCAGAGGATAACAATGTTTAACCGGATTTATCAAAATTTTTGTTTTTTTGGTTAAAAAGATGTACCAGATTTTGTAATTAATCTGATACTATTTTTTTTTGGTTTAAATCTGATACTACTTTTTTTTTTTTTTTTTAAAAATCTGATACTACCTCTTATTTTTAAAAATTTGGGGGCCTCCCTTCCCTTGGGGCCTTAGGCAATTGCCTAACTTGCCTAAGGGAAGGGCCGGCCTGGTACATGTTATAGTGTACAGAGAAATGTAATGGTCTACCAAAACGAAGGCACTAAAACATAAATGTTGCCAACAAAAAAGAAGGCTAGTTAAAGTGAATATTTGATAGTACATAAGGCAGATACACGTAACATGTAATGCAGCATGCACATGGAATTACATTAATATACAGGGCATACAGGGATACCGAACAGACTATTGGTTATATGAATACCCATTCCCCATGGCTATAATAATTACTGCATGTACAATGCACCTATAAAGTTGAACAATTTATACTCTCTATTTTTTTTTTAAAGAATTTTGCTAATGTGTGCCCTTAATTAATTATTATTTTTTAAAAAAAATTCTCTTTTACTTTTTCAATTCTCCAAAATGTTTTACCAAAAATAGATGGTTTAATATATGCCCTAAGTGTACATATTAACCGGACCTTTTTTTGTACTAGTTGAGATCGTGGTATGTGTGTGCGCAACAATATTTATCATTTCTATTTTTTTTTAGCTTAAGTAACAAGTATATTCACCAAAAAGGCTATATAAGGCCTACAATTCTTTTTTCCCCTATTAACACAGATTAAGCACATCACATTTTTCTGACAGAGGCTGCAGCTTGTATTGTTGCCTGCTCTAAAACATGAAGGTAAACTTCAATACTAATTACACCATATTCATTCTGTAGAAAGAAAAAAGGCTTTGGAATATACTTAGATTTTATTACAATATTGTGAGCCTTTTATCTTATATGGTGTAGCAAAAAATAGTTATCAAGGTGCAAATGGCCTGTGACAAATGCAAAGCCAAGGCCATGAAGATTGCAGCAATAGCAGATGGTTAGCACCAAATCACTCCTAGCTTTATGGCTTTTCAAAAACAATATATTGTCAACAAGGTGGTACTTAATTACATGTTCATTGATTTTACAGGTGTGATCTCAGTTGCTGTTGAAGGAGCAGATAAAGATCAATTGGTGGTGATTGGTGAAGGTGTTGACTCGGCTAACCTGACCTGCTCATTAAGGAAGAAGCTTTGCTATGCCACCTTATTGGGTGTGGAAGAAGTGAAGGAAAAAAAGATAGAGCCAGAACCAGTGAAACCAGAACCAGCAAAGGAAGAGAAGCCAAGTACATCTTCAACTTGTTCTACTGGATGTATTCAATTACCCGTGTGCCCTCAATATCCACCATATCCCACATTCTATGAAGTGGCAGTGTATGATCCGAGTCCAAGTTACTGCTAGATCATGTGATCTACATTTTTCTGATTCTTGCGACCCCGATTTATGAGATCTGAATATTTTTTTTTTCTTTTTTGGTTTCTCTTTGTTCTTTTTTTAAGCTCAATGCATTATGTCGATTCGAGTGTTACCTTGAGATGGGTTAGATTATAGTTCTTGTTTGGTTATTATTTTGGCCAATGCCTTTAATATATTACTCGTTTGATTTGATTTTTTATATATATTTTTAATTTGTTTAAACTGTTCTAAAGAATTTATTCTTGATATTGGAAAAAAAAAAAAAGTTTTAAGTTGTTCCCTAAATAATAAAAAATACAATTGGAAACATGTAAATAAAAAAAGTATTTTCAAAACCAAAAGAAATTGAAAACTTTTTTGAAAAAGGAAAAAAAAAAAAAAAAAGATTTGTCCCAATTGACTGAGATTCCCTGAAGTCACTCGACCCATGGGTCAAACCATCAAACATGAACAAACCAATAGCCTCGATCAATAATACCTTCCTTTAGATAGATTGAGCATATTGTTCGGACGAGCTTTTGTTGAATAAGTTAGTAAAAATTGTGCTCGACCTCCGAACCAGACCCATTTACCTTCCCTAATGGCCTGTTTGGATGTTTAAAAAAGGAGGGGAGTAGAGTAGAGGGAAGGGGAGTAATTCAATTACCTTGTTTGGAAGTTTTTTAAGGAAGGAGGGGGAGGGGTTTGAAGGGGTTTGAAGGGGTTTCAACTACCTCCAACCCCCTCATTTTTAATTCCCCCAAATTGGAGAGATTTGGAGGGAGAGTAGAGCACATAAAATTATTGATAAAGTAAATTACCTAATTTACCCTTATTATATTTATAAAATTACAATGTTAAAAACAAGAGGAAGGGCTAATTACTCCCTTCCCCCTTACTAATTATAAAAACATCCAAACAAGGTGGAGGGTAATCATTCCCCTCTACTCTCCTCCCCACTACTCCTCTCCCCTCTACTCTCCTCTACTCTCCTCCCTCTCTAAACTCCCAAACAGGCCATAAATTGTGAACAATATCCAACCTATATTAATGGCCAACCTGATCAGAATCTCTTGAGAGGCAAGCGTGGGGGTGCCCTAGCAGCTCTCTCTCTCTCTCTCTCTCTCTCTCTATATATATATATATGATCACTAGTTCACTTCTTCTTACATTTATATTTATTGCATTCATCTCTTGTCAATTATATTAAATATTATTTAAGATAAGTCGTATTTTTTACAAGGGATAACATCCCATTCTCGTGTCATTTCAACCAATTTAGGGCACAATGAGATGTTAGGCCTATTTTTTATTTTACGGAAAGCTCCCCTCAGACCAAGTTTATAAATACCTAAGCACCCATTTATTAAGGAAAAAAAAAGATCAGTTATTTACCTTTGGAGTCCAAAATCCTTTTTATCGACTAATCATGGGAGCTGTTTTGTCCAATCGCACTAGTTGGTCTCTGAGGTAGTGAGTACGTTTCATATTGGCTAAGGCATCTGTACTCTAGTTTGCTTTCCCTGTAGCATGTATAGTTATGGAGGATTTGGCAGTTAAGGATTCTCCGCAACAGTGACCTGCAATCATTCATAATGGGCATCAAAATCCTTATTATAGTCCCATAAAATCAAATTTCTACAAGGTGGTCTTGAACTTGAGCATGTTTTATATACAAATTTGTCACCATGAAAATAATGTTCATTTCTTTTTAATGTAGAAAAATAGTTAGTAAACTTCATTTAAAAAAAAAAAAAAAGTGAAGAGACTTCTTAATTAAATTAATACACCTTAAAACATCATTGTAATGTCCCCACTGTTGCAATTATGAAAAGTAAATGGTTATCTGATAGTGTATTTTGAATAATATTTTTCAATAGTTAAATAATATTATACGTATTTTTAAACATTTTTTAACTTATACGTATTTTTAAAAAATACAAATAGCATTACTAGAACAACATTATTTAACGAACTTCAAATTTCGTGGTGTTTAAAGATTTTAGAGTTAGTGTTTACTAATTGTACAGTTATGCCTGTCCCTTATGGCCAATTAAGGATGTTCCACCTGTCCAAGTAACCTAGCTAGGCACCTAATTAATTAATTAATGACTGCCATTTGACTCAGCTCAATGGCCTTTGCTTGTACCTGCTAAGCAACTAATGTGAATAAAATCAATACATAGTAAATTAGTAATAGAACAATATTATGAACACAAAAATAAAATTTATAACTTTTATCATAATTCGTTAGGTAAGAGCATCCACAGCAGTGGATCTAAAATTTTAGCAATTTAGCTATACAAAAAGTTACTTTATCTATTTTACCTATACACTTTACAAAACATACTGCAACAGTGCATCTATTTTAGCTTTCAACACAATAAAATAATATAAACATTACAATAAAATAATATTTCTATTACAATAAAATAATACAAACACAAAACAAAAAAACTCCACAATCCGATCCACCACCACTGCCAACCAACCAAGATCACAGAAAAAAACCATCAGCACAAATCACACAAATCACAAATCACACCCACAAAACAAAAAAACACCACAAGTCGGTGAAGATCGCCGAAGAGCAGGTCGGCGAAGATCGACGAAGAACAGGTCGACGAAGACCGGCGACGAACAGGCGAAGAACAGGTCGGCGAAGATCGGCGCAGAACAGGTCGGCGACGATCGGCGCAGAACAGGTCGGCGAAGATCAGCGCAGAATAGGTCGGCGAAGATCGGCGACGAACAGGTGAAGAACAGGCGAAGATCGGCGAAGATCGGCGACCAACAGGCGAAGAACAGGTCGGCGAAGATCGGCGAAGACCGGCGAAGAACAGGTCGGCGAGGACCGGCGAAGAACAGGTTGGCGAAGAACAGGCCGGCAAAGCAGAGAGTAGATGAGGGAGAGAAAAAAAAAAAAGAAAAAAAAAAGAGAGAGACAGAAGGAAAAACGAAGAAGGAAGAGAAGTCGGAGAGAGTGAGAAAAAGAAAGAAAGAGAAAACATTTTTTAAATGAAAGAGAGAGAGAGAAATTTAATAAAATAATATTTTTTTTTTTAACTTTGAGCTACAGTGCACATCTAAAGATAGATGTGCACTGTAGCTGGAAGCAAAAAAAATTTTGCTATAGCTCCACTGCTGTATCATCAGTTTTAGTGGTTGAGAAGCTAAAATATAGCAATATAGCAATTTACAACCACTGCTGTGAATGCTCTAATAAGTTATGGCAAAAGTTGTTGATTTTTTTTAATGTTTCTAATGTTTCCTAATAATATAAAATGTTTTTTAAAATAAAAAAATCAATTTTTTTTTATTATATACTCTCTAAATTTGCTGACTTTTCGTCACCGATACACGTCATTTATACACGTAAAACATCACCCAGACACAAATACGATGCACATCCAGCTAGAGGTGATGAGGCAGAGTATTGGTACTAATTAAAATGCAATACAAAAAGTGTACTTCCGGACAGAACTGTAGGAGGCTAATAAGTAATAAATTATCAACTTTACAATTAAATACCATTCACCACTGCTATTAAACTGCACATGTAGATGTAGGTGCAACTCTTCCCTTTCTTTGCGTCGGTTTCAGTAATCTCAAGACTCGAACTGGTAAAATAGTTTATTTACGAATAAAAAAAATCAATTAATCTCTTGATACAATAAGAAATAATAATCATTATAAAATGGATATAATACAAAAAAATTAACTAATATCTTAACTTGATAATAAAAAATTATTATTATGGATGGAATGTAACAGAATTAAAATTCTATCGTATCTTTTTTTTTTTTTTTTTTAATAATGTTCAGGATACAATATTTTTCATAACAATTTTTTATCATTGTTGATATCATCTTTCAATGGTGTTAAGGACAGTATATTTTTCATAAACTTATAATGTAATTGTTGACATCATTGTAACATTGTTATATTATTCTTATTATACATCAATTACAATAAACAATTTAGATTAATAATTGTGAAAAATAATATCCATAAACTTATCAATATTTTTTTTTTTTTTGAGAAGGGGATTTGAACACGTATGTACGAGATACGAGTATAGGGGGATGAACAGGTGTCATTCAGATTAATAGTGCTTTTTAAGAAGTTTTTTCTTTTTTTGCTCAACAAGTAAGCATATTGTATACCAAGCTATATAAATATAGACCTACAATTTCTTCCTCCATTAACACAGATTAGGCCCACCGAAGTTCTCAACACAGATATTGCGTGTTGTCCCCCTCTTATAAAAACATGAAGGTAGGTAAACCTCGTTAATTACAAAAAGCTCTAGAAAACAACAAAAGTTTTTGTATTTTTCCGTTTCAATTTGTTTGTCCTATTTAAAAAATCAAATTTTTTAAAGGAATATAATTTATTGTCTTGTCTGCTTATTAAAATTTATAAGTTTACAAAACTATCCTTAAATAAATTTACTAGCTTTTTTTTTTTTAAATAGTTATTTTGAACGAGGCAACTAAGAAGGTGCCCCAATTAGATTGATTTTTTAAAATATTTGTTAGTTTTCTTTATAAATAGTTTTGAAAATAAAGTAAGGGTATAATAGAAAAATTAGTAAGTTAATTAATTTTATTTTTAAAAACAATACGATATTTTGGGACATCTTAAAATAGAATAGATGACAAACAAATTGAGACGGAGAAAGTATATATTTAGAATGATTAATTACACTGTTTTTTTTATTTTTTTTATTTTTTTTTTATTTTATCTTATTGTGTAGCAAAAAATAGTTATCAAGGTGCAAATGACTAGCCACAAATGCAGAACCAAGGCCATGAAGATTGCTGCAAAAACACGTGGTTAGCATCAAACACTCCATAGTGCTTTTGGCTTCTATGAAACTTTAGTTATGGTTTTGTTTAGATGAACTTATTTTCACTTTAAAACAGAATGTACAGATTTTTTAAGCAACACAATTTTTTTTAAGGTACAATTCTAATGTATTTTAAATAATAAACAAATAAAATGATGAAAATAAACTCATCCAAACTAGTACATAAAAGCTCATTTATTCTATAGGTGTATCTGTGGCATTAGGAGGGTTGGATAAAGATCAGTTGGTGGTGATAGGTGAAGATGTTGACTCGGCCAAGTTGACCTGCTTGTTAGGGAAGAAGCTTTGCTATGCATCCATATTGAGCGTGGAAGAAATGAAACCCAATGCAGAAGAAGAATCGGATGATGAGAAGCCAGTGATTCTGAATTGTACCATTACAACAAGTTATCCACAATTTCCCAGGCTCTGTGAAGTAGTAGTCTATGATCCGAGTCCAAGTTCATGCTCCATCATGTGACCAACATTTTATTGATTATTGAAACCTAGATCCAATTTTTTCTCTCTTTGTTTTTGCTAATTGTGTAGTGCATTATGTTCATTCTATTGCGTTAGAAATTGGGGTGTGTTAGATTACAATTCTTGTTAGGTTGACCTTAATTATTTTTGTCACTTCGCTGATATAAATTAGTACTTCATTGGTATATGTTTTTTGAATAAGCATGTCTGTTGAGGATTTTGATGGTTCATGTGCAAAAAGAATAGATAAACCCACATATTTTATATTTTATGAACTCAAAGTCGTCACTGTTGCCATCATGATCGTAACCTAGCTCGTTGTATTAAAAGATTCAAAAGGTGTAGCAAATTAATTAATAGCCCATGTGCACTATCTTTAAGCTTATTCTTATGGCCAAGGAGGTTCGAAGTCTCCCATTCGAGCGAGGTAGGTGAAAGCAGATCAGCTTCCACTACAAGATCATTCTCTCAATTACATCCAATATTTTACCCATGATGGATTGCAAGTCAAGACTAATCTCTTAGCCTCCAGTTAACACTTTTATTCATGGCACCAAAGCCATAACCTAAGCTAAAACGTAACCTAAGACAAACATGTCTTCTAACTCATCATCTCCTACAACCAATACAGCTTCAAATTAAACAAATTCATTGCATCAAACATTATTCCTCATTCTCTCAAACATATCCAACCTTGTATGAATATAGCTAAAGGCATACTCCTTGCTTGGCTCATCAATAACACCTTCAAAATTCCCAAAATAAATGAGTGCACGATGGTATAATCAATCTCACCCTAAAAGATGTACGCTAAGTAGTTTAAGCACTTATAAAATTAACATCTAACTTTCTTTCCTTAATAGTATCAGTATGGCATAAAATCCACAAATTACCAAAAATTATACTTCTCGGTGTTCAAATCCCCTCTATCCTATTTATTGTGTTACTAAAACTATCAAATTATATATTACGAAAAACGCAAAAAAAAATTTAAAAGGTTTTCTTTTGCATTTGCTAAATAATTTAAATAGTTGAGAGGAGTCAATTAATGACTATTCAATATTCTATTTTTCGTTTCCCCATTTGTTCATGACAGTGGCGGCACCACCTTATGGGCAGGGTGGTCCCAGGACATCCACCCTAATCTTAAAAAAAAAATTATATAATAATTTAAAATTTTGTATTTATTTACCTTAAAAAAATTTGGGATAACTCTGAAATTTTTTATGTCAATAAAATTAAATTTTTGTCCATAATTTGAGTAACTTAACAATATATTGGGGTCTTTCAAGCAAAAAGGAAAAACTCAAAAAAAATTGAACTAAAAAAAAAATTATAATAAAATTACTACAGGCTAAACAGTGACTTGATTCATTTGACTAAGCACATTGTCCAATACAACATAATTTTCAACATTTTATTATTTTTTATTACAGTATTATTTTTCCTCTCCAAACATATATCACTTACTTCTCATTTTTAATTAATTTTTCTTATTTATTCTTAACCACATACATATTCTGTCTCTTCGATTTTTACACTTCATACTTTTAAACTTTATCACATCTTCATCTACACTTTTACATCTATGTTTTTCCTTCCTTCTTGTTCGCAATTTCTATGTCTTCTACCAATACCAGTGCGGCAATGCTTCTTCTTAAATTTTGAGTCTCAAATTTCTTAATATGATTTTTTTTAGCTGTCAAGGTGTTCATTTCTTTTCTTTTCATTTTTTTTTTCTTTTTGTGGTTTTTTGGTTTACAAAATGCAAATTTGTTTTGGTTTTAAGAATTTTTTTTTTTTTAAGCACAAACTTCATGCCAGCCGAATCTTGAATTTCGGCCGGTATTTTCCGAAACACCCCGAAACACCTGAAATAGACCGGAATGATTCGAAATTTTTTCCGTAGTGGAATAGGGTGGGTTACTGTTCCAGTTAGTTTACCGGCATGGTATTTTCTGGCCGTTATGGTCGGAACGGAACAGAATGGAATTAATAACATTGAATCAAACCTAATTACCTAAAGGCTAAAAAAAAATAAAATTGTGCAATTTATACTTCCTAAGAAACACCCTGAATAAAATTCTTGGAGCCACCACTGATTCATTAACAAAGTTATTTTCTAAACTAGTTTGGAGAGAAACTCTTCAAACTTTTAACATATTTCTTTTTTAAGTGAATTTTAAAATTTTAATTATTAAAAAACTTTGTCTATAAAAAACTTTATTCTTCATCGGTAACATTAGTTATTGAAGAAAAAGTTGGATGAGATGTAGAATCTACCAAACAAAACGTCAAACTACTGCCCCCACATTCACCTACGCAGCCAGGAAAGCAAAAGTAACGGCACACGCGGCAGACTTCAAGTCAGATTTATTTTACCCATAAAAGTTTCTTAAAAGAGCATTATATTTGGATACAGGTTATATGGTAAAAACTGAAAATTAATTACTAAAAATATTATAATAAAATAATTTTTAAAAGTATAAATAGTATCGTGGAACTTAAAAATACATGGTGTCAAGACCCAAATTCATGAAACATGAATTTAGATACCTGACTAACTTGCTAACCTTACTTAGCTCAAAAAAACACAATTTATTTAAACTTAATTCAATAAAACTCCAAATAAACAATGCTTCTGATAAACCTCTTATAAAAAAACAAAATCCACAATTTATAATAATCTCCAAAATATTGTAAAGTCTAAGCGGAAAATAAAAATAATAATAACTAATAATCTTTTCAAAACTCCACAAATTGAAGTTAAACTCCATTATATAAAATGTGAACTACAAAACAAAGGTAACTAAAATTTAATGAGTCTTCAAGTAACACTGAAGCCGCCTAAAACTTCCACGCTCTACCTTGCACCTCACAAGCGGTCCAAAGGTTCTAATTCCCAACTATACTTTAATCTGAAAATATTAATTGATGGGGTGAGCCACACATCTAGTAAGTAATTATACAGAATACACAACGGAATAGAGTCAAGCAAGGCACGAGTTTAATTTCACAATTACACTCAAAATATCCAATATAGTTTTCAAAACATTTAAAGAATCACTTAATACACATATAATCATATCTTAAAATCTTTTGGAAACACATACAAATAATTGATCAGAGCACAGTGTCACATATACACATCACATATTCTCACATACAATCCTGTGAGCGGATACCAACATCTAACCCCTGCTGGTGAGGGATCAACACATATTCTCACATACAATCCTGTGAGCGGATTTACACATATATATCTGATCAATTCTAAAAACACTCATTTTGAGTCACATATCACAAACAATAAAGTTTATACAACATATAATAATTTTCTCAATATTAACAATTGTTCTAACAATAAAGATATATTGAATATCACAATATCAAATTGAAACATAAATCAAAAGATGCTTGACTCTCTTAGGGAACGAATAGGAACTGAAGAGTTTATATAAATGTTTTTACAATTCTTGAATAAGTTTGAAAATCCAGTTTGCTAAAAGGAACGTCTTAAATACCATTTGAAAAACAAGAATATGATTTCGAAATCGTTGGTTTGAAACAATTTAAAGAACAAAAATCTTTTTAGAAAACTTACTTTGAAACTCAATTATTTTCATAAAATAGTTTAGTTAAAAATCTTCTTTTAAATGGGTTTTGGACATTCAAATCGTTATTTAAAATTTGAAATTTCTTTTAAAACATTATTTAAAAACCAATTAAAATTTCTCTTTCAATAGTGTAAAAAAATGCTTTTTGATAAACTTTTAAAAAAATGTAAGCTTAAAAATATAACTTTGAAAATCTTTAACTTCTAAGAACCTAAAGAACAAAACTTGTGCATATTATGCATAATTACTTACCGCACTCAAATCACTCTGAAAGTCCAGCCAAAATAATCTCCAAAGAGCCTCAAGACACTCTTAAATCGGACCTATAATCAATTATGAAAATTACTCAATATCCTCTACGAAATATAAATTTTACTAAACTATAAGAATTGACTCACTAGTAAAATACTTTGCTGAACTAATGATAGCACTAATGCAAAGTAATTTATCAGAACCTAGAGGCAGCAGCTAAAGTTTTAGAGTTTAAGTTAATATACATAACCCCAACCAAGCCATATTATATATATATATATATATCTACCATAGAAAACTTTACAACTATCCTAATATCCTAATATATATATATATATATATATATATATATATATATATATATATATATATATATATATATATATATACACACCACGGCATAGCATAAGTCCAGAGGCAAAGAAACCACAGCCGAAATATTTGACTTCTTCTATTCATTATATATATATATATATATATATATATATATATATATATATATATATATATATATATATATATAAATCCAACTAAAGATCAATAGCCACCTTCTTTGACTTCTTCTTCAACCAAAAAATATATATATATATATATACACAAATTCAAGAAGAACAATAGCCACTTTCTTTGACTTATTCTTTAACCTTTATATATATATATACACAAATTCACCGTAGCCCCTTCTTTGACTTCTTCTTAACCTTCTTTAACCATTATATAAATATATATATATATATATATATATATATACCAATTCAATGAAAGAAGGAGAGCCGAATTGTTTGACTTCAATCTATTCATTATATGTACCGATCCAATAGAAAACTTAAACAAAAAAATATTGATTCGTGAAATCCCACGGGCTCAAATCTAATATCTAATCCAACGGAAAACCTAAACATTAGAATATAAATTTTAGGATCAAAAATCAAATTTCTAAATAACCTAATAAAATTCTAATTTTTTTCTTGTTTCTAATTGAGAGAAATCTTACCTCTGAAACAATCGATTAATACCTTCAATATTGTACGTGTACTAACTCCGAGGAAAACACCTCAGGCTTTCTTAGATAAAGCGCGATTATTTCTTCCTGTAGCTGTATTATAAGATGTGGGCTTAGTGGGTAGTGGGCTGCAACAACAATTAAAAGAAAGCCTATAGCCCAATAATTATATTTTAAAGAAAACTCTAAAATAAAAAATATTATGTGGGGTATTACACATGGAGTATGTACATTTTTCAATTCTTAGTGGTCTGTAAATTGTATCCATGAGACCCACTAAAAAAACTCAAAATTCACGGACGGAGCAAAACGCCACATCTAAACGCACACTTATTGTCTTTCCTACCAAATGCTGAAACTTCATACGATATTCCTCGGTCTTCCTAAAAGTGCCAAACACTTCAGAACTTTCGTTCCATGAGATTAGGAGACTGATTAGCTTTTACATATGCAAGAGGTCCACTTTGGAATTAATCTTCCAATTCACGAAGTTTAGACTTTAGAAAAAAAAAAAAAAAAAAAAAGTCACACCTACTAAATGATACAAGATATTGTCCTGAACCAATCTATGTTTATGCAAGTAATGCTAAGATACAATATTTTTTTTATGTTGACAAGTTGTTATTATTATTTATTTAGATTTATTACAAGCATCTTTAATTATTTATTATAAAAAAACTTATCATCTTATCATTTATTAAAAAATTTTAATTTATTAATTTAATTTCTTAAATCAAATAAAAAGAATTTTTTTTTTACTCTAGAGTTATTGATAGTCAGGCATTATCTTAAAACATATAAAGATTAGGCTTTTTTTATATAAAAAAATAATTACTTTTTTTACATGGTTTATATATATATATATATTTCAATTTAGTTTTAGCCAAGAAGCATGTAGTTCAAGTTGTACCTCTTGATATTTTCCAACAAAAACGTTCAAAATTCAAATCCCCAACCCAGCTATCAAATTATCAAAACAAGAAAAAAATTAGCTTTAATTTTTATTAGCTAACCTAGCTTGAAAATTGATACTGAATAGTGATGACAAATGTGTCAATCTTATTATTATTTTATGTAGGTTTTTCCGTACCTTAATTTTTTGTGAGGTTATAGTCATCTTAGATCTATTACAAAAATTGGGTTATGGAAGATGATGCCAGAGCAGCCCTTGTGATTCAATCGTAAATTTGTGAAAATTACATAAATTAATATCATAGACTCTAGGAAACATCCTATAATTGATTTGACCTTGTTCTAAATTTTTATTTGAAAATTATAAGAAGAGAGTATTAGTATGAATAGCAAATTTGAATAAATGGAGGTCTAAGCAAAGAAAATTGGATGAAAAACGACATAAGTCACAACCGGATGCTAAGAGCAGTTATCCTCACACAATTATTAGTTCCTTTTTCTTTCCACATTTCTTGCCATTTAACTTATATAATAGTCCCTTAGTTCTGGAAAAGTTGAAGTATCAAATATTTTGACAAGGGCAATAATACTCTTGAATTCTTTTTTTTTTTTTTTACATTCATTTTTCTTTTTTCAGGTTTTAAATATGGACTTTTTTTTCATCATTTTAAAATTGAACATTTCTTCATTAATTATCAATATTTGTATTAGTGGATATAACAAGTGTAATATTTTCCCTTTTGACAATATGCTTACACTTCTGGACAGCAAATAAGTAAAAGAATCCATAATGACAAGTGACAACAATAGGCCTCTACCACTGTCTAAGTTTTCTTCCAATATGTTATTGATGTAATGTAATTGAATGCACTTCGAGATAAGATAGCTCCAAAATGAAAAAAATAATAATAAAAATAAAAATTAGAGAAATAGAACTGAATGAGTGAAAAATTAGAGTAATACAAGAGCATAGATACATAAATAATTACAAATAAGAAAAGGATATATGAATATATAATATAGCACATTTTATATAATTAAGTTGCTTAGAGAGGAAATTACTGACTTCGAAACTGCAATGTAATGCATGGATTGACTCGGTCTCTGGAAAACGCGGGGTTTGTAGTTGGTTTACTGTTTCAATTATTTGTTTAAGTAGGAACCGTGTGTACAAGCCCACAGATTTATTATTATTATTATTACTAAGCATTCATATACTATAAATAGACAGTGTGATCTCTTTTTCCATAAACACACATTCATATCATATTATTCTCTTATTACTTGCAATTTGTTTCAAACTATCAAACATGAAGGTAATCACATTTTCAATTTTTCCTCCTAAACAAGTTACATGTATCAATGAAATGAAAGTACGTTTTGAGTATTTAACACTAAAGAAAACGGTTTGTCTTTTGTCTTTTTATATTTTATTCCAGTTAAAAGATGCTAATGCATTATATGTTAAGCATATCCAATGATGCAGCAAAAGATAATAATGAAGGTGCAAATAAATTGTGAGAAATACAGAACCAAGGCCATGAAGATTGCTGCTGTGTCAGAAGGTGTGCAACTGCGTATCAAATTTCAAATTTCTTTTGCTTTTGAAAACTGCATTCTAGGCTATATGTTAACGGGTTAGACATGTATAAATTTATTTATTCTAATATTATTACTCAAATATGAGCCTAAATTCCCTCTTAATATATAGGGATCAACAGTTAAGATTTTTAACTTTTTATAATTGTTTGGAAGATAGAGCATAGTAATGGTTTGAGCTTTGTTAAGTTCTAAAAGTTTAGAACAATTGGCAAATCGTGAACATAAACTTGTCTAGATATAAATCTTAGAGTCTATAGGTATTACTAGTCAATGCTCAAGGTGATTCAAGTCAAGATTCAAGAAGAAGAAAGCTGCAAAAAGAAGAATTCAAAATTTGTCTGATTCGACTAATCGAGAGACTGACTCGATTGATCGAGAGTCGTATCTACAGAATTTTAATTAAGGCACAAACAACAATTCAAACCCATTAAGGGTTAGGGTTTCAGGTCTACTTTTTCTAGTATACAAAGGAAACCCTAAGCATGTTTTTAAGAGAGCTTTTAAGAGAGAGAAGAGTGTGCCTTTTTTGTAGATCTAAGGTTTTGTACCCAAAACTCTCTAGAGTCTTGTTGTTGTTTATGATGTATGTGTGAATCTCTTGTGAGATTTACATAGTTTGCCTTCATACATACTTAGGGTTATCAAGATCGAGATTAATGTCGAGAGATTGGTGATCAATTTAGTTGTTGAATAAAGAACTTTCAAGAAATACAAGTGGTGTACTTGTGGATGCTGTGGATCTGAGAAAGAAGTAGTCCATGAACTCGTGGTAGTAAGTTTTCTACTTGAGGTAGCAATAGGATGTTAGTGGTCTAAGTCGCTATTGTAAAACTTCAATTCTTTCATAGTGGATTTGTTTTACTTTGAGGATAGTTAGGTTAAATCCTCTCCAGATTTTTTACTAGTTTAGTTTTCCTAGGTTATATCATATCGTGTGTTCTTTATATTTTCGCATTGCTTTATATGATATGATTGTTATTTTTTTAACCTAGATCTAAATAATTTACCTAAGTTAATAACTTGGCTAAATAACTAGGTTAAACAACCTGTGTTTTAAGGGGTCTAAAAATGTACAAGCTCAAAACCACATGCTCTAATATAATGAAAAATTATCAATTTATCCAATATATAGTTTAAGCTACTAGAAAATAGCAAATTCAATCATTTAACTATTATTTTAACAATTTTCAAACAGGCGTGACCTTAGTAGCAATTGAAGGAGCAGGTAAAAGTCAAGTTGTAGTGATTGGAGATGGAGTTGATTCAGCTAGTTTGACCCGCTCATTAAGGAAGAAGCTTGGCTATGCCACCATAGAGAGTGTGCAAAAATTGGAAGGAAGTAGTGCTGAGAAGAAACCTGAGAAAGGAGAAGACAACCCAACTCCAATTCTATGGTCATCAAGTTATGGCCAATATCCTCGAGTGCCCTTGTACTATGCAGTGGTTTATGATCCATACCCTAGCAATTGCTTCACAATGTGATAGGCATTTGATGAATATTTCAACCTCATCCATGAGAATTGAGATTCAAACCTTTTGTTTTTTTTTTTGTTCTTGCTCACCTGGTTTCTTGTGCTTCCAATTTATGACGTCTGCATGAGTTAATAATTAAAAATATGTATTTTCCTTGCGTAAGCCTTCCAAATGGATTGTCATCTTTTGAACATGAAAAAAGAAAAGCAATTAAAATTTTATCTATTAAGTTGTTGATATAATACCAATTGCATCTCTCTCTCTCTCTCTCTCTCTCTCTCTTGAAAAAAAAAAAAAAAAACCCAATCGCATTAATTTGTTGTCATATTAATTTGTAAGTTTTTATAGTAAATTGATAGTAATTTTAATATTTTCCTTCTATAAAATGTCCTATGACTTACTATAATTCAATTATTATATTATTAAAACTATCTTAATAATTTAATTATATGTTATTGTAAATTTATTGAATTTTTAAATAAAAATTTAGTTGACATAAAGTAATAAATTTCTTGAAACATGTAATAAAGTTTTACTTAAAAGTAAAATTTCATATCAAGCCACGATATATTGGTAATAGAGTTTCTTATAAACTAAACTATTTTCATAAGTAATTAATAATATTGCATAAATTCATTATATAAAAAAGATAACCAGTTGATGGAACCATAGCTTCTAGAACTCAACATTTATTATATAATATATGATTTATTAATCCTTTTAAAAATATAATTAATATTTATTTTTTGTGCTTGACCCTCCAAAAAGTATGAGCTCTTTCATAAAACTAAAAGCAAAAAAATTTAGATCTCATAAATTCTAACATTCAAATTGGTAGATTTTAAAGATGTCAAAAATATTTATAAAATGGAAATAAAAATAAAAATATATATGATGAAATGATATATGCTATTCAAAATTCTAAAAGAGAAATTGAATCAAGAACCTCTCTCTCTCTCTCTCTCTCTCTCTCTCTCTCTCTCTCTCTCTCTCTCTCTCTCTCTCTCTGTGCAATCACATATTCTTATATGTATGCATATGTATGTATAAATTTGTGTAGTTTAACCATGCTTCAATACTGTAATCCGAGCCCCCACTCGAAAATTCTTGACTCTAACCGTGTTCAAGGACCTTCTAGATCTGCTATGTGAACCCCACTCTAACCGTGTCATGGAATAAAGATTCTAATCATACTATTTGGTAAATATCAAAATATATCATTCGTAGGCAAAGAAAAAATCAAACTTATAAAACAAAAAATCAAACTTGTTTTGAGAAGCCAGTCATAAAGCACAAGTCAAGATTTTTTGACCACGGAAAAAACGTGAGAGAGAGAGAGAGAGAGAGAGAGAGAGAGATGACTGATATAGTGTGAACAATTAATCTTATAACAAGATAATTTCTGTCATAAAATCGACATAGATAACAGACTTGTTCGCTTTGTACCCTGGTATATTCTTCTGATCAATATCTGTATTTTGATACTGCTGTTTGAGGGTGGTACTAGGTTATATTTTTAATTCAAATGTACAATCACCAATAATAATAATAATAAAAAAGTCATTGCATAGTTTCCTGTAAGTAATATATTAAAAGAGGTCTAACCCGTCAAGTGCGCTTCAGATCCTTTACATCAGGAATAAGACCTAGACCATCGAACTCAAACACATAAACTTCATGTTCTGTAATATTCCTTGAATACAAACTTCTAATTACAAAAATAAACTATATATACATGCATACATGTCAACTTCCTCGAGTGGCATCCCTATTATTTTATTAACATTACCCACCATGCCAAGATATCGCATCCATGAAACAATATTGGTACATAATTAATTTTTGTTTTTGTTTTGTTGTTTAGGACTTTGCAAAAGCTAGAGACCCCATCTTGTTTTGAACAATGAAGCTTTCACATATGGAACAAGAGGTCCACTTTCTTCTTTATGATTTTTTAATATCATTTTTAATGTGATCTTTTAGAAATTAGAACTTAGATATGTCCTGTGTACAGTGATATATGTCATGATCAATTAATTAGACAAGGTCCAAGATTCTCGATGATGGACTAATTAAAGAAATAGACACATACATGATCACCAAACCAAATCTTGTCTGCATCAATCATATAGCTGAGCATACTAAGCTCTTTCTTTTCTTTGTATACTTTTTCTTCAGTGAGATGGCCCATCTGTTAACATTTTGTCATATGTTTTAAACACTCGAGTCTTTTATTATTATTATTATTATTTAATCTTTTCAGTTTCTCCTCTCCATCTCTATCATCTTAAAAAATGTTTGACCTTGGTGAGAACATCTGGACAATTTATGACTTAATTACTTAAAATTACTCTCATATGTAGTGATGGTTATTTAATTTTGCCCCCGTGGTTATCCAATCCGCCCTAATTTGCATACCAAATGGGGGAAGGAAAAGGATTAAATCCTTCCCTTAAAATAGGTTTTGGATGGTGCGGGTGTTGGGGGAACCCACTCCATTTATAATTAAAAATTAAAAATATTTTTTTATCCTTTTTTTTTTTTTTATATACATGACATATATGTTCTTTAATTTTCAAACTTTAAATTTTATGAATTTTTTGGGTGTTGTATTATTGATTTTTATGTTTTCATGTTTATAATTTTAGTTGCTATATTTCTATATATGTTTGAATTGTTTTAATGGTTTTTAAGACTTAAATTATTGTATTATTAGATAGTTTTGTAGTCTTAGAACTTAATTCTTTAATAAATTATTAATCGAAGGAGAAGAATAATGAGTGGGGTAGGGCAGGTGTCTGTGGGTACCAACTATGGGTGGGAAAAAAATAAAAAGAAAAAACTGCCCCAAAGTGAGGATAGGGCAGGGGCAAAAGATAAGGATGGAAAACAGAGTAGAGACAGAAAATAGGAAACCAACCACATTCCTACTCTTATGATATTATATTAAAAGAAAGTTGCCAATTACCTTCTTGCTGTTGTTAAAAAGAATAAATATGTCCACTTGCAAAATCTATTAAGAATGATAGAATGCATCAAATGTTAAGATTTCTCTATTAACTTCATACTAGTAAAAGTTATAAATAAAAGAAATTAATATACAGTCATAAATATATCCTCTCAAAAGATTAATCTAAATATAAGAAATTTAAACTTGTTATTTGGTAATAGTAAGAAAAATAAATAAATTCATTTGAAATTAATAATAATAATAATAATAATAATAATAATATTTGGAAGTTATTGAAAATGAATTGGAAAAATAAACAATATTTAGAAGTTGGTTAGGAGATATTTGATCACTTCTAAAAAATAGACATATAGGAATTAGAAAACATTTTTATTTCTTGATAATATATAGTAGACAATATTTGTAGTGGATTGGAGGATTAAACCTGGGAGGGGCTGAGACTTGAGAGGAAGTTGTGGATTTTTTTTTTCTATGGAAGGGGTGGACCTTTTGGTTTTGGGGCGTACGTAGAGATAGTCTTTCCGCGTTTTTTGACAAGTAAGCTTGCATTCATAACAACATAACACAACTCTCACGAATTTTTTCGCAATTGTTAGCGTAACAAGTTATTAATGATAGACAATAAAGTGGTGTTATTAGTGGTGGTATGGGTTTTATGGCACTTTGATATTTTGAAATATTTTGTTTAGAATCTCAAGTTTTGGGTTCAATCCCTAGACCAAATTTCAATTTGATTGGTTAACAAATATAAGAGAAATATGAAACCATATATGAAGCTAGATGGGCGAAAGATCAGGTTTTGAAACTCTTCAAGTCAGGTGGCCCCCGTCCCGCCGCTGGGGGGGGGGGGGGTCACAGAGTTAGTTTTTTGTGCAGGAGAGAAAAAAAATCATGCAGGGTGGAGAAAAGAAAGAGTATGTGTTGTCTTATTAGTGGTCCCATAATCTTCAAAATGTTTACAACAATATCATTGAGTAATGCTATTCAAAAGCTAAAATATGCTCTAGTGTGTTTTCAAAATACAATGTTTGAACAACCTAAATTAAGACCTGTAACTCGAACATTCTTAATCAAACACTCTTACTAAACATATATATATATATTTTTTTTAAAAATATTTTTTACAATAGTTTTCAGTGTTTAAACATTGAAAAAACGGTTGTTTAAAATTACACACCAAATAGGCCCTTGATGCTTGTTTTTGTACTGAACCTAATGAAGAAACTATGCTTCACAGTTTCATATTTACCATCATATGGTTCCCACACAGCACGCAAAACAACTATTCATATTTAGGTAGTTATACACATCCTATTAAATACATTCTTATACATATGCTTACAGTCCACAGAATTGTGACTTGAAGTCTAAGAAATCGTGAATTTCAAGTCACACTTTCTGTGGACTTTAAGCTTATGTGAAAGAATGTTTATAATAGAAATATAGAATCTGTAGTATTTTTCCAAATATTTCTCTTTGAGAGGGTTTGATTCATTTGTTCCCAAATGACACGTATGGTAGGTCCAGTCTCGTGGCTTTTCAGCGCAGCAGCATCTCATCATGTAACAGAATTAAGCTTACTTTGGGTTTTAATCTTCGATTATAAGAGGTAGTAGATTTTTAATGGGATGTGATTATGTGTATTACCTCCTAATATTTAATTTGCAAAAATCTAATGCGATATTATTAGAAGGCATAATAGGTTCTTTTATATAGTGTTCTTATTGAATTTAATTTCTAATCACGATGCGGAAGTATATTCTGATTTAATTTGAACCCTGTATTCACTTGATAAAGTTGTACGATTTAGTTGTAATGCAAAATAGTGGGGGAATATGGGTATTTATCCCTAATTTACAAACTATGCAACAAAATGTTCATATTTTGAAACTATTTAACAAAATATCCCTGTTTTTGAAACTCAATTTTAACAAAATCGAGTTACAGGTGAAACTCGATATTAGCAATCATATTTTACCACTTAAATTTTTATAAAATTTAAGTAAAACTTGACATTGTTAATGTTGAGTTGCACTTAAAAATATATACATAACTCAATTTTTGAAAATATCGAGTTTTACACAAAACTCGATTTTCTTAAAATCAAGTTTAAAAAATAGAAACATTTTACTAAATAGTTTCAAAATAGAAATATTTTACTCCATAGTTTTACAATTAGAGGCAAATGCACGTTTTCCCCAAAATAATGGCCATATTGAAAGAACCGTAGCACCCACATACTTACTTAGAAGAAGTTTTTTTCTTGGAGCACTTCATGTATTATTGGTGCTTACGTATTGCATGTATATTTTCCACAAAGCTATATAAATATATAGCTCTACAATTTCTCTCCCCGTTAACACAGTTTAAGCCCATCAGACTTCTCTCATAGAGTGCGCTACGTTGCTTTTTCCTCCTCCAAAACATGAAGGTAAACCCTTGTAAATTTCACGATGATTGCACCAAAAGCAAATTTTCTGAAGCTTTATTTGCCTTTTAGATTTATAAACAATTTCTCTTCTAGATTTATAAAGCTTTGGTATATTTTAGAAATTAATTACTTACTGTGCCTTTTATTTTATGGTGCATGTAGCAAAAAATTATTATCCGGGTGCAAATGAACTGTGAAAAATGCAGAATCAAGGCCATGAAGATTGCTAGCAACACTTATGGTTAGCATCAAACACTCAATTTTTATTTGGGCTTCTGAGAAACCAATGCTAAGGAACTTGTGTATAATGTGCATTGATTCTACAGGTGTGATCTCAGTGGCAGTAGAAGGGTCTGATAAAGATCATTTGGTGGTGATTGGCGAAGGTGTGCACTCCGCTAACTTGACCGGCTCATTGAGGAAGAAGCTTTCCTATGGTGCCGCCATTTTGAGCGTTGAAGAAGTGAAGGAGAAAGAAAAGAAGGCGGAAGAGAAAGAAAAGCCAAAGGAGGATAAGAATCCAAATAATCCTGAAGAACATGTGCTAGTGTTCCATCAATATTCACCAGTTCCCATGTTCTGTGAAGTCTATGATCCTGTTCCAAGTTTCTGCTCCATCATGTGATCTATGAGCCGAGAATTTGCTCTCTTTTTTTTCTTTTTTGTGTTTAAACAATCATGTATGTTGAGGAATTTGATGCTTCAGTGCAAAAGGAATAGTCAATTTCCCCATCTTTTTGTTTCATGAATGTAATGCCCTGATTGTTGCAATATGGACTTTGCTAGTATTCCAAGTATTGGTTAAACCACTAATGTGAAAAAACTTCTTTCATATCATAATCGTAGAGTTATAAGCTATGTAATTATATATGCATGTACTGCACACATTGATTAGGGAAGAACAGGGATAAGTATATGATCAACCCTACTAAAGTTTGAATTTAATTTTAAATCAAACTAAAAGTTGTATCTTATCACATAGTCTTGTTTCAAATGATTGCAGTTTGTACTTTTATTGAATCTCAATTAAGATGAACTAACATAAAGCTGTATAATAAACTGCACTTGAGACTTAATTAAGAACAAATTGAGAACCCTCAAACAAAAAAAGAAAAGAAAAAAATGCCATCAAAGTATTGATTAGGGATAAATAAGGATAATTATACTATAAGCCCTAGCAAAGTTTGAGTTTAATTTTAAATTAAACTAAATAAATTATACATCATCTCATTTCAAATTATTGCAATTTGTACTTCATTAAATCTCTAAGTTTTTTTTATAGGAATTAAATCTCTAAATTGAACTAACATAAAGCTATATAATAAACAATACTTCAGACTTATTCAAGCTCTAATTTAAAACTCATGAAATGTTTTCCAAAATTAAACCCTCTTTGAATTAACATAAATCTATAATGAACTATAATTTTTCTCTCCTCTCCTCCCATCTCATTCCATCTAAACATGGCATTAAAATGTTAAAAAAAAAAAAAAAGGAGTTAAATATTAATACTTTAATTAGAGTCACTCACAAAAATAACAATTTGAAAAGTATATGACTTTTGTCCAACTTTGACGAACGATTATCACGTTGGTCTTTGCTCCCACGCGCGTTTACGAAAAATTGTTTTGTCCATTTTCTCAAATGAGAATGTCCCACAATTGTTTCAGAGAGAAGAGATAGATCACCATCCAATGGGCCTAATAATTTTTTCCCTTTTGTCCCAACTCCTACGTACACGGCCAAGCCAAAAAAATAGACTTGAACAATCAAAGACCAATGTGACATTTCAAATCACAACTTTTTACATACAAAATTGAACTTTACCATAAAGTTTCACAAAAACTACTAGTCATCCTTAGCTATACTCTTGAATCTCACCTACCAAATCCTACAATCTTAACCGTTCATCTGAATTCCTCAATCATCCTCTAAAAGTGTATAAACTTTTTGAACTTCAGTGCTTTCAGATTAAGGTGCTGATTGGCCATTTGAGAAAGTATCTCCAATTATCAAGCATTCACATCTTCGTTAAAGAGGTTCACTTTCAGATCTTCCTGGTCAAGATCGTGTCTGCATATTGTGTATTAAAAAAAAAATTATGCATGACATGGAGAATTATTAACCACTCATCACAGTCAGCTTCAAGCTTAGGTCTAGACTCTAAACCATAACATTCCAGGTCTTTCAAGCCCAAAAAGCTAGTCCAAGAATAAGGTTTCAAACTTTCTGATGTGAAAGATCTCAACCTAGCAAACATTTCCTGAATAAAGGTACTTTCATCTTTTAACAAAGAAAAAATAACGTGCTCAAGTAAAAAATTAAGATGGTGTTAGACAGGAGGGACCTTTGGAAGACTGGAGTGAAGACAATCAATATTTTCCAAGTTTTTACAGATTCTAAACAGGTCCATCAGCTTTCAGATAAATTTTTGATCATTCACAATGAGTTCCTTTAATTTGGCTGCTACTGATCAGCAATGCCACACTCACATACAGTCTTAGGTATAAGAGGAAGTCCATGATAATGTATACATACAGCAAATCTGTTGAAATTAAAAGAGAAATAGAAAATTATAGTGAGCAGAAGTATAAAAGAGAAAGAATACATACATAGTTCGTCTGACGGTCGACCTCCATGGAGATAGTCTTTGACAACTACTTCTTTGATATTATCAGTGTATTGTACAATGAATACTATTAAACTTAGTAGAGTATGTATACTTCTACTGAGTTTAGATGCCATTGGATTACGTGTATATGGCTTATTACATAATTGGGCCCTCTATGCCAATACATAAAATATTATGAATTTATATTATAAACCCACTAACTATCTTTAACAATAAACGATTAAAAAATACAAATTCAATGCACATTATCTAATAGGTCCCCAATGGCAAAGCTAGGATTTGAGTTGAAGGGGGGGGGGGGGGGGATTTTATATTTGATATTAGCATTTACACAAATTTATGTGAATATATAATATTTGAGACCAATTTGAAAAATTAAAAGCTATTCATTTAAATACTAAATGATATTTAACGTAATTATACACAAAAAATCTACAAACAAAAAAAAAACTTATTCATAATATTGTATTTATCTATTGAGATATTTCTAACATGAGTGATCTTTTTTTATTAAAAAAAAAAAAATTTAGAACCAAAACTCAAGTTATGAATATAACTATTAGTAGTTAGATAGATACTGAGTGAAATATATGTGAATTTCTATTATTTTAGCTAATGTGTTCCTATAAAATATTCGTATTATAATATGATAGGGACAAACTAAAAAAATTTTAGTGCAAGGCATGCTAGTGGAGTACTTAATATTCCTCAATAGTTCATTTAGAAGTTATGTTCAAAATTAAAGAAATAAAATGGCATTTAAAAAACCCAAAAACAAAAAGTAGGCAGGGATATTTAATAACTAAATGTATTTTTTGGGTAGGCCGGCTCCACCCCAGACATCCCCTCAAGTTGAAGGTTCATGTGATGCCATGAGAGTTTCAACTTGTCACGGGAAAACACAAAACGGTAAGAGGAAAGACCTTTTGATCATGATGTTGACAAGTTGGTGTTTGATAGAAATAAACACACTTGAAGATCCTTACGAATAACGTTGCCACTTACAAATGAATACGTAATGCTTCGCAATAAGATTAGTGAGTAGTGACACTAATATTTTCACATCAAAGTATAGGCACAATGGGCAATAAGACACCAATGGTTCTTGGAGGACCACAATATGAGATTGTAGCCAAGAAAAATAACAAACCCACCAGAGTATTGTAGATTATCAACACTTTCAGCCCAATCTACATTTGAAAACAATGAAAAGCTTGAAGATATACAAACACCATTTCAAAATAATGGAAGAGTCCTAATTTTCTAATTTTAAATGTCCAAAGGGAAAAATGGTAATGTTACACATCTAGAGTTAAAATAATTATTTTATGTTTCCTATATTATTATCTAAAAGCTGAATTACAGCATTTAATATTGCTACATTCTTGTAAAGCCATATCAGCCTAGCATTTCAGTTTATTCAATTCATTTTGGTAAACTTTGGTCTATGTTGGTCCGGTTCGGTCGACCTCAGTCCAGTTTGGTCTACTTACGTCCATTCAGTCCATTTCAGTCCACTTCAGTTATTCAGTCCACTTCAGTCCATTTAGTCCACTTCAGCCTATTCAGTCTAATTTGGTCTATTCTGCTCATTTCGGTTAACTTCAGCCCATTCCGTCTATTCAGTCCACTTCCGTCCACTCAGTCTAATTTGGTCTATTCATTTTATTTCAGTCCACTTTAGTCCATTTCGGTCCATTTTAGTCCATTTCGGTCCACTTCTATCTGCTTCAGTTCATTTGGTCCACTTCATTGACGCTTTGGGAGGTTAGGTTTGTTTAGAAAGAAGAGATGTACTTCATTAACAATTATGTCACATTTTTCAACGTAATGTTGGTAGTTCTTGATAACATTTTTCTTATGGATGATGGAATATATTTTCTAACAGAGGGTGCAAATGGCCATGAAGATTGCAGCAATAGCAGATGGTTAATACCAAATCAATCCTAGCATTTTGGCTTTTCGAAACAATATATAATATATTGTCAAGATGGTACGTACTTATATATTCCTAGTTACTGCTCCATCATGTGATCTACATTTTTCTGATTCTTGCAAAGTCCATTTATCACATCTGAATTTTCTTTTCTTTTTTTATTTCTCTTTTTTTTTTTTTTTTTTTTTAAAAAAAAATTCAATGCATTATGTTGATTCGAGTGTTACCTTCAGATGGGTTAGATTATAGTTCTTGTTTGGTTATTATTTTGGCCAATGCCTGAAATATATTACTTGTTTGATTTGATTTTTATAGATATTTTTCTAAAGAATTTATTCTTGAG
The DNA here is from genome assembly GCF_040712315.1 of Castanea sativa. NCBI lineage: Eukaryota > Viridiplantae > Streptophyta > Magnoliopsida > Fagales > Fagaceae > Castanea > Castanea sativa. Next base: position 2,040,253 of record NC_134018.1, on the reverse strand, counting down.
ATTGGGAAAAAAAAAGTTTTAAGTTGTTTTCTAAATAATTAAAAAATACTATTGGAAACATGTAAATATAAAAGTGTTTTCAAAACAAAAAGAAATTGAAAACTTATTTGAAAAAAAAAAAAAAACAATTTGTCCCAATTGAATGAGATTGCCTAAACTCACTCAACCCATGGGTCAAACCATCAAACATGAACAAAATAAATCAATAACCTTGATCAATAATGCCTTCCTTTAGATAGGTTAAGCATGTTGTTTGAACGGGCTTTTGTTGAATAAGTTAGCAAGAATTGCGCTCGACCTCAACCTGACTCATCTACCTTCCCCAAACTATGTATTATATCCAACCTATATTAATTGCCAACTTGATCAAAATCCCGTGAATGGCAAGCTTAGGGGTGCCCTAGCAGCTCTACGTGTGTGTGTGTATATATGATCACTAGCTAGTTCACTTCTTTTTACATTTGTATTTATTGCATTCATCTACTGTCAATCATATTAAATATTATTTAAATGAGTCTTATTTCTACAAGGGATAATATCTCATCCCGTGTCATTTCAACCAATTTAGGGTACAATGAGATGTTAGACCTATTTTTTTTTTTATTTTACGGAAAGCTCCCCTCAAACCAAGTTTTTTGTTTTTTTAATAAAAAACCAGTTATTTAACTTCTCCAAAATCCTTTTTATTGACTTATCATGGGAGCTGTTTTGTCCAATCGTACTAGTTGATCTCTAAGGTGGTGAGTACGTTTCATATTGGCTAAGGCATCTGTACTCTAGTTTGCTTCCCTGTCGCATGTAAGTATGGAGGATTTGGCAGTTAAGGATTCTCTGCATTAGTGACCTGCAATCATTCATAACATGCATCAAAATCGTTATTATAGTTCTAGAAAATCAAATTTCTATAAGGTGTTTTGAACTAGAGTTCATTTTATATACAATTTTGCCAGCATGAAAAAAATGTTCATTTTTTTAATATAGAAAAACAGTACTAAGGAAACTTCATTAAAAAAAAAAAGTGAAAAGGCTTCTTAATTAGATTAATACACCTGAAAACATCATTGCAATTGTTAGAAATACTGAATAAGTGTATTGTATTTCACGAGTAATAGAATATACATGAGTGCCTTTATATAGGAGGCAGAGTGTGCAATACAAGTAAGTATATTATACAAGTAAACAATGTGGGCCTAAAACCCACATACCCTAAGACACATTAACAGCCCCCCTCAAACTCAAGGTGGATGTGAAACTAACTTGAGGTTGTCAACCAAAGTACGAAGGGGTCCCTTAAGATGTGACTTCGTGAAGATATTTGCAAGTTGATTTTTAGAGGAGACTGAGATCAGTTTGAGAGCACCATGGACAAAATGATAACGGATAAAATGACAATCAATTTAGATGTGTTTAGTCCATTCATGGAAGGCATCATTGTGAGCAATATGAATGGCATTCTGATTGTCACAATAAAAAGGAGTAGTAGAGGATGTGGACACACCTAAGTCTTTGAAAAGCCATCATAGCCAAAGGAGCTCAGACTTGGTATCAACAAGGGCACGATATTCTGCTTCAATACTAGAGCGGGCCACATGAGTTTGTTTCTTGCTTCACCAAGAAATCAGAGAAGAACCAAATAGAAAGCAATAACCAGTGGTAGACCTGCGATCAGTGAGATGCCTAATCAACATCAGAAAATGCACAGAGAATAAGAGGAAACTGAGCAGAGTAGAAAAGACCATGGAAGAGAGTGTCATTTAGGTATCGAAGAATGCACAGAACAACAGCATAGTGAGTCGATTGTGGAGCAAACAGATACTGGCTCACCTGATGAACAGCATACGAAATGTCTGGACGAGTGACAGTGAGATGCACTAGGCTGTCAACCAAATGTTTGTAAAGAGAGAGATTAGACAATAGTTTCCCTCCTAAGGGAGTCAGATGCGCATTATACTCAGCTGAAGTGTTAACAGTCTTGCTATTAGTGAGTTCAGCTCGAGACAAGAGTTCAGAGGCATACTTGGCTTGAGTAATATAAAGTCCATCTGTATAATGAGTGATTTCAAGATCCAAGAAGTAGCTGAGATGTCCAAGATCTTTCATCTCAAATTGCTGACTGAGAAAATCCTTGAGTTCTTGAATGCCACTGAGGTCATTACCAGTTATGATCATATCATCTATAGACAAGAGAAATAAAATAGTGTCTTTGTCAGTGCGATGAAGAAATAAGGTAGAATAATAATGACTGACCATGTAACCCAAGCAAGAGATGGTAGAGCTGAATTTGAAAAACCAAGCTCGTGGAGCTTGTTTAAGGCCATAAAGTGCACGTTAAAGGTGACAAACCTTATTTGACTCAACAGAGAAACCAAGAGGAGGTTGCATATAAACTTCTTCACTTAAATCCCCATTAAGGAATGCATTTTTGATATCCACCTGAAAAAGGTCTCTTTTACTGGCAACAGCAACAGTTAAGAGGGTACAAACAGATGAGATACGAGCAACCGGAGCAAAGGTCACTTCATAATCAATCTCATACTCGTGTGTAAAATTTTTTGCAACAAGACGAGCTTTGTAGCGCTCAATGGACCCATCAGAACAAGTCTTAATCTTATAGATCCACTTATAACCAACCATAGATTTCCCAGGGGAAGAGTCACCAAATCCCAAATATGTTTTTTAGATTATGTATCAAGTTCTTCTTTCATTGAAATCTACCATAAAAGGTCAATTAAACCCTCACGATAGGTGTGAGGCTCGTGCAGTGTAGCAAGGGCAATGTAACAATGATAGTCAAGTAAATATGCAAGATTCAATCTTACCCGAGTCGAGTGGCGAGGTGGAATGTCTTGTGCAAGATCTTCCGACGAAGCAGGAGTAGGGGACCCAAGCTTTGGGTTGGGTAGCTCGTCTTCGACTGGTTCATCTTCCACCTGTTCATTAAAGGGTGAACTAGGAAATGGATCCAAGGTATCTAGTGGTTGGACAGAGAAATCAATAGGAGAATCAGGAGCAACCATAAGAGGATCAGGAACAGCTACAGAAGGAGTACGTGCCTCATCTAGAAAAAGATCTAAGACAGAGGAGGAAGATAGGGAGGCATGGAAGTGAGAGAGCTCAGTAAAGGAGCGATGTTCCCAAAAGAAAACATTACAGATATACGAAGACGATGAGAGACAGGATCATAACACCGATACCCCTTTTGAGTTTCGCCATAGCCAAGAAAACAACAAAGCCTTGACCGAAGCTCAAGTTTGTTATGCTCATGTAGCTGAAGAAGAACGAAACAAGAAGAACTGAATGAGCAAAGGTGGTGATAGTCTAGAAGTGACCCAAAAAGGCGCTCATATGGAGTTTGATTGTGGATCACAAGACTAGGAATGTGATTAATAGCACGAATAACATGAAGAGCAGCTTCGCCCCAAAAAGGAGCAAGAACTTTGGCAAAGAGAAGGAGAACATGAACAATGTCAAGAATATGACAAAGTTTTTGTTCGGCTCTACCACTTTGCTAAGAGGTAACTAGACAAGTTAGTTGATGAACACTACCATAGGAATGCAAAACAACTTGGAAAGCATATTGACTGTACTCAAGAGCATTATCAGATCGAAATTTTTTGATATGTTTGAAAAATTAAGTTTCAACCATTTTTGCAAAATTAGAATATACTTGCAATAATTCAAAACGATATTTCATATGAAAAATCCAACTATAGTGGGAATAATCATCAACAAAAATAACAAAATATCGAGATCCACTAATACTAGAGACAGAGGAAGGCCCCCAGACATCAGAATGAATTAGGTCAAAAATATCAATGGACATTGATTCATTAGTATTGAAAGGAAAAACTGGTTGTTTTCTAAACTGGCATGAAACATAATCAAAATTTTTTGTGGACACTAAACCTAACAAACCTCTAGAAGCCAAGTGTTGTATTCGAGAGGAGGATGCGTGATCAAGTTGGGCATGCCAAAGTGCAAGGGAAGGAATAGAAGAAACTGCAGCAACGGAAACAAGAGCAACAAGTGGAAGACGAAGGTTTTCCACGGGAAACATACGTCCAACTCTGGGACTAGTCCCAAACTCCTATCCCATCCTTGAATCTGACACAATACACCCAGAATAATCAAAGATAATGCAATAACCCAACTCAGCTAATTGTCTCACAAAAAATAAATTGTAAGAAAGGTCAAGAACATTAAAGGCCCTAGGAACTGAGAGATTGGAGGTCGAAACGGAACCTATAATATGACCAAACATTGTGGAACCATTTGTTGTGCGAATAATAAAAGGGTGTGGTACAGGTATAAGTTCAGAAAATAAGGATGAGTGAGGTGTCATGTGATTGCAATAAGAAGAATCCATAAGGCAAGAGGAATGAGACATACCAGATAAAGCTAAGAGAGAAGAGGAATAAGATGCATTACCAACCATATGAATGACATTAGCGACGATGTTTTTAAGGTCATCTGTGGACATGGTGAAAGTGTGCCCTGAAGACTTAAACTGTGCAAAGACGGGAGCCATTGGTTGGGCACTTTCAGTGTTAGCAACCATAGCAGCAAAAATTAAAATAGTTGATTTGTTGCGATGATAACAAGTCTCAATATTGTAGCCAAAACGTTTGCAAAAATTACAAAAACATTTGTTGGATTAACGACGACGATTATTGCAGCAAGAAGAAGACCTATCCTTATTCTTCATTTAAAAGCAAAATATGCAAAAATAGACTACAAAAATGAAATCTACGCAAAAAAACTAGGTAAAGAGCACCTAGACTACAAAAAGTCAACGGTCAAAAACGGCGGTCAAGGGTCAACCGTGATAACGTCAACGGCTTTATGGGCGCTGACATCAACGGTTGGCGTGGCACTAAAGTGGTAGTGATGACATCAAAGATGACGTTAGCAAGTAACCCAGCGGCGCGTGGGGTGCATGAGGTGCGTGGATCAACTCGCCGAAACTTCGTGCAGCATGTGAGGGCGCGTTGGATATCCAATGTGGCCGATTTTTTTACGATGATGTATATCAGGAAAAGTCGATTACAATGGTGGCCGTGGTGTCAAGATCAGAACAACATTGGTGTCATGTGAAGAGCGTGGAAGGATTTGGCCGAAACTGTGACCGACATGTGGTGTCGCCTGCAATCTCCAATGGCTGCAAGACTTTCATGGACGAGTAGATCGGGGCAAGACGATCATAGTAGTACTTGCACAAATGTAATTGGAGCATGATGCACAGTGGTAATGGGAAGGCAGTGGTCTTTGTGGTGCGAGACGACTACGACTGCAAGTCCGGAACTAGAGACGATGACTAAGAGACGTCGGAGATTCAATGGCGAATGGCTGCAATGACGGCAGAAGCAAGGAACACCAAAAAGAGACAAGACTGCAAAGAAAGTTTTAGAGCATTGTCTCTGTTACCATGTTAAAAATATTGAATAAGTGTATTGTATTTCATGAGTATATAGAATATACATGAGTGCCTTATATATTAGGCATTGTGTGCAGTACAAATAAGTGTGTTATACAAGTAAACATGGTGGACCTAAAGCCTACATACCCTAATACACGTTAATAATAATGTCCCCACTTTCACAATTATGAAAAGTAAGTTTTGTTGCGTTTAAAGATTTCAAAGTTAGTATTTACTAGTTGCACAGTAAAGCCTGTCTCTTCTAGCCAATTAAGAATGTTCCAAGATGATTAATTATCCATAAACTAATCTTGAGTAGTTTATCTAATTGGCCAGAAGATGATTAATTATCCAAGCCTGTCTCTTCTGGCCAATTAAGGATCATTAATTAGTTTATCTCATATCTCTCAAAAAACAAAAAAAAAAAGTTTATCATATATATTTTTTCCATAAACATTTTGCGTCATTGTTGACATCATTTCTTCAATAATGTTAAGGACACTATTTTTCTTAGACTTTTTTACATAAAAGCAATACTAGTGTCACAACTTGTGGCATAACTTGTGTCACAACTCGTCCATGTGGCGAGCTGTGGTTGGTAGAGGAGTGTTGGTGGGTCCATGTGGGGACACCCCTCCACCAACCACAACTCGCCACATGGCGAGTTGTGACACAAGTTATGCCACAAGTTGTGGCTCCAACATTAATCTTTACATAATAGTTAACAATATTATTGTAACATCATTACATCACTCTTATTATATATCAATTATAATAAACAATTTTAACTCATAACAAGCAATATATATGTGAACTCAAAACAATATAGATTAACAATTATGATAAATGCTATTCATAAATATAGACCTACAATTTCTTCCTCCATTAACACAGATTAAGCCCACCAAAGTTCTCTGCACGGAGGTTGCTTGTTGTCCCCTCTTATAAAATATGAAGGTAGGTAAACCTCGTTAATTACAAAAATCTCTAGAAAACAACAAAAGCTTTAGTATATATTTTAGAATTATTAATTACACTGTTTTTTTTTTTTTTTTTTAATCTTAATGTGTAGCAAAAAATAGTTATCAAGGTGCAAATGACTTGCGACAAATGCAGAACCAAGGCCATGAAGATTGCCGCAAAAACTCGCGGTTAGCATCAAAACACTCCTAAATTCTTTTTAGCTTTTGTGAAACTATAGTTATGGTTTTGTTTAGATGAACTTATTTTCACTTTAAAACAGAATGTACAGATTTTTTAAGCATCACTTTTTTTAAGGTACAATTGTAATGTACTTTAGAATAATAAATAAATAAATCGATGAAAATAAACTCATCTGAATGCATAAACGCATAAACGCTCATTTATTCTGTAGGTGTGATATCTGTGGCATTAGAAGGGTCAGATAAAGATCAGTTGGTTGTAATTGGTGAAGATGTTGACTCGGCCAAGTTGACCTGCTTGTTAGGGAAGAAGCTTTGCTATGCATCCATATTGAGCGTTGAAAAAATGAAGCCCAATGAAGAAGAATCAGATGATGAGAAGCCAGAGATTCCGAATTGTACCATTACAACAAGTTATCCACCATTTCCCAGGCTCTGTGAAGTAGTAGTACTAGTCTATGATCCGAGTCCAAGTTTCTGCTCCATCATGTGACCAATGTTTTGTTCATTATTGCAACCTAGGTCCAATTTTTTTGTGTTTTTGTATTATGTTCATTCTATTGCATTAGAAAATGGGGTCGTGTTAGATTACAATTCTTGTTAGGTTGACCTTAATTAATTTTGTCAATTGGCTGAAATAAATTAGTAGTTCATGGGTATATGTTTTTTGAATAAGCATGTCTGTTCAAGATTTTGATGCCTCATGTGCAAAGAGAATAGATAAACCCACTTATTTTATATTTTATGAACTCAAAGCCCGCACTTTTGCCATCATGATCGTAACCTAGCTCGTTGTATTAAAAGATTCAAAAGGTCTAGAGCGCTAATTAATTAATAGGGTGAAAATAGGTTTTTGCTCTTTTCGCAAAAAAAAATCAGCATGTTGCCCTCTTTCCCAAACTAATTAGGGAAATGTCCCTCTTTTGAAACTCGATTTTTTCAAAATCGAGTTAAGCCATATAACGACGTTTTAAGGAGCCTATAATGACGTTTTGGAACTCGATCTCCATGAAATCGAGTTATAGGTATAAAAAAAAAATGTATGTAACTTGAGTTTATGGAGCTCGAGTTCCAAAACGCCACTATAGGCCCTTAAAACGTCACTATAAGTTCCTTAAAATGCTGCTATAGGGCTCTAGAATTTGAAACTCGATTTTGAGAAAATCGAGTTTCAAAAGAGGAGTATTTTCCTAATTAGTTTGGAAATGGGGCAGCACACTGATTTTTTTTTTTTTTTTGCGAAAAGGGCAAAGACCCATTTTCCCCTAATTAATAGCCCATTTGCACCATCTTTAAGCTTATTCTTATTGCCAAGGTGCTTCCACTGCAAGATCATTCTCTCAATTACATCCAATATTTTAGCCATGAAGGATTGCAAGTCAAGAATAATCTCTTAGCCTATTAACACTTTTATTCATGGTATCAAAGCCATAATCTAAGCTAAAACGTAACCTATGCCAAACATGTCTTCTAACTCATCGTCTCCTACAACCAACACAGCTTCAAATTATTTAAAAAAAAAAAAAAAATCATTGCATCAAACATTATTGCTCATTCTTTCAAACATATCCAACCTCTTGTATCGATATAGCTAAAGGCATACTCCTTGCTTGGCTCATCAATAACACCTTCAAAAGTCCTAAAATAAATGAGTGACAAGAGTTGCACAATGGTATAGTCCGCAAGCCCACCCCAAAAATCAACATCTAACTTTATTTCCTTAATAATTGACTAGCCCCATCACACACGCGAAGTGCGTGCGATGAGACTTTATTTTTTTAGCAGTACTATTTTGTAGAAAAAAATATGTTTTATTTTATTTTATATATATAATTTTTATTTTGAAAATAAAATTTATAAGTAAATAAAGTAATTTGAAAATTAACAAGAAAGTTATCCTATTTTATAGGCAATGTTTTAGTAGAAGTTAGAGTGACATTTTTACCAAATTGTCCTTTAATTCTGTCTCTACTTAAACATAGGATTATAGGGGTAATTTTGAACTAAAAAATATGGAATCCAAACAGAGGAAGCCCCTTAAATTGTAGTATAGATAATATGACATAAAATCTACAAACTACCAAAAACTTTAGAGCTCAAATGATACTTTTCGTTGTTTTAATAAAAACATTCAGGATTCAAATTCTCTTTATCATATCTACCCTATTATTGAAACTATCAAATTACATATTTAAAAAAATGCAGAACTTTTTTTTTAAAGGTTTCCTTTTTCGTTTGTTAAGTAGTAATTTAAATAGATGAGATGAGTCAATTAATGACTATTTAGTATTCTATCCTTTCCCCATTAGTCCATAACATTAGTTATTGAAAAAAAGTTAGATGGGATGTAGAAGCTACCAGACATAGGGTGAGTTTGGTTCAATTTTTTGAAAGTAGGCTCTTTGAAAAAGAGGAATTTTCAAAAAGTACGGTATGAAATTGGATTTTTTGAAAAAGCTGAGTGTTTGGTAAAAAGTGTTAAAAAATATTTTTTGAAAAAATTGAATATTTGGCTAATACTTATAAAAGTGGCAGTTTGAGTTATAAATTACCAGAAATGACAAGATATATATAGAGAGAATTCTTTGTTTTAATTACATCTCTTAATGCAAGTTTTTTTTTTTTTTTTTAGAAACACACACACACACACACACACACACATATAGGGGAAGGGGGATGAGATAAAAGAATACACTCACACGCCAAGACCAATATTTTCACAAAAATTTCACAATAAAGTTTATATGACAAGTTGTTAATGGTAGAAAAAAAAAATAATGTCACTAGTAGGTCTAGATGAGAACCAATAACAACTTACTATGTAAACTTTATTATGAAATTGTTATAAAAATATTTTGTCAATAGCACTATTTTTTTCTAAAAAAAATAGTATTAATTTAAAAAGTTTAGAAATATAATAAAATGTCACAATATTTTTACAATACTCTTTGTTTTTAGTTGTGGTCAATCTTAGTCTAATATTTTATTAATTAATTTTATTTTATTTTGACATATGAAATATTTGATACCTCAGCTATTATGAAAATTTGTTGTGTTTTAACACAATTGTAATTTTTATTTAGTAAATTACCTTACATCATCTCCACGTGTCCCACTCACTATCAAATTTTTTTTTTTCCTTCCCTTTTTTCTCATCCACCCGTTTCTTCCCCCATTCCCATCAAATATCTTTACTTTTCCTCCACTCCCTATCTTGTCCCTTCTCTTCTTCAGGTCTTCTTCCTCACCCAAACACAAACACATGCTCCAAAACACAAACACACACAGAAAAAAGAAAACACAAAGAGAGAGAGAGAGAGAGAGAGAGAGAGAGAGAGAGAGAGAGATATTTGGGGACGAAATCGATCAACGCTGCCACCATCGCATCACAACACACAAAACCCAGCAACCTATAACCCCTCAAACCACCACACACCACAATCCACCACCGGACCCATGCCAAAAAAATCATAGCCCATCATCGGCAAGCTTGAGCAATCCATCATCAAAGGAGAGGTTGAGCACCTCCATCAAAGGACCACGTCGTCGAAACCACCAGACCCACGACACCACCAGATTTACGGTGCCACTAGACCCACGACCCACGCCAAAATATGCCCATTGTGAGAGAGAGATGTGATGAGAGAGAGACAGACCAGAACATTGTGGAGAAAGAGAAAGGAGATGAGAAACAGATAAAATGAAGAGAGAGAAAGAGTCAGATATGTTAAGTAAGTGAATAAAAAAATATTATTTCATTTTACAATTGTGCTACAATACCGTCACAAATTTGTGACAGTACTGTAGCACAATTGTAAATTTTTTTAGGATACAAAACTGGATAATGCGACATTTTTGTGTTTTGAATGTTAAAATATATCTACATATAGCATATGGCAATTGCTTCACAATGTGATAGGCATTTGATGAATATTGCTAACTCATCCACGAGAATTGAGATGTAAACCTTTTGTCTTTGTTTTGTTCTTGCTCTCCTGGTTTCTTGTGCTTCCAATTTGTGACGTCTGCATGAGTTGATAATTAAACATATGTATTTTCCTTGCGTAAGCCTTCTAAATTGATTGTCATCTTTTGAACATGAAACACAAAAAAAAAAAATAATAAAAAATTAATTAATTAAAATTAAATTAAATTAAAATTAAAATTAAAATTTTATTTATTATATTGTTTATATAATACCAATTGCATATTTTTCAAAAAAAAAAAATCAATCACATCAATTTTTTGTCATTTTTATTGTAAAATTGATAGTAATTTTAATATTTTTATTCTATAAAAATTTTTATGACTTCCTATAATTCAATTATAATATTATTAAAACTATCTTAATAATTTAATTATATGTTATTGTAAATTTATTGAATTTTTTAATAAAAATCTAGTTGGCATAAAGTAATAAATTTCTTGAAACATGTAATAAATTTTTACTTAAAAAAGTAAAATTTCTTATCAAGCTACAATGTATTGGTAATAGAGTTTCTTATAAACTAAACTATATTCATAAGTAATTAATAATAGTGAATAAATTTATTACATAAAAAAGATAGCTAATTGATGGAACCATAGCTTCTAGAACTCAACATTTATTATATAATATATGATTTATTAATCCTTTTATAAATATAATTAGAATTTACTTTTTGTACGTGACTCTCCAAAAAGTATGAGCTCTCCCATAAAACTAAAAGCAAAAAAATTTAGATCTCATAAATTCTAACATTCAAATTGGTAGATTTTAAAGATGTCAAAAATATTTATAAAATGGAAATGGAAATGAAAATAAAAATATATTTGATGAAATGATATATGCTATTCAAAATTCTAAAAGAGAAATTGGACCAAGAACCTCTCTCTCTCTCTCTCTCTCTCTCTCTCTCTCTCTCTCTCTCTCTCTCTCTCTCTCTCTCTCTCTCTCTCTCTCTCTGCAATCACATACTCTTATATGTATGCATCTGTAATATTCCTGGCATACAACCTTCTAATTACAAAAATAAACTCTATATACATGCATGTCAACTTCCTCGAGTGGCACCCCTATTATTTTATAAACATTACCTACCAAGATATCGCATTCATGAAACAAAATTGGGGCACTTTTTTTTTTTTTAGGACTTTGAAAAAGTTAGAGACCCCATCTTGTTTTGAACAATGAAGCTTTCACATATGGAATAAGAGGTCCACCTTCTCCTTTATGATTTTTTTTTAATATTATTTGTGATGTGATCGTTTAGATATTAGAACTTAGATAAGTTCTGTGTACAGTGATATATGTCATGATCAATTAATTAGGCAAGGTCCAAGTTTCTCGATGATGGACTAATCAAAACAATAGACATATTCATGATCATAAAACCAAATCCTGTCTATACATCCATCATTTTTTATTTTTGTTTCTTATTGATATTATTCTTTTTTGAAATGTCGAAGTTTCTGTTAACATTTTGTCATGGTCTTTTTTATTGATATAAGTCTTTATGGTTTTGAAAGTTGAAACTCTTCAAGTCAGGTGGGCGGGTTCATAGAGCTAGTTGGTGAGTGGGCCCGGGGGTGAATTCACAGAGCTAGTTGTTGTTTTTGATGTGATGGTTCATTGCCGTCATTGAAACAGAAGTTTAGTGACAGAAATGTGGGCCCAGGCGTCCAGCAATGTGGGTTTGTGCAGGAGGGAAAAAAAAAAAGTCACGCAGGAGAGAGAAAAGAAAGATTTCGTGTTGTGTTGTCTTATCAGTAAGTTAAAGTGGTTTGATAAAGGTATTTTTAGTTTTTAAATAATATTATATATTTTTTAATATATTTTTTATTTGTATATATTTTTAAAAAATATAAACATTATTAGAATAATTTTACTAAACAATTCCCTATTTTTTCAAAATACAGTGTTTCAAGAACTCAAATTGAGATTTGTATCTGACTCAAATACTCTTAGTCAAACACTCTTATCAAACATAAATTTTTTTTCAACAGTTTTCAGTATTTAAATACTAAAAATTATTGTTTAAAATTGCATACCAAATAGATCCTTTGTGATTGTTTTTGTACTGAACCTAACGAAGAAACTATGCTTAATGGTTTCATATTTACCATCATATGGTTCCCACACAACATCCAAAGCAACTATTCATATTTAGGTAATATTTATTATACACATTCTATTGTATACATTCTTATACACATGTTTAAAGTGCACAGAACTCGTAACTTAAATTCTAAGAAATCATGAATTTCAATTCACAATTTTTGTGCACTTTAACCTTATGTGAAAGAATGTGTATAATAGGAATATAAAATGTGTACTAGTATTTTTCCAAATATTTCTCTTTTGAGGGTTTGACTCATTTGTTCCCAAATGACATGTACAGTAGGTCTTGCCTAGTGGCTTTTCAGCTCAGCAGCATCTCAGCATGTAACAGAAATAAACTTAGTTTGGGTTTTAATCTTCGATTATAAGAGGTAGTAGAGTTTTAATGGGATGTGATTATGTGTACGTATTTCCTCCTAATATATATTTTATTTCCAAAAATCTAATGCAATATTATTAGAAGGCATAATAGGATCTTTTATATAATTTTCTTATTGAATTTAATTTCTAATCACAATACGAAAGTATAATCTGATTTAATTTGAACCTTGTATTCACTTGATAAATTGGTACGATTTAGTTGAAATGCAAAAAAGTGGTCATATTGAAAAGAACCGGAGCACCCACATACTTAAAAAGAAGTTTTTTACTTGGAGCACTTCATGTATTATTGGAGCTTACGTATTGCATTTTTACTAAAGAGTGTATATAAAAAATGGTAAAATAAGAGGTTCACACTCAGATACCAATTATTTTAGGAAGTACGAACAGAACAAACTCAGATACAATGCGTGTATTCCATGCGAGAAACCGTACCAACAGTAGGAACACACTCACAATCTCGCTGGCACCCGTTTTTATCATCGGCTAAAAAGAGTAATTTTTATATATTTTCGGAGTATAAAGAATGATGTCTTTTTTTTTTCATGTTCATGGTAAAGTTCTTTATTAAATTTATGATAAAGTCTACTATAAATATAAATAAAATGAACACTATTTCACTATACTCCGAAATTACCTAAAAATTTTTTTTGCTGAAAACTACTAAATCTCTCTCTCTCTCTCTCTCTCTCTCTCCGTCTTTTCTGACTTTCTCTCTCTGTCGTCCCCTCCCCTCCCTCACATACACAACCAAAAATTTCGTGCGTACTTCCATGCGTACTTGGAGCTTACGTACTGCATGCCTACTTGGAGCTAAGCTATATAAATAGTAATACAATTTCTTTCTTTCTGTTGACACAGCTTATGCCCATCAGAGTTCTCTCATAGAGTGCGCTACGTTGCTTTTTCCTTCTCCAAAACATGAAGGTAAACCTCGCAAATTTCACGAAGATTGCACCAAAAGCAAATTTTCTGAAGCTTTATTTTAACTTTTAGCTCTATAAAACAAGAAAAGCTTTGGTATATTTTAGAAACTAATTACTTACTGTGTCTTTTATTTCATGGTGCATGTAGCAAAAAATTATCATCCGGGTGCAAATGACCAATGAAAAATGCAGAATCAAGGCCATGAAGATCGCTAGCAACGCTGAGGGTTAGCATCAAAAACTCAATTTTTATTTTGGCTTTTGAGAAACCATTGCTAAGGAACTTGTATATAACGTGCATTGATTCTACAGGTGTGACCTCAGTGGCAGTAGAAGGGTCTGATAAAGATCAGTTGGTGGTGATTGGCGAAAGAGTGGACGCCGCTAACTTGACCGGTTCGTTGAGGAAGAAGCTTTCCTATGGTGCCGCCATTTTGAGCGTTGGAGAAGAGAAGGAGAAAGAAAAGCCAAAGGAGGACCTACAAAATAATCCTGAACAACATGCGCTAGTGTATCAATATCCACCAGTTCCCATGTTCCGTGAAGCTGTCTAGGATCCTGATCCAAGTCTCTGCTCCATCATGTGATCTATGAGCTGAGAATTTTGCTCTCTTTCTTTTTTGTTTAAACAATCATGTATGTTGAGGAATTTGATGCTTCAGTGCGAAGGGAATAGATAATTTCTCCGTCTTTTTGTTTCATGAATGTAATGCCCTGATTGTTGCAATATAGACTTTCCTAGTATTCTAAGTATTGGTTAAACCACTAATGTGAAAAAGCTTCTTTCATATCATAATCGTATAGTTATAAGGTATGTAATTATGGCTGCATTTGTTTCGGTGTAAATTAATTTTCGGGTGCAAAATAATTTCAGGTAAAAATATTTTTAGGAAAGGAAAATATTTTCGAGTGTATTGTTGCATTTTAAAAATTATATTAGAAAATAATTTTAAGTGTTTGGTAACATTCTGAAAATGCAAATTTTTTACTAATTTTTCACATTTTTCCAGTCATTTTCCCAGCATCCAAACAAAGCAATACATCAACTATTAAACAAACAAAAATCAAAAACACCATTCCCACATAAATCATTCGGTCAAGACTGAGAGAGGGAGGAGGAAGAGATCTCACAGCGCGATCTTACATCGCAAATCCGGTCCCATCTCATGGCGCGATCTCACGACGGTCGGTGCGATTTCACGGCGCGAGTTCTATGGCGCCTCGATCTCGCCGGTGCATAGTCAACGAAGCGATCTCGTGCCTCGATCTCGTTTGCACGAGCTTGACGGCACGGTCTTGCGGGCGCGCAGTCGACGGCGTGATCTCACGCCTCGATCTCGCCGGCGAGATCTCACTGGTGTGACTGCCGTTGCTCTCTCTCTCTCTCTCCTTTTCTATTTTCAGTCTGAAAAATTGTATTTGAAGGTAAAATAGAAACGGAAATTGATTTACAGCTGGGGAGGGTTATTTTCCAGTCAACGTGGGAATGATTTTCAGTTTAACCAAATTTTCCGTTGAACCAAACACACGCAAATGCGAAAAATATTTTCTGAAATTGATTTACTGTCCAACCAAACGCAACCTATATATGCATGTATTGCACACATAGATTAGGGAAGAACAAGGATAATTATATGATCAACCCTATTAAAGTTTGAATTTAATTTTAAATCAAACTAAAAGTTGTATCTTTATCATACATAGTCTTGTATCAAATGATTGCAGTTTGTACTTTTATTGAATCTCTATTGAGATTAACTAACATAAAGCAATATAATAAACTACACTTTGAGATTTAATTAAGCATTAATTAAGAACCTACAAAAAAAAAAAAAACCCACAAAGGATTGATTAGGAATAATTATACAATAAACCCAAGTAAAGTTTGAATTTAAGTTTAAATTAAAGTAAATAAATTATACATCATCACATTTCAAATTATTGCAATTTGTACTTCATTAAATATCTAATATTTTTTAGAAGAATTAAATCTCTTAGTTGAACTAACATTTTTTTTTAGAAACACACACACACACACACACACACATATATATAGGAAGGAGGATGAGATAAGGAAATACACTTACATACCAACACCAAAACTGCATACGGCAGTTAGTGTCGCGGAGCAATTGATAAACCCCTTCTCAATATCACACCTTACTGATGTGGGATGACTCAACAACACTGAATATTTTTTTTTAGAAACACACACATAGAGCTATATAATTAACCGTACTTTAGAATTATTCAAGCACTGATTTAAAACCCATGAAATTTTGCCCAAAAAAAACCCTCAAATTATCCTTTGAACTAACATAAAGCTAGATAATAAACTATCATTTTTCTCTCCTCTCCTCCCATCTCATTCCACCCAAACATGGGATTAAAATGTTATTAAAAAAAAAAGTTAAAAAAAGACTTTAATTAGAGTCACAATCACAAACAGTAAATAAATTCAAATAAAAATATGAAAAGTATATGACTTTAGTCCAACATATACAAACGATTATGACGTTAGTCTTTGCTCCCTCATTCACGAAAAATAGTTATGTCCATTGTCTCTCAAATGAGAATGGCCCACCATCGTTTTAGAAAGACAAACAAAAACCATCCAACGGACCTAATAATTTTATTCCCTTTTGTCCTAACTCCTACGTACACGGCCAAGCCAAGAAAATAGTCTTGAACAATCAAAGACCAATGTGGCATACTTTTCAAAATCACAATTTTTTACAAACAAAATTGAACTTTACCATAAAGTTTCACTAAAACTAGTCATCCTTAGCTATACTATATAATCTCACCTACCAAATCCTACAATCTTAACCGTTCATCTGAATTCCTCAATCATCCTCTAAAATTGTAGAAACTTTTTGAACTTTAGTACTTTCAGATTAAGGTGCTGATTGGCCATTTGAGAAAGTATCTCCAATTATCAAGCATTCACATATTCGTTGAAAAGGTTCACTTTCAGATCTTCCTGGTCAAGATCGTGTCTGGTTATTGTGTATTAAAAAAAAAATCATGCATGACATGGAGAATTATTAACCACCCATCACAGTCCGCTTCAAGCTTAGGTCTAGACTCAAAACCATAACATTCCAGATCTTTCAATGTAACGCCCTAGCCCAAGTCAAACCAAGTAAAAAAAAAAAAAAAGTGGTGGTCAAATTTTTGACTCATGTGAGCCCCACCCACCTACCCTTAATTCCCCACCACTTCTTTTTTTTTTTTTTTTTTTGGTAAAAAAAAAAGGGGGTGTTTATGGTTTTATTAAACCCCAAGGCAGGGAGCTGTGCCAGAGCCATTTACCCCTTTTTTTGCGCACGTGCCGGAGCCAAGTATACCCACCTAAGTGTGGTTGCATGAAGCGTTCGAACCTTACCTACTCAGCCAAGCCCTCGTTGGCTCCCCACCACTTCTTTTCTCTCATAATATCTCCCCTTGGCCGGCTGTCTCCTCTCTTCTCACTTTGCTTTCTTTTTCATTTTGTCTCAAACACCCACAATCCTCTCTCACTCTCCCACCGGTGAACCACTCCACCGCCTCCACCATTATTTCCGGCGAAAGAGCTCCATAAAAACCCCTTAAGCTTCTACACCTCATCTTATTTAAGGTAAGAGCTTTTATACTTTTTGTGGGTTTTCATATTTTGCTAGAGGTTTTTGTAATCTAAGTTTTGGAAGTGATATTCTTGTGATAATGTTTATGGGTTTTGCTTTGGTGGACCTATTTGGGTGAGTGGTTGTGGATTTTGTACAATGGTAGCCATTTGAGATTTACCCATAGTAAAGATTTGGGGGTTTTTGACTTTCTAATGTGAAACAATTGATGAATCTGATTTTTATTGTTAAAGATTTAAATTGTTAGTTTTGAAGGATATTGTGATTTTGGTGTCATGGGTCTCTTGATGATGTTGTGAAAATCTTGTGGAAACTACTCATAAATTATTGAGGTTTGGATGTTAGAGATAATACCTTGAATGATTCATGAGTATAATGGGAGTCTATGCCTTGTAATGAAATTGTTGAGAAACTTTGGAAGTGGAATACATTATTTGTGAGGTTAATTACTAGGCTTGCCTAATTAATTACTTAGTTAGCAATTTCTAATTTATAGCTAAATGTAATGTCAAGCTTTATGCTTATTGTGATAGGTTTGCTTGGTATTGTTTAGGTTCTAGCTAATCTCCTTTGGAGCTTGGAAAGTTAAGCTTTTTGAGGGTTGTAAGGTAAGTAGCTTTTAATAGAATTTTTAAAAAAATTACCATGTTGCATAAAGCATTATTTTTGGGTTAAACACATTTTGGAAAGTTGTTATGGAAATTATATTTCCTAGAAAGCTTTACGTGGTAACTTTAATGTATGAGATTAGTTGTGAAAATGTTATCATATTTGGCAATGCATATGGGGAAATGCATGATTTGTTAGCATGGAAAATATTAGCATCTTTGATTAAATTTTTGAGAATGGATTTTATTGATTTATTGCATTATTTGAAAATTTAAAGATGCTTTGATAATTGGGAAAGTTGATGCAAAATATTATTGACAAGAAATGATTTTGGAAAACTTGAGAACCTTGTGAATATATTAGGTATTTCAAAGGTTTTTGTGAAGCTACTTAAAAGTGAACAGTATTTTGATTTTATGTAAACTGTGAGCTCTTTATGTTTTTTCCCTTAGGCTACGACATGTGATTACCCAGCCTGATGTCATAGGCTTTGTGACATTGGTATCTTGGCACCTCGTCTTTGTGGCGAATTGATGTCTTTGTGGCATAATTGATGTCTTTATGGCATAACTGATGTCTTCGTGGCTTAACTTGATGTCTTTGTGGCATACCTAACGTCTTTATGGCGGCTTGTCATGTAGCTTTGGATTGGATTTCTAGATTTTAACAAGGGTATTTTGATAGCTTACAGTAAATAGTATGTAGTTTCATGTTGAAATATTTGGAGAAAGCTTGGTGCTATATTCTTTTAATCATTCTTGTCACTTTATTAAGAAAAATGGATTTGCATGATCCTAATGGAAATTCTCATATTATAACATGTTTTGTAACTTACTCATCGTTATGAAACTTGCATTTCCCCCACTCCCATTAATTTTGCTACTTACTAGGCTCTGTTTCATCCTATTATTTTTTATAAGCTTTTCAGTGCAAGCAACAATATTTTGAGACAGCTTTTTTGGTGACTAATAGTAGTTAGACTAACTACTGATGGAGGTTGAACTTTTGTAATGGAGTTATTGGATGATATACATCTTAGAATAGGCTTGACTCATTCTTTTGTATATTATAGTGGTTATGATTGTATTCCCACTGATGGGACAAGTTGTTGATATATATGTAATCGTTTATTCAGACCTCTATTCTTTTGTGGCCAATGGTCCTTGTATTAATGCTTAGAACTCTAACTTACTTTGATAGTATATTCAATTGAATTATTATGGTAATTTTTTATGTTGGTACTTGATAGGATTTGTGTGGATTGAATTGTCAAAAATGAAAAAAGTTACAGGTACTTGAGACGTCTTTCTCATACTTTGGGGTTTGGGGCGTGACATTCATGCCCAAAAAGCTAGTCCAAGAATAAATTTGTAGACTCTCTGATGTGAAAGATCTCAACCTAGCAAACAATTCCTGAATAAAGGTACTTTCATCCTTTCACAAAGAAAAAACAGCATGCTCAAGTAAAAAATTAAGATGGTGTTGGACAGGAGGGACCCCTGGAAGACCGGAGTGAAGACCATCCATATTCTTTGCAGATTAATTCTAAATAGGTCCATCAGCCTTCGAATAAATTCTTGATCATTTACAATGAGTTCCTCGGCTCCATGATAATATATACAACAAATCAACAATAAATAGTAGAGATGTAAATGAAGTTAAATAAATTACGGAAATATAAATATTGTTAAGTAAATGACATTACTTTAAGGAAAAAAAAAAGAAAAAAAAAGAAAGAAAAAAAAAGAACCAACATCCCCTTTAGGGATGGCCATACCCATTGGGTAATGGATATCCAACCCTACCCGATCAAAATGTTCCAGGTAATACTTGGTTCTTTATGGGTAGAGCTTAACCGGGTAGGGTGTGGATATTACCCGAATTATTTGGGTAGGGTATGAATATTATCCAAACCCGACTCGTATTTAAAAATAAATAAAAAAACCCTAAACCTCTCTCTCATAGTCTCACTCACCGTTACTCACACTCAGACACTCTCTCTGCCTCTCCTCAATGACATCAAGGAGATCACAATGAATACCAGTGAGGAAGAGATTTATGCAATGCTTAAGGAGTGTTCCATGGATCCCAATGAGACTATTCAGAAGCTCCTTCTTCAGGGTATCATTTTCTTTTTCTTCTTACTTTCCCTTTTTGATTTTCTAATTGGTTGTTGGTTGGGGCAGCTTGCATGGGTTTGATCCTGGTGATCCACGTGTTGCTTTTGGTGTTTTCTTTTCTGGGTTTTATTGCTTTTGGCTTACTTTGTAATGGGTTTGATTTGATTTTTGGTTTTTTTTTTCATTGAGGTTTTGTTATATGGGAAATGGGAATTTTTTTAGTTTTTGCTATGATGGGTTTTCACTGTTGGTGTACTTTTTGTAAGGTTAAGCTAGAGATTCCTTTTTCATGTTTGTGTTATTGCCTCCTTTCTAATTCTGAAAGGGAAGCTTTTTTATTTTTTTATCTTCCTAATATTCTATGTTATCTAGGAAAGAAATTTAGTTTTTGTTGGATGCTAGGAATCTTATTCTATTTGATTTTCAGAAAAGAAGGACTAAGCTATGAAATGGGGTCTTATTTTAGAGTCATTGTTGGCTCCTTATGAATTGCTTCCAACTATGTATATATCTTTCCTAAGTTGATTTCATTTGTAGCTCTTGCTCAAAAACCTTAGCACTGAAGTAAAATTAATTAAGGCATTTGTGTTTTCTGTCATTCTAATCCCCGAGAAGAAGAAAAAGAGGTCCAGAGATTAGACTGACTAAGGCAAATAGTTATGTTAGTGTAATGTTGATATTCGGGTATCCATGGGTAATAAATGAATAATAATTCATGGATAATAAATTATTTGGATTAAAAAATAATAATGAATGGGTTTCGGGTTTTGGGTAGGGTATGGATATCCATGGATAATAATTCAGGTATGATTCGGGTATAGATACTAATGGATATTGATATTTGGGTATTCATGGGTAAACTTTTCAGGTAGGGTATGGATCGGGTATACCCATACCCTACCCATGACCATCCCTAATCCCCTTTGGTTGAACCTTGGATCCATGTAATCAAATGGGCCAAACCACGGGCTACAATGAAGGATAGCGATTATTGGACTTTTACCATTCATTGGCCCATAAATCAAATGGATTAGATTATGGGCTTAAATTTTCTGAAATTTCCCTTTGGTGGGTCCTTGGACTCACGCAAATTCGAATGGCCCTAAACCAACATGAAATCCTAACTAAAGGCCGAAAATGCATGTTTCTACACGAAAAAGAAAAAAAAAATTATTTAAAGAAAAATATTATGTCTACAAACTTTTCATAATACTTTTACAATAAATATTAAGTAGCAAGTTGTCATTGATGGAAAAAAAAAACAATTTTAATAGTGAGTTTAATTTAGAACTAATAACAACTTATAACCTATAATTTGTTATGAAAATATTTTAAACGTAATACATTTTTTATTTAAATTACAAAAATATAAATAACATTAAATAAGTGACAGAAATGCAAATGGAATTAAGTAAATAATGGAATTGTAAATGACATTAACTATATGACAAAATTAAAATATATCAACGTATGCCCTTTGGTGAATCCTTGAGCCCATGCATTTAAAATGGGCCTTAACACATGGAACCCAAACCACGAGCCGAAAATAAGGATACATGTGATACCATAATTATATTGATTGGATATTGAATGAGTGTGTGTTATGTGGTTTTGAGTCCCACATCGAGTATCTACTATGTAGATATAAGCTTTATGAATAACTACAAGAAACCACAATTATGAATAGATTAATTCTTTTTGGATATAGTGCAAGTATTGCTAAGTTTTTCCTTGAATATGGTGTGATCATCTTTGTGGCTTATCCTTAGCCTTCAATCAAAGCCGAAGCAAGGGGGTTGGAGGCAAAGTATAATACACTTTTCATTATTTCTCTTTGAAAAATCCTAAGATTGTAGAAACACCATTTACCTAATAGTGCATGATAGTATGATACACTTTTTTTTCCTCATAGGCTAATTAAGTATAATACACCTTTTTTTTTGTTGTTGAAAAAGCCTAAGATTGTAAAAACATTATTTACCTAATAGTGTGATGCATATGATGCCCTAATTATATTGTTTGGATATTGAATGAGTGTGTGTTATGTGATTTTGAGTCCCACATTAAGCATATATTATGTAGATATAAGTTTTATGAATAACTAAAAAAAATCACAATTATAACTAGATTAATCCTTTTTTGGATATAGTGCAAATGTCGCTAGAGCTTTTCCCTAAATATGGTGTGATAACATTTGTGGCTTATCCTTAGCCTTCAATCAAAGCCGAAGCCAGAGTGTTGAAGGCTTAATATAATACACTTTTTTATTTTATTTTTGAAAAAGCCTAAGATTGTAGAAACACCATTTACCTCATAGCATGATAGTATAACACTTTTTTATTCCTCATAGGCTATGTATGATACACTTTTTTTTTTCTTTTTTTGAAAAAGCCTAAGATCGTAGAAACCCTATTTACCCAATAGTGCATGATAGTATAATACACGTTTTTTTTTCTCCTAATTTCCTCTCCCATTCTCTCTCTACTAGAAATTTTCTTCTTGGTTAAGTTTTCTCATCAAAAATATATTCCATCAAATAGAAATGGCCAGCACACACTAATATAATCGTTAAACTGTATACCAAAATTTTGACAATAAAAAATTTTAAAGTTATTATCTATTTTATTATAAAAATCTTACAAACTATGTGACAAAGTAATTACTATTAAATCAGCAATATAATAAATTATTTTTTCCAATTTTTTACCGTACTAAAAAATTGACGCATCAATCACTTAATTCCTAAGAATTACTCTTTGACGATATTTAATTATCACTTCTGGGCAGCAAAATACAACATACACTGTAAAAATGTTTTGACGATACCAAAAAGCCGTCCACAACTACTTTTTTTTGAAAAAAATTAATACACAAGCAACATTTACTTATATTTAGTCCATCGGTAGGAACACATATTCCAATTAGAATAGATTAATATACATTTTTATATCTTCCAAAAAAAAATAATAATAAATAGCTTTAACTTTAAGAGAGGAATTTTTCTTCTTCAAAAAAAAAATAAAGAAATAAGAGAGGAAACGACGGTTAAGTTGCCACGCATGCAAGTTGACTCGGTCTATGGAAAAACCGCGGTCTTTAGATGGTTTGCCATACACACTACCGATTCAAATAACTGTTTGTCTGACGACTAACGAGTAACGACCGTGAATCCCTTGACTGCGTCCACACAGGTCTCTACTCTCTAGTCCACGGCTAAGCTCTCATATTATAAATTGACACTCTCTGAGCAAAAACCAAAATACAGAAACTATATCATCTCTCTCTCTCTCTCTCTCTCTCTCTCTCAAACATTCATATCATATATACAGATTGTCTTATTATTATAATATATATAACAATCCCATTTGTTCCATACTATCAAACATGAAGGTAATCCCTTTTTCCACATTGAAATAAAAATGCATACAGAAGTTCGAGCGTTAATCTAGTGATACCACCAGGCACCCTTTATGTATGGTGTTACGTGTTTAGAGTTTGAACCTCACATTTTTCATCCTCTTATTCACCTAACCAAAGAGAGTAAAAGACCCACATGCATGAAAGTGAATGTACTTTTTTAGTAGTATAAATAAATGGTAGAAAAAAATTATTAAAAATAGGCTTTATTTTTTATTTATTTATTATTAATTCTGTTAAAAGATACTAATGTCTTATATTATATTCATCTAATGGGTGCAGCAAAAGGTAGTAATGAAGGTGCAAATGACTTGCGAGAAATGCAGAAACAAGGCCATGAAGATTGCAGCTGTGGCACAAGGTGTGAAACTTTGCATCAAATTTCAACTCTCATTTGCTTTTGAAAACTGAAGTCAAGGGGCTGATTCCTTTTATATGTTTCTGAATATCAAACAGGTGTGACCTCTGTGGCGATTGAAGGAGCAGATAAAAGTCTGGTGGTAGTGATAGGAGATGGAGTTGATCCGGTTAGCTTGACTCGCTCACTAAGGAAGAAGCTTGGCTCTGCCACCATTCAGAGTGTGCAAGAACTGAAAGCAGAAAGTGCTGAGAAGAAAACAGACCCAACTCCAACTTATTATTATAGCCAATATCCTCAGTACCCCTTGTACCATGCAAATACAGTAGCTTATCCGGAGCAGTACCCCTTGTACCATGCAGATGCAGTGGTTTCTGATCAATACCCTAGCAATTGTGCCATCATGTGAAAGACATATTTGCTGAATAATTATATCGCAACCTGTTCCATGATATGTAAACATTTTGTCTTTGTTTAGTTCATGCTGTTGCATGTTTTTTTTTTATTTTTTTTTTTGTCTCCTACATGTTTCTGCTGAGCTGATAAAATTATAATTGTATAAAAACAAGGTATTGTAATAAGTTAATCCTTTTTGTAATGGCCAAAATAGCATGCCTTATTATGAGGATAATACTTCATGTGCCGAATGAAACTAAAATTTCCGATAACTAGATTTGTTATAAAAATGCACAACTCCTTGACATTTTTGATGCAGTGTTGAGATTCGATATCTTCTCCGATCATACTCATTATCTCATTCTTTTTTCTTTTTTTCTGTAAGTGATTATCATGAATCAAAATCAAAGCTCTTCCAACCATATAATATATTATATATATAATTATAAATTATATTTTGAACCATATATATATATATATATACACACCAATAATTAGTGACATGACCAAAGTCAAAGTCAAAGTCAAAGAATGTTCAACTGATGAATTCTCAACGACTTGCTGCAGTTGAGTGGAAGATTCGTATGTGAACAATTGTTAACGGGAGTGTAAACTTCGCATGAGAACATTAAGACATTTTTTTTTTTTTTTTTTTTTGAGAATCAAACACTAACACTTAAGACTGCTTCTACATACTATTCCAGAAAACCTGTTATTATTGTAAGTCATGTGCAATACCAAACCTAAATGTGAAATCCTATCAATTTCAACAACTTTCTATGTTCCTCGTGAACCTCACTGGAAGATGGTCTAATTATCTAAAATGTCTGCAATAGGAAAAATGCTAAAATTAATATAAGATTTATTACCTATATAAATTTTACAAGTGTAATGATACAGTCACAAACTATTTTATAATATTTTTACAAAATGTTGAAGTAATCAATCCTTTATTGATTTTCATCTAAACCCACCATTAATATCACTTTTTTCATTTATTAATAATCACTTACTTCATCAGTTATTTGTAAAATAATTTATATTTCTAGTATTATTCAATTTACAAGCTAATGTTATATATAATGAATTTGATTGGTAGAGCTTCAACTATCTCTTTATGATTGGTGGCATATCAATTTATAAATTTAATATTGTAAAACTTATAATACATATAACACTACTCTTGCAACAATTAATAAGACTAAACATTCAAATATTGGGAAACATACATGACGGTAAGTTTATGAGATCAATTGGTAACCCAGATCACATTTGAGCGCTGATTCCACAGTAGTTTGTATTTATTTGTAACTTTAGTTTGTCCTAGGGTCAAATAAAAAATAGTTTCTTCATCAAATCTCATCATTGTTCCGCGATCATGTCATTTGATATCTTATGTTTCTTTTTTTTCTTTTTTTTTTTCATTTTGGGCAAGCAATAAAAGTTAGATTCACTAATAACTCACGTGTCATTGAACAATAACTTTATAATCAACATCGTATAATTGGCTGTCGAACCTAGAAATATTGAAAGTATCATTGGAAAATCCTTTTCTTTTCTTTTTTTGGGTAAGAATCATAGAAAAATCCTTCAAATCTTACTCTTTACAAAAATATAAACACTATGATTAATACCTCGTACAAACATGTGAGCTAGTATGGCAAAGGAATCAGAAGACTTAAACCTGGAAGGAATTGAAGTAAAAACAAAAAATAAACATTATTTGTTAAGTAACTGATAGATAGGGGTGTCAATGAACGGGCTTGTGCTTAGCTTGAGAAAAAAATTGCTTAAAAAAATTATTTAGCAAATGAGTCCAACACAAGCCTAACTTTAGATTTGACAATTAAGCAAGCTAAATTCAAATATAATAATTTGTTTATGAATAGACTTATTAATATGAGACTCAATTTAAGCACATATATATATATTATTTTATATATTTATAGACACACACATTAATAAAGTGATGTACACAAGTCGCAATAATAACTTATTCTTCTCTTTCAGAACTTAAAGGTTCAATATGTAGAAGCTTGGATTTTCTCTTTGAATACCTTAAGGTCTCCGCCTCTATAACCTTATTTCTTGCCTCTAAAAATTGTGCAATAAGTGGTTTATAAAAGTGCACAAAATATGGTTAAAACTTAATAAAAATACTTTTCTCATTACAATTTGGAGCCAAATTCCGTAATTTTCATGCCCTTCCCGTATACAACATTTTGGGTTAAGTTTAAACTATAATATCTCACTCGTTTTAAATCCAAATTAATGAGGTCATATTTGTTTCCATTTTGAAGCCCGAATATCAACTATACAAAGAAACAAGTGTCGTGAGAAATCCGTTTGGACCTAACATTCACAATGAACTTAATTAATTCTTGCATGTGCTATAGTACTTAACAATAAATGTGCCGTTTGTCACCATAGAAGAAAACCAGATGACTTCTGTGATCAAGGACTAACGATCACTCCCTAAAAAAAAAAGAAAAAAAAAAAAGGACTAACGATCACAGACTTGTTTGCTTCGTTCCCTATATATAGTGTGAGTTTGGGAAGCCCACTTTGTGCGTTTCTAGCTCACACGATTTTTTTGTGTGGGTCTCGTGCATTATTCACAGGACCTACAAGTACTTTTTTTAGCAAATTTTTCTTTAAAACTGAATCTCACAGCACTATTCATACATTTTATGATTATTTTGCTACAGTGTTTTTGGTTTTCAATTTTCAGTTTTCAGCAATAAACAGTATCTAAACAGACCCGTAATATCTTCAATTCTGTACCCGGATAAGTGATTTTAGAGTTCAGACTGCTATTTAACAGTCCTAGCTATATAGGTGACATTACATTTTTGCTCCAAATGTAAAATCACAAAACTTGAAAGTTTCGATTCCAGGAAGTAACTGCAAGAGGAACCAGGCCTAGACAAAGCAACTCAAGCTGAAACTTGTTCTATTCCTTGTACTTTACGTAAGTAAATTTTGCAGAAGACTGTTAAAGTTATTGTTAGTTTTTATACAAACTTAGGTAATGGTAATAAAAAATGTGATTAATACCAAATAAAAATTAGAAGTGATATTAGAAATTATACAAATTTTATTACATAAATTTTACAAATTTTATTACATAAATTTTACAAATTAATATATTACTAATCACCAAAAAATTAATTAAAATATTCATTTATTATGTTGTTGAAGTTAAACTAATCATATTTATTGCCATAATAATTTTTCAAAGTTTTGTACCATGATTGTCTCTTTAACAATTTCAATTTCAAAAACATTATGATAGATCCCTTAGTTGTTTTTTGTGTTACGATTTGACCAAAAAAACAAAGAGGTTGAAACATGAATTTGTAAAACTTGTACTAGTAAGTTTTTTTTTTTTTTAATCTAGTGATATACTAAGATCTTTTTTTTTTTGGGGGGTGGGTGGGGAGCCTTAAAAGTCTTCAACGTATGGGTAGTACTTTGCAACAGTTGGCCGAGACCCGTAATCTTTTATTTATTATTTATGATTCAT
The DNA here is from genome assembly GCF_040712315.1 of Castanea sativa. Classification (NCBI taxonomy): domain Eukaryota; kingdom Viridiplantae; phylum Streptophyta; class Magnoliopsida; order Fagales; family Fagaceae; genus Castanea; species Castanea sativa. The sequence goes on along the minus strand of NC_134018.1, from coordinate 2,012,215 downwards.
TTCAAAGTGGTGGGGGGGGGGGGGGGGGGGGGGGGGGGTGGCGGCGCCTTAAAAGTCTTCAACGTATGGGTAGTACTTTGCAACAGTTGGCCGAGACCCGTAATCTTTTATTTATTATTTATGATTCATTTCAAAGTCAAACTCAAAACGTAGTTCTTGAAAAGTGGGAACACCGGAAAATTAAGGTTGACCTAAAAGTCATTGGCGAGCTCCATCCTATATTTAATCAAGCTTTTTAACGTATGCTCCACTTTCCTCTTTCACAATCGTAACCAGAACCATCAATTTAGTCATGGTCCTAGTGTCTGGGAATAAGCCAAAAATAATTGTCATCTACATGCACCACCAAACCAGATATTGTCTTGCATATATCCATCTTATACACAAGGATAAATAAATAAAAATTCTGGGTCTATTTATATTTTATCTTCTAGTCTGTCAATTATTTTTCTAGAGTGCTGAGCAAAAAAGATCCCAAATAAAAATTCTAGAGTGAGGGTTTTTTTTGTGTGTGTGTTGAGAAGCTAGAGTGCCATAATTAATTCCTAATTCACTTCTTAATTGACAATTTTTCCTAAAAAAATTTATAATTTACTAGTCGCTAACATGTACGATACACGAAAAACTATTGAAAATTAGTCTAAAAAAATTGGATTTTTTTTTAATATTGAATATATTATTTTTCATGTCAAGATCTAAGGAAATATAATTATAAACTATTTTACTGGTGTTGCATATCAGTTTGATATTTTTAATCCCTTGGTTTTAGTGGGTCATTAAAAATACTAAGTTTGTGGCATCTAGCCAAAATGTCAAGTTTTCAAAATTGGCCTAACGTAATTGTTTGTTCTCGCTAGTGGCCACACAATTGCAGTGTCATTTTTTAATCGCAGATAAGTTGTAGAATATGCTATATAGATAATCTCAATCATTGCAAATTTAAACTTGTATCTAATTAGTTATATACATATATTAAAAATAATTATAACATACTTATATTTAGGAAGACTATTAGATATTGTAATGTTGCAAATTGAGTTTTCATTATGCAAAGTTTTAATGTACTAAATTGTCAATGATGTTGATTACTTTTTTTTTTTTATAAAGAATTTCAATTTATGACGTCTGTTCTTAATTAATGACAGCTTTTTTATCATCAAACCAAGACACTAATCAATTTTTGATATAAACAGAGATTGAACCACAAATCTCTTATTCAATCATCAGAAACTTTATCAATTGAACTAACTGAAACTTACATGTTGATGACTTAGAATGCCTAAATGCACATTAGAAAAAACAAGACTATCAAGGCCTAGTCAAACCAAGAGGCGTAAAATCTAATAATAATAATAATAATAATAATTAAAAAAAAAAAAAAACAAACACTTTCCAAGATTAATTTGGCACAAACCATGAAGTTAAAAGTATCAGTGATCCCAAGTTGGCAAGAGCTAGCAAAGAATAATCTTCAAAATGATCAAATTTCAAATTTCAATATTAAATGCATGGCATATGAAGTACTCAAGCAAAAACCAAAACCAACAATGTATATAAGAAATGCAAAACAGAATGTTATGTGATTTTTAAAAGCAAAATTTACGACCTGGACATTATCACTGAGCTAGAAATTTTTATTTTTATTTTTATAATTTTATTTTATAAAAGAACTCAAAGATCTCAATAATGAGAACAAATTGAATACATCCAAAGACAGTTGATTGGTTATATTTTGGTCTGCCTCAACCTGTTTTTATGTTGTTTGATCTTGGAAGTAGTTTTTTGGTGAATGAATCTGAGGGTTTATAGAGTTTTTTAAGAGGTGGGTTAAGAAAAACAAAACATGGCACCAAGAGAAATCATATCATTTCTATGAAGAAGAAAAAAGTAATTACAAAATCATAGAATTAAGCAACCCAGATTCCCAAATTTCTATTTGTCCTGAATGTTATTTAACTTTCCTTTTGGAGTTTGGATCAAATTGTAGAGCATAAAGTGAAATATACATGTAACAAAATTTAAGAAACAGAGAATTACATGTATGTAGAACATAATCATATCACATGCGGAAGGAAGAAGAGGGGTACGTAGTATTGTTTTTTATTGTTAAAAAATTAACCTTATACATCCTGCCAGACTCTTTGACTCTCTCATCATGAACCCATCCATAGAGCAGCCAACCAAAGCCATGGGAATTGTTGTCATACACTTTGTCCATTTGTAGATTGCCCTACCTTGGATTTCGCATAATTTTGGATATAGTACGACCATCTCAGTGGTGACAAACTAAAAGTAATGAATGAGTTCCGGTGTTCTTAGAAATTATTTAAGTCAATGTAGTTGGCTTCTTTAATCATATTTTGTTTAGCCATTGAAGCTCTATGAAGTTTGAACAGAGGTAAAGAAAATAAAGGGTTTGTTGGGAGGAGGAGAGAGGTAGTGATTGGGTGGGAAGTAAAAAAATTAAGAAAAATATTGAATGTAATTAGAAAATAACAAAGATGTGTAAAATTGTGAAACTTTTAAAACTTATGTGTCATAATATAAAGAAGTCAACTATAAGTCAAATCTCAAATTTCTTTAGTAACATAGTATTTACTATTTAGCCCCATAAAGTCTTTACCGTTCTCTTATCATGAAACTACTTAAAACTATGCCTTTTTTCCTTCTAATATTCTCATTTTACCAGGATATTCATTCACAAAGATTCTAAAATAATAACAATAGATAAATAAATAATAAATAAAACAAACAAACAAACAAATAAACATGACCCATCAGTGTACCACTATATATGGTCCAAGCAAGGTTAGTAAAGTAGAGCTTACTTTTTGGTAACGACTAAAAGAGCATTTGTAAACTAGGTTTGCTGGCAATTAAGTATGTATATATATGTGCGCAAGTTTTAACTGTAAAAAAAAAGGTCAATTATTTCCATTCAGTTTATAGCTTTATATACAGTAGTTTTGAAAGTCTCACTTTTATTCAAGTACGGCTGAAAATAAAGAATAAAAAATACTTGTACAAAACTATTTTTAAATAAAATAAACTAATAAAGTAGAGTTTTACTAACTTATGCCTTTTAAATATACATTAATATATCATTTTAGGAAATTTTTATAAAAAAATGTTTAATTTCTTTACAGTTTTTTTTCTTATACAAAATAGAAATTCTACTATAACATAATTTTTAAGTATATATATATATATATATATATATATATATATATATATATATATATAACTCCTTCTTAAAATAGATAATTAATGTTCATTCATTAATAAACTCATCCAAACAATTAATATATGTTCATCCATTAGTTAAGTTTCCTATAAAAATTAGCCCATCCAAACACTTTTTAAGATAAAGGCCCACTTATGTTAAATTTGTGCAAAACAAAACTGGGCTCACTTGTGCAAAACAAAACTCCCTATGTTAAATTTCCTACCTGTATAATTGTTTTGGTTCCAACTGGGCTCACTTGTGCTTCAACAGAGCTTGGATAATAATTACCACAAAGTGTCTCTCCTTACAATTTGATATGAATCATGCCTTGGCTTAAGTCGACGACACATTGTGCATCGAACTCGAGTCAAACTTGCAGCATCGACCTAGAACAATTTCATTAATCAAACAAATGGTAGTACAAAATTAAATTTAAATTTAAAATAAAAAGTAACTCATAAACCCTTTATCCAAATATTGGGTTATGAGTTGTTAAATTACCGATTGTTCTAAAAGTTTAAGTTCTTAAGAAATGGTGAATTAAATTACTTAACCATAAGTCCATAAGTCTAATATTCCCCTTCACTTGTGGGCCTAAACTTCCCCTTAATAAGTGGGGGCTCAACAAGTAGGAATTTAACATTTTAAATGGGAGGTAGAGTAAAGTTAGGGATCGAACTCAGAATCTCCTGTTCTGATACCATGTTAAATCAGATAATTAAAAATGTTTCCAAGCCTTACCTTTTACGTTCAAGGCATTTAAGCTGTTAGGAAATTGTGAACTTATTTTCACATGAACCTTTTTTTTTTTTTTTCACAATTTAATCTACAACATATACAATTGTGCATTTTTTTTTTTGGGTAATACTAAAGGTTATACAAGAGTTACACCTTTTGTAAACCATTGATTACTATTAGATCTAAGGATCAAAAACACTCATAGCAGTATCATTATTACTCCCTAGAAATTAGTGATTTAGGCATTAACTCTTCTTATTAAAAAAAAACCACAGCATTAACTTCTTCTTTTTTCGCCAATATCATCATCTTCTTCCTCTTGTCTTTCTTTTTGCATTATACTTTCAGGCCTCCATCATGAATGGTGGTTGGAATAATTATGAAAATAACATCTCAAGTCTTTTTTTCTTCTTAGACTCGTTGTTGGAAAAAATTCTGAAAATAACTCTCAAGTCTTTTTCTTCTTGCTAGGCTCGCTGTTGAAAGAATTCTGAATATAATGTCTCTATATATAAACAAAATATTTTAGTCAAGATTCTCTCTTAATGTTAATGTGAAAGTTCTTCTAATGGTTCCTCCACAAAGAAATTTCTTCAACAGAAAACACGTTATCTACTTAAAAACTCCTTTATAGATACAAGACTATTATTAATGGTGGTAATGGAAATCCAAATTTAAGAAATATATTTTCACTGCAATAGTTTTAGAGCACAACGTCAACTATGAAATTACTTAGTAATACCAGACGAATAAACAAAAAAGAAGCTCAGTGGTTGCTTTTTGACCCAACTATGAGATTTTTATGAATGGTGGAGGCCTGAAAGTATGGTGCAAAAAGAAAGACAAGAGGAAGAAGATAATGATATGGACGGAAAAAAAAAATAGAGTTAATGATGTGGTTTTTTAGGAAAAAAGAGAGTTAATGATGTGGTTTCTTAGGCATTAACTCTTCTTATTAAAGGGAAAAAAAAAAAAAACCATTGATTAACTCTTCTTATTAAAGGAAAAAAAAAACCATTGATTAACTCTTTTTGCACTATACTCTTCTTATTAAAGGGAAAAAATATATTTTATTTTGAAAGTAGACTAATTATAAATAATAAAAAAAAAAAGTTTGGCTACAAACTTAGTTATAACTTATGGCTACAACTTCACTCAATATCTTTTAATTGGATGTGAATTTTTACAAATCCAATATTGGATTACATTTTCTTATTATATTCTCTACACTTGCAAAATTTCTAAAAGATTCAGGATCAATAGCTGTGTCATTAATCAATTGTTTAAATTGCAAGTTTTTATAGTCTGAAATTATGCATGAAAAACAAATTTATGGATCATATAGTTAATAACATCCGATTGGTACAAAATTTGTGTATTAAGGGCATAAAGAACATACAATCTAACTGTTAGATTTTCAAAATATGTAGCAATGTTAATGTTTTTAAAGGTTGTAACCTTAGACTTCAACTAAGTTTGTAACTAAACTTTAAAAAAAAATTATAAATATATTAATTATAAGTATAATAAAAGTTATTTTTTTTATAAATTTTATCGAATTATGCTAATTGACACTTTTGATTTGATGTCTCTAAAAACAATGTTCAATGTTGGAAATTTTGAAATATCTACTAGTATTAGATTAAATGGAATTAGTTTCCATTTATAATCATATGCAGAGGTCTACTAGTTGCTTCTTAAGCTAAGTAAAGTCTCCGTCTTTGTCTTTATATAAAATCAAAGTCTTCCTCTTTTTGATGGCTTCTTCTAATCTTGAGACATAAGTTCTTGATATACTATATTTTTTCACATCATTATTCTATTATATATTTTTTTAATTGAGTTTGGTTTCTAAAATAATTTTTAATAAACATCCTATAATTCATACAGTAATACCCTTGATTAGAATATTGCTACAAATAAATGATTTTATATGCAAACAAAATCTTAATAAATGCCTAGTGCCAACTACAATACTTATCAAAATATGTATTTGGAAAAAAAAATAATAAAGAGCTAGCAGACATATATTGTTGAAAATTAATATGGATTGAGTTCTATTAAGTATGTCATATTTGAAAAAAAAATATATATATATATATATTTTTAGAATCTCACTTATTTTTTAAAACCTCAATAAACAACACTTAGCCATTTATTTATTTTTAAGGAGACAAGATATATATTCACAATTGATAAGACTATAAGAATAAGAGTATGACCGGCTTAAAAGAAGAAGAAAAAAAAAAAAAAAAAGTAGTACGAACTCAACCAAAAAAGAAAAAAAAAAGTATTGCAAACATATTTGTAAAGTCATTGGCAAAAAAAGAAATATATGTAAAAAGTTTTAGATAATAAATAAGGAGAGAGAAACAAAATTGCTATAATTGGTATCAGAGCCTTGCATTCTCCATGCACATGCACTTATCACACACACATGCAATTTTAAAAAACTGGTAAAGCCTCAGCATCAGTTTCTCTCTCCTTTGATTAGTATACTTGAACTATTGTCCTGATTAGTATGCTCTGTGATTAACAGTTGCCACTTATTGTGGATCCTCTGTGATAATCACATCAGAAAACGGGATTTGATAATCAAGTAGAAAACTAAGGAGTTGTACTAAAAGTGTCAAAGAATTATTTTTCTCGAGTAGTCTAGTGGACGTGAGCCTAGGAGTGGCGTTTTAGTCCTGTCAGATCTTAAGAAAATTGTTCTTCATTTTAGAAACAGTCATGGCCAGTTCCAGTTCATCATCCTCAGCAATCACTGATACCATTACCACTTCTTGTGATCTTTCCCTCAGAAAATCTACTGCAAATAGATTAGAATATTTATATGAAATATCCCATATTCCTGAAGATAGTAAAATACCTATTACAGACTTTCCCATTGTAAATCCCTATACAGTGTTTGATAAACCCCAAAAAACTTTCAAAAAATCCATAAAAAAATTTCTAGGTCCTTCTCAACCCTCTAGTGTTAAAGAGTATGTCCAAGCTTCAAAATTTGACCAGTTTAATATTCCAGCCAGTGAGAAAGAAAACTTTATCACTCTTGCTCTTCCTAGAGAATTTGTCATCCCATGGCAAAGACAAGGTTATACTCACCTCCATTTTGGTGCAGTAAGACTCGCACTCACTTTTCATGGCAGAAAAGGACTCCCTATAGCTTCTAGAATTGCTCTCCTTGATTCTAGATTTATGGAATATCATAATGCAGTCATAGGTACAGTCCAAACCACACTTAATGCAGGAACAATATTTGTCACCCTTTTCCCCAATTTCAACATGTCTCTCAGAGACCCACACCTTTGTGATGCTCTTAAAGTTCAAGTTCAGATTACAGGAGCTTCTCAAGTTCCAGATACTTTTGCAGCCACACTTCACTACCAGCTTGCCTACTGACTCTAGAACCATGCTTTTGATGTAGCCATACCAGAGATAGCCCAGTCCAATGATGCTCTTTTGATCCAAGTAGATCCAGGCATGACACCCATGTGTACATTTGTTCCAAGACAGTTGGATAAAGAACAGATGAAAAAAGTTTTTCCAGAGAAATGGATTACAAAATATGAGACTCTCCATCAGGCATCTCAGCCAATCCAGTCCAACACTCCTTTCTTCATCAGAAATCAAAATGGTGATGTTGAAGTCAGATTTATGACAACCACACCAGAATTTATGCTTTATGGATCAGCTGCTCACAAAAAGTAATATAAAACAAATAAAAATATAAGAAAAATGTGGATTTACTGACCTGCAGCCACATTCACTATCGCCAAGGAACTAATAGCCATGAGAAGTTGAACCAACATCCTTTCTCTTTGACATTGGTAACTTTGAAAATTATCGGTGAATAAAAAGTAGTGTCATGACTCATGTAGGGATAAAAGGCCCATAAGTGTATATTGGGTCGTGGGCCTTGTCTGAGGACGTCTAGTAGTCCGAGGACAAGAAGACAATAGGGAAGAAGTGCGAATCAAAAGGCCACGGACAAAATATGATAGGGAAGGTTTGGGAAGGTAGTCCGAGGAGGAATGCCTCCTCGGCTAAGTAAGGTAAGGTCAGAAGGCTCAGTCTACCATTAAAAGCCACCATCCAGAAGATTCTACTGGTAATGATAAGCATCAGGAGAGCATGAGACAAAGGGAAGTTAAGAAATATCTAAGGGAAAGCTGCTACCACCGTATTGAATGCTCTGCAGCTAACCCTCTGGCTGCATTAATGTGGAGGTGATTCCTGAATAGTGGTTAGCAACCTTACAGCAACTCCCAAAAATTTCAAGAAGGTGCTGATGGGACAAAAATCAATGCCAACAACTTGACCTACACGTAGATGATGGAGATGAAGGAAGGAGAGATATAAAATGGAGAAGGAAGACCCTTACAGGAGGGGTGATCGGAGATTAGAGAATGAAAAACACTACAACAATTAGAATTAGACTTGTAACCAAATTGAAAAGAAATATTTATATAAGAACTGGTCTCCCCGGACCGTGCCGAGGAGGTTTTCCTTAGGCAAAACCTTATTATTCTTGTTTTCTTACCATCTGGGCTCACTATAATTATTGTCTAATTTGTTAAAACCTAGTTTTATTGTACGCTCTCTACAAATTCATTGTATTGGGCTCTTTGGGCCTAGATACTTTCTCATTTGGGCTTAGGTACCAAAGTGCGTCCTTACAACTCATACAAATGATGATAGGCCTTTTTGTTTATAAATATGGGATTTACTAATGTATGCCTTTATGGCATATATTACTAAACCATTTTTTTTAAAAAAAAATTATGAAAAAACGTAAAAGTAATTAATTGTTTTAATAATTTTTTTTTCAAATTTTTATAAAAATTTTCCTAAAATAAATGGTTAATATGTGCCTTTAAGGCACACATTAACTAGACCCTATAAATATTACTACCAAATGATATGAGTGACCGTAACTTATTTGTTTGTACAAAAAGATGCCGGTTACGATAAATCATTTGAAGTACCTAATTTTGATTCATGATAGTTACTCACAGTACTACGACGTGTCACAATTGTGTTGTGTTTTACTCATTTGTTTTTGTACTTACACTCCATACACATCATATTAAAAATTGTATGCTTGATGTTCGAAATATTTATACAGATATTCATAATAAAATATAAACGGTCATACTGTATATCTTATATGGATAATGTAAACTAATGAGTATGTGATAATTACTTCTTAAATAAAAAAACTAGTGTGTCTAAAATGATAGGAGAAGAGAAAGCTTAAAAAAATGTTAGAGTTCTGAATTGTTATAACAAATTTACTTTTTGTAATTTTTCGATTTAGTCAGCATATGAAACATTATCCACATAAGGCTGGCTATTTTGGCCATTAAGCAAAAGATTAACTTATAACAATTATATAGATGGAGCTGAAAAAAGTTCGATTTTGTTGATATTGTTTGACTCACCTCAACGAGAATCCCACGGCAATTTGCATAATATAAAAAGGTCCTCTTGGCACGGAAATATTTCAAATTTAAGTCCATGCATGAGATTTGATACATAATAATTAACAAAACACCGACTCTAACCTAATCCTTAAGATAATAAGCAGCAACCAAATTATGTAAGCGTCAAAGAAAATGATGCATTCACACTTCATCGTTATATATATATATATATATATATATATATTATCTTGAGTATTGCTAAGGACAAAAATATTTTTTCACAATTTTTTTCTCACAAAAGTTAACATGGATTCGTGTCCTTGTAACAATATATATAAACTAGTTTTTTTTTTTTTTTTTTTTTTTTACTTGTAATTATTGTATTATGAAACATATAGGAGACACATGGAAAACAACATACAAGAGCATGAACAAAACAAAGACAAAAAGTTTACATCTCAATTGACCTCATGGGGCTGCAATATTCATCAAATGTTTGTCACATGATGGCACAATTACTAGGGTATTGATACCACTGCATACATGGGGTATTGTGGATATTGGCTATAACATATAGTTCGGTCTTTTTTCTCAGCACTTTCTGCTTTCACTTCTTGCACACTTTCAATGGTGGCAGAGCCAAGCTTCTTCCTTAGTGAGAGGGTCAAGCTAACCGAATCAACTCCATCTCCTATTACTACCACTAGACTTTTTTCTTAGGGAGATAGGGTTTGAACCCTAAATACCAAGCACCACAGTGTTGGTATCGTTGGCTAATGCTCAAACCCTATGAGTACCGCCTTTTTTTTTTTCTCTTCTATAGTAAGAAAAAGGGCTTACCTTCATGTTTGATACTATGAAACAAATGGAAAGTGTGATTATTATGAGAAAGCAAAGAAATGATAGTGTCTATTTATATTAAAGAGCTTTGTGGTAGAAATCTGTTGACTGACTTATACACGAACAATTAGTTGAAAAACCCACGGTTTCCACAGACCGAATCAGTATGCATGCATTGCAGTTTCGAAGCCATTTCCTCTCTTAATCTACTTGTATACGTATATATAAATGTATGTTATTCTAGAATCCTTAATTTCTAACAATGTTCAAAATTAATAAAAGTCAATCTTTGCTTGTGTATTACTTTGATTTTGCACTCAACTTGTCATCCTTCCGAAAGTATATAGTAGTAGCCGGCTTATTATCATCAAAACATGTACATTAACTTATTACGTAGAAAGCCCTGAGTACAAGGCTTTATAAAAAGTACTTCATATGTTTAAAAAGAGCAAATAACCTATCAAAAGATTATCCTAAATTTGTGCAAAACAAAACTCCCTATGTTAAATTTCCTACCTGTATAATTGTTTTGGTTTGCTTCAACAGAGCTTGGATAATAATTACCTTAACAATTTGATAAGAATCATGCCTTGGCTTAAGTTGACGACACATTGTACATCGAACCAGAGTCAAACTTGCAGCATCAACCTAGAACAATTTCATTAATCAAACAAATGGTAATACAAAATTAAATTTAAATTTTTTTTAAAAAGTAACTTATTAACCTTTTATTCAAATATAGGATAATGAATAATTCTAGTACTATATAAAAAGTAACAATTCTATCACTTTCACATAATTTTATTATTTTTTCTTCAAAACTCAATCTGTAAAATAAACAATTGTGCATTTTATTTATTATTTTTTATTGTAATACTGAAGTTTTTTTTTTTTTTTTTTTTGTAATATAGAGTAAGGGGTGCCTGGGTGGTTTGCGTCAAAGTATGCTTTATGGATGAGCTGCTCCCAAAAAGTAAAATAAAACAAACAAAAATATAAGGAAGAAAAACGTGGAATTACTGATCTGCAGCCACATTCACTACAACCAAGGAACTAGTGGCCATGAGCAGTTGAACCTACGTCCTTTCTCTCTGACATTGGTAACTTCGCCAATTATTGGTGAAAAAAAAGCAGTGACATGATGAATGATGATAGGCCTTTTTTTTGTTTATTAATATGAATTTTGCTAAGTATACAATAATTAATTATTTTTTTAAAAAAAATTGAGAATTGAAAAAATATTAACAATTTTTTTAATTTTGGATAAAATATTTTTAAAAATAAATAAATTAATGTGTACCTTATAAGCACACATTAACCAAACCCTATTAATATTACTAGCAAATGATGCGAGTGACCGTAACTTATTTGTTAGTACATAAAAATGTCCATCATTTGAAGTACTTTAGTTTTGACTTTTGATAGTTACTTACAGTACGATGTGTCACAATGTGATATGTTTTACTCATTGTAATTGTACACTCTACCCGCATCATAGTTCAAATTGCATATATTTAATGTTTACAATATCCGCATAAGGTATTTTGGCCACTAAGCGAAAGATTAACATATAACAATTATATAATGGAGTTGAAAATAGTTCAACTTTGTTGGTATTGTTTGACTTACCTAGCTACGAGAATCCCACAGCAATTTGCATAGTATACAAAGGTCCTCTTGATAGTCAAGGAAATATTTCAAATTTAAGACCATGCAAGGGATATGAGACATAATAATTAATGAAACACCGACTCTAACCTAATCCTTAAGATAATATAAGCAGCAACCAAATTATGTAAGCACCAAAGAAAATGAAGCATTCACACTTCATCGTACAATATATATATTTTTTATTTTGAGTATTGCTAAGGAAAAAAAATATTTTTCATAATTTTTTTCTCACAAAAGTTAACATGACTTCGTGTTGTTATAACAAAATATATCAACTAGCTATTTTATTTTTTTAATTGTATCCTTGTAATTATTGTATTAAGAAACATATAGGAGACACAAGGAAAACAACATGCAAGAGCATGAACAAAACAAAGAAAAAAAAATTTTACATCTCAATTGATCTCATGGATCAGCTTGCAATACTCATCACATGATGGCGCAATTGCTAGGGTATTGATCAGAAACCACTGCATACATGGGGTATTGTGGATATTGGCTATAACATATAATTGGGTCTTTTTTCTCAGCACTTCCTGCTTTCACTTCTTGCACACTCTCAATGGTGGCAGAGCCAAGCTTCTTCCTTAGTGAGCCGGCCAAGCTAACTGAATCAACTCCGTCTCCTACCACGACCACTAGACTTTTTTCTCTTTCAATCGTCACTGAGATCACACCTGTTTGATATTCAGGAAAAAAAAAACTGTTACATATATATATAAAAGCAATTAGTCCCTTGACTCTAGTTCTTAAAAGCAAATTTGATGCACACCTTCTGTCACAGCAGCAATCTTCATGGCCTTGGTTCTGCATTTCTTGCAATTCATTTGCACCTTCATTACTATCTTTTGCTGCACCATATATATACCGTATAATCATTAGTGTCTTTCAACAGAATAAAAACGAAAAAAAAATTGTTTATATATGTTTTTAGTGTTTGCTACTCAAAAAAAATTTCATGCATATGCATTTTTTTTTTTTCTAGGTAAACCAACAGTAAAAATCTCTTGTGCCCTCATATAATCTGTGGACCTCATAGGTACATGGGAGCCAAAAGATGTGATCATAGTGACCTTTTTCATAAATAGGCCGGGGCTAGAAGGGAGATAGGGTTTGAACCCTAAAAACCAAGCACCACAGTGTTGGTATAGTTGGCTAATGCTCAAACCCTATGAATACCTTCTTTATTTTCTCTTCTATAGTAAGAAAAAGGGCTTACCTTCATGTTTGATACTATGAAACAAATGGAAAGTGTGATTATTATGAGAAAGCAATGAAATGATAGTGTCTATTTATAGTAGAGAGCTTTGTGGTAGAAATCTGTTGACTGACTTATACACGAACAATTAGTTAAAAAAACCCACGGTTTCCACAGACCGAGTCAATATGCATGCATTGCAGTTTCGAAGCCATTTCCTCTCTTAATCTACTTGTATTCGTACATAGAAATGTATGTTATTCTAGAATCCTTAATTTCTAACTATGTTCAAAATTAATAAAAGTCAAACTTTGCATTACTTTGATTTTGCACTCAACTTGTCATCCGTCCGAAAAGTATATAGTAGTAGATGGCTTGTTATCATCAAAACAAGTACATTAACTCATTTAAGTTTAGTGTTGATAGGTTCCTTACGTTTTGGGGGTGGCGACTTGATAGTGATTTCTCAACATCCTAACAGAGAAATCCTTCTACTAAAAGACTTCTAGTACAAGGCCTTAGAAAAAGTCTTCCAATCTTATTAATTTGGACTACGTACCCCTGGCGTAAGGAAATTAGCCTGGGTGCATTTCTGATGGATTGTGAATGTTCGCAAGACTAAGTACTAAATGTTGTTTTAACCCCCCCCCCCCCCCCAACTTTTTATTACGACTAAATCAAATTTAAAATAATTACAATTAATGCAGAATTTACATGATTAACAAATTAATCTAGCATGCTACTATCAATTTGCATGGATAATCAATAATTGAGCAATGCACTAATGTTAGTTTGTTTAGACCCCAAAAAACAAACTGTTTTACCTAATTAATTTGCCAAGTGTTTACTTAGGTTAATTACGAGATCAATATTAAATAGTAATAGATCATATCATGCGCAGTAGTGGAAAAGTAAAGCATATCGATATGAGCACCTAAGAAAACCAATGAAACGAACTGTTTCAAGGTAGAAACCTAGGAAGGATTTGACTCAACTATTCTCAAGGTAAACAAATCTACCAATAGAGAATTGAAATTTTTACAAAAGATTTGACCCTAAATCTATTGCTACCTCCAGTATTAACTTACTGACACGACCACGTGCAAGTTTCAAATCCAGAACTATTCTCTCTTAGATTTGCAGCACACAAGCTCCCACGCTTATGACTTTGAGATCCTACTCAAATATTTCAGATCACCAGTTGTTGATCTTGTAGCAACAACTTCTACAACACTGGATCTTCAGTTTCTTCAAAGAATATTGCTGGTAGAGGACTTTAGAGAGTTTTGGGTACAAAAATCCTAGATCTACAATTAGAGGCACAAGATGCACTCTTCTCTCTCTCCCTCTCTCTCAAAACCCTTTTAGGGTTAACTTATAATGTCCTTTTATTATTGGAAAAAATGAATCACGATTTGGGTTTCAAACGGACAAATTATGAGCTTTTTACATTTGATGATTTTTGCTGATCTGCGACTTTCGATCAATCGAAAATTCTCCTGATCAATTGAAAATTTTCTTGATCGATCAAACCAGTCTAATTTTGACTTTCTAACCTTGTAGCTTGTATATTCTTTGAATTTTGACTTAGAGCACTTTGAGCATTGTCTAATATGACTCATAAATTCTAAGATCTATATTTAGACAAGTTTGTGTTCACGGTTTACCCTAAACTTTTAGAACCAAACAATTTCCCCATGTGGCAATCCATGACAAAACTTACATACAATATGAAATGCTCAAATACAAGAATAGTCCTATTACAACAAAATGCCCAATTACATCACAAATATTAATGAATAAAATGCAACAACAATGCATGATAGTGCTCAACTAAGCCATAGAGGTTATACAAATAAGAGATATCAATTTCTTAATTAACCTATAAGTACGTGTACAAACTAGTACATACTGATACAAAATCAAAAATATATTATGCACTCAATTATGCAACACATACTTTCTATGTTTCTCCACAATATCAAGCATGTTCTAGATCAAGAGAGAGATATTATAATTTATGTAATCCTCAAGAAAAATAAAACTAGGCACAAAATAAGATATTTTTGTCTTTTTTGAATATTTCAATGTTTTAGGATTTTATAATAAAAGAAAAATCAAAACAACCTAAGATAATAAAACAACCAAAAACCAAAAGAAAACCTATCCACAAATAATTGAAAGAATTAAACCAAGGACAAGTAAACAAAACTTACCTTAGCAAATCTTTTCTTACACATATAGCACGAGTCTTTGGCTTTGTAGATGAACAACCATGAGAAGCAGAGTGTATTTGAGGCATTACACAATTTTTCTGATCGAGACAGATCGAAATCTTGCAATTTTTTTTAAGAAGCCAACAAGTTTAAATTTTTCAAAAGCATATAAAACAATTTATCAGGACTTATGGCAGGAGAAATATCATCACATATGACATATATGAGCATGGTCACCACAAAAGTTATGATGTTTATGACCGAATGCTTGAATTTCAATTTATGACAATTATGACGTATGTGACCACGGGCACCACAAAAGTGATAGACAAGAACAAATTTAGGAATATCAATATTCCTAGTGGGGTTTTCGGTCACAGGCTTTGGTTCTTGCCTTAACAAAAAACAATTTGGTCTAATATGACCAACAACACCACAGAGGTGATAGGTAGGCACGTAAACAAATTTCTTATGCATTCTAACATAATGTTTAAACATAAGTTTTGAAACTTCAATATCTACATCGTAACTTTTACCTTTATCCAACCTAGCAAAATAAGCCTTTTTTATAATTCATTTTAAAAGGAGGAATATAAATTTTGTTAGCTTTAGGCTTAAGATGAACAATAACAAAAACAGATCTATTATCAATATAAAGTTTGGTACAAGACAATTTTCCAGTTTAGCATCAAACTCAGCTAACTTTTGTCGGGGACGTTTTACAACAAGGGCAAAAAATGTGAGAATGACCTAAATCTCCTCTTGGGTTCTTTAGAAGTGTTTATAATGGAGAATCAAGCCCAAAATTCCAAATGTATAATGAACAAAAGATTAATAGTGCTTTTACAGGAGAAAATCAAAATGCTAATAATAAAAGTGTAGAAAAAAGTATAAAAATATAATAGGTCTAAAACTTCGATCCACAATACCGAGAAGAGGGAAATGAGGGAGGTTGTGAGGAAGAGAGGGAAGGTCCCCCTGTACCCATATTTTCACCCCTAAGGTTCAGAATTGTGAGAATATTTCTTGGCTCAGTAGGTTTTTGCTCTCAAGTTTCAGCTCTATGGGGAAAACATGGTTCAACAAATCTGAAACTTCGACCCACAGTCACCGAGAAGAGGAAATTGAGAGAGGTTGTGAGGAAGAGAGGGAAGGCTCCCCTATACCTATATTCCACCCCTAAGGTTCAAAATTGTGAGATTGTTGACTGGATGAATGGATTTTTGCTCTGAAGTTTCAAGTCTCTAGGTAGAACGTGGTTAGTGGTTTTTTTAGTTGAAGAAAGACTCTTGTATTGAGCTTGAGGTGTTGCTCTCAGAGTCCAAAAAAAAATCCTCTATTTTGAATCTAATTGTAGCATTTATATTGAGTTTGGGGTGCTCTAAGTGACTAGTTTTTGGCCAATAGAAGAGGTTTTGGACCCCAAGGTGTTAAGCAAGTAGTAATTTTCAGGTTTGCTTTTGTTTGGATAAAAGGAAGGATTACTTTTATCATCATTAAGGGAAATGCTTGACTAAACCCTCATTGGCTCCTCATTTTTAGTTGTTTTAAACCATTGGGAGGCTCAACTAGATGAGAGCTAGCAGTTGTAGTTGGCCAATGAGAGCCAACCATTTTTTAAAGAAAAAAAAGGTTTGGGCAGAAACTTTGGGTCACAGTCACCCAGAGCATAAAAGCTGTTTTGGGGTGAAAATTTTAGATACAAGACCTCCTCCATGAGCCTGAGGTGCTACCAGCATCCCTTGCCCACTTGGTAGCACGCATGGGCTGGGCTCATACAAAAGGTCTAAGGAACTTATCCATACCCTCCAAACCACACTCCCTCAATTTTCCCAATAAGTCGTATGGGCTTGGGCCAGGCTTAAAAGAATAAAATAAATTATAATACATGAATTGAGCCCACAAGGAAGTCGGGCTTGGTTTGAATCGGGCTTGTAGAAAATGTGTCGCGAAAATAGGTATCAACAACTTTTGTTCCAAACTCTTCATCTTTTCATCTTGAGAGGAAAATCGATTTCTCAAAAATTCATTCTTTTTATTAGATTCATTCAATCTCACAATCAATTCCTCTTTTTCAAGATTAGCCAATTTTAACTCTTCCTTGAATTTCTTAGCAATTTTCATAGATTTAAATAATTCCTTACGAAGAGTTTCACAGACGTCAATAAGATCAATAGAAACAATTGTGTAATTTATATTCAAAACATCACAAATATGAGTAGACATATACTTAAAATTATCGAAGGGATCAAGGATCTCACTCAGGACATTAATCCAATCAGAGTGAACCCGCTCTCATACCACTTATTAGTTTGTTTAGACCCCTTAAAACAGATTATTTAACCTAATTAATTAACCAAGTGTTTAGTTAGGTTAATTATGAGATATAGCTTAAACAGTAATAGATCATATCATGCACAACAGTGGAAAAGTAAAGAACACACTGATATGATCATCCAAGAAGACCAATGAAATGAACTGTTTTAAAGTAAAAATCTTGAGAGGATTTGACCTAGCTATCTTCAAGATAAATAAATCCACCAATAGATAATTGAATTTCTTACAAAAGATTTAACCCTAAATCTATTGCTACCACTAGTAGTAACTTACTGACATGACCACCTTCTAAAAAAAAAAAAAAACTTACTGACATGACCGCGTGCAAGTTCCAAATCCACAAACTCTTCTCTCTTCGATTTGTAGCACACAAACTCCCACGCTTATGACTTTGAGATCCCACTCAAAGATTTTAGATCACCAGTTGTTGATCTTGTAGTATCAACTTCCACAATGCCGAATCTTAAGTTTCTTCAAAAAATATTACCAGTAGAAGACTTTAAAGAAATTTGGGTACAAAAACCCAAGATCTACAATTAGAGGCACAAGATGCATTCTTCTCTCTCTTAAAACCCCTCCTAGGGTTAGCTTATAATGTTCTTTGAATACTGGAAAAAATAGGTTATGATTTGGGTTTCAAACGGCAAGTTATGGGCTTTTTACTTTTTCTTATTTTTGCTAATTTGCGACTTCCGAGTGATTGAAAATTCTCTTGATCAATTGAACTAGTCTAATTTTGTCCTTTTGAACTTGCAGCTTGTATGTTCTTTGAATTTTGACTTGCAGCACTTTGAGCATTGTCTAATATGACTTCATAGACTCTAAGATCTATATCTAAACAAGTTTTTGTTCATGGTTTGCCAATTATTCTAAACTTTTAGAACTTAACAACTAATCTAATGGGTAGTAGGTATAGAGGATGCAAACTAACACCCAATGTGTTATAAAAAAGATAAACCGAATAATTTTGATGTTAAAATTTCTCCATGGCCTTCCAAGCCAAGAATGATCCACTAGTGAATAAGCTAGAGTACAATAATACATGACAATCTAAATCTATGCTACCTAAAATACTTAATCCCTCCAAACTCCAGCTATCAATGGACTTTTAGAAATCTTGTTTCCACTAACTTCCCAGATCTCACAACATCAATTGGTTGCACCACCAATCCTTACCGACTGAAAATTGCTAAGCACCAATACTTTCCAATGCTCCAAAACACTCAACACTCATGATATGTGAAATTTGTGTTTGGGTAAATCTCTTCTCAAGGTGTGACCTCAGTGGCGATTGAAGGAGCATATGAAAGTCTGGTGGTAGTGATAGGAGATGGAGTTGACTCAGTTAGCTAGCTTGACCCGCTCACTAAGGAAGAAGCTTGGCTCTGCCACCATTCAGGGTGTGCAAGAACCGAAAGCGTAAAGTGCTGAGAAAACAGACCCAACTCCAAGCCAATATCCAGTACCCTTGTACCATTCAAATACAGTGGCTTATCCTGATCAGTACCCCTTGTACCATGCGGATGCAGTGGTTTCTGATCAACACCCTACCAATTGTGCCATTATGTAGACAGACATATTTGATGAATAATTATATATTGCAACCTGATCTATGATATGTACACATTTTGTCTTTGTTTTGTTCATGCTCCTGCATGTTTTTT
The DNA here is from genome assembly GCF_040712315.1 of Castanea sativa. NCBI lineage: Eukaryota > Viridiplantae > Streptophyta > Magnoliopsida > Fagales > Fagaceae > Castanea > Castanea sativa. The sequence continues at coordinate 1,992,896 of NC_134018.1, read as the reverse complement.
ATGTCTCCTACATTTTTTTGCTGAGGTGATATATAAAATAATATATGTATAAAAGCAAGGTCTTGTGATAAGTTAATCCTTTTTTTAATGGCCAAAATAGCATGCCATATTATGAGGATAATGCTTCATGTGCCGAATTAAACTAAAATTTTCAATAACTAGATTTGTCATAATAATGCACAACTCTTTGACATTATTGATGCAGTGTTGAGATTCGATCTCTTCTCCGATCATACTCATTCTCTCATTCTTTTTTCTTTTTATTGCTGGGTTATACATTATTTCATTCACACATTACAATTGTGTCCCGATGTGCAGTAAGTGATTATCGTGAATCAGAATCAAAGTACTTCCGACCATATAATATATTATATATAAAATTATATTTTCAACCATATAATATATACTAGCCTTTGAGCACGCGCTCTCGCACGTGCTCAGAGGCTTTTCTATTTTTTGCGTATATTTTAATAATTTGCAAGGGAAAAAAAAAAGAAACACGGTTTGACGTCAAAGAAGAAAAATAAGTACCAAACAAATAGAAATTGCCATGTAGCAAGACAACCAAATACACATTGGTTGTTGGTGAGGAAATTGATGAAGCGGAAGGAGCCAGTGGCTTGAAATATCATCACGGCTACGGTGTGCCCTTCTTGATCTGGTGGAAGCATGATGTGAAGAGCACGGCTATGAAAGTAACATGTCTGTTAGATTCTAAGATCTTAGGGATTAATGTATTAGAACTTAAACATGTATTGTGTTGGCAAACCATGATCAAAACATTTAGTCTAGGTTTAGACTTGCTCAAAATTTGGTTTAATGTAAGTTTGAAATCGAGTAATTATTTTATCAACTAGCTATTTTATTTTTTTAATTGTGTCCTTGTAATTATTGTATTAAGAAACATATAGGAGACACAAGGAAAACAACATGCAAGAGCATGAACAAAACAAAGAAAAAAAATTTTACATCTCAATTGATCTCATGGATCAGCTTGCAATACTCATCACATGATGGCGCAATTGCTAGGGTATTGATCAGAAACCACTGCATACATGGGGTATTGTGGATATTGGCTATAACTTATAATTGGGTACCCAATGGTGGCAGAGCCAAGCTTCTTGCTTTCACTTCCTGCTTTCACTTCTTGCACACTCTCAATGGTGGCAGAGCCAAGCTTCTTCCTTAGTGAGCCGGCCAAGCTAACTGAATCAACTCCGTCTCCTACCACGACCACTAGACTTTTTTCTCTTTCAATCGTCACTGAGATCACACCTGTTTGATATTCAGGAAAAAAAAAACTGTTACATATATATATAAAAGCAATTAGTCCCTTGACTCTAGTTCTTAAAAGCAAATTTGATGCACACCTTCTGTCACAGCAGCAATCTTCATGGCCTTCGTTCTGCATTTCTCGCAATTCATTTGCACCTTCATTACTATCTTTTGCTGCACCATATATATACCGTATAATCATTAGTGTCTTTCAACAGAATAAAAACGAAAAAAAAATTGTTTATACATGTTTTTAGTGTTTGCTACTCAAAAAACATTTCATGCATATGCATTTTTTTTTCTAGGTAAACCAACAGTAAAAATCTCTTGTGCCCTCATATAATCTGTGGACCTCATAGGTACATGGGAGCCAAAAGATGTGATCATAGTGACCTTTTTCATAAATAGGCCGGGGCTAGAAGGGAGATAGGGTTTGAACCCTAAAAACCAAGCACCACAGTGTTGGTATAGTTGGCTAATGCTCAAACCCTATGAATACCTTCTTTATTTTCTCTTCTATAGTAAGAAAAAGGGCTTACCTTCATGTTTGATACTATGAAACAAATGGAAAGTGTGATTATTATGAGAAAGCAATGAAATGATAGTGTCTATTTATAGTAGAGAGCTTTGTGGTAGAAATCTGTTGACTGACTTATACACGAACAATTAGTTAAAAAAACCCACGGTTTCCACAGACCGAGTCAATATGCATGCATTGCAGTTTCGAAGCCATTTCCTCTCTTAATCTACTTGTATTCGTACATAGAAATGTATGTTATTCTAGAATCCTTAATTTCTAACTATGTTCAAAATTAATAAAAGTCAAACTTTGCATTACTTTGATTTTGCACTCAACTTGTCATCCGTCCGAAAAGTATATAGTAGTAGATGGCTTGTTATCATCAAAACAAGTACATTAACTCATTTAAGTTTAGTGTTGATAGGTTCCTTACGTTTTGGGGGTGGCGACTTGATAGTGATTTCTCAACATCCTAACAGAGAAATCCTTCTACTAAAAGACTTTTAGTACAAGGCCTTAGAAAAAGTCTTCCAATCTTATTAATTTGGACTACGTACCCCTGGCGTAAGGAAATTAGCCTGGGTGCATTTCTGATGGATTGTGAATGTTCGCAAGACTAAGTACTAAATGTTTTTTTAACCCCCCCCCCCCCCCCCCCCAACTTTTTATTACGACTAAATCAAATTTAAAATAATTACAATTAATGCAGAATTTACATGATTAACAAATTAATCTAGCATGCTACTATCAATTTGCATGGATAATCAATAATTGAGCAATGCACTAATGTTAGTTTGTTTAGACCCCAAAAAACAAACTGTTTTACCTAATTAATTTGCCAAGTGTTTACTTAGGTTAATTACGAGATCAATATTAAATAGTAATAGATCATATCATGCGCAGTAGTGGAAAAGTAAAGCATATCGATATGAGCACCTAAGAAAACCAATGAAACGAACTGTTTCAAGGTAGAAACCTAGGAAGGATTTGACTCAACTATTCTCAAGGTAAACAAATCTACCAATAGAGAATTGAAATTTTTACAAAAGATTTGACCCTAAATCTATTGCTACCTCCAGTATTAACTTACTGACACGACCACGTGCAAGTTTCAAATCCAGAACTATTCTCTCTTAGATTTGCAGCACACAAGCTCCCACGCTTATGACTTTGAGATCCTACTCAAATATTTCAGATCACCAGTTGTTGATCTTGTAGCAACAACTTCTACAACACTGGATCTTCAGTTTCTTCAAAGAATATTGCTGGTAGAGGACTTTAGAGAGTTTTGGGTACAAAAATCCTAGATCTACAATTAGAGGCACAAGATGCACTCTTCTCTCTCTCCCTCTCTCTCAAAACCCTTTTAGGGTTAACTTATAATGTCCTTTTATTATTGGAAAAAATGAATCACGATTTGGGTTTCAAACGGACAAATTATGAGCTTTTTACATTTGATGATTTTTGCTGATCTGCGACTTTCGATCAATCGAAAATTCTCCTGATCAATTGAAAATTTTCTTGATCGATCAAACCAGTCTAATTTTGACTTTCTAACCTTGTAGCTTGTATATTCTTTGAATTTTGACTTAGAGCACTTTGAGCATTGTCTAATATGACTCATAAATTCTAAGATCTATATTTAGACAAGTTTGTGTTCACGGTTTACCCTAAACTTTTAGAACCAAACAATTTCCCCATGTGGCAATCCATGACAAAACTTACATACAATATGAAATGCTCAAATACAAGAATAGTCCTATTACAACAAAATGCCCAATTACATAACAAATATTAATGAATAAAATGCAACAACAATGCATGATAGTGCTCAACTAAGCCATAGAGGTTATACAAATAAGAGATATCAATTTCTTAATTAACCTATAAGTACGTGTACAAACTAGTACATACTGATACAAAATCAAAAATATATTATGCACTCAATTATGCAACACATACTTTCTATGTTTCTCCACAATATCAAGCATGTTCTAGATCAAGAGAGAGATATTATAATTTATGTAATCCTCAAGAAAAATAAAACTAGGCACAAAATAAGATATTTTTGTCTTTTTTGAATATTTCAATGTTTTAGGATTTTATAATAAAAAAAAAATCAAAACAACCTAAGATAATAAAACAACCAAAAACCAAAAGAAAACATATCCACAAATAATTGAAAGAATTAAACCAAGGACAAGTAAACAAAAGTTACCTTAGCAAATCTTTTCTTACACATATAGCACGAGTCTTTGGCTTTATAGATGAACAACCATGAGAAGCAGAGTGTATTTGAGGCATTACACAATTTTTCTGATCGAGACAGATCGAAATCTTGCAATTTTCTTTAACAAGCCAACAAGCTTAAATTTTTCAAAAGCATATGAAACAATTTATCAGGACTTATGGCAGGAGAAATATCATCACATATGACATATATGAGCACGGTCACCACAAAAGTTATGATGTTTATGACAGAATGCTTGAATTTCAATTTATGACAATTATGACGTATGTGACCACGAGCACCACAAAAGTGATAGACAAGAACAAATTTAGGAATATCAATATTCCTAGTGGGGTTTTCGGTCACAGGCTTTGGTTCTTGCCTTAACAAAAAACAATTTGGTCTAATATGACCAACAATACCACAGAGGTGATAGGTAGGCACAGAAACAAATTTCTTATGCATTCTAACATAATGTTTAAACATAAGTTTTGAAACTTCAATATCTACATCAGAACTTTTACCTTTATCCAACCTAGCAAAATAAGCCTTTTTTATAATTCATTTTAAAAGGAGGAATATAAATTTTGTTAGCTTTAGGCTTAAGATGAACAATAACAAAAACAGATCTATTATCAATATAAAGTTTGGTACAAGACAATTTTCCAGTTTAGCATCAAACTCAGCTAACTTTTGTCGGGGACGTTTTGCGAGAAGGGCCAAATATATGAGAATGGCCCAAATCTCCCCTTGGGTTCTTTAGAAGTGTTTATTGTGGAGAATCAAGCCCAAAATTCCAAATGTATAATGAACAAAAGACTAATAGTGCTTTTACAAGAGAAAATCAAAATGCTAAAACAAAAGTGTAGAAAAAGTATAAAAACATAACAGGTCTGAAACTTCAACCCACAGTCACCGAGAAGAGGGAAATGAGGGAGGTTGTGAGGAAGAGAGGGAAGGTCCCCCTGTACCCATATTTTCACCCCTAAGGTTCAGAATTGTGAGAATGTTTCTTGGCTCAGTAGGTTTTTGCTCTCAAGTTTCAGCTCTATGGGGAAAACATGGTTCAACAAATCTGAAACTTCGACCCACAGTCACCGAGAAGAGGAAATTGAGAGAGGTTGTGAGGAAGAGAGGGAAGGCTCCCCTGTACCTATATTTCCACCCCTAAGGTTCAAAATTGTGAGATTGTTGACTGGATGAATGGATTTTTTGCTCTGAAGTTTCAAGTCTCTAGGTAGAACGTGGTTAGTGGTTTTTTTAGTTGAAGAAAGACTCTTGTATTGAGCTTGAGGTGTTGCTCTCAGAGTCCAAAAAAAAATCCTCTATTTTGAATCTAATTGTAGCATTTATATTGAGTTTGGGGTGCTCTAAGTGACTAGTTTTTGGCCAATAGAAGAGGTTTTGGACCCCAAGGTGTTAAGCAAGTAGTAATTTTTAGGTTTGCTTTTGTTTGGATAAAAGGAAGGATTACTTTTATCATCATTAAGGGAAATGCTTGACTAAACCCTCATTGGCTCCTCATTTTTAGTTGTTTTAAACCATTGGGAGGCTCAACTAGATGAGAGCTAGCAGTTGTAGTTGGCCAATGAGAGCCAACCATTTTTTAAAGAAAAAAAAGGTTTGGGCAGAAACTTTGGGTCACAGTCACCCAGAGCATAAAAGCTGTTTTGGGGTGAAAATTTTAGATACAAGACCTCCTCCATGAGCCTGAGGTGCTACCAGCATCCCTTGCCCACTTGGTAGCACGCATGGGCTGGGCTCATACAAAAGGTCCAAGGAACTGACCCATACCCTCCAAACCACACTCCCTCAATTTTCCCAATAAGTCGTATGGGCTTGGGCCAGGCTTAAAAGAATAAAATAAATTATAATACATGAATTGAGCCCACAAGGAAGTCGGGCTTGGTTTGAATCGGGCTTGTAGAAAATGTGTCGCGAAAATAGGTATCAACAACTTTTGTTCCAAACTCTTCATCTTTTCATCTTGAGAGGAAAATCGATTTCTCAAAAATTCATTCTTTTTATTAGATTCATTCAATCTCACAATCAATTCCTCTTTTTCAAGATTAGCCTATTTTAACTCTTCCTTGAATTTCTTAGCAATTTTCATAGATTTAAATAATTCCTTACGAAGAGTTTCACAGATGTCAATAAGATCAATAGAAACAATTGTGTAATTTATATTCAAAACATCACAAATATGAGTAGACATATACTTAAAATTATCGAAGGGATCAAGGATCTCACTCAAGACATTAATCCAATCAGAGTGAACCCGCTCTCATACCACTTATTAGTTTGTTTAGACCCCTTAAAACAGATTATTTAACCTAATTAATTAACCAAGTGTTTAGTTAGGTTAATTATGAGATATAGCTTAAACAGTAATAGATCATATCATGCACAACAGTGGAAAAGTAAAGAACACACTGATATGATCATCCAAGAAGACCAATGAAATGAACTGTTTTAAAGTAAAAATCTTGAGAGGATTTGACCTAGCTATCTTCAAGATAAATAAATCCACCAATAGATAATTGAATTTCTTACAAAAGATTTAACCCTAAATCTATTGCTACCACTAGTAGTAACTTACTGACATGACCACCTTCTAAAAAAAAAAAAAAACTTACTGACATGACCGCGTGCAAGTTCCAAATCCACAAACTCTTCTCTCTTCGATTTGTAGCACACAAACTCCCACGCTTATGACTTTGAGATCCCACTCAAAGATTTTAGATCACCAGTTGTTGATCTTGTAGTATCAACTTCCACAATGCCGAATCTTAAGTTTCTTCAAAAAATATTACCAGTAGAAGACTTTAAAGAAATTTGGGTACAAAAACCCAAGATCTACAATTAGAGGCACAAGATGCATTCTTCTCTCTCTTAAAACCCCTCCTAGGGTTAGCTTATAATGTTCTTTGAATACTGGAAAAAATAGGTTATGATTTGGGTTTCAAACGGACAAGTTATGGGCTTTTTACTTTTTCTTATTTTTGCTAATTTGCGACTTCCGAGTGATTGAAAATTCTCTTGATCAATTGAACTAGTCTAATTTTGTCCTTTTGAACTTGCAGCTTGTATGTTCTTTGAATTTTGACTTGCAGCACTTTGAGCATTGTCTAATATGACTTCATAGACTCTAAGATCTATATCTAAACAAGTTTTTGTTCATGGTTTGCCAATTATTCTAAACTTTTAGAACTTAACAACTAATCTAATGGGTAGTAGGTATAGAGGATGCAAACTAACACCCAATGTGTTATAAAAAAGATAAACCGAATAATTTTGATGTTAAAATTTCTCCATGGCCTTCCAAGCCAAGAATGATCCACTAGTGAATAAGCTAGAGTACAATAATACATGACAATCTAAATCTATGCTACCTAAAATACTTAATCCCTCCAAACTCCAGCTATCAATGGACTTTTAGAAATCTTGTTTCCACTAACTTCCCAGATCTCACAACATCAATTGGTTGCACCACCAATCCTTACCGACTGAAAATTGCTAAGCACCAATACTTTCCAATGCTCCAAAACACTCAACACTCATGATATGTGAAATTTGTGTTTGGGTAAATCTCTTCTCAAGGTGTGACCTCAGTGGCGATTGAAGGAGCATATGAAAGTCTGGTGGTAGTGATAGGAGATGGAGTTGACTCAGTTAGCTAGCTTGACCCGCTCACTAAGGAAGAAGCTTGGCTCTGCCACCATTCAGGGTGTGCTAGAACTGAAAGCAGAAAGTGCTGAGAAAACAGACCCAACTCCAAGCCAATATCCAGTACCCTTGTACCATTCAAATACAGTGGCTTATCCTGATCAGTACCCCTTGTACCATGCGGATGCAGTGGTTTCTGATCAACACCCTACCAATTGTGCCATTATGTAGACAGACATATTTGATGAATAATTATATATTGCAGCCTGATCTATGATATGTACACATTTTGTCTTTGTTTTGTTCATGCTCCTGCATGTTTTTTATGTCTCCTACATTTTTTTGCTGAGGTGATATATAAAATAATATATGTATAAAAGCAAGGTCTTGTGATAAGTTAATCCTTTTTTTAATGGCCAAAATAGCATGCCATATTATGAGGATAATGCTTCATGTGCCGAATTAAACTAAAATTTTCAATAACTAGATTTGTCATAATAATGCACAACTCTTTGACATTATTGATGCAGTGTTGAGATTCGATCTCTTCTCCGATCATACTCATTCTCTCATTCTTTTTTCTTTTTATTGCTGGGTTATACATTATTTCATTCACACATTACAATTGTGTCCCGATGTGCAGTAAGTGATTATCGTGAATCAGAATCAAAGTACTTCCGACCATATAATATATTATATATAAAATTATATTTTCAACCATATAATATATACTAGCCTTTGAGCACGCGCTCTCGCACGTGCTCAGAGGCTTTTCTATTTTTTGCGTATATTTTAATAATTTGCAAGGGAAAAAAAAAAAGAAACACAGTTTGACATCAAAGAAGAAAAATAAGTACCAAACAAATAGAAATTGCCATGTAGCAAGACAACCAAATACACATTGGTTGTTGGTGAGGAAATTGATGAAGCGGAAGGAGCCAGTGGCTTGAAATATCATCACGGCTACGGTGTGCCCTTCTTGATCTGGTGGAAGCATGATGTGAAGAGCACGGCTATGAAAGTAACATGTCTGTTAGATTCTAAGATCTTAGGGATTAATGTATTAGAACTTAAATATGTATTGTGTTGGCAAACCATGATCAAAACATTTAGTCTAGGTTTAGACTTGCTCAAAATTTGGTTTAATGTAAGTTTGAAATCGAGTAATTATTTTATCAACTAGCTATTTTATTTTTTTAATTGTGTCCTTGTAATTATTGTATTAAGAAACATATAGGAGACACAAGGAAAACAACATGCAAGAGCATGAACAAAACAAAGAAAAAAAATTTTACATCTCAATTGATCTCATGGATCAGCTTGCAATACTCATCACATGATGGCGCAATTGCTAGGGTATTGATCAGAAACCACTGCATACATGGGGTATTGTGGATATTGGCTATAACTTATAATTGGGTACCCAATGGTGGCAGAGCCAAGCTTCTTGCTTTCACTTCCTGCTTTCACTTCTTGCACACTCTCAATGGTGGCAGAGCCAAGCTTCTTCCTTAGTGAGCCGGCCAAGCTAACTGAATCAACTCCGTCTCCTACCACGACCACTAGACTTTTTTCTCTTTCAATCGTCACTGAGATCACACCTGTTTGATATTCAGGAAAAAAAAAACTGTTACATATATATATAAAAGCAATTAGTCCCTTGACTCTAGTTCTTAAAAGCAAATTTGATGCACACCTTCTGTCACAGCAGCAATCTTCATGGCCTTGGTTCTGCATTTCTCGCAATTCATTTGCAACTTCATTACTATCTTTTGCTGCACCATATATATACCGTATAATCATTAGTGTCTTTCAACAGAATAAAAACGAAAAAAAAATTGTTTATACATGTTTTTAGTGTTTGCTACTCAAAAAACATTTCATGCATATGCATTTTTTTTTCTAGGTAAACCAACAGTAAAAATCTCTTGTGCCCTCATATAATCTGTGGACCTCATAGGTACATGGGAGCCAAAAGATGTGATCATAGTGACCTTTTTCATAAATAGGCCGGGGCTAGAAGGGAGATAGGGTTTGAACCCTAAAAACCAAGCACCACAGTGTTGGTATAGTTGGCTAATGCTCAAACCCTATGAATACCTTCTTTATTTTCTCTTCTATAGTAAGAAAAAGGGCTTACCTTCATGTTTGATACTATGAAACAAATGGAAAGTGTGATTATTATGAGAAAGCAATGAAATGATAGTGTCTATTTATAGTAGAGAGCTTTGTGGTAGAAATCTGTTGACTGACTTATACACGAACAATTAGTTAAAAAAACCCACGGTTTCCACAGACCGAGTCAATATGCATGCATTGCAGTTTCGAAGCCATTTCCTCTCTTAATCTACTTGTATTCGTACATAGAAATGTATGTTATTCTAGAATCCTTAATTTATAACTATGTTCAAAATTAATAAAAGTCAAACTTTGCATTACTTTGATTTTGCACTCAACTTGTCATCCCTCCGAAAAGCATATAGTAGTAGATGGCTTGTTATCATCAAAACAAGTACATTAACTCATTTAAGTTTAGTGTTGATAGGTTCCTTACGTTTTGGGGGTGGCGACTTGATAGTGATTTCTCAACATCCTAACAGAGAAATCCTTCTACTAAAAGACTTTTAGTACAAGGCCTTAGAAAAAGTCTTCCAATCTTATTAATTTGGACTACGTACCCCTGGCGTAAGGAAATTAGCCTGGGTGCATTTCTGATGGATTGTGAATGTTCGCAAGACTAAGTACTAAATTTTGTTTTAACCCCCCCCCCCCCCCCCCCAACTTTTTATTACGACTAAATCAAATTTAAAATAATTACAATTAATGCAGAATTTACATGATTAACAAATTAATCTAGCATGCTACTATCAATTTGCATGGATAATCAATAATTGAGCAATGCACTAATGTTAGTTTGTTTAGACCCCAAAAAACAAACTGTTTTACCTAATTAATTTGCCAAGTGTTTACTTAGGTTAATTACGAGATCAATATTAAATAGTAATAGATCATATCATGCGCAGTAGTGGAAAAGTAAAGCATATCGATATGAGCACCTAAGAAAACCAATGAAACGAACTATTTCAAGGTAGAAACCTAGGAAGGATTTGACTCAACTATTCTCAAGGTAAACAAATCTTCCAATAGAGAATTGAATTTTTTACAAAAGATTTGACCCTAAATCTATTGCTACCTCCAGTATTAACTTACTGACACGACCACGTGCAAGTTTCAAATCCAGAACTATTCTCTCTTAGATTTGCAGCACACAAGCTCCCACGCTTATGACTTTGAGATCCTACTCAAATATTTCAGATCACCAGTTTTTGATCTTGTAGCAACAACTTCTACAACACTGGATCTTCAGTTTCTTCAAAGAATATTGCTGGTAGAGGACTTTAGAGAGTTTTGGGTACAAAAATCCTAGATCTACAATTAGAGGCACAAGATGCACTCTTCTCTCTCTCCCTCTCTCTCAAAACCCTTTTAGGGTTAACTTATAATGTCCTTTTATTATTGGAAAAAATGAATCACGATTTGGGTTTCAAACGGACAAATTATGAGCTTTTTACATTTGATGATTTTTGCTGATCTGCGACTTTCGATCAATCGAAAATTCTCCTGATCAATTGAAAATTTTCTTGATCGATCAAACCAGTCTAATTTTGACTTTCTAACCTTGTAGCTTGTATATTTATTGAATTTTGACTTATAGCACTTTGAGCATTGTCTAATATGACTCATAAATTCTAAGATCTATATTTAGATAAGTTTGTGTTCACGGTTTACCCTAAAATTTTAGAGCCAAACAATTTCCCCATGTGGCAATCCATGACAAAACTTACATACAATATGAAATGCTCAAATACAAGAATAATCCTATTACAACAAAATGCCCAATTTCATCACAAATATTAATGAATAAAATGCAACAACAATGCATGATAGTGCTCAACTAAGCCATAGAGGTTATACAAATAAGAGATATCAATTTCTTAATTAACCTATAAGTACGTGTACAAACTAGTACATACTGATACAAAATCAAAAATATATTATGCACTCAATTATGCAACACATACTTTCTATGTTTCTCCACAATATCAAGCATGTTCTAGATCAAGAGAGAGATATTATAATTTATGTAATCCTCAAGAAAAATAAAACTAGGCACAAAATAAGATATTTTTGTCTTTTTTGAATATTTCAATGTTTTAGGATTTTATAATAAAAAAAAAATCAAAACAACCTAAGATAATAAAACAACCAAAAACCAAAAGAAAACATATCCACAAATAATTGAAATAATGGAAAGAATTAAACCAAGGACAAGTAAACAAAAGTTACCTTAGCAAATCTTTTCTTACACATATAGCACGAGTCTTTGGCTTTGTAGATGAACAACCATGAGAAGCAGAGTGTATTTGAGGCATTACACAAATTTTCTGATCGAGACAGATCGAAATCTTGCAATTTTCTTTAACAAGCCAACAAGTTTAAATTTTTCAAAAGCATATAAAACAATTTATCAGGACTTATGGCAGGAGAAATATCATCACATATGACATATATGAGCATGGTCACCACAAAAGTTATGATGTTTATGACCGAATGCTTGAATTTCAATTTATGACAATTATGACGTATGTGACCACGGGCACCACAAAAGTGATAGACAAGAACAAATTTAGGAATATCAATATTCCTAGTGGGGTTTTCGGTCACAGGCTTTGGTTCTTGCCTTAACAAAAAACAATTTGGTCTAATATGACCAACAACACCACAGAGGTGATAGGTAGGCACAGAAACAAATTTCTTATGCACTCTAACATAATGTTTATGAAGGAAAAAATCTGGTTTTGCATCTCATGCAAAACCCACAGCGGAAGCAACGAACTAGGATCTATTTCATTCATGATTGATAACGTGCACTACATAAATTTCAGAATTTAAGAACAAGATAGCGTACCTTGGTGTGGAGAAATTCAAAACAAAGATTAGAAGCACTTGGGAACACTTTTAATCTTCACTCCAATTCCACTTTACGCCCAAGATGTGTGGTCTCTCAATCTGTTTTTCAAGGGGAGAATGAAAGTGTGTCTCACCCTCTCTCACACACCGTTTCTTTTTCTTTTCTAATCTCTTCTCATAAAAATTCTGTATGTTTCTCCCTTTATAACTAACTGATTATCTAATTGGGCTGGCCTATTAGGCCTTTCCAATTGGGCTTTAATGTGTGGCTTGGAGTGGGACCAAAAGGGACCAATAAGACACTAGCTCCAATGGGCCTTGGGCTTTTCCGTCAACTCTTGACAAGTCCAAAGTTACCATTAATTATATTTAATACCACTATATAAATATAATTGCACTCTAGGCCTTATTAATAAATTATATCCCAAGACTTTATTATACACGTAACCCCTTCATAAAATATTCGTAGTAACACAAAGTCATAAATATAGACTGTCACTTTGTAAATTACTACATCTTATCCTTGAGTACCCGGTTTAATTCTTTAAAGTTATTCATTATATATTTATGAAATCCAATTTCATAAATATATACTTTAGTAATTTCTTACTAAAGTGGTTAGGCCTAACTCTCTGAATAACTGAACCCATTAAACTTATCTCAAGGGAATATTTTATATCTCCATCAAGAGACTATGAATTCCATCTTGAGAATATATGTTCCATCAACACTAAATGTGGCTGCCCAACATACTGAGGTTTTGACCGTTATTTCAGATCTCACTCCTGATATATCAAAGCAACCTACACTTCATGATCAGGTCCATTATTCTCTCAGGATTAAGAGTTCATGCAAATAGAGGTCGTGAGATTTATTATTCATTTGACAGTCATTAAGAGAATAATAAATCTCACAGCGGTCCTGTTCAATATGTTTTAACTCTTAAAACATATCAACATATCAACTAGAAGCTTTCACTTCCATGATCAAGACAAATCATCTTAGTTGACACGTTATAGTCTTCGCAGATGAAATGCCCAATTTCATCACCGACTACGAACTATTAATTCTGAGTTTACAAAGAGCTTGTGATTTACATCTTCTGTGACTTTTCACATAAATCACATACAATACATCTCATGGACTATATGATAATGTCTCATATTCATGTTACCATTATTTTAGATAATAATAAAATAACTTTATCAATCACAATATTAAGTTATACATCATGTCATACATAATGTCATACATAATATCATACATAGCATCATACAATAGGATTTAAGGGCACTAATCCTAACAATCTCCCACTTGCCCTAAAGACTATTGTGCACTAATCTAACTCCCATTCCCTCCAAATGTGACTCGAAAGTCCTTTGAGGTAAGGCTTTGGTAAATGGATATGCTAGATTATTTGCACTTTCAATCTTTGCTACCACAACATCTCCACGAGCAACAATGTCTCGAATGATGTGGTACTTCCTTTCAATGTGCTTTCCTTTCTTGTGATTCCTTGGATCTTTGGATTGTGCAACCGCTCCACTATTATCACAAAACAATGTGATGGGAACTTACTCCATTCTCACAACACCAAGATCAGAAAGGAATTTCTTGAGCCAAACAGCCTCCTTTGCTGCTTCACAAGCAGCAACGTACTCGGCTTCCATGGTGGAGTCCGCAATACAAGATTGCTTAACGCTCCTCCAACTTATGGCTCCACCTCCCAAGGTGAAAACACATCCTGAAGTGGATTTTCTGAAATCTAGATCTGATTGAAAGTCTGAATCTGTATAGCCAATGGGAATCAAATCCTCACTATGGTAAACAAGCAAATAATCTCTCGTTCTCCTAAGATACTTGAGAATATGCTTTACAGCTTGCCAATGTTTTGGTCCTGGATTTGATTGATATCGGCTGACCATGCCAACTGAATAACAAATATCTGGTCTAGTACAAAACATGGCATACATGAGACTTCCCACTGCAGAAGTATAAGGACCATGTCTCATCATATTTTCTTCCTCTTGAGGCTTAGGCCTTTGGTCATCAGACAGAGGAACTCCATGTCTAAAAGGAAGCAATCCTTTCTTGGAGTTTTGCATGCTAAACCGTTCTAGAACCTTATCTATATATCTAGCTTGTGATAAGCCTAACATCTTATTCTTGCGATCTCGCCAAAGCTTGATCCCTGGAATAAAGTTAGCCTCACCCAAGTCCTTCATATCAAATTGACTTGACAACCAAACTTTAACCGATGACATTACCCCTACATCATTCCCAATGAGTAGAATATCATCAACATAAAGCACCAGGAACATTACTACTTTGTCTCGATGCCTTTTGTACACACATGGTTCATCAAGATTTTGTTCAAAACCAAATGACTTGATTGCTTGATCAAATCTGATGTTCCATGACCTAGATGCTTGTTTAAGTCCATAAATGGACCTATTAAACTTGCATACCATATGCTCTTGGTTCTTCGCTATGAAACCTTCTGGTTGCAACATGTATATTTCTTCTTCAAGATTGCCATTAAGAAATGCAGTCTTGACATCCATTTGCCAAATCTCATAATCATAATGAGCAGCAATGGATAAGAGAATTCTGATAGATTTAAGCATGGCTACTGGCGAAAAGGTTTCATCATAATCAATACCTTCTTTTTGTGTATACCCTTTCGCCACTAGTCTTGCTTTAAAGGTTTCAACCTTTCCATCTATCCCTCTCTTTCTCTTGTAAACCCATTTGCAACCAACAGGTTTAATGCCGTTAGGCGCCTTTACAAGATCCCATACATGATTGGAATCTATAGAATCCAATTCAGATTTCATAGCTTGGACCCAATGATGTGCATCTATATCATTTATTGCTTCATCATAAGTGTAAGGATCCGATTCAACCTCTTCTGAGATAGCCTCATAAGTTTCTCCCAAACCTATGAATCTTACAGGAGGCCAAACAATTCTCCCACTACGACGAGGCACCTGTGTACTAGACATCTCATGAGTAGTATCTTGTGGTGTATCTAATACAGTCACATCATCCCTAGTTTCATCCATTGGTTGTTCAACTATCGGTTCATTCATTTCAGCCAAGACAACTCTACTTCTAGGAGTAAAATAATTCATATAGTCATTTTCCAAGAATTTGGCATTTGTGCTAACAAACACTTTATTATCCTTATGACTATAGAATAAACCTTCAACTATTCCTTTTGGATACCCTACAAAAAATACCACTTCTGTTTTAGACTGTAACTTGTCAGACTTTCCTTTCAACACATGTGCTGGACAACCTCAAATGTGGAGATGTCTCATACTAGGCTTACGCCCATTCCACAACTCTACAGGTGTTTTAGGAATAGACTTCGAAGGTACTTAATTCAGAAGATACATTGCAGTATTTAAGGCATATCCCCAAAAAGAAATTGGTAGAGTCGAATAACTCAACATTGACCTAACCATATCTAAAAGAGTCCTATTCCTTCTTTCTGCTACACCATTTTGTTGTGGAGTTTCAGGTACAGTCAACTGAGATATAATCTCATTTTCAGTCAAGTAATCCTTGAAATCACCAAGAAGGTATTCGCCACCTCGATCAGATCTAATGGCCTTTATGTGTTTACCCAATTGATTC
The DNA here is from genome assembly GCF_040712315.1 of Castanea sativa. NCBI lineage: Eukaryota > Viridiplantae > Streptophyta > Magnoliopsida > Fagales > Fagaceae > Castanea > Castanea sativa. Next base: position 1,976,592 of record NC_134018.1, on the reverse strand, counting down.
TCAACTTTAGCCCTAAACTCTTTGAACTTTTCAAAGGCTTCAGACTTCCGTTTCATTAGGTACACATAACCAAATCTAGAGTAATTATCAGTAAAAGTAATGAAATACTCATAGCCACCTCTTGCTTGGATTGACATAGGACCACATACATCTGAATGTACTAGTTCTAGCAAATCTTGGGCTCTTCTACCCTTTGCATTAAAAGGTCGTTTGGTCATCTTACCTTCCAAACAAGATTCGCAAACTGGAAAACCATCAAAGTCCATGGGCTGTAAAAGTCCATCTTTGATTAGTCTTTGAATCCTACTTGAATTAATATGACCTAAACGCAAGTGCCATAGATATGCATTACTAGTAGAAGGAAACTTTCTCTTTAACGATTTCACATGAGAGTTACTATCTAATTCAGAATTGTATAATTCATGCTTATCAGGAGTTAAAATATAAAGACCATCTACAATATTGCCAGAACAGATAAACATTTTATCCTTCTTTATTACAACATTGTCTTTCAGGATAACACAATATCCATGTTTACCTAAGTAAGTTGCAGAAATTAAATTCCTACGAACATTAGGTACATACAAACAGTCTTCCAATATTAAAACTCTAGACTTAAAACACAAATTAAACACTCCAACAGCTTCAACCAGAATCTTGCTCCCATCAGCCAAAGTAAGAAATAGTTCTCCCTCATTCAACTTTCTGGTCTCCTGGAACCCCTGCAAAGAATTGCAGATATGATTAGTACAACCTGAATCCACATACCAGGAATCTGTTGGATTCTGTACCAAACATATTTCAAGAAGAAATGAACTTTTCATACCTTTATTCTTAGCAGCCTTGTATGTTGGACAATTCCTCTTCCAATGTCCTTTCTCACCACAATGGAAACACTTTCCTTTGGTTTTCTTTCCTTTGTTGGCAACCCCTAAGGCAATTTGTTTACCACCATTCTTAGTGAAGTCCTTCTTCTTCTTCTTCTTCTTACCCTTGCCTTTCGACTTAGGTTGAGAAGTAGAAGCTTCACCCACATTAGCTTCAACACTAGAAGTACCAAGGATGCCTTCCGCTGCCACTAACTCATTCATTAATTCAGACAAAGAATAAATCTTTTTATTCATATTATAATTGAGTCTGAATTCCTTGAATGATTCTGGTAGTAACTGGAGTATCATATCCACTTGGGATTCTCCATCAATGTCGGCACCTAAAACTTCTAATGTGTTCAGATTAGCAATCATCCTAAGACAATGCTCCCTCACTGAACTTCCTGCAGCCATTTTGGTATTATAAATTTGCCTCATGGTTTCTTGCCTTGCAGAACAGCCTTACTCACCAAACATCTCCTTCAGACTATGCATTATGTCTGAAGCAAGTTCTACATCCTGCATTTGATGCTGTAGAACATTTGAGATAGATGCTAGGATGTAGCACTTGGCCATCTCATTAGATTTCTGCCAACGATCATATCGCTGTTTTTCCTCAAGAGGAGCATCTAATGAAGGAAATTTAGGACATGGTTGAGTAAGCACATATTTGTGCTCTTTAGCAGTAAGAACAATGTCCAAATTTCTTTTCCAATCAACATAGTTGGTTCCAGTCAGTTTGTTTTGGTTAAGAATAGAAACAAGTGGGCTAAATGATGCCATGACAAAATCTAAAAATAATAAACATGAATATAATAAGTAAATTGGACATTATCAATTTAGCATAAAAGCATATAATATGGAACCTTAATAAAACCATAAAATAATATATGCAACGACAACCCAATCTCATATTCAATATCCCTCAGCATAGAGTGAACATAAAATACTATGATTGATTGAGAACTATTCTCATTATTAGTGCTATCATGATAACTCTTATCAAACACTAATAATATGCCGTTTTACATTTAGCCTCTAAGTAATAATAGTAAGAACTCAGCCTAGAGTATACTATAATCCTTAGTCTAGAGTAGACCATTGTTTAGAATTATGTGTAACCACATTTCATCCCTTTAACAGGCTTATTTTGTAGTACCATGATAAAACACCCTCCGCATGGAATGCAAAGTTCGAAGCTAAGACAAGGTGTTTATCAAACCACTATAAACCAAGAAATTCAATCTTGTAGGGCCATGAAATAAATACTCTCCGCATGGAATGCTAAGCTCGAGGCAAAGACAAAGTATAAATTTCACACTACTATGAACCAACAATGGAGGCTGTGAGATCCAACCCTTGTATCTCTCTCCCACTAGATATTTTAAATTAAAGGTTTTTAAGGTCAAGAACCATAATAATAATGCTAGACACGTTAAAAAAATAATCATAATCTAATTAGGAATAAATTTCATTAAACTATCATTAACATATATAAATATATATAACGTAATAAAAATCCTTATTATATATAAAAATTCATATTATATTATATATAATATAATATACAAATTAATATATATATATATAATATAATTATTACATTATATATATTATATAATATAAAATAATATACCTACATGTACTTTACATATATATATATATATATATATATATATATATATATATATATAAAATAAAACTTATGGTCATCAACAATTTGCACACAAAGCCATCATTCATCCGTGGGCCATAATATATAAGCAAGACAAAAGAAACTTTGAAAAAGTCAAGTCATGCACTCCATGCAAGTGGATTAAGTCCAAGCCATGCAAGAATAGACCAAATAATGAAACAAAGTCTAAGCCATGCATGAAAACACTATTTACGTATAACACATCAAGTTATATTATGTATCTTTCATTGACCAAGTCAAAAGGTGCAAGGAATGGACCAAGAGATGCAAGGACAATACTACTCATATCCATACGGATTCACCTTTTCTAAGACATGCAAAATGGTCAAACGGTGAAAAGAGAATTCAAATCATGCAATAATTGAAGCAGTTTTTTTTTTTTTTTTTAACAGTTACTTCATAAATTAATAACTACATGGCAATCCGTACATCAACTATGAAATAACAATCAATGCATCAACACTCAATTGTATTCATATCCAAGCACTTTTCTACAAGACACGGCTTCACACAAAAGCAATATATCCTTGTGAAGAAACGGATACGTATATACAAGTGATGCAATTCTCTTCATTATATTCATATGATGCAGAAAATTAAAAACATAAAGACAACGGTTTTTCTTACATTCTAAAATTTAATCACATATTATACAATCATGATATGAAAACCTGACTCTAATACCAATTGAAGGAAAAAATTTGGTTTTGCATCTCATACAAAACCCACAGCGGAAACGACGAACTAGGATCTATTTCATTCATGATTGATAACGTGCACTATATAAATTTCAGAATTTAAGAACAAGATAGCGTACCTTGGTGTGGAGAAATTCAAAACAAAGATTAGAAGCACTTGGGAACACTTTTAATCTTCACTCCAATTCCACTTTACGCCCAAGATGTGTGGTCTCTCAATCAGTTTTTCAAAGGGAGAATGAAAGTGTGTCTCACACTCTCTCACACACCGTTTCTTTTTCTTTTCTAATCTCTTCTCATAAAAATTCTGTATGTTTCTCCCTTTATAACTAACTGATTATCTAATTGGGCTGGCCTATTGGGCATTTCCAATTGGGCTTTAATGTGTGGCTTGGAGTGGGACCAAAAGGGACCAATAAGACACTAGCTCCAATGAGCCTTGGGCTTTTTCGTCAACTCTTGACAAGTCCAAAGTTACCATTAATTATATTTAATACCACTATATAAATATAATTGCACTCTAGGCCTTATTAATAAATTATATCCCAAGACTTTATTATACACGTAACCCCTTCATAAAATATTCGTAGTAACACAAAGTCATAAATATAGACTGCCACTTTGTAAATTACTACATCTTATCCTTGAGTACCCGGTTTAATTCTTTAAAGTTATTCATTATATATTTATGAAATCCAATTTCATAAATATATACTTTAGTAATTTCTTACTAAAGTGGTTAGGCCTAACTCTCTGAATAACTGAACCCATTAAACTTATCTCAAGGGAATATTTTATATCTCCATCAAGAGACTATGAATTCCATCTTGAGAATATATGTTCCATCAACACTAAATGTGGCTGCCCAACATACTGAGGTTTTGACCGTTATTTCAGATCTCACTCCTGATATATCAAAGCAACCTACACTTCATGATCAGGTCCATTATTCTCTCAGGATTAAGAGTTCATGCAAATAGAGGTCGTGAGATTTATTATTCATTTGACAGTCATTAAGAGAATAATAAATCTCACAGCGGTCCTGTTCAATATGTTTTAACTCTTAAAACATATCAACTAGAAACTTTCACTTCCATGATCAAGACAAATCATCTTAGTTGACACGTTATAGTTTTCGCAGATGAAATGCCCAATTTCATCACCGACTACGAACTATTAATTCTGAGTTTACAAAGAGCTTGTGATTTACATCTTCTGTGACTTTTCACATAAATCACATACAGTGCATCTCATGGACTATATGATAATGTCCCATATTCATGTTACCATTATTTTAGATAATAATAAAATAACTTTATCAATCACAATATTAAGTCATACATCATGTCATACATAATGTCATACATAATATCATACATAGCATCATACAATAGGATTTAAGGGCACTAATCCTAACAGTTTAAACATAAGTTTTGAAACTTCAACATCTACATCAGAACTTTTACCTTTATCCAACCTAGCAAAATAAGCCTTTTTTATAATTCATTTTAAAAGGAGGAATATAAATTTTGTTAGCTTTAGGCTTAAGATGAACAATAACAAAAATAGATCTATTATCAATATCAAGTTTGGTACAAGACAATTTTTCCAGTTTAGCATCAAACTCAGCTAACTTTTGTCGGGGACGTTTTGCGAGAAGGGCCAAATATATGAGAATGGCCCAAATCTCCCCTTGGGTTCTTTAGAAGTGTTTATTGTGAAGAATCAAGCCCAAAATTCCAAATGTATAATGAACAAAAGGCTAATGGTGTTTTTACAAGAGAAAATCAAAATGCTAAAACAAAAGTGTAGAAAAAGTATAAAAACATAACAGGTCTGAAACTTCAACCCACAGTCACCGAGAAGAGGGAAATGAGGGAGGTTGTGAGGAAGAGAGGGAAGGTCCCCCTGTACCCATATTTCCACCCCTTAGGTTCAGAATTGTGAGAATGTTTCTTAGCTCAGTAGGTTTTTGCTCTCAAGTTTCAGCTCTATGGGGAAAACATGGTTCAACAAATCTGAAACTTCGACCCACAGTCACCGAGAAGAGGAAATTGAGAGAGGTTGTGAGAAAGAGAGGGAAGGCTCCCCTGTACCTATATTTCCACCCCTAAGGTTCAAAATTGTGAGCTTGTTGGCTGGATGAATGGATTTTTGCTCTGAAGTTTCAAGTATCTAGGTAGAACGTGGTTAGTGGTTTTTTTAGTTGAAGAAAGACTCTTGTATTGAGCTTGAGGTGTTGCTCTCAGAGTCCAAAAAAAAATCCTCTATTTTGAATCTAATTGTAGCATTTATATTGAGTTTGGGGTGCTCTAAGTGACTAGTTTTTGGCCAATAGAAGAGGTTTTGGACCCCAAGGTGTTAAGCAAGTAGTAATTTTCAAGTTTGCTTTTGTTTGGATAAAAGGAAGGATTACTTTTATCATCATTAAGGGAAATGCTTGACTAAACCCTCATTGGCTCCTCATTTTTAGTTGTTTTAAACCATTGGGAGGCTCAACTAGATGAGAGCTAGCAGTTGTAGTTGGCCAATGAGAGCCAACCATTTTTTAAAGAAAAAAAAGGTTTGGGCAGAAACTTTGGGTCACAGTCACCCAAAGCATAAAAGCTGTTTTGGGGTGGAAATTTTGGATACAAGACCTCCTCCATGAGCCTGAGGTGCTACCAACATCCCTTGCCCACTTGGTAGCATGCATGGGCTGGGCTCATACAAAAGGTCCAAGGAACTGACCCATACCCTCCAAACCACACTCCCTTAATTTTCTCAATAAGTCGTATGGGCTTGGGCTAGGCTTAAAAGAATAAAATAAATTATAATACATGAATTGAGCTCACAAGGAAGTCGGGCTTGGTTTGAATCGGGCTTGTAGAAAATGTGTCGCGAAAATGGGTATCAACAACTTTTGTTCCAAACTCTTCATCTTTTCATCTTGAGAGGAAAATCGATTTCTCAAAAATTCATTCTTTTTATTAGATTCATTCAATCTCACAATCAATTCCTCTTTTTCAAGATTAGCCAATTTTAACTCTTCCTTGAATTTCTTAGCAATTTTCATAGATTTAAATAATTCCTTACGAAGAGTTTCACAGACGTCAATAAGATCAATAGAAACAATTGTGTAATTTATATTCAAAACATCACAAATATGAGTAGACATATACTTAAAATTATCGAAGGGATCAAGGATCTCACTCAGGACATTAATCCAATCAGAGTGAACCCGCTCTCATACCACTTATTAGTTTGTTTAGACCCCATAAAACAGATTATTTAACCTAATTAATTAACCAAGTGTTTAGTTAGGTTAATTATGAGATATAGCTTAAACAGTAATAGATCATATCATGCACAACAGTGGAAAAGTAAAGAACACACCGATATGATCATCCAAGAAGACCAATGAAATGAACTGTTTTAAAGTAAAAACCTTAGGAGGATTTGACCTAACTATCCTCAAGATAAATAAATCCACCAATAGATAATTGAATTTCTTACAAAAGATTTAACCCTAAATCTATTGCTACCACTAGTAGTAACTTACTGACATGACCACCTTCTAAAAAAAAAAAAACTTACTGACATGACCGCGTGCAAGTTCCAAATCCACAAACTCTTCTCTCTTCAATTTGTAGCACACAAACTCCCATACTTATGACTTTGAGATCCCACTCAAAGATTTTAGATCACCAGTTGTTGATCTTGTAGTATCAACTTCCACAATGCTGAATCTTAAGGTTCTTCAAAAAATATTACCAGTAGAAGACTTTAAAGAAATTTGGGTACAAAAACCCAAAATCTACAATTAGAGGCACAAGATGCATTCTTCTCTCTCTTAAAACCCCTCCTAGGGTTAGCTTATAATGTTCTTTAAATACTGGAAAAAATAGGTCATGATTTGGGTTTCAAACGGACAAGTTATGGGCTTTTTACTTTTTCTTATTTTTGCTAATTTGCGACTTCCGAGTGATTGAAAATTCTCTTGATCGATCGAAAATTCTCTTGATCAATTGAACTAGTCTAATTTTGTCCTTTTGAACTTGCAGCTTGTATGTTCTTTGAATTTTGACTTGCAGCACTTTGAGCATTGTCTAATATGACTTCATAGACTCTAAGATTTATATCTAAACAAGTTTTTGTTCATGGTTTGCCAATTATTCTAAACTTTTAGAACTTAACAACTAATCTAATGGGTAGTAGGTATAGAGGATGCAAACTAACACCCAATGTGTTATAAAAAAGATAAACAGAATAATTTTGATGTTAAAATTTCTCCATGGCCTTCCAAGCCAAGAATGATCCACTAGTGAATAAGCTAGAGTACAATAATACATGACAATCTAAATCTATGCTGCCTAATATACTTAATCCCTCCAAACTCCAGCTATCAATGGACTTTTAGAAATCTTGTTTCCACTAACTTCCCAGATCTCACAACATCAATTGGTTGCACCACCAATCCTTACCGACTGAAAATTGCTAAGCACCAATACTTTCCAATGCTCCAAAACACTCAACACTCATGATATGTGAAATTTGTGTTTGGGTAAATCTCTTCTCAAGGTGTGACCTCAGTGGCGATTGAAGGAGCATATGAAAGTCTGGTGGTAGTGATAGGAGATGGAGTTGACTCAGTTAGCTAGCTTGACCCGCTCACTAAGGAAGAAGCTTGGCTCTGCCACCATTCAGAGTGTGCAAGAACTGAAAGCAGAAAGTGCTGAGAAAACAAACCCAACTCCAAGCCAATATCCAGTACCCTTGTACCATTCAAATACAGTGGCTTATCCTGATCAGTACCCCTTGTACCATGCGGATGCAGTGGTTTCTGATCAACACCCTACCAATTGTGCCATTATGTAGACAGACATATTTGATGAATAATTATATATTGCAACCTGATCTATGATATGTACACATTTTGTCTTTGTTTTGTTCATGCTCCTGCATGTTTTTTATGTCTCCTACATGTTTTTGCTGAGGTGATATATAAAATAATATATGTATAAAAGCAAGGTATTGTGATAAGTTAATCCTTTTTTTAATGGCCAAAATAGCATGCCATATTATGAGGATAATGCTTCATGTGCCGAATTAAACTAAAATTTTCAATAACTAGATTTGTCATAATAATGCACAACTCTTTGACATTATTGATGCAGTGTTGAGATTCGATCTCTTCTCCGATCATACTCATTCTCTCATTCTTTTTTCTTTTTATTGCTGGGTTATACATTATTTCATTCACACATTACAATTGTGTCCCGATGTGCAGTAAGTGATTATCGTGAATCAGAATCAAAGTACTTCCGACCATATAATATATTATATATAAAATTATATTTTCAACCATATAATATATACTAGCCTTTGAGCACGCGCTCTCGCACGTGCTCAGAGGCTTTTCTATTTTTTGCGTATATTTTAATAATTTGCAAGGGAAAAAAAAAAGGAACACAGTTTGACGTCAAAGAAGAAAAATAAGTACCAAACAAATAGAAATTGTCATGTAGCAAGACAACCAAATACACATTGGTTGTTGGTGAGGAAATTGATGAAGCAGAAGGAGCCAGTGGCTTGAAATATCATCACGGCTACGGTGTGCCCTTCTTGATCTGGTGGAAGCATGATGTGAAGAGCACGGCTATGAAAGTAACATGTCTGTTAGATTCTAAGATCTTAGGGATTAATGTATTAGAACTTCAATATGTATTGTGTTGGCAAACCATGATCAAAACATTTAGTCTAGGTTTAGACTTGCTCAAAATTTGGTTTAATGTAAGTTTGAAATCGAGTAATTGCAGGAAATTACTGTTCTATTTTTGCACAGCTCGATCGATCGAAGAATAGACTCGATCGATCGAGAATTGTGCATCAGAAATTTTCTGCAGAATTTTAAGTCAGCCCAAACAGCAGTTCTAGCCCATTTTGGATTAGGGTTTCAGATTTACTTCTCCCACTATATAAGGAAACCCTAAGCACGTTTTTAAAGGCTTCTAAGAGAGAGAAGAGTGTGCCTTTTTTTGGATTTAGGGTTTGTACCCAAAAGCTCTCTAGAGTCTTTTTGTTTATGCTGTATGTGTGAATCTTTTGTAATATCTAGAGGTGTTTACCTTCGCATATACTTAGGGTTATCTAGAATCAAGATTATGTCAAGAACTAGATGATTGTTTAGTTGCTGCCATAATAGCTTAAAGGTATACAAGCGGGGGTGCTTGTGCTTACTAGAGAATCCAAGAAAGAAGGAGTTCGTGATCTCGGAGCTTGTACGTGGTCGTGTCAGTAAGTTCTACTGGTGGGTAGCAATAGGATGTTAGTGGTCTAAGTTGCTATTGTACAACTTTGATTCTTTCATAGTGGATTCAGGTTTACCTTGAGGATAGCTAGGTTAAATCCTCCCCAGGTATTTTACCGGTTTGGTTTTTCTGAGTCATCATATCATTGTATTCTTTATATTTCCGCTGCTTTGCATGATATAATTATATGATTATGTTAACCTAGATCTGAATAATAAACCTAAGTATTCACTTGGTTAATCAATTAGGTTAAACAATCTAGTTTTACAGGGGTCTAAATTCTAACAAGTGGTTTCAGAGCGGGTAGCTCTTTTTGTTTTAGATCTTTTGATTTAAGAGCTGATCATTGATCCTTGTTATCATGGATAATTTGAAGTGTCTTTCTGCTCATGTTTGTGATGATTTGAATAAAAAGGACACTGTTGTTTCTGTTGATTTTATTGATGCCTGTGAAACTCTTCGTAAGGAATTATCAAAATCTTTGAAAATTACTAAGAAATTTAAAGAATAGTTAAAATCGGCTAATCTTGAAAAAGAGGAATTGATTGTTAGATTAGATGAATCTAATAAAAATAATGAATTTTTGAGAAATCAAATTTCCTCTCAAGATGAAAAAATGAAAATCTTGGAAAAGAGTTAGTTGAATCTAAGGCTAAAATTAAAAATTTGACTAGTACCAAGCCTGCTATTGATAACAGAAGTGTTTTTGTTTCTTTTAAGCCTAAAGCTGAAAAGGTTTATATTCCTCCTTTCAAGAGGAATAATAAAGAAAAAGCTTATTTTGCTAGGTTACACAAAGGCAAAAGTTTTGATGTAGACGCTGAAGTTTCTAAACCTATGTCTAAACCTACTGTTAGAGAGCATAATAAAACTGTTTTTGTGGCTACTTGTCATCTTTGTGGTGTTGTTGACCATATTAGACCAAATTGTTCTTTGTTGAGGCAAAAACAAAAATCTGAGACTAGATTTGCTGTTAGGAATACTGATGTTCCTAAATTTGTTCCTGTTTGTCACTTTTGTGGTGTCTCTAGTCGCGTTCATCCTAATTGTCATGAATTGAAATTTAAATATTCTGTATTTCAATCTAGGATATGTGATGATATTTCCCCTGCCATAAGTCCAAATAAATTGTTTCGTATGCTTTGGAAAAATTTAAGCTTGTTGGCTTGTGAAAGGAAATTGCAGGATTTTAGTCTTTCTCAGAAGATTGGTGTAATCCTTCAAGTACACTCTGCTTCTCATGGATTTTCACCTACAAAGCCGAAGACTCATGCTATATGGGTGAGAAAAGATTCTCTAAGGTGAGTGTTACTTACTTGTCCAAGATTTAATTCTTTCAATTAATTGTGGACATGTTTTCTTTTAGTTTTTGGTTGTTTTATTTTCTTAGGTTGTTTTGATTATTCAAAAATCCAAAAACATTGAAAATTTTCGAAAAGACAAAAATATTTTATTTTGAGTCTTGTTTTATTTTTCTTGAGGATTACATGAGTTATAATATCTCTCTCTTGATTTAGAACATGCTTAACATTTTGGAGAAACTTGAATAGTATGTATTATATAAGTGCTAAGCTATTTCTGATTTTGTGTGAGTATGTACTAATTTGTACATGTACTCAAGGGTTTATTAAGAAATTAATATTTCTTGTTTGTGTACCCTCTATAGCTTAGTTAAGCACTTTCATGTATTGCATTTGCAATGTTCATTTAGCATAATGTGTGCTTTTTGTTTTTGGTCATAAAATTTTTTTAAAACCAAAAAGATTTTTATTTGTTTTATATTACATATCATGGATTTGTAATCAAGGTTGGCCATATTATCTTTACATAGCATGTTTATGTACCTTGTTTAGCTTGGATGAGCTTATTTTATTGCACTTTACTAGTTTGAGTTTTGTAGTGCATGTTGTGTTGGAAGATGTTTATAGTTTTTTATCACATGATCTTGATCTTGATCTTGAAATCACATGCCTTTGATTGTCAGACTTGATCTTAATGAGAAAGGCATAAATAACCATCTCACCACTGTTTACTAGCCAATCATGAACACCTTAGTGCATATCATAAGATTTTGTGCTCGAGAAAGTGTAGCACATGCACAAAAAGAACATAAGGTGTAGCCTCGGATTAAATGCTAAAATTGGTGTATACATTATTAGACTTTAATTAATTCAATCAAATAAAATTGGTGTGTATATTATCCCGGCTATTTTTAATAAGTTTCTGAACAATTAAAATTTGTGTGTATAATATGAGGCAAAATCAAGAAACTTACATGATTGCAAGCTTTTATTCTAGAAGATGTAAGAGTTATATGATATAATTCTTTAAGGGATAGTCTCTTTTAACTATATGTGATGGCTTTTGTAGAAATTGTGATTGATTACTATCTATATATCACCTCATATGTATCTCAAGTTTTTACTAGTTGCACACACTACACAAGTTACTCTTTGTTAAACTTGGCACATGTTATTGTGTGTGATCTTGTTATGGTCATCCAAGATTAATTTTTCTATGGTGTTGATACAAAATATGTTCATTGATTGATTTTTGATGACAAAAAGTGTAAAAATCTTGTTTTTGGAAAATCTAGGTTGAATATAGGTATTTTTGAAAAACTTTTGATCTCATACTCATGCATTTCATTCATAAAATACAATGCTTTGAGGAGTTTCTGCATAAAATTTCTCTGTTTTTCAAAAATTTAAGTTTTCTAGATTTTCAATTGATCGAAACTGTCTCTCGACTGATCGAAATTGCGTTAAAAATTTTAGTTAGCTTCTGTCTGACTCGATTGGTATTCAATCGATACTCGACCGATCGAAACTGAAAAATTTTTAGTTTTTCAATGTTTGACCAAATTTTTTTCATGCATCATTTGTGTTTAGGATTCACATGCATTGCATTGATTTTTGTATCCATCTTGCAGTTTTGCGGTCATATCTCTCATTGTTTTCACACATAAGATGCATACACTTTGCTAAATTGGGTACTCAACTTGATTTAAAAATTGATTGATTAATTTTTGAGTCCTTTGTACTTTCTAATATATGCTATTTTTCTGTGTGAACTATAGAAAATATTTTTTTTAAGAGATATAATGGATAATCAATGTGCAAATATTTTCTCTACTCATGCAACTGTTTATGGGTCACATAGTGTCAAGTTTGCATTTATTGAAAGAGAGAATATTTTTCTTCATGTGTATCCTCAACTTAATTTTTAAGTTAGGTTTGTGTTTTTAGTTTTCCCCACCTCCTATATTTCCCCAAAATTGTTTTTCCCAAAATTTGTTTTGTTTTTCCTATTTTTATAGGGGGAGAAAAGTTTTTTTTACCTTTGTTGTTCATAGGGGGAGTTGTCTCTATTTTCTATAGAATTATCTTGTTTTGTGTTCCCTTAATTCTCTATTTCCTCTTGTTCTCTGTTGAGTTGTTACGTTTTGTTTGAGTTTTCTTTGTCAATACGTGACAAAAAAGGAAGATTTAAATGAAATGTGGGAATATGTGTGGAAAATACAAGAATGTTCTGTTTAGGGAGCGTTGAAATTATTTTTGATGTATCTAACTTAGGGGGAGAGTTAGTTTGCATATTTGTTGTTTTACTATTTTTCTGTCACATATGCGTTTATGCTTTTGTTGAGTGTTTCAGGAATATACAAGTTGATTCAGTCATATTGCTGTCTACACTTGCAACTGATGGATAGTAGTTAGGTTGAATTGAGTTTAGTGCTTTTTAAATTTGATTGGGTTTATTTTTAACTTTGAGCATTTCATGTTTGTCACGTGTTTTTTCACGGATTGCCAAAGGGGGAGATTGTTAGATTTTAAGATCTCAGGGATTAATGTATTAGAACTTCAATATGTATTGTGTTGGTAAACCATGATCAAAACATTTAGTCTAAGTTTAGACTTGCTCAAAGTTTGGTTTAATGTAAGTTTGGAATCGAGTAGTTGCAGGAAATTACTGTTCTATTTCTACACGGCTCGATCGATCGAGAATCGTGCATTAGGAATTTTCTGCAGAATTTTAAGTCAGCCCAAACAGCAGTTCTAACCCATTTAGGATTAGAATTTTAGATCTACTTCTCCCACTATATAAAGGAAACCCCAAGCACATTTTTAAAGGCCTCTAAGAGAGAGAAGAGTGTGCCTCTTTTTGGATTTAGGGTTTATACCCAAAAGCTCTCTAGAGTCTTTTTGTTTATGCTGTATGTGTGAATTTCTTGTGAGATGTAGAGGTGTTTACCTTCATATATACTTAGGGTTATCAAGAATCAAGATTATGTCAAGAACTTGATGATCGTTCAGTTGCTTCCATAAGAGCTTAAAGATATACAAGCGGGGGTGCTTGTACTTGCTGGAGAATCCAAGAAAGAAGGAGTCTGTGGTCTCGAAGTTTGCACGTAGTTGCGTCAATAAGTTCTACTGGTGGGTAGCAATAGAATGTTAGTGGTCTAAGTCGCTATTGTACAACTTCGATTCTTTCATAGTGGATTCAAGTTTACTTGAGGATAGCTAGGTTAAATCCTCCCTAGGTTTGTTACCGGTTTGGTTTTCCTGGGTCATCATATATTTGTATTCTTTATTTTTCCGCTACTTTGCATGATACGATTATATGTTTGTGTTAACCTAGATCTGAATAATAAATCTAAGTATTCACTTGTTTAATTAATTAGGTTAAATAATCTAGTTTTACAGGGGTCTAAATTCTAACAATGTCATTATCACAAATACACATTTGAGGGACATTTAATGCTATGTTATACTTTTGAGAATCTACCATTGAAAAATTCTCTTCAAGTTATCAAGAAACTCCCAAATGCGACTTTGCCTTATCTATAGCCATTATTTTTTTTTAAAAGAAGACGAAGATGATGAAGGAGGAGGAGGAGAAGTATAACTTGAAACTAAAAAAAATTCCAGATAAGTAGTTCTTAAGAAGAAGTTAAAGAGCAGTTTAAATTACTAAATTTGAGAGTAAAGCAATTTGTTAGGAGTACAACATGGGGGAGCGGAATTCAAGTAGTTTGTTAGGAGTAAAATGTGGGAGTGGAATTCAAACGTGGTAGGTTTTTTTTTATAAATAAATTAAATGTCTCTTAAATATATGTAGTTCAAATTACTTTTAGAGACTTAATTATTTATTGTTTAGAGTAGTGCTTAATAAATTTAGGGGTAAGGTAAGTATGGGGGGAGTTTTTTAAGCTATTGAGAAGAAGTAGGAATTTATATCTAGTAAGACATTTCAATGTAGAAATAAGAATTTAAATCAACGTAAAAGTAGGAGTTTATTAGAAGCAGGAATACATTTCAACGCAGATGTAGGAATTTATTATTTTTGTCAATTTACTATTTTAACCCCATTTTTAAGTTTGAGGTAGGGGTATTTTTGACAATAAAAAAAGCAATAACTAACTTTCGTTTGTCAATTTACTATTTTAACCCCATTTTTAAATTGTTGGTTAATTATTTTATGGGTATTTTTGACAGGAAAAAAAGCAATAACTAACTTTCTGAATCCTCTTAATATATATATATATATATAATGTTAATAATTTTTTATAATTACCATTTACTTTAAATGTTGGTTTACAATATAGGTTTAATTAGTTCTAAATCACTTGTAATCGAATAAAAGATTAGGGTTTGAATTCAACTTATATCCAAAGATTAAGGGTTCAAATTCAGTTTATATCAAAAATTAATTTGTGTTTGAACTTGGTAAAGAACAATCATTATCAAGCATATCTACAAGCTAAAACTCTATTGAATTTATAAACATTAACTTACACTATTTTTTAAAAAAGAAATTCATTATACCAACCATAAATCCATTTGGTTATACATTTTGAAAGACTAAAAGAGTTTTTCTAAAATTCAAAACTCTATTTTGCGACCACTACAGTTTTTCACCATCATCACATCAAATTCATTACAAGATATATACTCTTTATTTCTCCAAAAAAAAAAAGAAAAGAAAAGAAAAGAAAGACATATACTCTTTAAATATATTTACATTGATGCTACCACCTCCTGTACTTATGGATGGTGATAGACTGATAGTTACTAATGCAAGTGCTAGCTGGAAAACAAAAGTTTTGACGAAGAAAATGGAGTGCAATAAGAGCGATTGGGTTAGAGTTGATTGACAATTTCAACGTAATTGTTAGATGGGCAAAAATTTTCCTTTGGACGGGTTTGGACTTTGGAGGAAACATTTGTCCTTGTTAAGCTTTGTTTCTATGAGAGTTGGCCCACTTTCAAAGCACACTCTCTTACAAAGTAACACAACACATTCCTTTGATTTGAAATTTCTGAGACTTTTAATACTTTAGAAAAAGAAAGGCTTTGCTGGAAAACTCTAATCAAAATTCACTTTACTTGAACCCATCGAAACACAAATGAAAAGTAGGGTTAATGTTTGTGAGAAATTCGGGTGAATTTTTTTGTATCCATAGACATATCAAGGATCCTTGTCTATATAAGAGGTCGACTCTAGAGGGATATGTATTCAAGCATGCTCAATGGAGACATTACACACAAAATATATATTAATGACATGTTTGGTATGCAATTATGGATCATGTAATGGAGCACATAATAACTAATAGCTAGGTTCTTTGGTTGCATTTTTATTATAAAGAATAATAATTCATTGGTGATAGATTTCCTTAAACTTCAGAATAGTTTTTTCTTTCTAAAATGATTGTAATAACTATACCTTATAATACATGTAGCAGCTTTTAAAAGTATTATATTTTTTTTTTTAAAAAAATACAACCATTCCATATGTTCTTTCTTTTTAACAAAATTTTCATATGTAACAACAAAATTTATGTATAATTATAAGTATAGTCATTCTATTACAACATACTTTATTCACAATAATAAAAAAATTACTATTCTTAATGTAATCTTGTAAACATGCTCCAAATATATATACAGTCAGTTGATACAATCTCCCTTTTTATTATTGTGTTTATCTTCAACATCGAACATTAATGATTGGAAAAATAAAAATTGAAACGTGGTTTGAAAAGCCAATGCTAGAGCATATGAAGGCTTAATTGAAAAAGCTAGATAAAGCACACGTACGTTGGGACCACGATTTTTTTTTTTTTGTTGAAGGAGAGAGATAATTGTATATATAGGGAAAGAATCATACTTAAGCAAAAAGCAAAAAAAGAAAACAAAAAGAAGAAAAACTTGCACATCTTCTAACCATATTCGACAATGGCTTAAATGTTGAGCTGATCGAGTCAAGAAAATGGGTAAAGAAAAGTGTGCGAAACCAATGAAAAATTGAAAATACCAACTTTAATCGTGTTTGCCGTAAGATTGAAGAAGTTTAATATTGACCAAGAGCAAATCAACCTCAGCAATAACATCAAATTAAAGGACTTTGTGTAGTGTTCAAAATTATATCGACTTAATTCTTGCTTCTGCTAAAGTAGTCAAGTATAAATTAATGTGCCGTTTGTCTCCATAGAAGAAAAAAAGAATGATGGTCAAAGACTTGCTTTCTTTGTTCTCTGACATCTTCTTCTAGATAGGGATCAACATTTGACCTCTTTTTTTTTGGTTGCTAAACATCAATATTTAACTTCTATTTGACACTCCTAGGTCACATGAAACAACATGTTGTAATTTAATAGCCAAAAAAAAGAAAAGAAAAAACAACAACAACAACAACAACAACTTTGCAAATTGACATAGACCTCTTATAATTGAGAGTTTAATAACTATGATTATAATTAATAGATCTCTTATAATTTGACATGGCAACTTTAAAAAAAAAAAGTTGTCATGTCACTTTAATTGCATATTTTTATTAAAAGTTATCATATTGTTTAGTTTATAAGGTGTAATTTGTATAATACTTAATTAATTAGCATTGCTTTATCTTTTTTTTTTTTTTTTTTAAAAACAATCCTTAGCACCGCTTAACTTTCCATGTTAACTACCTTGCAAGGCATCCCAATCAAGTGAGTCAATTTCGTACTAAAGGCTGCTTTAGTTTAGCCAAGAGAACGAAATATTTCAATACCAATTGATACTGATGTACCGTTTCGGTATTACTACTATTTATATATTTTTATACATAAATATATATATATATATATATTTGTATTATATATGTAAGTATAAATGTATTAAAGTTTATGTTTATCAACACAAAATTTAAAATCCACATATTTTATAAGCCTACATATTAGCTTAAGTACATTAACCAAAATATTAGATTAAAAAAATATATTTTTTTAATAATTTTTTTTTTCAATTTTTCATTTTTTATATTGTACCGGCCGAAACGCCAACACCAGCTGGTACAGACCAATATAGCCGAAATAGGGTGCTACAACTCGAGATTTTTTCCGATACATTTTGGAGGAGTACTAATACCGATTTAATGGCCAATACAGTATATTTTCTCGATACAACCAATAGGCCAAGTACTGGAACAGTATCTGAATGGTATTGACTTCCTTGATCCTCATTCTTTATTATTAAGGTTTAAGGAAATTAAATGCTAAAACCATTATCAATTTTATACTTTTAGTATTAAAAACTTATAAACTTATATGGCAATAAATATGATAATTAATACAACATGATCAAGATCATAAATGTAATTTCATAATTACATTTTTTTGTATTTAGAAATTGTAAACTCAATAATATATATATATATATATATATATATATATATATATATATATATATATATATATATATATATATATATATATATTGTTCACAAGGACAGCCCAAGACAGTTTGGGGCTAAGGCAAAAATGCCCTATTTATATCTAAATATCACTTGAATAATATTTAATTTATTTTTTATATTATAATTTTTTATTCAAATCTATTATTAATTTTTATATTTTAATATGGCTAATTCAACCAGAGTGAACTAGTGATACTACAAAATTTTACTATATCGATTTTATAAACTAATGTGTCACCAATAAAGAAAAAAAAAGTTATTCGAACATATTTATTATATTTTTCAAGTGGTACCTATCATATTCTTTTCATATCAATTTGTAATTTTTTTGTCGTAAAATTTTAATGGCTATAGAATTTTTCATTCACTTAATAGTGATTGATTTGGAGTTCTATTATTATTTTTTTTTTTTTTTTGAGAAAATGCTAAGATTATTATAAAAGAATAAATGAATATTGAATCACTTCTTGTTATCGGTAATATATCAATTTATAAGTTTTATTCAGTAAAACTCATAGTATACTAACATAACTCTAATTTTTGGACTTCCTTAAGAGTGAAAAAATGTACATGTAACTCATATTTTTAATTTAAAAAAAATAATAATAAAAAAAAACCCCAATCCTGCACCCATATTTGGGGGCCTTTAATTTCTATGTTAGGGCCTAAAATGGTCTAGGCCTAGGCCGGCCCTGATGACATGACTCTATTATTGATCACCGTTGCCTGTCAATTCTTAAAATCTTCTCTCTTCACGAAGACTACCCTTCATGAAACCATGGATATGCATTGAGAATTTCATGTTTTTCTTTTTTGGGCTTTGAAAATCTTTAATGCATGGGTAGCACTTTGCAAAAGTTGTAGACCCATCCTGTTTAAGAATGAAGCTTTCACATGTGGTCCACTTTCTTCTTTCACAATCACAGGATAGCCATCAACTTAGACGAGGTCCAAGATTCTGCAGTATGTATATGCTCTAAATAATGGACACATATATATACACTATCAAACCAAATACTGTAACTTGCATCCTTCTTATACCTGAGGAATACCAAATACTGAAAATCCTGCGTTTATTTTTCTGGAGTGTGAGTTATTTCGCCAGTTAACAGTTCTTTAAATTTACACTTTATGATCATGCCTAGTCCTTGATGTGATTTTATTTTGAAATTAACTTCCAAAACTAAGCTTGTTTTCTTTTTAAATTTCTCAATTTACTAGGATATATCATATTCATCGAAAAATACCACTGGCAGAAAGCATGGGGGAGGACTTGAGCTTGAATCTCTCACTTTTCTTCCGCCCTTGACTTGAAGCTTATGTTTTTAGGGGTGTGTGTGTGTTTGTTGGGGGGGGGGGGGGGGTAGAGTCTTATATTAAATAATGATGAGAAGAGAGAATAGTTTTTTTTTTTTTTTTTAATTTATAAAGAGTTATAACTAATAGTGTTTGCTTCTGGCAATAGTTCTTTGTCATCGGATCAAGAAACAAGTCAGTTTTTTGTATAAGCGGAGATCAAACTTCAAACCTCTTATACAATCATCAGAGACTTTACTAGTTAGAATAACATAGTTGAACCTAAATTCATAGGTTTAAGTTTTTTGGTTCAAGTGATGTCTATTAACTACTCAATTGATGCTTATCCAAAAAATTTTATAAAAACATTATTTAGTTGATGGCTCCTTAAAGTGCTATCTCCCCAACAATTCTTGATGGCTCCCTCTATATATATATATATATATGAGTAGTCACTTAGATTCAAGGGATTCAAATTTCACAAGTCTTAAGAATCCAAAAGATGATTAACCAAGTCTGTGATCTTTAAGGCTTATTGAGCCTTGTAAAGTATCCTCATAAGGGGGGACCTAATGTACTCTAACACTTGACTTAATCAAATAAATATAACCTTCTTTAAGACATTCATAATCATCATTGTTTCTACTTTACATTGTGTATTTGTTGTTCCTTCATTTTGCTTGGCCAGTATATATATATGGGTTAGGTTCAAGTTACACCTGATGTAACTCTAAACAATGTTACACCAACCAATAATTTTTAATTGGATGCAAATTTTGACAAATCCACCGTTAGATTACATTATCTTCGTATATTCTCCATGCTTGCAAAATTTCAAGGTGATCAAAGATCAATAGCCATGTCATCAATCAATTATTTAAATTCAAGTTTTTGTAGTTAGAAATAATGCATAAAAGATTAGTTTGTAAATCGAATGGTAAATTACATTTCATTGACATGAAATTTGGCATGCATGTTAAGAACACATAAAACATGTAATTCAGCGGTTGGATTTTCAAAATATGAATTCAATAATAAGTTATTGAGTGGTGTAACATTGCTTAGAGTTACACCAAGTGTAACTTGAACTCAACCCTATATATATAATGGAGTTTATTTGTCTTGTGCACAGATTGGTTCATATAACGGCCTAAGTGGGTCGTGGTGAGCCAAGCCCAGTTCACCCAACACTTACCCGTCCCTCTTGGTGACCCAAGATCCCATATCAGCACTAGGCATGGGAACTATAAAAAAGGACAACAATTAAAAGAATCAAATAGATTATCTCGAATGCCATTGGTGTGTAGAGCCTCTAAGGGAAAGGGGAATAAGGTGCCTCTAAATCAAAATTTCCTTCATACATATGCTAGTCAGTAATTACGTAATGCACAAAGAAGTTCAGTATCTTATATGCATGAAGAAGTTCAACAAAAATTAAAATTAGATCAATTCTTTATCTAGTTTATTTGTTTCTAAATATTGAAATAATATTTATGGTGATAATTATTAGGGATTTGTCATGATTGCGCTTGTATATAAAATTATTTATTATAATATATAAAAAGAAAATATGATGTGACAATATTTTAATAAATAGTACAAATATAAAAGGATATATCTAGAAACTTAATAAAATCTAAACTGAAGTAAAATATATAATAGAATAATGATGTGAAAAAATGTGGACTTCTTGAAATGATTTTATCAACGCTATAAAGTTAACAAAAAGTGAAAGGCTTTGATGAGGCAGAAATAGAGTAGGATAGTTTCTAGTTTTGGGATTTACCATGCTAACTAATTATTCGAGCATTCTTTTAAAACAGCCCACAATCTTGTCCCAAACTCTTAATTTTTCAACCATATATAATTAGAATTGTTAATGTGTATTGGGTTGTGGGCTTTAAGCCCACCTTGTTTACTTCTATAGCACTCTTACTTGTACTACACACATCAGCCTCCTATATAAAGGCACTCATGTATATTCTTTTATTTGTGAAATACAATACTATTCATTCAGTATTTTTAACATGGTATCAGAGCCACTGCTCTGACCTTTTCTTAGCAATCTTGTCTTTATTGGTGTTACTCCATTTTCAACATCGCTTCCGCCGTTACAACAACTGTCGTAGCCTCTCGCCATTGAACCTTTGATGTCTCCCAGCCGTCGTCCTTGGGTTCCGGACCTATAGCCGCTGCCGTTGAGGAGTCCCACACCTCAAAGACCACTGCTCTTTTCATCACCGCTACGAATATGGCTCCGATTAATTTTTTGCAGGTACCACTGAGATCGTCTTGCACCGATCTACACACTCGTGGAAGCCTCACAACCATCGGAGACCACACGAGCCCTCACATGGCGCCCAAGAAATCTGCATCGAAGACATGCGCCACACACATTGCTAAAAGAATTTGCATCTTCTTCCATGCGTCTGCACAGCAACCTGCTGACGTCATCTCTGACGTCATCCTACTTACATTAGCCGCCGCGTCAGCCCTAGCTTACGTCAGCTAACGTCATTAGTCGCATCATCTTGTTGACTTTGGCCATTGACGTTTTTAGGCAGGTTTAACTGTTGACTTTTTACCAAAGTTGACTTTTGTAGTCCAAGTGCTCCTTGCCTAGTTTTTCATGTAAATTTCATTTTTGCACTCTATTTTTGCATATTTTGCTTTTAAATGAAGACTAAGGACATGTCTTATTCTTCTTGCAATAATTGTCAACGACAATCCAACAATTGTTTTTGCAATTTTCGCAAATATCTTGGCCATAATATTGAGACTTACTATCATCGCAACAAATTAGCTGTTTCCATTTCTGCTACTACTGTTGCTAACACTGAGAGTGTCCAACCAATGGCTCCCATCTCTACATAGTCTAAGTCTTCTGAATCCACTTTCACCATTTTCACAACTGACCTTAAAAACATCATCGCTAATACTATTCGTATGGTTGGTAATACATCTTATTTCTCTTCTCTCTTAGCTTTATCTAGTATATCTCTTTCCTCTTGGCTTATAAATTTTGCTTGTTGCAACCACATGACACCGCACTCATCCTTATTTTCTCAACTTGATCTCGCACCACACCCTTTTAATATTTGCACAGCTAATGGTTCCACAATATTTGATCATAATATAGGTTCTATCTTGACCTCCAACCTCTCGATTCTTGGGGTCTTTAATGTTCCTAACCTTTCTTACAATTTATTTTTTGTGGGACAATTAGTTGAGTTGGGTTATCGCATTACCTTTAATTATTCTAGGTGTATTGTGTAGGATCCGAGGAAGGGACAAAAGCTTGGGACCGGTCCCAGAGTTGGGTGTATATTTCTCATGGACAACCTTTATCTTCAACTTGTTGCTCCCGTTTCTGTTTCTGCTGTAGCTTCTTCTATTCCTTCTCTTGCATTTTGGCATACTCGACTTGGTCATGCATCTTCCTCTTGGGTACAACACTTGGCTTCTAGAGGTTTGTTAGGTTCAATGTCCATAAAAAATTTTGATTGTGTTTCATGTCAATTAGGAAAACAACCAGCTTTGCCTTTCAATACTAGTGAATCTATGTCTACTGATACCTTGGACCTAATTCATTCTAATGTCTAGAGGCCTTCCTCTGTCTCTAGTATTGGTGGATCTCAATATTTTGTTTTCTTTGTTAATGATTATTCCTGCTATAGCTGGATTTTTCATATGAAACATCGTTCTAAATTATCGCAATTATATTCTAATTTTGCAAAAATGGTTGAAACTCAATTTTCCAAACGTATCAAAAATTTTCGATCTAATAATGCTTCTGAGTACACTCAATATGCTTTCCAAGTTTTTTGCATTCCTATGGCACTGTTCATCAACTAACTTGTTTAGGTACCTCTTAGCAAAATGGTTAAGCTGAACGAAAATTTCGTCATATTCTTGACACTGTTCATACTCTCCTTCTCTCTGCCAAAGTTTCTGCTCTTTTTTGGGGTGAAACTGCTCTTCATACTATTAATCTCATTCCAAGTCCTATTACCCAAAATCAAACTCCATATGAACACCTTTTTGGGTCACGTCCAAACTATCACCACCTTCGCTCCTTCGGTTTTACTTTTTTCATTCTTCTTCAACCAAATGAGCATGACAAACTTAAGCCTCAGTCTAGACTTTGTTATTTTCTTGGCTATGGTGAAACTCAAAAGGGGTATCGGTGTTATGATCCTGTCTCTCATCGTCTTTGCATCTCCTACAATGTTGTCTTTTGGGAACATAGCTCCTTTGTCGAGCTTTCTCACTTTCGTGCCTCCCTATCTACCTCCTCTGTCTTGGAACTTTTTTCAGATGAGCCACATATTCCTTCTATAGTCCCTCCTATAGAATCCTCTATCAAACCACCAAATATTTTTTATGCCTCTCTTGGATCACCCTCTAATGAATAGGTGGAAGATGAGCCAGCCAACCCTAAGCTTGGGTCCCCTGCTCCTTCTCCGCATGAAGATCTTGCACAAAACATTCCACCTCGTCACTCAACTCGGGTAAGATCAATTTTTGTACATTTACTTGACTATCATTGTTATACTACCCTTGCTACACTGCACAAGCCTCACACCTATTGTGAGGCCTCTATAGACCCTTTATGTTAGATTGTAATGAAAGAGGAACTTGATGCATTATTTAAAAACTATACTTGGGATTTGGTGACTCTCCCCCTTGGGAAATCTATGGTTAGTTGTAAGTAGATCTACAAGATCAAGACTTGCTCTAGTAGGTCCATTGAGCGCTATAAGGCTCATCTTGTTGCAAAAAGTCTTACACAGAAGTATGAGATTAATTATGAAGAGACCTTTGCTCCGGTTACTCGTATTTCACCTGTTCGTGCCCTCTTAGCTATTGTCACTGCTAGTAAATGGGACCTTTTTTCAAATGGATGTCAAAAATGTCTTCCTTAATGGGAATTTAAGTGAAGAAGTTATATGCAACCTCCTCCTGGTCTCTCTATTGAATCAAACAAGGTTTGTTGCCTTTGACGTGCTCTTTATAGCCTTAAATAAGCTTCAAGAGCTTGGTTTGCCAAGTTCAGCTCCACTATCTTTCGCTTGGGTTATACTACCAGTCCTTATGATTCTGCCTTATTTCTTCGTCGCATTGATAAAGGCACCATTTTGCTTCTTTTATATGTGGATATGATCATAACTATTGATGAACTCAATGGCATTTAAGACCTCAAGTATTTTCTCAGTTAGCAGTTTGAGATGAATGATCTTAGACATCTCAGCTATTTCTTGAGTCTTGAAATCACTCATTTCACATATGGTCTTTATAATACTCGAGACAAGTATGCTTCTGAACTTTTGTCTCGAGCTGGACTCACTAATAGCAAGACTGTTGACCCGCCGGTGATCACCAGTTATGATATGATCATAACTGGTGATGACCTTAATAGCATTCAAGACCTCAAGTATTTTCTTAGTTAGTAGTTTGAGATGAAAGATCTTAGACATCTCAACTATTTCTTGGGTCTTGAAATCACTCATTCCATATATGGTCTTCATATTACTCAAGACAAGTATGCTTCTAAACTTTTGTCTCGAGCTGGACTCACTAATAGCAAGACTGTTGACACTCCGGTTGAACTTAATGCGCATCTGACTCCCTCGTGGGGGAAACCAATATTTAATCCTTCTCTTTACAGACGATTGGTTGGCAGTCTAATTTATCTCACTGTCACTTGTCCAGACATTTCCTATGATGTTCACTAGGTGAGCCAGTATTTGTCTGCTCCATGATCGACTCACTATGCTACTATTCTGTGCATTCTTCGATACCTGAAGGGCACTCTCTTCCATGGCATTTTCTACTCAACTTAATTTCCTCTTGTTCTTCGTGCATTCTCTAATGCTGATTGGGCGAGAGATTCCATTGATTGCAGGTCCACCACTAGTTATTCCTTTCTTTTTGGTTCTTCTCTAATTTCTTGGCGAAACAAGAAACAAACCTTTATGACCTGCTCCAGTACTAAAGTAGAAAATCGTGCCCTTGTTGATACCACATCTGAGCTCCTTTGGCTATGATGGCTTTTTAAGGACTTAGGTGTGTCCACATCCTCTGCTACTCCTCCTTATTGTAACAATCAGGGTGTCATTCATATTACTCACAATGATGTCTTTCATGAACGGACTAAACATATCGAGACCGATTGTCATTTTATCTGTTATCATCTTTTCCATGGTACTCTTACGCTATTCTCGATCTCCTCTAAAGATCAACTTGCAAATATCTTCACTAAGTCACATCCTAAGGGACACCATCGTACTTTGGTTGACAGCCTCAAGTTGGTCTCACACCCACCTTGAGTTTAAGGTGGGCTGTTAACATGTATTGGGTTGTGGGCTTTATGCCCACCTTATTTACTTGTATAGCACTCGTACTTGTACTATGCACATCTGCCTCCTATATAAAAGCACTCATGTATATTCTATTATTTGTGAAATACAATACTATTTATTCAGTATTTCTAACAAGAATATTAAAATAGAGTAAAACCAAAATGACTTGTACGTTTTTCCATGACTAAACAAAAATTTCAACCAAAAAAAAAAATTTAATAATGCTCTTTTCTTTTACACTCTGCTTAGGGGACTAAAATGGGATAGTTAATGCTTTTCTTTTATAATTCACTTTTGCAAGTTGCGACTAGTGGTAGAACCATGTTGTAGTGCAGTACTCATTGACCTTCCCAATTTCTCTTCATCTTTTCCCCAACGTTTTTTAATTTCCTTACCACTCATCTTTTAATTGATTTCCTTTTGTTAAAGACAAAAAAAAAATAATAATAATAAAATAAAATAAAAATCTCAATTCTCAATTATATTTGATTTTATTCATAATAGCATTATTACTTCAATATATTGTGATAAATTCATGTTTTTTTAAATTTAACTGATTTTACCAAGAATTCGAATTCCTTTGTTATTCACTCTGATTAAAATTTAACTTTATAGTTTAAATGTGCCCAAGTTAAAAATTATTGATACAGTCTTCAAAAGAAAGATATTGACAATTTTATTAGACATTTGAATTCTACCGTTAGAAATTTCAATTCCAAAAATAAAAAAAGAAGTCCTAAGCCTCCTCAGAGTTTTTGCACATAATTTGGTTTTCTATATTGAAAAGGAAATTATTTATATGTTCAAATTTTATAATTGATGATTTTAGCTAGTTTTCTAAAAAGAAGAAGGTAGGTGGGAATCTATAGTTTTGTGTTTTTATTTCCTTTTATTTTTATTTAATACTTCCATATATGACAGGTAATAGGTGTTTTAAATTTTTCTTAATCGTAAGTCTTAACACATATTTATGAAGTTTAATAAACACTTTTTTTAATAAATATATTAATTTATAAAATACTCCATATTTACATCTTGAAGACTTGAACTATGTTTTAATTTTTTTATACTACTATATAATATATAGTATATAAAAAAGAAAAAATAAATTATCATATTTTAATTTGATCTCCAAAAGTATATTTTTAGCTGGAGCACCTAAATCCTTATATCATGACTAGGCAGATGCCTCAATGACAGACTCCCATCTATGGGGTGTTCAAAATAAATTGTGATGTTAGTGTTACGGTCTCAAATAAATTAATATGTACTACTGTTGTGAAAAGGGATTGAAATGGCAAAGTAATTGTTGCTGGCACAAGGGTGGAAGGTAACACTACTGTGTGTGCAATTGAGACAAAAGGAATTAGATGGGCAATGCTACTGAGTTAATAACTAAATTTGAGGGAAGTAGCCATCGAAGGAGACAAAAAGGTTTGTACACATAGATTTTATTAGCCCAAACACAAATCATCTGTACTACTTTTTGTATTACATTTTATGTTTCACCAATCATGATATGACATGTATTAATTTAGAAAAAAAATGAAAAAAAAAATAATGGCATATCATGATTGGTGAAACATAAAATGAAGAGTAATTCTTAAGTACTCATGGGATAAGAGAATGATACTCTCTCCTTTCACATTCATGGTGGGATTCACTCATTAAATTCATGGCGGGATTCAGCATGAATGTGAGAAGAGGGAACATTATTTCTCATACTCTAAGAATATCTAAGAATCTTCCTAAAATGAAACAGAAAACGTGATACATAGAATTTATATTAATGTGAATTAAGGGTTTGTTAATGAATTTTCCTTATCTAGTCAATCTGTGAATGTGATCAAGAATGACGCTTTGACTTCATTTTTTTTTTAAGTAAATTTTTAGCCCTGCCACGCACTATATATCTTCCCCGATAGAGACTTTCTGTAGAGTTTATTTAGACCCCTTTAACACACAATTAGATTAACCTAGTTAACAAGCCAAGTTATTACTTAATCCAAATTCCAGATCTAGGTTAACACAATCATATAATCATATCAATGCAAAGTGCGGAATATAAAAACACAAAGATATGATGACCTAGGAAAACCAAACCGGTAAAAAACCTGGGGAGGATTTAACCTAGCTATCCTCAAAGTAAACCTGAATCCACTATGAAAGAATCGAAGCTGTACAATAGCGACTTAGACCACTAACATCCTATTGCTACCCACTAGTAGAACTTACTGACACGACCACGTGCAAGCTCCGATACCACGGACTCCTTCTTTCTTGGATTCTACAGCAAGTACAAGCACTCCCGCTTGTATATTTTTAAGCACTTATGGCAGCAACTGAATGATCATGAAGCTCTCAAAGAAATCTCCTACTTGATAATCCCAAGCTTGTGTGAAGGCAAGCACCTCTCAAATCTCACAAGAGATTCACACAAACAGCAATATGAGCAACACCAAAAATGTGACTAGGGTTTGCCTTTTATATCTAGGGCAAAACATAAAACCCTACATGTCATATGGGCTTAGGGCTGAGTTGGAAAATCTGCAGAAAAAATAATATGCACGACTTACGATCGGTCGAGTCTAATTCTCGATCGATCGAGTCAGACAAAAATGCATAGTAACTTCTGCAGTTAACTTGATTCCAATTTTACATAAATCACATACTTTAAGCAAGTCTAAGACAAAACTAAACACCTGTTTTGATCATGGTTTGCCAACAATATATATTAGAGTTCTAATACATTAGTTCCTAAGTACTTAGAACCTAACAAACTCCCCATTTGGCAATCCGTGACAAAACACAACTAAAAGCTCAAAGTTTACAAAGAAAAGCCCTTTACAAAAATATGCCCATTATAACAAATCCAATTCTAACTATTATCCATTAGTTACAAGTGTAAACAGCAGCTCAATTGAATCAACCTGTATATTTCCTGAAATACTAAACAAAACATATAAACGTATGTGTGGAAAATACAAGTAAATAAAAATAACATTCTTGATTTCACAAAACACAAAATATAGACAAATATCAATGATATCAATGAATAACTCATAATCATAAGTTTATAAGCAGTGATATAAGAAAACTCCCCCTAACATGAATACATTAAGAGCCAAAAACAATAAGTACACAGTGAAGCACCTAGATACAATCTAATCTCCACAGGCTCTCAAAGAACAAAGTCTCAAGCTCTCCAAAAACAAAACTCCCCCTAATATACATATACAATCTACTCCCCCTTTTTGTGACGGAATGCCAAAGAATAAATCAAAATCCATCATCAAAAGGAGGCGACGAAGACGAACGTCTAAGAAGCGCCAAGTCAGCTCGCAAAGCACGGATCTCGTCCAGAATGTCCACCAAAATTTGACCATGAGCCGCCTAAACGGTCACGACAGACTCTAACGTACGACAAATGTCAAAATCATCCGAAGTCAATGGCAGAGGAACATCAGCAGTATCTTCTCCAACAGGATCAGCAGACTCCTCACTAGAAGAAACACCTGTAGAAGAAGAAGGGGGAATGGTACCAGAAGACTCAACTTTAGGTCGTTTAGAGCACTCTCTCATTTGAGCAGCCATCTGCCTAAGGAAAGTGGCACCGATGGGAGCAATAACATGGACGGGCTCAGAAATGGGGAAGTCGGACAAACCTAAAAACAACAAAATTCTATGAATGAAAATAGGATGAAAAAGAGCATGAGCTGTAGAGGAACTCTTATAAACTTTGTTCAAAGAACGAAGAAACAAATGAGGAAAACTAATAGGAGCATCTGTAACAAGAGCATACAAGAATACATATCGCTCCAAAGGAATGGTGTGCAGATGGGAAATAGGCCACAAGGAATGACACGCTATCCTAAAGATATGATAGGTAGACTCAGTGAGCTCAACAGAAGTGATTCGAGGATCAGAACCCCACCGAATAGCAGTACCAATGACGTAGGACATGATGTCGTCTAGGGGAGGAGACACATCATAGAGATAAACAGGATGCTGAACAAGAGGCAACCCAAGAGCATTAGCCACTACCGAAGGAGTAATGGTATACTCATCACCACGAATCCAACTCCTCACAAGAGTGCTGGAATCATAGGAGTGAACAGAGAGGTTCGAATAGAACTCTCTAATCAAGATGGCTAGAGGAGGAGAATCAAAATCCAAAAGAGACAACCAGCCTCGACGCTCAAATTTTGCCCTAATGGTAGGATCAATCTCATCTAACAGAACCCTACGCTCAGCCCAAATCTTTCTCTTAGTGTTAAGGGTCTCAAAGGTCTCTTGGTGCTTCGCACTCTCAAAGGAAGGATCAGAAGTAGAGGTGGATGACCTATTGGCTCTAGTCTTCCTAGGCATGATGCTAAAGTATGAAATAGAGACACAGGAGAAAGAACAAAAGAGAAACACAAGGGCAGACTGTAGGCTAGCACAACAAAAAAAAACTATATGATGCATGAACAAATAAATGTCATGATGCATGCTCTAATGCAGCGACAATAAGTTCAAAAGTTGAAGTTTAGAATCACAAAATTGGCTTGAGCATAGAGTTTAAAAAAAAAAAAAAAAAAACAAAACAAAACAAAAAAAAACTCCAAAATTTTGAAAAACCACTTGTAGAAATTTTACTCAACTGACCAATTGATCATCACACAAGGTAGAAAACAGTTTAGAATGATCAATTTCATCAAACTAATAAGCTAATTTCATCAATCAAACTCAATTTGAACAAAATCCCCAATTTAGATAAAAAAAACAAGCCCTAGAATTTTCAATTCTTCACAAAACACCAAATTAATCAAATTAAACACCATGGATCATGATGATAGCATTGTGGGACAAAAACCCATTGATCAATTTCAAAAAATAAGGCTTGAAACATCAAAAACCCCAAAATTTTCTTAGGTCCGAAAATATCCCCTAAAAACATGAATTTATGCATGAAATATGAAATAAAATGCAAAAGGAATGGTAGAAAGGTCTTACTGGCCTTTGGAGAGAAAAACCTTGCAAAAAGAACGGAGGAAAACAAAAAAATTTGATGGAAGCCTTGACCAGTTTGTATAGAGAGAGAAAAGTTGAAAAAACTTTTTGAAAAGTGGATGAACACGTGAGAAGAAATCTCTTTTAACAAAGTCTCTATACGATTTTTGATCGATCGAAAAACAGATTCAATCGGTCTAAAATGCTTCGATTGATCGAAAACCAATCGAGTACCGATCGAAACAGACAGTGGCTGACTAAAAAATTTAATCGCAATGTCGATCAATCGAAAAACATGTTTAACCGGTCGAAATTCTGGAAAAAATAGTTCTTGAAGAAATAAACATTTTTATGCAGAAACTCCTCAAAGTATTGAATTTTATGAATAAAATGCATGAGTATGAAATGAAATGCTTTTCAAAAACACAAGTTTTGAACCCAGTTTCCCAAAAATATAGATTTTCAAACATTTTCCTTGAATTCTCAAGCATCAAAATAATTTTGTAAAATACTCAAGGCTTTTTCAAATTTGGTTAATCAGACCAAAAACACACACAATAACCTGTACAAAGTTTAGCAAAGGATAACTTGTATAGTGTGTGCAACTAGCAAAAAACTTGAGATACATGTGAGGTGATATGTAAGTAAAAATCAACCACAAACTCTTCAAAATTCATCACAAAGAATTTGAGAAAGACTATTACCTAAAGAGTTACATCATATAACTCTCACATCTCCTAGATCATAAGCTTCCAATCATGTAAGTTTCTTAAGTTTGCCTCATAATGTACACACAGATTTTAAGATTTTCAGAAACTTATTAAATAAAAGCCGGGATAATGTACACACCAATTTTATGTATTTGATTTTTGCATGAAGTCCAATAATGTACACACCAATTTTAAGCATTTAAACCGAAGCTACACCTTATATTCTTTTTGTACATGTGCTACACTTTCTTGAGCACAAAATCTTACGATATGCACTAAGGTGTTCATGATTGGCTAGTGAACAGTGGTGAGATGGTTATTTATACCTTTCTCAAAAGGGTTAAATCCGTCAGCCAAAGACTTGTGAAATCAAGATCACGGCAAAGTAGTCAAAAACTACAAAAATCTTCCCACACAACATGCACTACAAAGCTTTAACTAGTAAAGTGTAAGAAATAAGCTCATCCAAGCTAAACACAGTACATAGACAAGTTATGTGTAAATAAATTGACCAACCTTGTTTTCAAAAACCAATAAAATAATTGCAAAACACATTTTGCTTCCCTTTTTTTTATATGAAAAATAACACAAACATCCTAGAATGAAATACACGAATGTTATGCAATGCAAATCCTAAAAAAAATGGTCGCAAAGAGTATAGCAATGAAGCACAAGGACCATATCAGAAAGACTCACTTAGATTGAGCCTTTTGCATCCAAAGTCTTTTAGATGCACCTTGAGCATTGGAGTTTTTATTCATATTAGAATGATTTCCAACTCTAGAATTGGAATAAAGGTTTAGAGTCTTTACCAACTCACCAATAAGTACCATAGGATCTTGTGCTTGAGGCATATGTACTTTTGGTTTGTTTGCTCTCTTAGCAGCTTGAAGCTTGTAACAATTTGGACGAATGTGCCCAGACTTTCCACAAAAATGACACACCCAAGCAGACTTCTCATGTGTCCTGTTCTTAGAAAGGGTAGACTCCTTAGGTTTAAACTCTTTCAGATGAACCCTAATCTTCTTGGGAGGAAAAACTTTTATGGGTTTGACAACCTCACACACAAGGGGTTTGACAACCTCACTCACAAAGGGTTTAGAAGAAGATGAAGGAACAAAGATTGTGGAATTTGGTGCAGACACATTGATGCTCTCTACAAAACCTAACCCAGTTTTGTCAAAAGGAGACTTTTGAACACTCAACATTTGATCAAGTTTGGAACTAACAGACCTATTCGTTTGTTCTTTAGCAACAGATAGTTCATGTTCTAAAGTTTTAACTTTATCAAGCAAAAGCATATTCTCAGTCTTCACATTATTCAAAAGTTCAGTAGCATCAAACAAATTCACAAGCAAATTTTTCTTATCAAGCTCAAGAGATGCAATTTTCTTTAAGCCTAATTCAACATTCATAACATCCTTTGCAGCAACTTTGCAAAGTTTGTTGTAGGCTTTTTGAAGATCTGCATCCTCAGAGAGCTCCCCGTCAGAAGGGTTCTCTTCAACAGTCACACTTTCATTTACTACAGCAGTAGCAGTGAAAGCAATGAAGTTTCCATCCTCGTCATAGCCAGACCCATTATCAGAAACTTCATCATCACTAAGGGTTACAGCCATAGCCTTACCCTTAGACCTCAAGAATGCTGGACATTTAGATTTCATATGACCATACCCTTAACATCCAAAACATTGAGGACCCATAGAATTGTTTGAAGATTGACCTACTTTTTCTCTAGGTTTATCTATTTTGTTAACCTTAGTGGGATCATTCTTCCTAAAATTTCTAGGTTCATTAGTGTTTTTGCCTCTTGCCCTTCTGTTGCTATTTCTAAGGAAATTCCTAAAGTTCTTGGCAAGATAAGCAATCTCTGTAGTAGAGAGTTCATCATCAAATCCACCAACCTCAACATCATCAACAGACTTAAGAGCCATTGATTTGGATTTGCAAGTTTTGGGTAGGTCTAACTCATAAGACTAAAGAGATCCTACAAGTTCATCAACAAAGATGGAGTCCACATCCTTGTTCTCAGTGATGGCAATCACTTTGGGTCTAAAATCTTCAGTTAAAGATCTAAGAATATTCCTAACAATTTTAGGTTGATCATAGATTTCACCCAAGTTGTATGCAGAATTAACAATGTCATTTAGTTTAGCATAGAATTTATCAAAAGATTCATCATCAGACATCCTAATGCTTTCAAATCTAGTTATTAATTGTTGCAACTTATTGATCTTAATTGCTTTTGTGCCTTCATGCACAGTCTGGAGGATAGTCTAAGCAGTGTGAGTAACCTTAACATTAGAGATTCTCTTAAATTCCTCCATAGAAATAGCATTAAAAATAGCATCCATAGCTTTGCTATTGAAGGCTGCTACTTCTTTCCGAGAAGTTTGCCACTCACTCACAGGAGTAGTGGGTTTCTCCCATCCGTATTCAACTGAGTTCCAGACTCTCTCATCAATGGATTTCAAGAAAGCTTTCATCCTTACTTTCCCGTAAGCATAATTATTCCCATAAAAGTAAGGAGGAATAACAAGAGAGTGTCTGTGTCCCATGACAACAGGGGTCAAGGATTAGCTCAAAGATCAAAAGATCTACACACAAGAGCTACCTGCTCTAATACCACTTGTAGAGTTTATTTAGACCCCTTTAACACACAATTAGATTAACCTAGTTAATAAGCCAAGTTATTACTTAGTCCAAATTTCAAATCTAGGTTAACACAATCATATAATCATATTAATGCAAAGTGCGAAATATAAAAACACAAAGATATGATGACCCAGGAAAACTAAACTAGTAAAAAACTTGGGGAGGATTTAACCTAGTTATCCTCAAGGTAAACCTGAATCCACTATAAAAGAATCGAAGTTGTACAATAACGACTTAGACCACTAACATCCTATTGCTACCCACCAGTAGAACTTACTGACACGACCACGTGCAAGCTCCGAGACCACGGACTCCTTTCTTGGATTCTACAGCAAGTACAAGCACTCCCGCTTGTATATCATTAAGCACTTATGATAGCAACTGAATGATCATTAAGCTCTAGAAGAAATCTCCTTCTTAATAATCTCAAGCTTGTGTGAAGGCAAGCACCTCTCAGATCTTACAAGAGATTCACACAAACAGTAATATGAGCAACACCAAAAACGTGACTAGGGTTTGCCTTTTATACCTAGGACAAAACGTAAAACTCTACACATTATATGGGCTTAGGACTGAGTTGGAAAATCTGCAGAAAAAACAATCTGCACAACTTTCAATCGGTCAAGTCTAATTCTCGATCGATTGAGTCAGGCAGAAATGCACAATAACTTCTGCAGTTAACTCGATTTTAACTTTACATAAATCACATACTTTGAGCAAGTCTAAGACATAACTAAACACCTGTTTTGATCATGGTTTGCCAAAAATACATATTAGAGTTCTAATACATTAGTTCCTAAGTACTTAGAACCTAACACTTTCCATCAGGAACAATTACTGATAATTATGAGTTAATCTACCACGCTTTAATATTAAAACTTTTATATGCATACTTTTAGTTTAATGATTAGATGATATGAACTAGTATGGTCATGATGGATGAATTAAAGAACTCAGTCTACCTTGTCCTTTATTGTTTTTTGAGGGCCCAGAAAATACGACAGCCACACAGAAAAATTAGGTTTTCGATTTTTTGACATATATTAAATTTTGATGGGAAGTATTACGCACGTCTACATCATATTTACAAAAAAATTATAGATAGTTTCTTATTATTGGTTATAATTTTTTTTTTGAGAGAGAGTTTTACAACTAATAGCGTCTGCTTTTGATGATAGCTCTTTATCATCAAATCAAGACACCAAATCTCTTATTCAACCATCAAAGACTTTACCAGTTGAGCTAGCTGGAATCTACATTGGTTATAATTTAAATTTATTATTGAAATGACTTTTTTTACTTTACCAATAACAACCTGTAACAACCTATTACTTAAAATTTGTTGTGAAAATTTTATGAAAACATTATAAACATAACATTTCTCTAATTCTTTTTTTATTTATTAAAAGAAGCTATTTATTCACTAGTTTAGTGATAGTTATTTTCTTATAAATAAATAAAGGAAGAAAGAGATAAGGTTCAAACCCATGAGACATAAAAGATATGAGTGTTATATAATACAAGGTCATGTTCGGTGGTCCAATGGGATCTATCTTGATGCTACTTTGTAATAATGAAATATCTTTTTCATTTGCTATTGTTTGATGATCCACCTATATAGTCAACAAAAAGAACCAATCCTTGGTAAATGATGAACAACTGTTTTTTTTTTTTTTTTTTCAAGAGGAATTTTCTTGATAGTAACAAAAATTTAGCAATTTGACACCATAAAAAACTAGTTTATTTATTTTACCATTTTACTTTACAAAATATTCAACATCAGTGGTTTTATTTTAACATTCAACACAATGAAATAATATATCTACTACAATAAACAACAACCACTATCACCAATACAATAAAATATTGTTTTTTTTACCATCTTAGCTCAACGGCCAAATTTTTTCTAGTGTAGCTCAATAGCAAAATTTTTACCACAGTCAGAGATGTTTATGTACTGTTAACTCAACAACCAAATTTTTTGACTTTCCTTCCACCACTGCAACATGCATTCTAGTATTGGTAGTGCTAAATGCTCTATGTGGCTTTCTTTTTCTCTCCTTTTTTGCATTTATGTAGGTGGATTTTATAGGTACCAGTTAATGTCAATGGCCTCATATAAACGTTGCTATGTCTGTTGTGTAAAAAATAATATTATGCACACAAAAGAAGACAAGGTTGGGTACAAAAGAAAAATGAAACACAAAAGGTAATACAGATAATTTATATTAATGGGAATTAAGGGTTTGTTAATGAATTTTCTTTACCTGGTCAATCTGTGAATGTGATCGAGAATGACGCTTTGCCTTAATTTTTTTTCATTTAAAAGAAGTAAAAGAAGTAAATTTTTAGCCCTGCCACGCTATATATCTTCCCCGATAGAGACTTTCCATCAGGAGCAATTACTGATAATTATGAGTTAATCTACCACGCTTTAATATTAAAACTTTTATATGCATTCTCTTAGTTTGATGATTAGATGATATGAACTAGTATTGGTCATGATGGATGAATTAAAGAACTCAGTCTACCTTGTCCTTTATTGTTTTTTGAGGGCCCAGAAAATACGACAGCCACACAGAAAAATTAGGTTTTCGAATTTTTTGACATATATTAAATTTTGATGGGAAGTACTACCTACAACATATTCACAAAAAATTATAAGTAGTTAATTGTTATTGACTTTAATTTAAATTTACTATTGAAATGACTTTTTTACTTCACCAATAATAATATGTAATAACCTACCACTTAAAATTTATTATGTAAATTTTATAAAAATGTTGTAAAAATAATATTTTTTTAAATTTGTTTTATATTAAAAAAATGCTATTTATCCACTAGTTTAGTGATAGTTATTTTCTTGTCGATAAATAGAGGGAAAGGGAGATAAGGTTCAAATCCAGGAGACATTATAAAATATATAAATATCATATATGTATCATTCAACTATCAAATTGAATTCTAACTAATGATAGTCATATTAGAGAATTCATATTCCAAAATTTTATCTCATCATATTTTACCATCTAAAAAAACTATTTTATCAATTATACCATATCATTTTACAATACTCCCAGCATCTTAATTTTTATTTTACAATATAACACATTAAAATAATATTTCTACATAATAAAATAATATATCCCAAAACCCAAATAAAAATAAAACCCAAAACCCGGTGAGAGAGAGAGGAATTGATAAAGTAAGTGAATAAAATATTAGTTTTTTTTTTTTTGGAATTGAGCTACAGTGCAATTCTACTTCTTAGAATTGCACTGTAGCACTATTGCAAATTTTTTTTTGCAATAGTTGGTTTTCACAAGTCCGGATGTGTGAGGAATTTTGGGCTTTTATACTAAATTTTCCCTACATATAACATATGTCATTCCCAATGTGAATACTTTACAACCACCATCTTAAATTTAAAATTAATACAAGGTCATGTTCGGTGGTCCAATGGGATCTATCTTGATGCTACTTTGTGATAATGAAATATCTTTTTCATTTGTTATTGTTTGATGATCCACCTAAATAGTCAACAAAAAGAACCAATCCGTGGTAAATGATGAACAACTGTTTTTTGTTTTCCAAGAGGAATTTTTTTAATGTTTCTAACGGGATGTTTAGGGTTTAAATAATCATATCTTATTGTAATTATCACATTATCAAATAGTTATAAAAAAATAAAAATAAAAAGTTCTTTGTTTTTCACTTTAGCCCAAACAAATTTTACACAACAAGTCTCCCAAAACTTTTGCAAATAATATGTCCAAAAAGCATCTAACCTTGCATACGAGAGCATTAATATTAGTGGTGCAAAAATTTTAGCAATTTAACACCACAAAAAGCTACTTTGTTTATTTCATCACACCACTTTACAAAATATCCAATATTAGTGATTTTATTTTAGCATTTATCACAATAAAATAATATAAATAATACAATAAAATAATATATTTATTATAATAAATAACAACCATCATCATCAACACAATAAAATAATATAACTTTTAATAATATATATATATATATATATATATATATATATATATATATATATGTATATATCATCTTAGCTACAGTGCACAACCATCTTTGTCTGTGCACGGTAGCTCAACAACAAATTTTTTTGGCTTTCCCTTCACTGGTGCAGCATGCTTTTTATTATTGGTGGTGCTAAATGCTCTAAGTTGCTTTCTTTTTCTTTCGTTTTTTGGATTTATGTAGGTGGATTTTGTAGGTACCAGTTAATGTCAATGGCCTCATATAAACGTTGCTATGTCTGTTGTGTAAAAAATAATATTATGCACACAAAAGAAGACAAGGTTGGGTAAAAAAGCAAAATTATCTACCAACCACTCCGATTTCCTTCTTCCAATGTGAAATTCATGTACAAAAATATTTAGTGTGTTTAGCAAAAATTATTTTTACTAATTTATTTTACTATTTAATTTATTTTTGCTACTATTTATGGGTCTTATTACATTTTTTGGCACTATTCATGAATTCTACTGTACTATTTCAGCTAACTTTTAGCTTTATCTACCGTACTTTCAACAAAAAAATTTTAATTTTAGTAAAATAAGCGGATCCTAAATATACCTTTAATATGCTCAAATATCTTTCTCTAAGCCCAATTTAGTCATTGACTATTAGAAGAACCCAAATAGAATCCGATGTCTCTGTGGTTTTTAGTCGACATGTAGGGTCTCAGAACTTAATATCTTATGTCTTACTGTAGAGAATAACAACAATTTTGTAGGGCCTAGTACTCATGCCAAATCCAATTCCAAATTCTTGGGATATATAGGAGAAGATATATCTGCTACTGCTAGTGTGATTGAATTAAATAGTAAACTGACCAACAGTTACCTGTATTAGCAAAGCCAATATAAATGGTCTTGGTTGTTATTAGAAACCTGGTGTGAAGGTAACTAACTAATTAACAACTACCCATATATATTTGCACGACACTTTGTTACTATACTCGCCAATTAGTATCTTACAATTTTTTTTTTTAATTCAATAATTAGGGAGATGGATTTAAACCATGAACATCTTTATTAGAAACACCAAAAAAGTTTCACTTCAACTGCATAGCACTGGACGATCGTCGTCTTACATTAATGTTGCATATAATTATTAGATACTCATTGAATTAGCATAACATGATAACAAATTAGATACTCATGTCATAAAAAGTAATGACAAATTATCTAATATAAATATGATAAGAGATTTTTTTTTTTTTTGATGGAGTGAATAAGTGAATTTTTGTATTAGGTAAAATTGGTCTAATTAGTTAAGAAGTGCATTTTTTGATGGAGTGAATAAGTGGAGTTTTTGTATTAGGTAATTGGTTTAATTAGTTTAGAATATCACGTGACCTCTTTTATGAAAATATTCAATTACAAAATATGATTTTTATAATTAAAAAAAAAAAAACATTTATAGAGTAGAAGTGATCAAAGAACTAAAAATTTTACCATTACATGAAACTCACAAGCACATTAAACTTAAAAGTTAATTAAACATGATATATTTTTTTTGACTTTAATAAGCCGTTAAAGTGAAAATGTTATGAAATTTTGTTGGGATCGGGAAATAGAATTCAAACTAAGCAGTTAGCACTTTTAGACAGAGCGCAAACCGTTGGCACTTAGCAGTTATCACTTGCCAGCACCGCCACCGTCCACTATCTCTAACAATTAAATAAAAACTGAGACTGATGAGAGAGAGACAGTAACAGTCAGTAAGTAAAAGCAGAGTGAGACTTTTAAAAACACCGTTTCTTTCAGTATTAAAGACACACACACACACACACAAACACAAAGAGAAAAGAAAAAAAGAAAGAATAAAAATCAGAGAGAAAGAAATCTGAGGGCTGCCACCACCACCACCACCGACAGCCGCCGGAATCGCTACCAGTAAGTTTTTTTTTTTTGGTGGGTTTTTTTGGTTCATCTGGCTTTGATTTTGTAGGTATGATATGGGTTTGAATAATTAAGGTGTTATTTTGTTTAGAACTAGGAAGTAGTAGTTTTGTTTTGTTTTGGGTATTTGGGTTTTAAATGGGAATCGATTTAAATATTTGGGTTTGCTTTGATTTTTTGATTTCAGAGTAAGATGAAGATTTAGTTTTTTTATTTTATTTTATTTTTATACTTTTTGGGTTTGTTGTTTCTGATTGGTTCTTGTGTATACAGTTCAATCTTGAACACCACAGTAAAGTACTGTGTTTTTTAAGCCATTTGATGATGATGTGGATTATTATCTATTAAAGTGAAAGAAACACACAGAGATGAACATGTGTGAAAACAGTACAAAACTTAACATGAAACAAAGCCAGTTTTAGTACTAGGCTTGGGCACTGTTCTAGCCATTGATTTGAGCTTTGTTACTGTGGTAAATATACAGTGAATTATTATACACTGTTTTGATATTTTTTTTTTACTCTCTCTAGAAAGTGTCTGTATGTCTTACCATAATGCAAAAGTACAATGAATCAGTAGAGAGACAAGGTGGTTGATGTAAATGTGATGGATCTTTTGACCCCCCGGTGGATTTAGAGACAGGAGAGGAGGAGCATCCGGCATTTTACATATGAATTTGATGTGGTCAGCATCATAATGTGGGTTGAAACTTGAATGCCTCCATAATCATGTTTTCTTTTATGATTTCATAAAAATATTGTATATATTTTTTTATTGTTTTGTGCTGTATGTTTGATGAAATTCCTTATAGAATGTATGTCATCTTTGGATTCAAAATTTCTTTCCTTGGTGTCTCACAATTGTTTTCCTGAGAATTAGAGAAAAGAAATTAATTTCAAGAAATCTTTATCATCTAATTGTTTGTTTTTATATCAAATTTTCAAAACTTTGGGAAAAAAAAGAAGAA
The DNA here is from genome assembly GCF_040712315.1 of Castanea sativa. Taxonomy (NCBI): domain Eukaryota; kingdom Viridiplantae; phylum Streptophyta; class Magnoliopsida; order Fagales; family Fagaceae; genus Castanea; species Castanea sativa. Next base: position 1,935,385 of record NC_134018.1, on the reverse strand, counting down.
TGAAAAAATATTGTTTTCGTCCCTAAAGTTTGTTTGAAGTTTGTCTTTTTTCCTTAAATTTTTTATTTTTATTTTTTCCATGGCTCACTGCACTATAGATATCAGTAGGACTGACTGTGGTCAGTGCTTTGATGCTCAATTGGTGACTTTTAGGACGACAATTGGATAATTAGAAATAAAAGAGGATGGGAGATTTATGGGTGTAGTTGTTTTATGTGGTACCATGATTTCCAGTTCTATTCCAACATATCAACCAGTGGTTCCAATGTCATTTAGTTATTGTATTTTTTTCTTATAGGAAAAAGAAAAAACTGATCTTATTTGTATCTATCATAATTTATCAGAAAATAATGATACAGTTTTGTTGCTGTTTTGATGAATTAAGTTAAATTGATGTATCTCACTACAGTTGCTAGAAGACCCCTCTTCACATGGACTTGGAGTTGGTGTCATCATTGCAGTGCTATCATGTTTGACTATTTGTAGCTGTTGGATGACCATTCTATGTGAGTTCTGATGTTGTTTTGTCCTGGCATGGTTGGCGAAGGTTAAACAAATTATTGAATTGACACCTACAATAGATTTGTATCTTCTATCAAAATTTGATGTTTTAGTTCTAATTCAGATCTCCTGCTTCTGAGAATCCAGCTCAATTAGTTTTATCTTCCCACCAAATTTTATGAATCAATCTTTTTCAAGGATGAAGGTATTCTTCCACTTGAATGAAATCAAACTATTTTTTCAGATGAACAAAATGAAAGCATATTCCCGAATATCACTATGTGGTGATCAAGTTTATACTAAAAAGTATGTTTAAAGTGGTTTGAGTATAATCTTGTTACATAAAAAATGTATATAATAATTCCATTTAGTAGTATTTAAGCATTTCAAAACGTATTTAGGGTACCCACTCCTACTCTTGCCTTTATTTGATTATTGCTCATTGTAGATTGTCTTAGACACTAGAGCCTTTGGTCAAGTCTGTGATTATATTGCATTAGAGTTTAACTTGTCTGGCTCCAGTAATTGTGCAAAGCCACATCTATTTAATTTCATAGTTGTGGTGGAACATTTTGTTATGCAGTTGAATGTTATAAAATGTATCTTATTGTCATTTGATCAATGTGTTGGAATTAGAGGGTCATCAAGGTTAATCGAATGGTTTCTTCTACAAGCAGCTACGTGACTTTGGCCTTGCCAAGTTGAAGACAAACAATGATCCCATGCATACATTGATACTTGACACATTAGGGTGAGGGCTTCTATAAGCTTTCCACTTTAGATTAAATATTATACAGTTTTAATCTTTTTTATAAGGAGGCTTTTGTTTCATGTAGATATTTTTCTCTAGAATATGCGAAGGAAGTTATTGTTTCTGTACTGATTGATTCTATGCATTTGTCACTATTCTCTTACAAGTGATATTATAACACATATGATGAAGTTGTATGTTTGAGTCATGTAGTGACTTATTATTTTTAATTCATAGATGTTGGTTTTGAATTCGGCTTTATGTAATGCTTCTTACAATGATATTTTGGTTTTGCTTGTCTTTTAGAGCCATGAAGAGTTTACAGAATCAAGTGGCTTATCAGAAGTAGGTCCTTAGAGATTAATTAGCAGAAATTTAATCAAGAACAGTAGGCACATATAATATTAATTCAGAATATAACACTTCATTATGTGTTCTTTATAATATGCTCTTGCAAACCATTTTATAAAATTGTCCACCCTGATATATCCTGATCTAGAAAAACCCTTGCTGAATATCCTCCATTGACAACCAACAGAACCTGTTGATGATTTAGATTCAAATGTTTTGATGGTGATGACATACCACTCCAAATGATTTACAAATGTCACTAAGCTGCTGAATACAATGCATGGGAGGAAGAAATCTCATCCACTAAAACAACCTATCATGCTACAAGTGGCATGAGCCAGAATGTTCATGTTTTGTTACATTGCTATGTAATTTTATATAAATTTATTTTTGAAGTATGTGATTTTGCCTTATTTGTGTTTGAGTTTGTGCCCTGTTTTTTATGTTTGTACTACTTTCAGCTATGCTAATTGGTTAGCAGTTTTTTTTTTTTTGGTGTTCGTACATGGAACTACATTGATCTAGAGCAATATGTTTTGTATTGAACTATTCATAATGGTCATTTATATTATCGTTTTTAATATATTTTTTTGATAATTTGAATCATTTATAAATATTAAATGCAAGTGTTTGGCTAAACTCTTCCAATGCAAGGACCCGCACATAGTGCGGGTTATAGAATAGTAGTAGTAATTGTAATGTAGGCTATGTAGCTAAATACCATAATGTCACAATAAAGATTGATAAAGACAATATCTAATGTACTTAGGTGTATCTGATATAGGAGTTGGGAGCAGGAACAGAAGTAGGCAGGGGAAAGGTGTACTGTGCCTGTATCAAGAATCAAATCAAATGGGTTCTTGCTATTCATCGATTTCAGAAAAGAGTATGGATACAGTGGAAGTGGTGAACTCTTCCTGTACGTGTGCTTCCACTACATCCAATTCAAGTTCCCCTAATTATAATAATAATGATAATAATGAGAATAAGATGGAGAAGAAGAAAAATAAGAAGAGAAATAAGAGGCGGTGGAAAAAGACATCAGCTTTGGCTAGCGATGAAGGTGAGCTGATGGGTCCCGAGCAGAGTGGGAAGATGGTAATGAACGGTGCCACCAAAATTGCCTGCTTATATACCCAGCAGGGTAAAAAAGGAACCAATCAGGATGCCATGCTTATTTGGGAGGTACTCGCTACATAATCCAATCCCACTGCTTCAATTAATACTCTAATATTCTTATTTTCATTTTTTATTTTAGGATTAGATGCAGATATTTTTCCATTCTATTGTGTTATGGTATTATTACATTAAATTATTAAATTCAACATTTCCTAACAACATAAGTTTTGGGACATTTAGTAATTTATTATGGTATCAGAGGAAGAGGTCCATGGTTCAAACCTTGTCTCCATTTTACCTCTCATTTTAAAAATTCCCACATGACTGACAATTTAGGCTCACATGTAAAGGGGGTTGGTTAAATTAAATTATTAAATTTAAAATTTCCTCACAGCTTAAGCTTTTGGGAAAATCGGTTATTTAGCAATATTATGTATGATCGACTTGGTTGTAATGTTTCTTCTCTCTCTACAATAGAATTTCAGTTCAAGAAGTGATACAATATTTTGTGGGGTATTTGATGGACATGGTCCTTACGGCCATGTGGTTGCGAAGAAAGTCCGTGATTCTCTTCCAGATATACTATGTACTCATTGGAAAACCAAATCCATTGGTGACCCGAGCAACATTGAAAATGGTAGCGGAAACATGAATACAGAGGAAACATCATCTCCAACTCCAAGCATGGATGATGAAAGCCATGAGACAATGGAGGTTGAGACTAACGAGAAAGAAAAACACCCTGAAATGTTTCTGCCTCTTAAACGCTCTATCTTGAAGGCTTTCAAGCTAATGGATAAGGAACTAAAGTTGCATCCCACAATAGATTGTTTTTGCAGTGGAACAACAGCGGTCACTTTGGTAAAGCAGGTATTCTTCATGCTAGAAACATTTTTTTCCTGGACCACTTAGTAATTTATCATTCTATTTTATATATGACACTCATAAAATTTAACACAATCTGTGTATAAATATCATGTCTGTGTGCATATATATATATATGTATGTATGTATGTATGTATGTATGTATGCCTGTTTGTGTGTGTGTGTGTGTGTATGTATGTGTACGCACACATGCACGGGTGCATGTATACTTCTGAATATAAGAGGAAGATAAAATTTTGAATGATTTTATTGTGAGTTAATATTTAAGACTTAAGATAAATCTTAACATCCTTTATAATGGCTCCAAGCCTCCAAATATGGGTTCATCAAATTTAATATGCCCTTTATGTAGTGTAACATTTCTTTGCATCTAGATGTGATAAATTCTAGCTGACCATGCTACCTTGCATAAGGTTGATTTGAAAGACTTCCCTGCAGCTCTTTAATCCCCATTGAATCACCTCTTCCCATTTAAACATCTGGTGTGTCACTAAACAATGACTTAACACTTGTCTCCAAATCCTTTTTCTAAATGAGCAATCAAAAAACATCTCCCATATAACTCCATTTAGGCATTCTATCTCCTGTAGATAATTTGTCTTTCATAGCCAACCAGCTTAAGAAGGAAGCTTTAGTAATGGAAACTGAGCAATACACTATTGACCTCCCATGCAGAGAATCTAATGGATTTTCTTTTAATAAGTTAAAATATAATTTAGTATTCTATGTATTGAATACATCTATAAATGTTTTCTGCACTTCTGTTTATATAAGATTTTGTAAAGGCTTTGTTGTTCCTCTTTTACTCTTATTGTTCTCCCCATATTATGGTATCTGGAGATCTGATCCTAGAACAAGTGCAATCAATTAAGCTAAATATTATTATAAGAAGCCTAGAGACCAGAATCTAAATTATGGCTATTAGTTATACGAGAAAAATAAAATCATATATGGTATTGTTTTTCCAGAGGAACTCCCTTATCTATCAATAATCACCCATTGCTTCCAATTTCAAGGCAAAGGTTTGCTTAATAGCCCATGAAGTTATATGAGACTTGTTGGCAAGCTAGTATAAATTTAATATCAGATTTGTTTTACGAGTCATGCATCAAAAAATTCACCTATACCATGTTTTTGGTTAAAAAATTTTAAGATGGGATTTAGTCATTTTATAGAAATTTAATTTCTGTTTTGATAAATTCCTGGTTTGGGTGAGTAGAGGAGGAATTTACAAATTTCAAGCTAAATTTCAGCCAGAATTTGTGGCTTCCAAATCCCAGTTAAAAATTCCGCCTAATGAGGTGTCATTTCCAAATTTCCACCAACATCATCACCCTTGGCTCTAAGAGAGAGATTAAGATGAACAGATGATACAAATTTCGTGGTTCACTCCCTTGAACAGATGATACAGCTTATGGTATGATGTGGGTTAGATCTTCCTTAATGATAGGTCTTTTTACCACCAACTATGTTAAGTTGAACTTACATTATTTATGTTCTTATGTGAGGCTTAGGCCTAAAAACAATTGAATGTGGACATGATTTCATTAGAAATTACATGGTAGACTAGAAAAATAGTCCATTACGTGAGGCGAGACGGTAATTGTGTAATATACTAACGAACCAACTGCTAATTGGAAATTTTTAAAGCCGTTGTATTAAGTTGAGCAGGACTGCATGTTAATTGTATAATGTAATTGTTGGTTTTAGTGAGTGCTCTGCTTGTTGATATACTCATCTACCTTGGTGGCCCACATCCTGACAACTTAAGCTTTTTGGACTTAATGGTAACTAATAATGATTTTGGGCCTAATATGAACTATTAGAGATTCAAACTCATTGCGTATATGGACTTTCTTTTTTTTAATTGTTTGCTATATATTTTATTCTCATTCTCCACTAGCAAGTGGAACACAATGAGCAAAACCATTTTTTTCTTTTTCAGTGTAATATTGCAAGACAACCCCAAAATTTTGGGACTAAGGCTTTTTTTTTGTTGGTGGAATAATATGGAATTAGCATGTCTAAGTTTCTATTGGGCCAATTTGTTGTTACTAGTCTAAATGAAGTTCCACTGTAATTGATGCATGAGGAAACACCTCACCTCAACCCACTTTTTGAGAGATCTAAAATAAAATGTTATCTTTCACGTTAAGCTGCAATATCTTTTCTTCGGATACAGAACGTTACGTAATGATATCTATATCATATCACAAAATTTTAATCACATTTGCTTATTTAAAAAATGATATTTTATTCTGGGAAAGCTTTCTGGAGAAATACAAGTTATTCTTCAGCTGAAAAATTGCCAGTCTCAACTTTCATGGGAGCTTTACCTTGTTGGGTGATTCATGTGTAGGGATGCCCTTCCAAGAACCTACTCTTGTCAATTGCAAATCTGGTTCTCTAAATGGTGTATATGTATGGTTTTTCAGGGTCAGAATATTGTAATTGGAAATGTGGGAGACTCAAGAGCTGTGCTGGCAACAAGAGACAAAGATAGTTCTTTGATTGCTATACAATTGACTGTGGATTTGAAACCCGATCTACCAGGTCTCTCTCTCTCTCTCTCGTGTGCCCGCACATACACACATTCTTTACCTCCTCCCCTGTTGTTAACCAAATAGCAAGTTAAAGAAAGGTTCTAGAATCTATAAAACTACTGACCAAAAACAAATCTATAGGACTTGAAATTCTTGTCCTTTTGGTGTTCAGGGGAAGCTGCTAGGATCCAGCGATGCAAAGGAAGGGTCTTTGCTTTGCAGGATGAGCCTGAAGTGGCACGAGTATGGTTACCTAATAATGATTCACCTGGTTTGGCGATGGCTAGAGCTTTTGGGGATTTTTGTCTGAAAGATTTTGGTTTAATATCTGTCCCAAATGTTTACTACCACCATCTTACTGAAAGTGACGCATTTATTATTCTTGCCACAGATGGGGTACTTTTATGTTCTTACTAGCTAAGTTCTGTAACAGCATGCAAATTTTTTATCTCTTATTTATTATTTTCAAAATCAATATCAGTGCTGTATTTGTTAGTTTAATACTGATGCAGGTTTGGGATGTCCTCTCAAATAAAGAAGCTGTGGATGTCGTGGCTTCATCCCCTAGTCGATCAACTGCAGCCAGAGCTCTTGTAGATTGTGCAGTTCGGGCATGGAGACTTAAATATCCTACTTCAAAGAATGATGATTGTGCTGTTGTATGCCTGTTTCTAGAACATGTACCTGCATCTATTGAGGCTGTGGCAGACAATGATACGACAAAGACTGCTCAAGAGACAATGGAGCAGGTGGCAGTAACAGATGAGAAGGATGGGCCTTCAGAAGTGAATTGTTCTCAAAATTTTGTTCTTGAGCACTCAGGTACCATACGAGGCTCTGACGAGATTGTGCCTGTCATTGAGCTAGGAGAAAATCTTTCTGTGAAGTCCCAGGGCCAGTCCAAGAAGAGCCTAGCCGAGTTCATTTCAACTGCAGAAGATGAGGAGTGGTCCGCCTTAGAAGGTGTGACCCGGGTTAACAGTCTGCTAAGCCTTCCCAGGTTCCTGTCTGGTGATAGAAGATCAGCCAGTTGGAGAAAGTGGCTATGATACATCTAATCAGTGCTAATCCTCAGCAAAATGGAACTTTAATGATTTTCACATCAAAATTAAATCCCACTTTTTCAAAAGAATATTATCAATGGCAGAGAGAATATGTAGGTTTCACTCTCACCCTACAGATGCAGAATGATGCTACTTAAAGAATACCTATATAAGCCCCTGCGCCACCATATATAAGGAGTTTTGATTAAGTTTGGTGTATTTTTCACCGTAGAAAATGGCATTGCAAATTTTGTTGGTGGAGTTCGTTCTAAGGTATTATTGTGGTTTGGTGAAATCACATCTTACTTTTTGACTGTGTCAGGAGGATTGCTTCATAAATAAACAAAGTCTTAAAAGACATTCAACAAGGAATTTAATTCTCAGCTGGGGGATGGTTGTAAATTATAATGATGTAATGCTTTGCTGAATGTGATGATGCAGGCAAGGTAACTGTTGGCATTGTTTTAAGATTGAAATTTTTATAAAATGATTTTTCTTCTTTCAGATTTTGTAATTTGTAGAAGCGATCAAGTATGAAAGTAGTAGAACAGTAGTATCCCATCATGATGAAAGCTGGCAAAGGATGGTGTGGGTGTTGTGTGAGTATATGCTAAATCTTATATTCGATCTCATATATTAGGTTGGGAAATGTTAATCAATGTCCTAAGGACATTAATTTAAGAGCTATTTTTAGAAACATTTTATTGGGAGAATGATAAAATAATAAATGTTGTTGACAACTTTTTATATTTCTCAAGAAAGTGGAATCAAAACTTTCTTATTATAGTTTATTAATAATTGCCTCCAGGACATCTATTAACAATTTAACATGACCTTATTAGGTTAATATGGAACATATCAGCAAAGATATCGTAAAAAATTGGTTAGCATGTCTCTTGTTCTAAGTGAAATAATCTGAGTCATAAAATCAAGGAGGACATGAATCAGAGTTTCTAACGCACCACAGTGAGGGCATTTGTTCCCTATTGGGAGTTGGGACTATGGGGAAAGACCACAATTCTGGAATCCCATAATGAACACACTGCCATAGGAATATCAACAATTTTGGGTAGCCTACACATGCCAAATTCAATTCCAGGCCCCTGAGATTTGTTAAAGAAGATGTCTACTGGTACATTAAAAAAGAATCATCTCTAGCATGGAAATATGACAGAAACTCAAAAAGTAACGAGAAAAGTGAATTTTGTATTGATAACTTGTGCTTATTGGCTTCACTTGTATACCGAAAATACCTAGGTGAAACGAATGAGAAATTTCAACAAAATATAATATATTTTATTCCCTCTCTTATTTTATTTTTTCTCCAAATATGAAAATCTAATTAGTAAGCACTTTTTATGATTGTGTCTATACATGGAATTGTTCAAAGATGTTGCCAAACTTTTTTTTTTTCTCTAGTATTCTGCAAACATGTTGCCAATGTTCTTTAAACAAATTGTTTAGATGGAGTCAAATAGCAAAAGAACAACATTTGAAATCCCAACGTTCAAAATTTTAACTTTGTGTCTCACATATGAAATAATTAAAGTGTCCATTTGGCAAATATTATTTTTGCCAATTTATTTTACTATTTAGCTTAATTTTGCTACTATTCATAGATCTTACTGAACTTTTTGGTACTATTTATGATTCACATTGTATTATTTCAGCTAATCTTTACCTTTATCTATAATATTTTCAGCAAAAAAATTTTAATTTCAAGAAAATAAATGAATCCCAAACTGACCCAAGTGTACAAAATGCAAACTTTTGAAAAGTAAAAAAGAAAACAAAAGCTCAAACACAGTAATATGATTTTTTTTTAATATATTTAATGTTAAGCATGTTAAGAGCAATAACAATGATTTACCCGCTACCTGCCACAAGAATGGGCTAAATGACCCCTTTTTTTTTGTGTGGAAAACGTTCAATTTTTGGGATCAAGTTTTATGTTTTACTTTTATCCAAATTTTTAAATCTTATATCTTTAAATCTACTATTTTTCAAAAAATATAAAATTGTAGGATGGACCATGACACTCTTGATATATATATCACAAATTCTAAAGACATTAAGTTATAACTATTAGTCTATGTGCACTGAAAAATGATATGATGCTTAGAGCACTAGTATTGAGGGTGTAAATACCCTTCAGTTGCTATTTTACAATCTAAGCCACTCAAAACCTACTCTATTTGGGTTTGTAAACTTAAAAAAATTTGTAACCTATGAATTGTATGGTTGCATATATACAACCTTATTGTTCATAGGTTGTAAAAAAAAATTATTTTAATGTAGTTGTGTGAAGAAAAAAAGTGAGTGAGGAAAAAGAGAGAGAATAATAATTTTTATTATCTTATTAGGTAGTTTATATTATTTTACCGAGTTATATATAAAAATAAAAATTAAGATGTAAGGTGAGTTGTAAAATGGGTTGGTAAAATAGATAAAATAGTGTTTGAAGATGTAAAATAAGATACAAAGTTGTATTAGAGTGCATACACCTGATCGCGTCCCTGACTTTCCCACAACAATGGCACCCACTGATGACATGTTGTACACATCCTTGATATATATGAGTATGTGTGTGTGGTTTGGTCACTAATTTTAAGAGCATTCACATTAAAGTATCTAAAAAATTTAGTTTTTAGCAACTCAAAACACTACTTTATCTATTTTAACAACACACTTTCTAATACACCTAATAGCAAATGTTTTATATTAACATTCAACACATTAAAATAATATAAACAATACAATAAAATAATATATCTAACACAATAACCAAAAATCACTACAATTAATACATTAAAATACTTTTTTTTTAACACTTTACATTAAAATATTATTTTTTTTAATTTTAAGTTTTGAGTTATAAACAACAGCCCACTTTAGCATAAAGTTAAATTTTTTTAACCTTAGCTGCTTTATTGGGGCCACAGTTTTGAAGAATTGGTTGTTAAATTGTGTGTGTGTGTGTGTGTGTGTGTGTGTTTTTTTTTTTTTTTGTCAATTTAGCAACCTCACTGGGTACTCTAAAGACATTAAAAAATAACTATTAGTCCATATTGTGTACTGAAAGAGGATATCATATTTAGGGTGTGTACACCCGACTTTCTCACAACACATGGGATATTATTGTACAAATTGCGGCTAAGGGCTTTTTATTTATTTATAATAAAGTCTCTCTAGTCAACTATGGCCTAGGCACTAAAAATGCACTAGGTTGTAAGAATGTTGGTTGAGTTGTTCCGTTATTGTTCTTAACTGTTTATTTGGCATGATTTTCTTTTGAGTAACAAATTTCCAAAGATGTAGGGCCATTTAAGAAAGGATCTCACAGGCTGATATATTCTGAAGTTCAAACGACGGGGCTGCTAAACCTTGACCAACTGTGCGTATTTGAAAGCCACTGGTCCATCAAAAGACTTTATAATTTTTAATATGTAGCTGTAATTGTAACTATTAAATAGGAGTAATTAACGGAGTAAGATTTGAAGATGATTGTTATTTTAAATTTTATAATAAAACCATTTGAAGTTTTTTTTTTTTAAACCTTATAATTCGATATATAATTAAATACAATGGGTGAGATGGAAGAGAAAAGTAATTTTACGATGATTGAAGAGAAAAGTAATTTTATGATACAGTTTCATAAAATTATCTTAAATATTATAGTATTCTGAGTTTCTTTGTCTTTCCTGCCTGCCAGTACCAGCTCCTTGTGTCGAAACCTTTTTCCTTCCTTTTTGAAAAATCCAAGAATAGGGAATCCATTCTCCATTTTTCCAAGACATTAAAAAAAAAAAAAAAAAAAGGGAAAAGATTTTGAAGATTGTGTAACATGCTAACGTTTAGCTCATAGTGCTATTCTTTTTTTCTTTTTTTTTTTTTTCTTTTTTTTGTTGAGAAACACACACACACACACACATATATATATATATATATAAAGAGGATGAGATAAGAGAATACATTCACATAGTGTTATTCTTTATTTCTCTCAAATGTTAAGAATAAAATATAAAGGTAAAGGTCCACCTTCTCCTTTCATTATATTTCCTCGTATACAATATATCTTAGAAAACAAATAATATTACAAAAATACCACTTTTAAACCAAAAAATTGCAAAAATACTCCTAAGAAACAAATAAAATTACAAAAATACCCTTAAAACAACTAATATTACAGAAATACCCTTATAAAACCAATAAAATTACAAAAATGCTCCTTTAAAACCAATTAAATTTCAAAAATACCCCTTAAAAACTAATAAAATTTGCAAAAATACCCCTAAAAACAACTAATATTACAGGAATACCCCTATAAAACAAATAAAATTGCAAAAATACCTTTTAAAACCACTAATATTATAGAAATCCATAATGGGTTTGGCCATCATACATAAATAAGTTTTACACGTAGGCCACATTAACACAAAAAATTAGCATATTTTTTTAGATTTTGTTAAAATTTTTTTAAAAAAATTATATTTTAAACCCCATTTACTTTTTGGGTGATTTCTAACGTTTTTTTTTTTACAAGCAGGTTTAAAAAAAAATAAAATTAAAAAAAAACTTAAAAATAAGGCTAAAATGTAAAGCCTCTATATTTTACCACAATTAATTCTAGTCCTCTAAATTTCAAATTCATTCAATTAATGTAATTAATACATCTCCATAAACTTTTGTCAAATATTGTGGTTAATTATCTAAATTTATAGTTTTTTCCAAAATTTTTATTTAAAAAATCCAATTAATGAATGAAAAATATATTTTAGATATTTTTTTAATTTAATGGAAATTAACAAAGAGAACATAATTGAATAAACTTGAAACTAAGAGGATTGAAAAAAACAAAAACAAAGTTAAATGATTGAAATGAATTATGGTGAAACTTAAAGGGTGAATTTTGCATTTTAGCCTAAAAATAAATACTTTAGATTAACCAATTGAATACAACCAACCAATTAGGGACGAAGCTACAGTCCCCCCCCCCCCCCCCCCCCAAAGTTCTTTTTATATTATGTATTAAAATATTTAGTTACAAAAAATAGAAGTTTGTCCCCCCAAATGTTTAAGTTAGTCCAATGATGCTCTTAAAAACCAATAGAATTTGTCAATTGGTCTAGTTGTTACAGAGACAATGTAGGTTTTTTTTTTTTTTTTTTTTCCTTAAATTCATTTTTTGTACATGTTTAATATCAAACAAGACAACTTTTTTATACTCATTAGAGTTTAAAAGATGATAAGTTCTTCTAAAAAATTATCTTGCGAACATACATATATGAAGGTTGTTAGTTTTATAAACAATATATTTATAAATGATGGCCTACTCTAGTATCAAAATATTAATGTTTATATATGCATATATGCGTTTACGCACGTGTGTAATGGTTTATCTTGACTCGTAACGACTATATTAGTACCAAAATTTGCTCCCCACCAAATAAAAAACCCTAGCTCTGCCCCTGCAACCAATATAGCAAAATTAGTGTCATCTTTTTCAAGGTTAATAGAAAACAACCATATTTATGGTTACTACATGCATGGTTGGATTTAATTAGGAACCTAAAGTTCAAGGATCAGGGTTCTAGTATTTAGGAGAGAGTTTCACACACACATACTTAAATTAGATAAAGTAGAACTCTATCTTAGATAAAATAAAATAAAATAAACATTTTTATTTACTAAATTACAGGTGATTTGATCCTATTATTGACTAGTTAATAAAAAATAATAATATCTAATTAATAAAAAATTGATACTATATAATATAAATTTGAAATATTATAGTATATTGCTAATTTTTTTTTTGATAGGATTATATTGCTAAGTTTAATTTATATATAAGACTTATACTACATATGTGTCTTTTTTTTTTTTTTGCTCGAAAAATATTTGTACATGTTACTTTGTTAAATAGGTTGTTTGAACGTTTATACTAATTAATTTTGTTTGATAATAATAATATGAATTAAAATAATTAGTAACATAGCCAAATTAAAATTTAGCCAAAACAAATAAAATATAGAATACCATAATTCTTTTGATGTCAATTTTCCATTTTCACCACTGCATATCATATCACATGTTACACATGCATAATATGACTTACACATATTATACATCGTTTGATGTACTTTTTTTATTTGCATTCAATAAGTATATTAAAATGATTAATAGATCCTATTCTAGGTGAAACTCTATAGCGCAAGTTTCTAAAAATTTGAAATATTATCCAATTAAAACTCAAAAGCCAAAAAAGTTTCAAGAAACTTAAAATGAGTTTATTATTTGATTAACATTATTCTAGTAATAATCAATTATGATATTTAGTTTTGATAAATATCTATCTTAAACGTTAAGAACGTAAAGCAATTTCTTTAAATGTTAAACATAAACATATGTATAAATATAAATATATATTCTAAGCATACAGGTGAAAAAGAATTGATTTTAATGGTCACTCCACATACACAATTTTCTTTTTTTATGTTCAACATATATGATTAATGTTGTTTTACTTAATTAAAAAAATTTATTGACAAAGGATATATTTTTTAATAGTACATGTTAGAAATGAATAAATATAAGAAATTGGTACACAAGTAAATGAAGGCTTGTATAAGTGCTCATAGATACTAACCAAGAACATGTAAGGAGTTTTTTTCTTCTTAAAAAAAAAAAAAAAAAAAAAAAACTATTTTGACCAAAGAATCAATCATGAAATATCAAGAGGGAGACACTGAGAGGGAGGTGGGTGTTCTCGGCGACTCCACTCTGCTCCGAGAGATGGAACAAAGAAACACTGAAATGCCAAAAGGCCAAAACTTGAGCTCTTTTCTTCCTTTTCACTTTCCACCAAATAATCATTAACCCCACACATTTGCCTATCAAAGCCAAAACAATAATAAGTTACATAGAAAGTAAATCTTCAACAATACCTGCGATGATTTCATAGGTATTGTTTCCAATATCTTTGAAAAAACTTAACTTCATCAAATTCATCTAGCTGTAAGCTAATATTTTCTTCAACTGCCGTAGATCAGGAACTGAAATTAGATTTCCGGCTAAGGATATCATTAGGCAATAGGCTACAATGATTAGATCCATAGCTTCGGGGGTAATTCTATGTTTGAATCAGGTTTGATTCTATTTTCTAAGTATGAAAGGATAGGAGAGATTTTTTTATTTTTTTTTTTTGAGAAGAGAGAGGGGAGATAAATAGGGAGGGAATAGCTTGGTTAATTAATTTTAGTTATTGTTAAAAATGATAGTAGTAAGACGTATTCACAAATGATGTTGTTCCCCTAATTTTTTGTTTGTTTAATTAATGTTTTTCTAAAATTAAGAAATATATAAAAAAAATAAATATTAACTAAGGTCCAAAATGATGCCGTTTTGGTAAGTTAACAGCAGAAACTAACAGCATACTAACAGAGACTTAATTGGGAAGGAATAAAACTTAGAGGACTAAAATGAAAAAAAAAAAAAAAAAAAAAACCCCAAACTTAAAGAACTAAAATGAAAAATTGTGAAACTTAGAGGGTGGGTATTGCATTTTGGCCTAAAATTTATAATTAAGTACATGTTTATGTTTAAAAACAATGTTTGTTAAATTGAATCAAGATTAACAAATATCAAGTGCAAGTTAATGCTTCTATGGTTTGATTTTTCCTGTAAAAGTTTAAATGCTTTGGAGTAAAAGTTTAAATTATGGGGGCAATACTAGTGATAGTATTTGTGTCTTTTGTATGAGATGCATTGACAATAAGTCATTTATTTTTTTAGTGTTATTTGTCCAAAAAAATTTGTGATACTGTTATAACGTTTTGTCTAGTTAAGGATATTATTATTTTTACAATTTATTAAAAAAAATTAGGCAAATATTTTATTATTATTCAAATATTTCAATAAACTTATATAACATGAAAATATCTCCAAAAGTTGAATATATTAATATCATTAAAGAATACTAATAATTTACCTATTGCATAACTCAATTCCATATTTTGACTAACACTGTGTGAATATGAAATAGAAATATCATGGATTATTTTCTCGTAGATAGTGCAAAGAAGGGTCCAATATGTGGTAAAAAGCAATTCTTGCCATTGGTTTCATTGTGTTGCCAAAGTTTGTAATAATAATTTTCTTTGGGGATCTTCATCTCAAATGGAGAGGGTTTATTTGGTTGTTATAGACTAAGGTCTTTCTTCTTATTTTATTTTATTCTATTTTTTAAAACATGTTGGCAGCAACTTTAATATTAACTTTATCTTGTCATAAGTTCTAGTGAACATAGAGCACTTAAGGTGCATACTAGAAAAACGTGTCAAATTCACACATTTTTATCCATAATATACCCACATCATTCACATATTTTAGAAGTCTATTAACATATTGTTTCCATAACACAGCTTGTGTGAGTGTGACTATTGTGAATTGTCCACTGGTCAATATCATCATCATACACTGAAAATCGTCAAGGTGCTTTTATTTACACCCTATCAATAGAATAAGATTATGGGGTTGTTTGTTGCATTGTAATGCTCAAATTCTTATTCAGCACTTTTTCCAAATATATATATATATTCTTATTCAGCAATAAATTTAGCATCACAAAATGTTAAATTATATTGATAAAATATTAAAAATTTTAAGAGTCCAAACTTGGTAAGAATGGGGTGTAAAACCCATGCTTTACACCATTCAAATATTCAATACATCAGCATTTTATACAAGATAACATTTCAATAAATTTCCAATTTGGTTTGATTTATATGTGGGTATTAGAATTAATTAGGTTTGGTTGTGCTTATTCTTAAATATGTGATAAGATAATGTGGCATGTTGAAATTAGAGGGCAAAAATATGGGTTTTACATTGCGTCCTTACAGAATTTAATCTCAATTTTTAAATATATTTTTAAGAAAATTGATAAAAATAAATTTCTATCTGTTGATGGGCTATATCAGTTTTTTTGTTATACAATTGAATTCAAATCTAATGACAATAAGTTGAAATACGTTTCAGTTTTAATTCATAATGTCAAATTTTATCTTATTTGTACGTTTTTAGATCCTTTAACATAAGTTGCTTAACCTAGTTATTCAGCTAAGTGATTGTTTAAATAAATTATTCAGTTCTAAGTTTACATAATAAAATCATATCATATAAATAATGCGGAAATATAAAGAACACAACGATATAATAACCCAGGAAAACCGAACTGGTAAAAAACCTGGGAAGGATTTAACCTAATTATCCTTAAAGTAAAATAAATCCACTATAAAATTATTGAAGTTTTTACAATAGAACTTCGACCGCTAACATCTTATTTCTACCTTGAATAGAAAATTTACTATCACGACCATGTGACAGCTCTGAGTCCACAGACTACTTCTTTCCTTGATTTATAGCAACCACAAGTTCACTTACTTGTGACTTTGAGACTCCACTCAAAGGTTTTATATCTTCTTTAAAGTTCTTTATGCAACAATTGAAGTGATCATTAAGTTCTTGACGTGAATCTTGATCTTGATAACTCTATGTGTGTGTATGAAGGTAAATACCTCTAGATCTCACAAAAGATTCAACACACAACTCACCCAAGACCTCTAAAACGTAGCTAGGGTTTTTCCTTTTATACTTGAAGTAAAACACAAAACCCTACACGTCAAACGGGCTTGGACTGAATTGGAATTTCTGTAGAAAAATAAATCTGCACATGTTTCGATCGATCGAGTCTAATTTTCGATCGATCGAGCCTTGCAAATTTTGTTCAATAATTTTTGCAATTACTCGATTCCAATTTTACAATTAAACACACTTTGAGAAAGCCTAAACCTAGACTCTATGTTTTGATCATGATTTGCCAACATATTACAAATTGAAGTTCTAATACATTAGTTCCTAAAGTCTTAGAACCTAACATTATTCTATGAGTTGGCTAAAATAAATAGTATTGATTATATGAACATTAGTGGTTTAAATGTTTTTAGCTAACCACCACGCATCCTTAGTGCGGTAGTCACTCCACAAGTCTCTAGGAAGGAGTTTCACACACATATACACTTAAATTAGGTTAGAGTAGAAACTCAATCTTGTATAACAAAAAAATGCTTTTAGCTATATCCCCTTGTCAACTATATCTCTCCTTACAAAATGTTTGCTCCTCAAATGCTCTTACATTTTATTATGGGAAATTATTTGGTTATTGATTTAAATAATTATTTACTATTTGATTTTTATGAGGAAGTAAAACAACAATACAAATGTCATTAAAGAAAATTTCATTTGGCATGAATTATTAAGTGTGTGTGTGTATATATATATATATTTATATATTCAGCCTTATATGTCCGGATATATATAGAGATATAGAAGTGAAACTTTTATCCATATATATTTGCATGTAATAGAAAATTATCCATTTATTTACTTTGTTAGTTTTCTCATTTTTTATGAAAATAATATATCCATGTATATTCTATATTTTTGGGGAAAAGAAAAGTACTATTGAGAACTTATCTTACAAGTGGTGTAAGTTTGAAGAATAATCAGCGAAGGTGGCTGGATTATTGTATCTCAGGGGCTACATGCACAATGTTTAGTCTACTACACCGGAAACTTCGTAGACACGTGTATCGTCTCAAGACAGTAACATGATCTATGCCTCAACCCGACGTTTAAAACCATATATGAATTGACAGTAAATTGCTTGATGTTATGAGATTAATTTGAAGCATCATCGAAGTAATATCTCTCAATTATTCTCTAATTGTGTAATTGATTAATGTATCATAAAATTATTATCAAGAATAGTTCTATCTTCCAAAAGTAATGTTTATCTAAGAAGTGCTGTAAAAAAACTTTTGCATCCCTACTTAATTATATCAATGAAGTCAATTTCTTTAAAATACACTTTCAAAAGTACTAATTGCAATGAACTAATCAACTTCAAGAATGAGAATATAACCATTTTGAGGGCTATATACATTCCAACAGTTCTTTTACCCATTTGGAGGTAGACTTGATCCTTTGCTATTAGCGGAAGAAGTCCATGATAAAGCCATTGGTTCATAATTATAATATTGATATACTAATTGTTAATCTGTGTGATGCACGGAATAGTTGAACAAATTTTTTTAAATTTCATTTTGCTTAAAGTTATGATCACTTGACTAAAAACAATTTACAATTGAATAGGAATATAAAATACTGTCACCAATATTGATAAGTCCGGCACCAATTATGTAAGGCATGCTATGTCTATTTTCAATGACATAGCATTAGTGGTAGCTTTAGGATTTTGTTGTGGGGGAGTAAAAATAAAACGATTAATTTTTTTTTTCTATATACAATTGTCATATTACATACAATAATCTAACATAGTATTCTAAATAGTATACAATACAACTATATTATAACATAGTCTAAAAAAATTATTAATAGTTTAAAGATCTGTAAGAAACCAACAATAGAATACATATAAATAAATAACTAACCATAATATTTGACAAATTAATAATAATTTATTATAATCATATGTAATATCAATTAAAGAAAAATATATGATAAAAAAGAATAGTAACACACCTAAGAGTAGGTCTGAGAGTAAACGTTAAATTAAGGAAAATAAATAGTAACTTATATAAGATTTTGCTTTTGAAGTGTATAGATTTTTAACCACACATGTGGTCATTTGCTTGGAAATGGAGCAAGCATTAAAAGACTTTTTGAACTCAACAAACTGTAGAACACTTACCAAACTACTTGATTAGATAGAAAGAAAATATAGAAGGGAGAAAGAGAGAATGAGAAAAGAATCATAGATATAAATACAGATCAAATGGTTGTACAAGTTGTGTAATTTTTTGTTGATGAAGAAGAAAAGTGCAGGAAAAATGTAGTTTCATTCTACCATCAACTATAAAATAAGCCAGAGTTCAAAGAAAATGTTCATTTATTTTTTAACAAATGAGCAATTTTAAGAGTAGTGCTATTGACAAAACATCCAGATGGCAAGTTGTTAACGGTATGAAAAAAATTGATGTCAGTTATGGGTTTAGATAAAAAGTCAATTACAACTTGTTACTTAACTTTTATTGTTAAATTATTGTGAAAATAGCACTAATATGATCATATTTTAAGCTTATTTCAATTGGGTTTAAACAATATTTAGGGTTAAGGTGTTCAAAATTTTATTTTAAGGGTTAAAACAAACAAAAAAAGGTAAAAATTTATATATAATTTTTTGGGGGGCAAAGCCAGAACCCCCTAGGCTGGCTGGAGAGCCGCCCCTGCATAGCATGCAATATTACAAATCTATATATAAAAACTTTGTAACATGGCAATGATTTGTAACAATCTATATATCTAAAAGTTGAAGTGTATTTATTGTTGCTATGCTCTAATTAAGCCACATCATTGCCATGTTACAAAGTTTTTTTTCCTTTGTTTTATTGGGTTTCCACTTCACACATTCTCTTTAATCAATCCCATTTTCTCTCTCTAAACTCATCATCTTCCCATCAAACAAATGGCTAATGTTTATACTATTAATGACTTTCCCATTAAATCCAAATTGCTTTCAATTCAGCAATCAATCATTCTCTCTCTCTCTCTCTCCTTATTGAAAAAACGGCTTTTCTCTCCCAATAAAACATTCAATTGCCTCCCTTTGTATTTAAAACCCACTGATTTAATTTTTTATTTATAGATTTTGAATTGCTTTCTTTCCACCCATAAGTCACCAAATTACAACTAGAATTGGAAAGTTTATTTGAGGTTAGTTTTTCTTTTTCTTCCCTTGAACTTCTTTGCTTTTCAACTGTAATTTTTATGATTTGTAGTTTGTATTGGATTTTCTATTCTGGGATTGTAAATACCATGTTTCTTTTTTCTCTTTTTCAGTTTTCAATTGATAGTCTATTTTTTTGTATTCATGTTTACAATTTTTCTTTACATATATAATTGTGTTTTTTCCATTAAAATTTTTTGTATCTAAAGAATTGGAATGCATTTTATTATTTTAGTACATGACCATTTGCCTCCATTTGTTTATTTTATTTTCTGAATGGATTTGTAATTTTTTAAAATTAAATACTACATAAATTCTTGCTAAATTTCTTTTAATCTCATCTAAATTTATGCTAATTTTAACTTCTTAGGATAACTTGGAAGAGGAAACAAAATATTATGATTGATAGGTATGGACCATATGGTCCTATTTTTCTTTGTATTTGGGATTATAACTTAGCTTTATATGGTTATTTTCATTATTTTAAAAAAATTACAATGTAAAGGTTTGTACAAGATTTTCTTTTCCAGGATTGTAAATACCATGTTTCTTTTTCTCTTTTTCCTTTTTTTTTTTGAATTTTCAATTGATAGTCAATTCCTTTATATTCATGTTTACAGTTTTCCTTTACATAATTGCGTTTTACCAATTAAGTTGTTTGTGTCTAAAGAATTGGAATGCGTTTTATTGATTTAGTACATGATCATTTGTCTCCCATTTGTTTATTTTATTTCTAAATGGCTTTTAAATTAAATACTACATAAATTCTTACTAATGTTCTTTTAATCTCATTCTTTGTATTCCTGTTTACAATTTTTCTTTACATAATTGTTTTTTACCCATTAAAATTGTTTGTGTCTAAAGAATTGGAATGCGTTTCATTTATTTAGTACATGATCTTTTGCCTCCCATTTGTTTATTTTATTTTCTAAATGGATTTGTAATTTTTAAATTAAATACTACATAAATTTTTGCAAATGTTCTTTTAATCTCATCTAAATATGCTAATTTCTAACTTCTTAGTTCTTAGGATAATTTGGAAGAGGAAACAAAATATTATGATCGATAGGTATGGACTGTATGATATTCTTCTTTTTCTTTGTATTTAGGATTATAACTTAGCTTTATATGCTTAGTTTCATATATTTTTCAAACAAATTATGATGTAAATACATTATCATAAATCAGACATATATACTAAAGTTTTTTTTTTTTTTGAATAAAAAAGATCTAATCTCTAATTCTTACCATTTATCTTCTTAAAATAAATCTTACAATTTATAATTTTTAAGGAAATAACTTTTGGACGCTTACAATGTTTAACTATTGCATCCATATTATGACTGTGGAGATGCATGCAGTATTGATTTATGTTTTTCATGGTAATACTAATGTTCATTGTGTCATGACCCAAATCTATGGAACATGAATTTAGATACATGACTAACTTGCTAACCTTACCTAGCTCAATAAACACAATTTATTTAAACATAGTTCAATAAAACTCCAAATAAATAATGCTATTGATAAATCTCTTACAATAACTAAAATCCACCATTTATAATAATCTCCAAAATATTGTGAAGTCTAAGAAGAATTAAAAATAATAATAATAACTAATAATTTTTTCAAAACTCCACAAATTGAAAATAATCTCCACTGTATAAAAATGAGTTACAAAATAAAGATAACTGAAATTCTATAAGTCTTCAAGAAAATACTGAAATTGCCTACAACTTCCATGCTCTACCTCGCACCTTACAAAGCGATCCAAAGGTTATATATTCCCAAATACACATTAATCTGAAAATAGTAATTGATGGGGTGAGCCATACATCTAGTAAGTAATTATACAGAATACACAACTGAATAGAATCAAGCAAGTCACGAGTTTGATTTCACAATTTCACTCAAAATATCCAATATAGTTTTCAAAACATGTAAAGAATCACTTAATACACATATAATCAATTTTAAAGTTTTTCGGAAACACATACGAATAATTGATCAGAGCACAGTATCACATATACACATCACATATTCTCACATACAATCCTATAAGTGGATACCAACATCTAACCCTTGCTGGTGAGGGATCAACACATATTCTCATATACAATCCTGTGAGCGGATTTACACATATATCTGATCAATTCTAAAAACACTCATTTTGAGTCACATATCACAAAAATAAAGTTTATACAACATATAATAATTTTCTCAATATCAACATTTGTTCCAACAATAAAGGCGTATTGAATATCACAATATGAAATTGAAACATAAATCAAAAGATGCTTGACTCTCTCAGGGAACGAATAGGAATTGAAGAGTTTATATAAATATTTTTACAATTCTTGAGTAAGTTTGAAAATCCAATTTGTTAAAAGAAACGTCTTAAATACCGTTTGAAAAACAAGAATATGATTTTGAAATCACTTGGTTTGAAACAATTTAAAGAACAAGAATCTTTTTAGAAAACTTACTTTGAAACTTAATTATTTTTGAAAGATAGTTTAGTTTAAAAATCATCTTTTGAATGGGATTTGGACATTCAAAACGTTATTTAAAATTCGAAATTTCTCTTAGAACATTGTTTAAAAGCCAATTAAAATTTCTCTTTCAATAGTGTAAAAGTGCTTTTTGATAAACTTTTAAAAATGTAAGCTTAAAAGAATATAACTTTTGAAAATCTTAACTTCTAAGAACCTAGGGAACAAAACTTGTGCATATTATGCATAATTACTTACAGCACTTGAATCACTCTGAAAGTCCAGCTGAAACACTTTCCAAATAGTCTCAAAATACTCTCAAATAAGACCTATAATCAATCGTGAAAATTACTTAATATCCTCCACAAAATATAAAGCTTATAAAACTATATAAATAGACTCACTAGGATTATACTTTGCTGAACTACTAACACTTTTAACACTAAATTAAAGGTTTTCTAACCAATGATGCTCTAATTAATAATATTCTCTTGCATTGATTGAAACTCATATTGTCATGAGGAAGGTAGTAGCCAAAAATATCATTGACCTAGGATTTAATATAAAACCCCAAAGAAAATACAAGAGCCATATACTTGAATAGAAATTTGTAATCCATGGCTTGTTCCAGAGACACACAGAGAACAACGTGAGAACCGTACTCCCACAAAAGCCAATTTCAACTTTAATATATAACCTCAAAATGGTTGATAGCATAATCTCAGTGAAAGGGTCCCAGAGGCAAGGAAAACAATGGCCGCATTCTTTGACTTCTTATATATATATATATATATATAATTTATATATTCAAATCCGAAAGGTGGCTTAAGCCAAAATCACGATTTTCTTGCAATCCATGGCTCAATCTAGGATTATATATATATATATATATATATATATATATATATATATATATATCCTAAGGAACAATCTAACATCTAACATGGATACCTAGCAGCAAATCTAAACATTAAAATATAAATAGAGTTTTAGGATCAAAATCAAATTTCTGAATAACCTTAGAAACTTTTAATTCTTTATTTCTAATTGTGAGAAATCATACCTTGAACAATCTGATTGCCTCTTCAATTGTACGTGCTCTAACTCCAAGGAAAAAAAAAAAAAAACCTCTTAGCCTCTTTGATAAAACCCTTTCTATGAAAATCCTGACTATCTCTTCCTCTACCCTGTAGTTTGCATTAGAGATGTGGGCTTAGTGGGGTAGTAGGCTGTAGTTTAAAACCCACTTAAACTTATCTCTTTATTCTCCAAGAGGCCCATAAACTTCTTTCTCTTTTATTTATTTATTTAATTATTTAAACTACCACACTAAATTGTATGCATTAAAACTTTAATCTTCTCACCTATTTTGTAACACCACAAAATTATCTACTCCCATCTTACTATGCACACACATAAAGTACCTCAACTCTATATTAATAATGACGATGACGGTAATGATCATAAAATCAAATCGGGGTATTACACATTACCTTGGAATCCATATACTCAATGTGATTTCATTTTTAGGAAATCCTGCTACTTAATTCAAATCGTGCTAACCAATATATATATAATCAAATAGAATGATTTGTACAATCCAACACGAATTAATTAAATCATATTACCTTAATTAGCTTAAATAAACTTATCTAATTCTCGAGACGAAAAAAAAACATTAAACTTTTTTTTTTAATATCTCATTCTGAGTTCAATTTGGCATGATATGTTGCACTTCAATCCATCATACTCCTCAAATATACATAAATATGATAGAAATAACATAAGCAATACAATAGATAAATACAACAGGAAATCAACTAGGCATTTCTTTTTTACTTAAAAAGAAATCTTAAATGCATACTACAAATTCCACTATTATAATAATTCTTAAATAATATGTACTTAAATATTCACTATTGGCTTTTTTAGATATGTAATCAAATTTTTTGCCCTAAAGTCTTTTTTTGGGGGGGGGGGGGGTGGAAGTAACCTAAAAGGCAAGAGTTAAGACAATTAATTTCTACGTACAATTTCCCTTCTGGTATAATTGGGGGAAAAATTCATTCCCTACCTATATATTCCTTCTATCTAATTGAAAAAAAAAACCATAAAATTCTCATTTATGAAGGAAAGTCTCAAATTTTTTTATAAACTTGCTATTATGTTACCACATTAGTTATGCAATTTACCAGTTATAAATACATTTTTCAATTACCAAAACATACAAAGTCTCTTCCTCTTCCCTAACCTTCTCCTCCCTCAACACTTTTTTATTATATATACGTTTTCCCCTTCCTCTACATAATTTTTATATTTATATATGTTCTCTTTTTAATTTCTCTTAAAACCAATAAGCATAGTATTTGTGATGGAAAATCTTTCAATTATCACTACATGTTTTTTTTTGATATCCACTATCAAAGGTACCTCTCTCTCTCTCTCATTTTGAATTCTCTATAATCTTGATCTTCTATTTGTTAAAATTTATAAAATTTAGAAATTGTGTTTGACTTCATCTTGCTAGGTTCTTTTTCATGATCATTGGTTTATATGCTGTGAGTTGGGCTAAAGCTGAAGACCTGGGAGAGATCAAACAAGATACAGCTGCTACATGAAAATTATAGAAATCAAGCATATTAATATATACAAAGCAAATATGGACATATATAAATAATTATATTGTGAATACGTTTGCTTTACCCTACCTCTTTTATGTTATTTATTGATTGACTAAGGTCAACTACACATTTAGTTTCTTTAATTTTTCACATTTTTTAAATTGTATGAAAAGGAAAAATAGAAATCAGTATATGTTTTCGGGAGAAATATTTTTGTAATAGTTGATTCTCATATATGAGTTTAGTGATTATGAAATGGAAACACAATTGTTATAACTTTATTTAATACTTCTTATGTGATAAAATGGAAATAAAATTTGAATAAATTGCTCATTAACTTCTCCAAAAATGAAAAATAATTTTAGCTTTCATATGAAACCTTCAAGATTCATTTTTACATTCTAATAAAAATTATACATTTTTACATTCTAATTTTAGATGCATATCTCACTATATTATAACGTATTACAAAATATTTTGTCATATATAATAATTGAAAGTAAAATGCAACATGTTTCCTTGCCAAAAAAAAAACAATTATACAAAACATCAAGATATAGACTTTTTTAATTGCATAAAATATATTATATATATATTATTATGTAATCACATTATTGTAATATGTGTTTGGAACTATCACTTATAATTCTCAACTACTATTCTCATTCTTTACTTAGCAAAAAAGAATATGAAGTCAAATTTTCCCCATGCATTGCGTGAGTCTACGACTAGTTAGAATAAAAGGTGTAATTAGAATAAACATAACAACCCATCCTCATGTGCTTTTGTTTCTTGAGCATAATTAGAATATACATAATAGTCCATTGTGTGATTTCATTCCTTCAGGTTAGCATAAGTTGGCTGCTCCCTTAAACAAATACAAATCCATCCTACAATTATTTGTGCCTAAGACAAAACTCTATACATGTACAAATCAAAAATTGATGCTCCTCTCAGCTATATCAAAAAATTGTTCATCACAACTTCAACAATTTTAGGATTTAATGGAACTCACTGCAACATAATATAGGTCGAATCTTGTTTCTTCGTTGCTAGAGTACCCATGATAGCATGGCAGTGAGTTCGCATATTTTTTGGTCCCTATCCCAAGCCAAATCCATGAGTTTAGTGAAAGAAGAAGGTTGGCTATTGAACACACATTCCATCACGTACCTCATATGCTACCAAAAAAAAAAAATGTCAATACTAGGAAAAAGTATTTAATATCAAATGATGCCAGGGGCAGTGGTACATTAAACTCAAGGTGTCCTGACTTGTAAAAGGAAAGGGAAGGGATAGCAAGGATAGGGAAGGGATAGCGACAGAGGGTACAAGACCTGCAAGGGTGGTGGGTGGAAGTTTCCTGAAGAAGACACCTCCTACCTCCACTTTCAATGCTATACACCAACCTAACCAAATGCATTAATAAGGAAATGACCCTTGAACAGTAAATTCACAGCTAGCAACTCTCTTTACAACCTCTAGAAGGGTCCTGATGGGACAATTATCCTAAAGAATCTCTTGAGACGTATAGGTGGAGGGCTAGGATGCAAGGGAATGAGCTATATAAGGAAGGGAACCCCCCAGGGAAAAATGGGATTTTCCAAAAAAAAAATGAGGAATGAGGGAGAAAGCAAGGAAATACCTTGTAAAGCAATATCATCTTGACCTATCAATATAAGACCCATCCTCGGACTTGCCCAAGGAAGTATTTTCATGGAATCCCTAGTCCATTTACTTCTATAAGCTCTGTTAGCTTTAGACTTGGAACAATCTCAGTGTTGTACTTGGTTTAGAATCCTACTTATTAAAAACTCATTGTTTGGGGTTGGTTTGAAGATCCAGGCAATACTATTCTAAGCAAACTTGGGCCTTTACATATCTAATTCTTACAATAACAATAAAAATTAGCTTAAATAATAGCAAAAATAGGTCAAACAACAAAAAATGGACAAAAAGGTAGTAAGCCTTTTTAATGGAGTTTATGGTATGCCTTTATATTAGAACCTCATTTTTTCTTCCTTGTGTGCATGTATATTTCTCAAATTGCTTAAGAGAGTATGTTGTAAATAGTATAACTTGTCAAGATTATAAAGTTGTAAAAAAAAAATAGTTTTTTTTTATTCTTTACCCATAAAAAATTCTAAAAATAATTTATAAATTAATGTAATAATGCTCTTAGGACATCTGTTAACTTTTTCTGTTTATTAATATATTAATGGAAGACTGTGAAAAAAACACTGATTATCGTAATCAATCAGTTTGAATTATAAGAAGAACTTTGCAAGTTGCAAGTAAAGCCATAATTAAGGGATGGAAAGTACAATTAACTTCTTAAATGATTAAATGATGGATTCCAAGAAGGAGGTGCGCATGGTTGAATGCCGTTGCCTGCTTCATTGGATGTGTAGTGTTTGCTTGCTACGGCCTACAGATCCACAGGAAATGTACTATTTTGATTATTTTTTATAATTTTAATGAATTTTTACCAAATTACAATTCGATGGATATAGCCATTTAATAAATGTATTGCTTTGATATCTAGTTTTACCAAAAGCTTGGAAATCTATATATTATTATTATTATTATTATTATTATTATTATAGGGATTGGATTTAGCTCCCGAGCCCAAACGACTGGAGGACCCAGGCTCAAATAGCCCTACACAATGAATTTGTAGAGAGTGGGCTGTAAGACTAGGCCTCTAGAGGTTAGGTAACATTCACTATGGGCCAAAAATAATAAGGGAGCAAGGAAAAGCAGAAGGTAACCACAATATTGTAAAAGAAGATTCTCCTCGGCAAAGGCCGAGGAGAATGGTTTTGGAATATATCCCTATGAGATCTGTTTACAGTTTCAGGTCTTTGTGCTACAGTGTTTTCCTTTGCTATTTTCCCGATCCCCTTCGTCTAGTGGACCTTTTATCTTATATAGCCCCTTTTAGATGATCTTGGCCTTCCATTTGTTGATCATGCAGGCCACCACTTAAGTGCTAGTCCTATCATGCACTTTCTCTGAACCCCTGTGAGACGCAGCAACCAAGACAGCACTGTTTAAAGGTCTTCTCCACGTAAATGCGACCAGAAGGTTTGGTGGGATGCATTAAATGTGGTGGCAGTCACCAACTCTTCAATCATGTCAGTGCTAGCCTCCTTCCCCAAGCTCTCTCTGTTCAGTAAGGTCTCCTTTGATGATGTATTGATGACATGATCATAAAGTCTGAGGGCGTGGCCTCTTCATCACAGCAATTGTCCTTCTCGGCCAGGCTAGGACACGTAGTGTGATTACCTTACTTGGAATTCTTGCACACCACAATTATTATTATTATTATTATTATTATTATTATTATTATTATTATTATTATTATTATTATTATTATTATTATTATTTTCTGTTGTCGATTTGAAAAAAACATCTTAAAAGCCCTTGGATTAATAGTGTAGTAAATAAAATTTGAGACTTCTAAATTTACAACACATCATTCATGTCCATTAAACCCACCATCTAAATGTACCTAGAGTTACACATTGTTTGAAAACAATAGTGGTATCTTATTCCAAAAAAAAAAAAAAAAAAAAAAAAACACACACACACACACACAAAATAGTATTAATGATAAAAAGACTACATTAAAATTTGTTTGGGGTTGCCATTTGTCCCAGTGACTGGTTGATTATTTACAATATCATTATTGCCAGTTGGGAATGCAATTAAAAGGTCATGACAGTCTAATTCTTTTTTTCTTCTCTTGTAATCACTACAAAAAAAAGGGGCTATCCCAGCATTTGCAAAACCGCTGGGATAGCCCTAGAAAGCACTGGAATAGGGTCAAAATTCCTATCTCGGTGTTTTTTTTTTCCCGGCGCTCCAAATTGTTGCGCAGTGACAGTTGGTATAGGGTTGCTGAACCTATACTAGCGCTTTTCAAAAGCATCGGGATAGGTTCCAGCACTTTTCAGACCCTATTCCACCGTTTTTACTTGTGTCAAGGACAACCTTTACAAAAATATGAATATAACCTATACCAGCGCTTTCAAAAGCACTGGCATAGGCAGTACCTGTTCTAGCGTTCTCAAAAACGCTAGTATAGGTCTTGAATAAATATAATTTAAAAGGACTATACTAGTACTTTTGAAAGCGCTGGCATAGGTAGTACCTATTCCAAAGTTCTCAAAAGCGCTGGTATAGGTCTTAAATGAATATAATTTAAAAGGCCTTACTAGCACTTTTAAAAGCGTTGGCATAGGTAGTACCTATTCCAGGGTTCTCAAAAGTGCTGGTATAAGTCTTGAATGAATATAATTTAAAAGGCTCATACCCTATGCCCAACCCCTATTCCAGCAGTTTTCAAAGCGCTGGAATAGGTCCTTTTTTTAAAAAAAAAATTAGCACCTGTAATGTACCTACAATACATATTTTCCAATACCTATTTTATAGCAACTATAATGAACCACAATTCATGTTCTCCAATAACAAATATAATATCACATTAAACCAAGAAACTAAATATATTTAATTACACCATATCAATAATTACATCCCAAATGTCTAGAATTGTATACACAAAATAATACATCCCAAGTGTCTAGAATTTTATTATAAATTTTCCAACTATGACATATATAGATCAAAGTTTGAAACTTTATTATAATATCAATCCCGTAATTCCAACCACCTGTATTAGAAGTTCCAAGTTAAAAATTTCCATGGAAACTTGAAGGGAGCCTTTTCTTCTCAGCTTCAGTTGTATTGCATAATAAAAACTAGTCCAGCAACCATTATATCAAAATCTTTTTGTTTGATTGACAATAATAATAATAATAATAATAATAATAATAATAATAATAATATGTGATCAAAAACTATAAACAACTCCCACATAACATGCATTACATAGCTAAAACTAGCAAAGTGCAGTAATAATAAGCTCATCTAAGCTAAACAAGGTACACAAGGCATGTTATGTAAAGATAAAATGACCAACCTTGATTACAAATCCAAGAAATATGATACAAAACACATTTTTCCTTCCTTTTTATTTTTATTTTTTATTTGCAAACGTAATAGCAAAAACAACCTATCATGAAATGCATGAATGTTATGCAATGCAAATCCAAAAAAAGAAAACAAAAATATCAAAAGAAGAATGGTCACAGAGTAGAGAGATGAAGCACAAGGACCAAGAGAGCCTAGGATGACTAGAGACAGAATTACATCAATCACCTGACGAAGTATCTCAAACTTTCTTCTATCAAGTGGTTTGGTGAAGATGTCAGCATTCTGATGCTCAGTAGGGATATATTTTAGAACCACAATCTTTCTTTCAACCAAATCCCTAATAAAGTGAAATTTAATCTTTATGTGCTTAGTCTTAGAGTGTTGAACATGATTTTTAGAGATATCGATAGCACTAGAATAATCACAATAGACAACCATGGTGTCTTGTGATATCCCATAATCACCCAAAAACTTTTTCATCCAAAGAAGCTGTGAACAACAACAACCAGTAGTAATATATTCTGCTTCTGAAGTGGACAGAGAGACAAAATTTTGCTTTTTACTCATCCAAGCAACAGGATTGGCCCCCACATAAAAATATCCACTAGTGGTGCTTTTTCTATCATCGACGTTGGCAACCCAATCTGAATCCGAGAATCCAACAAGAGACAGGTTTGACTCTTTGATATAAAACAATCCATACTCACAAGTTCCACTAACATATTTTATGATTCTTTTAACAACATTCAAATTTGAATTCTTAGGATTAGATTGAAACCTAGAACATACACCAACACTGAAAGCAATATCTAGACAACTAGCAGTTAAATACAAAAGACAACCAATCATACTTCTATATAATGTAACATCAACAGACTCACCTGAAGGATCATTGGTTAGCTTTGCATTTGTAGCCATTGGTGTTCTAGCATGTGTAGCTTTTTCAAGTCCAAATCTCTTGACAAGATTCCTAGCATACTTTGCTTGGTTGATGTAAATTTTAGAATCAGTTTGCTTCACCTATAATCCCAAGAAATAAGTTAGTTCACCAACCATACTCATTTCAAATATCTTCTTCATTTCATTTGCAAAAGATTTAGCAAGAGAATTATTAGTAGCACCAAAAAGAATATCATCAACATAAATTTAAGCTACTATAAAATAATTCTTATCCTTTCATATAAAAAGAGTAGTATCTGCGAATCTTCTTTTGAATCCATGCTCAATGAGATAGGCAATTAACCTATCATGCCCTGGGAGCTTGTTTCAATCCATAGAGTGCTCTCTTTAACTTGTAGACATCATCCGGTCTGTGAGGATTAACAAAACCCTTTGGTTGTTCAACTTACACCTCTTCTTGTAGCATCCCATTCAAAAATGCACTCTTAACATCTATTTGATACAACTTGAAATTCAAATGACTTGCTATGACCAATAGTATCCTAATGGATTCTAGTCTTGCTACAGGTGCAAAAGTCTCATTAAAATCAATTCCTTCCACTTGTGTGTATCCTTGAGTAACAAGTCTTGATTTATTTCTAATGACTGTACCATGTTCATCTAACTTGTTCTTAAAAATCCGCTTAGTTCCAATCACATTCACTCCCTTTGGTCTAGAAACTAATTCCCACACATCATTCCGAATAAATTGATGAAGTTCTTCATGCATAGAATTAACACAATCAACATCTTGAAGTGCTCCATCCACTTTCTTTGATTCAAATTGGGATGGATAATATGAGTTAGTAATTACATTCAAGGCTTTGGACCTCAATCTCATGTTATCATTCAGACTACCTAATATCTTTGTGACAGGGTGATTTAACTTTACTCTAGCAAATGAACCTTTAACCAGAGCTGTGGAGGTACCTTTTTGTTCAGATGAAGAACTAGGCTCATTTTGTTCTTCTTGAGTTTCACGAACAGGAGTGGATGGTTCTGGACTCGATAGTACAGAAATAGCATCATTCAATAACTATAGTTCTTCATCATTATGCTTACCAACATAATCTTCAGGAAGAGAATCATCAACCTCCACAATATTTTCGTCAACTGGAGGAGTGTCTTCTGAATGAGATTCTGAACTTTGTTCATCATTGATCACCACATTTGAAGACTCCATGACTGTTTTAGTTCTCAGATTGTACACTCTATATGCTTTACTAGTGGAAGAGTATCCCAGAAAGTATCCCGTGTCACTCTTTGCATTAAACATTTCTAGGTTCTCCCTATCTCGCAGAATATAACAGTCACTACCAGATATCCTGAAGTATTTTACAACAGGCTTCTTTCCTCTCAAAAGTTCATAAGGAGTTTTCTTGGGATCAGGTCTGAAATACACTCTGTTGAGTGTATGCAAGTAGTGTTAACTGCTTCTCCCCAGAAGGACTTGGGCATCTTCTTGTTATGTAGCATGACACGAGCCATTTCTTGAATAACCCTATTCTTCCGTTCTACTATTCCATTCTGTCGTGGTGTCTTGGGTGATGAAAACTCTTGATGTGTGCCTTAATCATTGCAGAAGGTAGCCAGTTTTGTGTTTTCAAATTCTCTTCCATGATCACTTTTAATTCTGGTTATCATAGTACCTTTTTCAACTTGCAATTTCTTGCACAAGAGAATCATCTTTTCAGGAGCCTCAACCTTATCTCTCAAAAGCACAACTCAAGTATATCTAGTGAAATCATCCACAACAACTAAAATATACCTCTTTTCACCTAAACTCTGAACTCTGGCAGGACCCATGAGATCTATGTGCAACAACTCTAGAGGTCTTGAGGTTTGAACTTCAGTTACAGACGGATGCTTGGACTTCATTTGTTTACCCATCTGACATAGTCCACATATGCAGTTCTCTATCTTTTCAAACTTGGGCAAACCAATAACTGCATCACACTTGGAAATCTTCTCTAATTGCTTGTGACTTGTGTGTCCCAACTGTTGATGCCATAAGTCTACTTGATTAATCTTGGCACTATAACACTAGTTGCTTATACTTGGTGTTATACCATAACAAGTATCTGTTGTCCTAACACCAATACACATGCAGTCACCTTCTCCATCAAGTATCTCATATTCATACTTGGTAAAGAGAATATTCAGTCCATTGTCGCAAATTTGACTGATGCTAAGTAAGTTAGCCTTTAGCCCATCAACATACTAGACCTCTTCAAAAACCGACAATCTTGGAATGTCCACAGTTCCAATGCCTCTGATCACAGATTTGCTTCCATCTCCAAACGTGACTGTCCCAATCTTTCCTTCAAAAAGTGTCTTGAATAGTGCTTTATTTCCTGTCATGTGCCTGGAACAACCACTATCCAAATACCAAAGACAAGAATCTTTAAGGCGGTTAAAGCAGTATAACACACATAATTATCATCACATGTAATTATACCTAGATACTCAAGGAAAGACTAAAACATGCAACAAGAGATATAAACCAAAAGTAGATCAATTGAATCTTTAGCACAAAAGACTTCAAAGAATCCATGACAACAGGAGTCAATGATCAACTTTTAGATCAAAAGATCTTAAAACACAAGAGCTAACCTGCTATGATTCTACTTGTACATTTTTAGAACTATTAAACACAAGTTGTTTAACCTAGTTATTTAGCCAAGTGATTACTTAGATAAATTATGCAATTCTAGGTTAACACATTCAAATCATATTATGTAAATAATGTAAAAATATAAAGAACACACGATATGATAACTCAGGAAAACTAAACCAGTAAAAAACCTGGGAGGATTTAACCTAGCTATCTTCAAGGTAAAACAGATCTACTATGAAAGAATTGAAGTTTTTACAATAGAACTTAGACCACTAACATCCTATTGCTATCTCGACTACAAAACTTATTACCACGACCACGTGACAGCTCCGAGTCCACGGACTACTTCTTTCCTTGATCTTTTGCAACCACAAGTTCTCCTTCTTGTGATATTCTTTAAGTTCTTTAAGCAGCAATTGAAGCGATCACCAAATTTTTGACATGAATCTTGATTTTGATAACCCTAAGTGTGTATGAAGGTAAACACCTTTAGATCTCACAAAAAATTTAATACACAACCATCAAATACTTCTAAAACGTAGCTAGGGTTTTTCCTTTTATACTTGAAGTAAAACACTTAACCCTATATGTCAAACAGGCTTGAGCTGAATTGGAAAATTTGCAGAAAAATAATTCTGCACGTGGTTCGATTGATCAAGCCTAATTTTCTCTCAATTGAGCCTTGCAAAATTATACCAATAATTTTTGCAACCACTCAATTCCAATTTTAGAAATAATCACAGTTTGAGTAAGTCTAAACCTAGACTCTATGTTTTGATTATGGTTTGCCAACACATTACATAATGAAATTCTAATACATTAGTTCTTAAAGTCTTAGAACCTAACACCGCCTATTCTCAAAGTTTAATATTAAACTGGCATAATTGTAGTACAAAAGTTTCAAATGCCTAAAAAGTCAAAATAAATTAAATGGTATTAATTTCTTAAAACACCAAGAATACCATTTGAGAAGTCCACCTATTCTCAAAGTTTAATATCAAGCCACATAATTTTTTTTGGTGCATCTATTTTTTTTTTTTTTTTTGAACCCAAGCCCAAAAGTTGAATGAATGGTAATTATTCCTTTTGGATTGTGAACTTTCTAGTGACAAAAAAGATATACTTCTCATAGGGCACCTTGTGGGATTCACAAAAAAACAAACCGTAGGAAAGTAATTATAAACGTAGGAAAGGGTCTTTTAACAACCACTTGATAAATGACTACCACTCAATGTGAGACTTGAATAATATAGTAACTTTTGTAAAGTCTCTCACGCAACAAACTTTGAATGGGAGGCATAGATGGTATTTGCATAGTTTTGGTTTGAATAAAAAGCTTGTACCGGGTTTTAAAAAAAAAAAAAAAACAAGTTGTACCTTAATACTGTGACAAAAGAAAAGAAGCTATAGGGGTAATACGTAGCTTTTATCAAATAAAACAAAAACAAAAAAGATAAGGATATAGAAAGGAAAGTAAGAATGATTTCAAGAGTTGGAACGAAATCCAAACCAAATAAAAACCAAATACAAGAAACTAAATTCTGAAGGGCAATTCATAAAAATAAAAGCAAACGTAAAATGTAATAATGAAGCGTTCACTGCAGGTTCCCTGCAAAAAAAAAAAAAAAAAAAAAAAAGTAGAAAAAAAAAGGAAGAAAAGGCAGAGTAATGTGCCAAATTCAACAAAAACCAATTGAGAAAATCTCATCAATAGACAGGCTAATCTGGTTATGGGTAAAAAGTATTAGAAGGCTGTTGATTTTGTTTTTTTTTTTTTTTTAAATAAAAAAACCAAATAGAAAAGAGCAATGTACATTGACATACACATACCGTTGAGCAGGAGCAAATTTGACCAGGAGCATGGGAGAACTAAGGAAAAAACTAAAAGCTCGGATTTTTATTTAAAAAAAAAAAAAAAAAACACAAGAGCTTGTTTAGACCCCAAATCTTTTTTAAAAAAATTATGCCTAGATTGATTTTACTCTAACTTAAACTAAGTGCGGAAGCAAGAGTAAATGAAGCACAATCAACTTATACTACTCTAGTGCATAAACATGAACAACACATGATAAAAGTAAAGCACAAGAGTAAGGGAAGAAGGATGCAAATACAAGATAACACGCCGATGTATTATTGAATAGGAAATCGAAGAACTCGGTGAAAAATCTCTTCGCTACCCTCCAAGCGGTAATCAATCCACTAAAGAATAAAGTTGGAGTACACGAATAACAAAAGACCCTCCAAGCCTAGTCTACCCAATGTACTTGAGTCCTCCAAGCTCCTGCTACCAACGGACTTCACGGAGTCAGATCTTCTCTAGCTTTTCGGATCCCGCAATACGCCTGATTGCATCCGCCAAGCCTCACTGGCTTCTTTTGGCAAATCTCTGAAGTTTCCCAAGTTCCAAAGCACTCTTTACACTCTAAAAATGTGTGGGTTGTGTTTGGATACAAATCTCCTCTTAAGGTATGGCAATGGGAGAGGGAATGAGAAGAGGCTAGAATAATTTCTCACTAAGGATTAGTAAATCTCTCTCTAAAAGATGGGTGTGCGTGTGTTGTTGAAAACCTATCTAGAATTTTTTTCTCTGAATGGCCTCCTTACACTTTTGTGGGTAATGAGGGTATATATAGTATGGGTGAAGGGTAAGAAAGTCACACTTAAAAAAACTTATAGGCAGAGAGTTTCGCGGGTATCTCGTGGGAAGGCCTTACCCGCGAGACACTGGTGAAATCCTCCAGGCTGACACGACTCTTTAGCTTCTAGCATGTGCTTCTCACATGGCTCTTTCGCGGATTAGCTTCTAGCGAGACAGTCGCGAAATCCATTGATTCTTCATTTTATGCTCAATTCTTCACCAACATAATACTAAACTCAATACAATAAAATCCCACAAAATACAAGGAACAAATTAAAGAAAATACAACATTTTTTGTCATAGAATAAAGCCAACATAAAACATAGTTGTAAATTATAACTTTACAAAAACAAAGTGAATATATTTGAAGTTGAGTTTGAAAACCAACGTGAGTGTAAAGAATTAACACAAAATTGAGAGAACTGGGAGAACTAAGCAAGAAACAAATTGGATATATTTGAAGCTAAATTTGAAAACTAACATGAGTGTAGTCCTATTTTGTAGATAGTGTTTTACATGGGAGTTAAAGGATGATTTTTACCAAATTTTGTCCCTACTTAAACATAGGGTATAAGGGTATTTTTGACCAAACAAAATATTCATTCCAAATAGAGGAAACCTCTTAAATAGTAATAGTAGTCTTTGTGTGTGTGTGTGTGTATATATATATATATATATTTTCCCCCCAACAACTTACATATTTGCTCTCAATAAAAATAATTCTTATAATTTTAAACTCTCAAGAATTTACAATTGTCCAAATTTAAATTTCTCAACAAAAGCTCTAATTGCAAATTGTATATGCATTAATCTAAAAATATTTTTAAACAGCACAGAGGCATACCTTGAATTTCAACTTTATGCCCCCAAATATGCTAGTTCTATTCACTAAATAATTAGCAAAAAAATAATAAATAAAAATCCTTTCAAAGTATATATAGACATCCCACAATATATGAATTTTGCGCATCCAATATGTACATTCTTCCTTTAACAACATGTGGGGATCTTCTGCCTATAAGGTCCACATACTATTAAAAGATAATGCATAGATCTTATGCGTAAACTAGATAATTCTTGCATAAAATAAATAAGAATGGTATTCAAAACTAAACCCATTTGCCGTTACAACAACGCCTCAGTCTCTATGCCCTAAAGGCAACAATCCACCCCCACCATACCACTCCCCCTCTCAAACAAAATTTGAACTTGTTTGACATTTAGTTTTTTTTTGGTTTGTGTACAATTTTTAAAATTTTTAAACTTTTTCAAGATATAGTTATATTTTTTCACAACTTATTTTTTAAGCCAAATTAAACAAATGAAAATAAGTTATTTCAAACTAGTAAATATGTGTACATGTTTCTCATTTCCTAATTCAAATAAAGGATTGACTTAGAATTTTGTCTCTGATCTTTCTCTCTCTTCTTTTGATGAAGGACAAAGTTTAGTTAGAAAACTATGTGTAGCCTAAGGTTACAAACTACTCTAATAAACTGACATGTGTAAAAAATGGCATATGCATTGTACATGATTACTTAAGTAAACTTAACCCAACTAACCCTAGTTAATTACACCACCTATTAAAAAATAAAAAATAGAAACTAAAAAACTAAAACACAGATACTAATTCTCTCTCTCTCTCTCTCTCTCTCTCTCTCTCTCTCTCTCTCTCTCTCTCTCTCTCTCTCTCTCTCTCTCTCTCTCTCCTTGGCTTCTCTGTAAACCCAGAAACCTAATCCCTCTCTATTTTATCAACTTCTCACCACTGGTCACCCCGTAATCTCCATCTACACTTATCATGTGAGCCTCTCTCTCTCTCTCTCCCCGTTATGCATTTATTTTTCAATGCCCTCGTACTGTTTGAAACAATGTCTAAATCAACATGTTTTTATTTTTCACTGTTGTTACTGATTGAAAACCTTTTCAAAGGTGATTATGACTTTGTTAGTATCATGGTGGGTTAATCACTAAATCTGTCTTTATTAATCCTAATTTTATTTATATATTTTCTTTGGTTTAGTAAATGAATGAATATTGGCATCGATGGTGTTGCATCACAGCAGATTTTTATTTTTATAATGGAAACATGTAAAAGGGATATGTTTAAAAATTAGTAATAAGCTAGGTTTTGATAATGTATACTCCAAATTATTCTAGCTCAGGTACAAATAATTGATATTGTGGATCAAGTACAATTATTTTTCACCATTATTGATTGAAATTTTTTGTAGTTTAGAATGTACATTGCAAATGTTTAAATAAGAATGGGTCGTATAGTGGCTTCAAGGGTGCAGAACCTAAATTAATATCTAACTTTGGGAAGAAACTAAATTCATATACACTGAATATACAGTGAAAAATGTGAAAGAAAATTGGGCTATTGGTGAGAATGGGGAAGACTCAGCCTCTAAGTAAAGGTGAAAGGTTTTCCTTTCCAGAAGTCCTGCACTATCTATAGAGGCAATGATATTATGGCTCGGGTACAAATAATTGATAAATGTTGCTAGCATTGAATACAGAAGCCTCAATGATTAAGATTTGCTTTGTGTTCTATGGAATTTACTGAAAAATGCAACAATGATATATTGTTTTAAGCTTGATCAGTAACTTTGCGAAACCTTATTTTGTTAATTACTAGGGGTTTAAGTACATGTTTGGCGTGCGTGATTTGTGTATAGACTAGAAATTATTGAAGACTTTTACAACAGAAAAAAAGCCTATGGTCAAGATGATTTGACTAGTGTAAGTGCACAGTTGCACCTGGACCCAAAGACAACTGTGGGCTCAGGCCCAATGAGCCTTAAACAATGAAATTTGTAGAGTATGGATTTGAAATCTAGTCTAGGGATGCTAGAAACTTAATAAACATGCTAAGTTGTAAAAATACTTGCGAATAGTAAATGATTATGGCAAAGGAACTTCCTTGGACGTAAGCTAAGGACAACTTCTGTATTATTTATCTTTCTTCTTTGAAGGTTACAATTCTTAGTCCTTATTTTTTATTACTGATCCTCATTTTTTTGCCCTCTACTCTTCTTAAATACTTCTTCTTTTGGTGCTTTATCCATGTGTTGTACAAATCTTATCCTCCTCTTTTGACACCACGTTCTTCAAGTGTTTAAATAGTGACCAGAAAGTTCAATTCTACTGTTCAGAGGTCACTTTCCCATTAATACGGCCATGGAGGTAGGTGCAGGATCTTTAATGTGGAGATGACAGCATTTTTCTAAGATATTTCTTTAACACCGGTGCATCTAGAGGGTATAGGGATCCTCCTCTTAACCAACAGTCTTTCCGGAACTCTGCCTTGATCTTTCTAGCGAATCTCCAAGTCATCCCGGGTCTATCCGAGGAAAGATTCTTCTTCGGATGCATCCTCAGACTCTCAGCTTGTGGGCCGACGTTCAGTTCTAAAGGCCTTTAGTTAAGAATGAACTAGCCCTTCTTATCAGAGCCCAAAGACCCAAATACCTGCTCAGGTCCTTTTACTCCCCACAATAACCCCTTAAAACTTTATTTTTCAGCATCCGAGGAGAAAAATAGGGTTTTGATCCGACGAGAGCCTCCCCCACACGTTTTGTAATTTACCACGCGTGTGGAGATCGTTTCGTGTCCCAAAAGATGCCATCTGGCGCTTTGAATTTCAAAACATGCGCATTTATGACCGTAAGTTACACCTTGTTCCCCACGTTCAACAGTGAGATGAACATCCAACGGTCCTTGTCGCCCCCGAAAATTTGGGCGGGACGGATGCAATTTCGAGGCCGCTTCCCGCACGTCATAACGCTTTGGAAACATGCGCCTTCATTTATTTCTTCAGAACTTAATCACATTAAAACATCAGTCGTTGCCTTTTCTCTGCAGAAACCCGTGGAAACTCGCACAACTTCAAACTCGTAAGTTCCTATTTTTTTCTTTTACTCCTTTCTCCTCGGATTCTATCATCGACTCCCTTCTTAAACCACTTTCCTTCTTAAAACTCGCCCTTTCGTTTCTTATAGATGGGTAGATTTAAGTGTTTAGTTGACACCGCCACTGAGATGGAAGGTTTTAGGGCCAAATACCAGATTCCCAACGACGTAGGCTTGAAATACTATTTGGCGGAAACTGTGGTTGGGTCTAGGAAAACGGGAGAGGTCATCATCCCTATGATTGCCTTCATAGAAAGTGGGATGACCCTCCCTATGAGAAGCGTAACCAGGGAATACCTTCGCAACCACCGGTTGTGTCCTGACCAGCGTGCACCCAATGTATTTAGGGTCTTAGGAAGCGTTGACGCTCTAAATGAGCAGATGGGCTTAAATCTTACCTGGAATGACGTTGTCTTCATGTATGAATTCCACAAGCTTAAAAGCGTAGGCTGTTATATTAAATCCCGATCTAGTGTAGTTAGATTAATTTCCTGTCTGTCCAAGTCCAATAAAGGCATGAAGGACGACTACCTCATCGCCTTAGGCAACTAGTATGACAGCCCCCACTGCCTAGTCGAATGGGGAGATCCAGGTGTGACTCCTTAGGATCTAACTTCCCCACCCCGTAACTTCATCTAAAAATCTTGAAATGCTTATTTACTTGTACCAACTGTTTAACTCCGATTTGTCATCTGCATTACAAATCTAACCATATTTGCCCTTTTTTGGTGTCTTTCCTTGCAGATAAACAGCACGTGCGCCCACGCCTGAGCCACTGCAACGTCGCTGACTTAAACCGAGTACTACGCTCAGAAGTTTTCGTGAGTGAAGACTTGCAGCTTAGAGCGGCTCACTTAATACTAGGGTACGACCCTATATCCTCGGACTTCCAAGAGATAGAAAACGCGATTGTCGCGGGGGACAGGAGGCGTAGGAGAATAAACGTAGCAAAACCAAATTTTCTTGCCGACCACGACATTCCCGACGACCTCCACACCATTCTATACACGCGACCCATTGCGGCGATCCCTCTCTCAACGCACTCTCAGGCAACCGTTATCCCAGAGGAGCAAGTGTCCTCGTCGCACACGTTGGACGAGGAGATAGACCAGTTTCAGCTCGAGGACG
This sequence comes from Castanea sativa, assembly GCF_040712315.1. Lineage (NCBI taxonomy): Eukaryota > Viridiplantae > Streptophyta > Magnoliopsida > Fagales > Fagaceae > Castanea > Castanea sativa. The sequence continues at coordinate 1,894,040 of NC_134018.1, read as the reverse complement.
TCTAAAGACCTCGAGGAAACTAGTTCGTCGTCCTCTCTGACGAGAAAGAAGAGCCCGCTAAGGCCTCTGGGATTGTAAGTTTAGTAATTGCACGTCCGGATGACAGCTCCGTAGAAGAAGACATGGACGTGCTCAAGGGCCTTCTACATAATAGAGGTGAGAGAGTCACCAAGAAAGGGGTGAAGGGATCTCAAGTTCCCCTGTCCTTGCCACCACCTCCTCCTCTAGTCGATCCCAAGCCTCCAGTTAAAGAGCCCAAGAAGAAAAGGAAGGTGGAGGCCGAGGAGGCTGGTGGTGACAAACAGAAGAAACTGAAACAACAGCCACAGTAGGCTCAACAGCAGAAGCTGGACAAGGGCAAAGGGTGTGCCCGTTCAGTTGAAAGTGGGGAAATTAGAGACGTGGCCGAAGTGAGCCGAGCACCAGCTATGTGGTCTCCTAAACTGAGACTAGATGGTGTACCAATCCCCCTCCAATCCAACATCAAGACGTTCCAACGAGGCCACACCCTCCACCTGGCCGACGCGTTGGAACGTCCCCTTCTGCTGCCCAAGGATATGGAAGCCTTGGAAAAGATGAGCCAGCCTCAGCTGTTCCTTTCTTTGAAAAGGGACTTAGCCCTGGTAAGTTTCACTTCGTGTTTATAATATCTGGCTATTTGTAAATGTTTTACTGTGTTTAACCCCCTGATACTTTATCACAGGCCATTCAAGAGGTTTTCGCTGCCGAGAAGTTTGTGGAGGATTCTCAGAAGCGAGCTGGAATGGAACAGGAGATCCGGCTAGAGACAGAGAAGTCCCTAGGCCAGGCCCTAGCAGAAAACGGGATGCTCACCTCTCAGCTGGCCGACCTAAAAAGAGAAAAAGATGGTGCCGAAGCCAGCTTGAGAACGATGAGGAATCAAGTGGAGGGGCAACGTAAGCTTCTTCACCAAAAGGATGATGAGCTTTCCCAAGCCCAGAGGGAACGCTCTGACTTGGAGAAGGAGCTTGCACGGATGAAGGAGGAAGCGCGCACCTTCAAGCATCCACTGGAGGCTGCGAAGCAGGCGAGCTATAAAGAAGGGGTAGCCGCAACAGAGGACCAGCTAACAGAAGCTTTCGCGGCCTTATGCCGAGAATACTGTCAGCAAGTCTGGGGGGAGGCTTTAAACATGGCAGGGGTTCCTTTAGCTTCCGAGCTGAGGAAGCCCGAGAGCGTTTGGCTTCCCCTTGACATACAGGAGATAGAGGAGACTCCTACCGTTGCTTCTCCTCCTGAGGCAGCTCCTCCTGCTCTTCCTCCCGTGATGCCAGAACTCATTCCTGATCCTACAGAACCTGAAGGTTCCAATAAAGAGAAGGATGGGTGTGAAGGTGCTGAGAAGGAACAAAGCCAGAGTGTAGAGCCCATCATTCCTCCAACAACTACAACAGACAAAGGCAAACAAGTCCTGTCCGCCTTTGAGTTGGAGTTAAAAAGCACCGAGGCTAGCAGTACTTCCCATCAAGACCCCCTTCCGAGAGCTTAGAGCCAAGCTTAAGGCTTCCTTTCCTCTGTACTTAAAAATTTCCATGTAATGATGTATACCAAGATAATTAATGAAAAACAACTTTATTTGATTTTCATCTGAATTGTGCTTATTTCATCATGTCATATTATGCTTGCCATAAAAGTTCTCATTAGCACACAGCGAAAGAAAGAATGAGATGAATAAGTCTAATTTTAACAGTTGAACAATTACAACTTTAAACAGCTATGCACATACTTGCCTTGCAAAGTAAAGCGTTCATAAACCTGACCAGAACTAACTTAGTTTAGATGGTAAACCGTGCCTCACTTGGGAAACCCATGTGATACTTAGACTTTGTAACCTGAGACGCTAATTTTAGTAAAGTGTGAGGTCCGAGGACCATACCTTACCAAATTTCTGTTTAACATTTAAAGATGTACAACTTAAGATTCAATTTAACCATGAATCTATTTAACAAATGATGAGATATCAATTTCCACAAGGTATGTGGTCCGAGGACCATACTTAACCAATTTTTCATTTGATATATAAGAATAGTAGCTTAAGATGTTAATTTTCCCAAAGTATAAGTCCTGAGGACCCAGCATAACTAAGGTTCTGTTTAACAAATAATAAGATATCAATTTTCACAAGGTATGTGCTCCGAGGACCATACTTAACCAAGTTTTTGTTTGATATATAAGAACAGTAACTTAAGATATTAATTTCCCCAAAGTAGAAGGCCCTCGGACCCGGCATAACTAAGGTTCTGTTTAACAAATAATAAGATATCAATTTTCACAAGGTGTGTGGTCCGAGGACCATACTTAACCAAGTTTCTGTTTGATATATAAGAACAGTAACTTAAGATGTTAATTTCCCCAAAGTAGAAGGCCCGAGGACCCGGCATAACTAAGGTTCTGTTTAACAAATAATAAGATATCAATTTCCACAAGGTGTGTGGTCCGAGGACCATACTTAACCAAGTTTCTGTTTGATATATAAGAACAGTAACTTAAGATGTTAATTTCCCCAAAGTATAAGGCCCGAGGACCCGGCATAACTAAGGTTCTGTTTAACAAATAATAAGATATCAATTTCCACAAGGTGTGTGGTCCGAGGACATTACTTAACCATGTTTCTGTTTGATATATAAGAACAGTAACTTAAGATGTTAATTTCCCCATAGTAGAAGACCCGAGGACCCGGCATAACTAAGGTTCTGTTTAACAAATAATAATATATCAATTTCCACAAGGTGTGTGGTCCGAGGACCATACTTAACCAAGTTTCTATTTGATATATAATAACTGTATTTGTAAGCCCATATGCATTCATAACTTTGAACTGCGAATCAACAAAGGCATCTTTTATTAATAATAATACCTTCGAAGGTTGTTTACATTTCATGGGCGTTGTACAATTTTTTCATCTAGGCCAGCTAGCCGATACGACCCTATGCCTGCTACAGAAACAATGCGATAAGGCCCTTCTCAGTTTGGTCTTAGCTTACCCCAAGCTGGGTTCTTAGCAGTGCCCACGACCTTTCTTAGTACGAGATCCCCAGGCGCGAGTGGCCTTAGCTTCACATGGGCATCATATCCCCGTTTAGGCTTCTGTTGATAATAAGTCATTTGGATCATAGCTGCCTCTTGTCGTTCCTCAACTAAATCCAGGCCTTTCTCTAGGAGGCCATTGTTGTTTTCTGGGCTAAAAGAACTCGTCCTTAGTGTGGGGAAACCAGATTCAAGAGGTATCACCGGCTCGGCTCCATAAGTCATAGAGAATGGAGTTTCTCCAGTGGACCTGCGCGGCGTAGTTTGATACGTCCATAAAACATGTGGTAGTTCTTCTACCTATCTGCCTTTCGCATCGTCCAATATTTTCTTGAGCTTATTAACTATGACCTTGTTAACGGCCTTGGCTTGTCCATTTCTTTGAGGATAAGTTGGAGTGGAATATCTATTTATGATGCTCATGTCACCACAATATTTCCTAAAAACCCTACTGTCGAATTGAACGCCATTTTCTGAAATAAGTGTGTGTGATACCCCAAATCTAGTGATGATGTTATTCCAAATAAACTTCTTGGAATCGACGTCCCTAATATTTGCTAAGGGCTCAGCCTTGACCCATTTAATGAAGTAGTTGGTCCTCAAGAGCAGCCACCTTTTGTTTCCTGCAGCCCTCGGAAATGGCCCCACTATGTCCAATCCCCATTGAGCGAAAGGCCAAGGACTGGAGAGAGGATTGAGAACCCCTCCAGGTTGATGAATGTTAAGGGCGAACCTCTGGCACTGGTCGCACTTTCTTGCGTAGTCTTGAGCTTCCCTCTACATATTGGGCCACCAATATCCCTGAGTCAGGGCTCTATGGGTTAAGGACCTTCCCCCAGTGTGGCTCCCACAAATCCTTTCATGCAGTTCTTCTAAAAGCGTCTCTGTTGATTCAGGGTGTACACATAACAAGTATGGTTCGGAGAAGGATCGTTTATACAGTTTCTGATCCTCGGACAACCAGAAACGCGGCGCCTTTCGACGAATCTTATCTGCTTCGGACTTGTCCTCAGGAAGGATGTCTTTTTTCAGAAAAGATATCACCGGGTCAATCCAACTAGGTCCAGGCCTTATCAGATGGATACGGGCTGCACTGACAGTGGTAAGAGTTGGCTCTAGCAAATCCTCTACAAGGATAATCCTAGGCAAACACTGATCCGAGGATGTCGCTAACGTGGCCAAAGAATCTACATGTGTGTTTCCACCTTTAGAAACATGAGATAGGACAAAAGAATCAAATTTAGCTTGCAAACGTTTGACTTGGGCCAAGTACTCTTGCATTCTTGGATCCCTAGCCTCCATGGTCCCCGTGACCTAGCCGACCACTAACTGAGAATCTGAGAACATATGAACTTCCTTTCCACCCATCCTATGTACCATGCTCATGCCCACCAAGACTGCTTCGTACTGGGCCTCATTATTAATAACCGAGAATACCAATCTTAAAGATTTTTTGAAGAAAATTCCCTCAGGAGACATCAAGACAAGTCTGACACTAAACCCTCTCTGATTAGCTGCCCCATCAATAGACATTTTCCAAGTCGGAGGTGCTGCGCTTGTAATCACACCAACTGATTTTTCATCCATGTGTGATTCCTTTAGAGTTTCTTCTAACAATGGTTCGGCAAACTCTGCCACCAAATCCGCAAGAACCTGGCCTTTCACCCAGGTGCGCGGCATGTATTTGATATCAAAGGCTCCCAAAATGGTTCCTCATTTAGCCACCCTCCCGGAGTAATCAACACTGCGTAAGATTGACTTAAGGGGTAGTTAGGTTAGAACCACCATGGTGTGGGATTGGAAATAGTGAGGAAGCTTCCGCATGGCATGAACTACGGCTAGTAACACTTTCTCTAAAAGTAGATAACGCACCTCAGCCTCATTCAAGGATTTACTAACGTAGTAAAAAAGTCTTTGCGCCCCACCTTTGTCCCATATGAGGACTAGACTGACTGCGTGGACGGCCACTGCCAGATACGCAAACAGGGCCTCGTCCACTTCAGGTCGAGAAAAAATGGGTGACCGAGAAAGATATTGCTTAAACTGTTGAAAGGCCATCACGCAATCCTCGGTCCATTAGAACCCCTTCTATTTATTTAACAATTGGAAGAAAGATTAGCACTTGTCAGCTGACCAAGAGATAAATCTACTGAGAGCAGTGATCATTCCGGTCAACTTCTGGACTTCTTTTGGATTCCGAGGCGGCTGTAAGTCCTGAATAGCTTTGACCTGTGCCAGGCTTACCTCTATCCCTCTGTGAGTAATCATATAATCCAGGAACTTTCCAGATTCTACACCAAAAGAACACTTTAAGGCATTAAGGTACAGCTTATACTTTCGAAGTACTTGAAAGGTATTGTCTAAATCTTTCACATGCGCATATATCATTTTACTCTTAACTACCATGTCATCCACATATATCTCTATAGTCATTCCAAGTAGCAGCTTAAACATCCTGGTCATCATTCTTTGATAGGTAGCTCCAACATTCTTCAACCCAAACGGCATGACGTTATAGTGGTAGTTCCATATTGAAGTGATAGAAGCAATTTTCTCTTGATCCTCCAACGCTAATGGAATTTGATGGTAGCCCTGGAAGGCATTTAAAAAACTCATCCGAGAATGTCCGACAGTGGCGTCTACAAGTTAATCAATATGTGGCATTGGGAATAACTCCTTTAGGCAGACCTTATTTAAATCTGTGAAGTCCATACATACTCTCCACGTTCCATTCTTCTTTTTTACCATGACCGTATGCGCCAACAATTTTGGGCAGAAAACTTCTATAATAGCCCTAACCCTCTTGAGCTTGTGTACTTCCTCCTTGACAGCCTCGGAATGTTCTTTGGAGGAACGCCGAGGTAGCTGCCTTTTAGGAACAGAGGCAGGGTTGACATTCAAACGATGACAAATGTAGCTTGGGTTTACGCCTGGAGCCTCATAAGGATCCCACGCAAAAACATCAATGTTGTCTTTTAAAAACTCCAACAAATCCATCTTCTCCTGGTGTGGCAAACATATGCCAACTTGAAAGAACTTTTCAAGATCATTCGCTATTAGAAACTTCTCCAAATCTTCATATAAAGCTTCCTCTCCTGTCACTACATTAGGCGCATCCGAAGCCGTTAATTGCTATAAATCTTTAATAGTTAAAGCTAAGGACTTTGTTTCGGCCTAACACAGTACTGCAGCCAATATGCATTGCTTAGCCACTGAATGGCTGCTAAGAATTTCTTCAACGTATTCCCCCGATGGGAACTTAACCTTAACATGCATGGTAGAGGAGACAACACCCAAAGTGTGCAGCCATAGCCTGGCAAGGATGGCTATATATGGGGAATATGCGTCAACCACAATAAAATTTACCTCAATCGTTTCCGAGCCAGATTGAACGAGCAAACGAATCTGTCCCTTCAGTACAACAGCTTTCCCTTCAAAGCTTATAAGTGGCGAGTCATAAGGAGTAAGATCCTCTAGCTTTAACCTTAGCCTCTTGAATAAATCAAGATACATGATATTTGCGCTGCTACCTTGATCAATCATCACTCTTTTTATGTCGTAATTCTCTATTCTTAGAGTGAGCACAAGGGCATCATCATGGGGTTGGATGGTCCCAACCTTATTCTACTCTAAAAATCCTAAGACGGGTAAATTCACCTTCAACCGCTTTGGCTTGCAACCTGCATTGTCGGCTAGAGAGTGCAAAACTGCCATCAACCTAGTGGGACATGAGCCGATCTTGCCAGGTGTAACGAAAATAATGTTAATCATTCCCAAGGCCGGCCGAGAAGAGTTATTCTTCTGATTATTCAAGCCGGAGTAACTACCTTTCCTATTAGGTTGATAAAGGTGCTGTTTCAATTTTCCTTTAATGACAAGCTGCTCTAAGTGATTTCAGAGGCTCCGACAGTTCTCGATAGTATAACCCACGTCCTAATGGTATTGACAAAAGAGATTCTGATTTCTCTTCGCAGGGTTCCCTGCCATCTTACTAGGCCACCTGAAGTAGGGCTCCTTGCGGACTTTCTCTAATAGCTAGTGTACTGGCTCTCAGAACATAGTATTTACGGTCTGAGGTGCTGCCAAGCAAGACTGCCCGGTGTAATCTCTTCCCGGCTTGTTGCTATGATATCTGTCTGACCTGAAATCCCTTCTCTCCTGCGGGATAACCTTCGCCTTACCCTTTCCTTGCTGTTGGTCTTCCTCTACCCTTTTGTATTCATCAATACAATCCAAGAGACGACGTACGCTACAAACGGGCTTTTTGGTCAAGGACTTCCTCAAGTCATGATCAATAGGAAGGCCTACCTTAAAGGTATTGATTGCCACCTCATCAAAATCACCATCTATCTCATTAAACATCTCCCAATATCAGTCGAAGTATGCTTTCAACGTCCCTCTTTCCCTCATGGCCATAGATAACAGTGAGTCCAATGGTCGAGGCACTTTGCTGTAGGTAATAAATCGTGACGCAAATACCCTAGTAAGCTCCCCAAACGAGCCTACAGACCCTGACTTAAGGCCGTTAAACCACCTCATAGCGACAGGTTCCAAGCTAGAGGGGAAGACTTTACACATCAAGGTCTCATTATGAGAATGCATCGCCATCTTCTGGTTAAAGTGACTCACATGTTCCACCGGGTCAGTTCGGCCATTATAGATGGTGAAGGTGGGCTGGTTGAACTTCCTGGGGAGCCTCCCATTCTCAATCCTCCGTGAGAATGGCGATTTAGAGAGTTAGTGCAACGCCCGGCTCATAGCATCATTCCCCAAGCCCCTAGAGGGGAGCTTCTTACGCCTATGAGCTGGTGGGTTGTCCTCCTCACAAGAGGACGCTCCACTGGGGGGCGACCATGACCTTGAGCTGTAGCTACCTCCCCAGGCCTCCCCTGAAGAAGGATTGGATGAGGATGGTGAACGCTTCCGTCTGACGCGGCGCAGTTTCCTTTTAAGATGATTAATCTCCTTCTGCATGGCCTTAGCACCATCCTCGTGGGTGGTGCTGCCTCCGCCATGAGTATGGCTCGCTCTAGGGTACTCAGTGTGAACGTTTCCCTTTCGATCCCTCCGGCGCTCAAGACGCTCGAAAAGATCCTCAGGTTGCGATCCCTAAGATTCTGCATGGTGTGAGCCTAAGCCTGCCATGGTATTCCAACTCCTTCAAGACTAGACTTCCCATAGACGGCGCCAATTGTAAGCGCACAGTTGCACTTGGACCCAAAGAAAAACATGGGCTTAGGCCCAATAAGCCTTAAACAATGAGATTTGTAGAGTATGGATTTGAAATCTAGTTTAGGGATGCTGGAAACTTAATAAACAGGCTAAAGTGTAAAAATACTTGTGAATAGTAAGTGATTATGGCAAAGGAACTTCCTCGGACGTAAGCCGAGGACAATTTCTGTATTATTTCTCTTTCTTCTTTGAAGGTTACAATTCTTAGTCCCTATTTTTGATCACTGATCCCCATTTCTTTGACCTCTACTCTTCTTAAATACTTCTTCTCTTGGTGCTTTATCCACGTGTTGCACAAATCTTCTCCTCCCCCTTTGACACCACCTTCTTCAAGTGTTTAAATAGTAACCAGAAGGTTCAGTTCTACTGTTCAGGGGTCACTTCCCCATTAATGCGGCCAGGGAGGTAGGTGCAGGATCTTTAATGTGGAGGTGGCAGCCTTTTTCTAAGATATTTCTCTAACACCGGTGCATCTAGAGGGTACAGGGATCCACCTCTTAACCAATAGTCTTTCCGGAACTCTGCCTTAATCTTTCTAGCGAATCTCCAAGTCATCCCGGGTCTGTCCGAGGAGAGATTCTTCTTCGAATGCATCCTCGGACCCTCGGCTTGTGGGCCAACTTTCAATCCTAAAGGCCTTTAGTCAAGAATGAATTGGCCCTTCTTATCAGAGCCCAAAGGCCCAAATACCTGCTCGGGTCCTTTTACTCCCCACAACTAGCATCCATCATCTATAGTCAAGATACATATTCAAAATCAAATAAAAAAAAAGGAAAATTTTTATAAACAGTATTAAAAAAAAAGTATACCAATATTCTGGACCCGTTAAAGAATACTCTCAATGAATTACTTAAAAACACTACAATTTTAGAATGTCTAAGTCTAGAAGCCTATAAAGTTTACTTACCCTTAGTGGTTGGTATAATGGTTCTTTGTCTTTTTTGATGGGGGGAGGTTCATTTTGTGGTTTGGTTGGAGGTTCTGGTCTAGGTTGAGATTCTAGTTAAGTTGGTGGTGTTAGGTTTGTTATGTTGGGAAAAATTCCACATGGTTTAAAAGGATTTTGAGCTGGATGTGTCATGTTTAGTGGTTGGAGGTTTTGGTATGGGGAAACTGGGGAGAATGGTGAGGGTACTGGTATGGACAAATCTTTATACAATGATTGACGAGGTTGGTAAGGCATGTAGACTTGCATTGGAAGAGCTTGGGTAGCTGCCTTTTGTGAGTTTTCCATAGACTGGAGTTGCATCAACAACTGCTTTCTTTCTTTTCCTTTTTTCCCAATGAGGGGAAAAGAGACAGACAAATCTTTTACTATGGAGGCAATTGTTTCCAATTCTTGTTCAACTGACTGTATTTTCTTCTTCAAATCTTCAATGAGAGAATTTGAGGATGAGAAGGTATGAGTTACTGCTTTAGTCAACTTTTGTTGATTATCAAGAATCTTTGAAAGGACTTGATTTTATGTTACAGCATTTTCTGCTTGCCAATTGAGAGTTGCTTCAGCTGAAGAGACTTGTTTTTTTGGTTCCATCTAGATTGGTTCCAACAGGGTTTTTGATTTTCCAAACATGTTTAACATTGGCTTGGGGGTGGTCAAAACTTTCTAGAGGAGGAAAATTTTGTGAATAGGAGGGTAATGCATGGTCAAACATATAACAAGGTAAAGTCTTTTGTGTGTGGGTTTGACTGGGAGGCTTGGGTTGACATTTTTGTATTTGGGGAAGGACTTTCTGGTAATATGGGATTAATGGTGGTTTCTGGTTTTGTTGGTTTTGATCTTGACTTTCTTTGCATGGGGAAAGGGATGGAGTTTTTTGCTTTCTGGATTTGGGATAGAGGACATAGTAGTCAAACTTTCCAGAAGGTTCTCCAAGGAGGTCAACTTCTGGGTCTCCTGCTTCATATCTTTCTTTAAGAAGCTGCTGTGAAGACTTTTTCTTTCGTCTTTTTTGCTCCTCTTCAAATGCTTCTTCTTCTCGGCATTCTGTACAATCACAAACATCTCGTCATATGTGGCCAGTGGGTGCTTTTCCTTCATAGACAGGTTTTCCATCTTAACTAAATGCTTTGATCTGAAGATCTTGAAGACCTTCATATGAGACTGGTTGGATCATAGCCGTTGGAAAGACTGTCACTTCTTCTTTTTCTGGTGTGGCTACCATAAACCTTACTTCAACATCACCATTTTGATTTCTGATGAAGAAAGGAGTGTCGGACTGGATTGGCCTGGATGCCTGATAAAGAGTTTCATATTTTGTGATCCATGATTCTAGAAAGAGTTTTTTCATTTGGTCTTTGTTCAACTGTCGTGGAACAAATGTGCACATAGGCGTCATGCCTGGGTCAACTTGGATTAAAAGAGCATCATTGGACTGGGCTATCTCTGGTATAGCTATGTCAAAAGCATGGTTTTGGAGTCTGTAGGCAAGCTAATAGTGAAGTGTAGTTGCAAAAGTATCATGTACTTGGGAAGCTCCTGTGATCTGGACTTGGACTTTAAGAGCATCACAAAGGTGAGGGTCTTTGAGAGACATGTTGAAATTGGGGAAAAGGGTGACAAAGACTGTTCCCACATTGAGTGTGGTTTGGACTGTTCCTATAACTGCATTGTGGTATTCCAAAAATCTAGAATCAAGAAGAGAAATTCTAGAAGCTATAGGAAGTCCTTTTCTGCCATGAAAAGTGAGTGCGAGTCTTACTGCACCAAAATGGAGGTGAGTGTAACCTTGTCTTTGCCATGGAATGACAAACTCTCTAGGAAGGGCAAGAGTGATAAAATTTTCTTTTTCATTAGCTAGAATATTGAACTGGTCAAACTTTGAGGCTTGGACATATTCTTTTACACTAGAAGGATAAGAGTGACCTAAATAAATTTTTATGGATTTTTTGAAGGTTTTTTGAGGTTTATCAAAAATAGTATAAGGATTTACAATAGGGAAATCTGTAATAGGTATTTTACTATCTTCAGGGACATGGGATATTTCATATAAATAGTCTAGCCTATTTGCAGTGGATTTACGAAGGGAAAGATCACATGTGGTTGAGATGGTACCTGTGACTGCTGAGGATGTAACTGCTGAGGATGATGAACTAGCCATGATAGTTTCTAAAATGAAGAACTATTTTTCTAAGGTCTGACAGGACTAAAACGCCACTCCTAGGCTCACGTCCACAAGATGACTCAGGAAAAATAATTCTTTGACACTTTTAGTACAACCCCTTAGTGTTCTACCTGATTATCAAATCCAGTTTTCTGATGTGATTAACACAGAGGATCCATTTATTGTGGCAACTGTAAATCACAAAGCATACTAATCAGGACAATAATCAAAGTATACTAATCAAAGGAGAGTGAAACTGGTTGCAAGGCTTTAGCAGTTTTGTGTTGCATAGCAGGCTCTGATACCAATTATGGGAGAAAGTGACGAAGACTAAGCAAAAATACAAAGAAAGAAAGTGACGAAGACTAAACTAGTAGACAAAGAACAACTAAATGATGAAAACTAAACTTAAAACATCAAGAAGGAAGCTACGGGAAAGTAAAAGAAGTGAAAGAGAATAAGGACGAACTATAACTACAAGACGAACACACTAGCTTGATAATGAGAGTGTAAGAAGATCATGGAAGCTTATTAATGACATATATTGCTAAAATACTATAGAAAATAACAGCAAAATATGGAATAGAACATAGAACAAGATACAACAAACTGAGGGATATTATTATATTGAACAAGTTTTTTACAGGACTAGAAGACATAAACTGGAAAATATTACACAAATGGCTGACTTTCTCCACTCATGAGTGGGGATATTGTTACAACATTTTCACAATAAATATTAGGTGGTAAGCTGTTGTTGTAGGAAAAATGTTAGGTATACATATGATAAATTCCTACTTTGAGTAATAATGAGAAAAATGAATAGTTAATATAATATAGTTAAACACATATTTATTGGGCTTAATTAAGATATTTGGATCAAATAGTGTCTCTATATATTATATTAACTACTCATGCTGGTTTCTCAAAAAAAAAAAAAAAAAACTACTCATGGTGTCCCCCCAACTATTTTTAGTGATTGTAAAATTACCTTAAAAACCAGCCAATAAATATGGTGTCGGTTGTTACCTACTTGAGGTAAAGGTAAGTTAGGTAACTAACTACCAAGACCATAGATATTTGCATGTCCATTATGTCACTCACCATGACTCTACCTCTAAATCACTTTAGATTTACGTTGCATATAAATAATTTTTTTTGAAACCAAACATAACTTTCATTCATTCAAAGATAAAGAATCACGATACAATGCTTCCAAAGCTGGTGGAATAGAATCTTCCATCCCATACATATGCCCATACACATTCCTAGAAAATCTAGCCAACAAGTGTGCCATAGAGTAATTAGCATCCCGGTTTACTCAGCTAAAATGCACCCAATGCAAACCTTGAGCCAAGCATTGTATGTCATAAACAATATGACCAATCCTAGACAGATTTGAACCAATAGAAGAGATTGAATGTTAAAATTTTAGAATGTCAACAAAATGTCAAAGGTTTCGGTTATATAGTATTTATAGATAATATCCTCCTAATCTATACTTTTGTCCTCTTCTTCTTATTTAATTCCATAAAAAAAGTATTAAAAAATTGAATTTCTTTTCCATTTTTAGAGAAAGTCTAGTACCATAATAATTTCTACAACTTTGCCACAATTTGTTCACATGGTGACTTATGAGTAGTTGAATTGTTGACCCACATAAACCCACCACTTTTTTGTTCACCACTTACAACTTACCACATAGACAAGTTATGAAAATTGTTGTGTTAATTGACTTATCACATACCCAATTTACTTTTTCTGTTATTTCCAACGATTTCTTATAAAAATTTTAAAAATAAAAATAAAAAATAAGGATAAAATATAAAACTTAGCCTTTATATTTTACCAGAATTAATTTTAGTCCTCTAAGTTTCAAATTTATTCAATTAATGTTTCTTCATCAACTTTTGTCAAATATTGCAGTTAATTTTCCAAATTTAAAATTTTTTCTTTCAAAATTTTTATTTAAAAAATCCAATTAATGATTGAAAAATAATTTTTAGATTTTTTTTTTAAATTTAACAGCAGTTAATGAAGAAGACTAAATTGAATAAATTTGAAACTTAGAAGACTAATGAATAAAAACAAAATTAGAGTATTGAAATGAATTTTATCCTCATATACTTAGATTAAGCTAAAATAGAAATCTTAGATAAAAATCTTTTTTAAAAAATCATTTTTACTTAATGTTGGAAAATTTAGACTCCGGTTGATAAAATTTACAAATTTTAAACTTAGATTGTTAATTAGATTTATTATGAATAAACCTTGTTAAAACAGATAAACATTAATATCATGCATAGTGGAAAAGTAAATAAGACAATATATGATGACATAAGAAAACCAATGAAACAAACTAGTTTCATAGTAAAAACCTGGGGGGAAACTTTCCCGAAAAGCAATTCACTATAGTAAAGAGAAGTTTCAGGTCTAGTACAAAATATTTGTCCCTAGACTCTACAATCCCCGTAGATGAACTCACAGTAGAAACCTTCTACCGCTTTAGAATGTCTAAACTTTTCAATATATGAACGTCACATTTTTGATGCACGGATCTTAGTACGTGACTAACTCCTTTGCATGAATCCCAGTACGTGACTCATTCACCAACTTGAGGAAGAAGAATGTTGGCTACAAAGTTCTCTACTTCATCAACAATGAAGATCAAGAAGTACTTGGTTATAAAACCCTAAGGCGCAAAGACGCAGTAGCTTCTTTTTGAGAGAATAAGGCATCGGTCACCTTTTGCATGTGTTCTCCTTGTATTCTCTTATGTGACAGCCTTGAAAATAAGTCTTATATATGTCTAGAGTTGTGAAAAAAGAAACCCTACACATACATGTCAACATGGGCCGAAAATCAAATCTGAAAATTTTGATTTCGTAATTCTCGATAACTAGTATCTGTTGAGCCTCGATAGATAGTATCTATTGAGCAGCTGTTGAGCTTTAATGACTTAGCACTTCTTCACTTGTTTCTTGGACAGATTTGCATGGCTTCAATACTAGACTTGAACTCTTGTTTCTTGAAGTATTAAACACATCCTAAATTTGCCCAATTACAGGTAAAGTGCATTTTGTCATAGGATTAGTCAATTCTAAATGACATATGTTCTTAACATGATTTACATATGTCTTAACATGATTTAAATTGAAAACATTTATATATCTATCTACCATTAAGAAAAGAAAATGTGTTATAAAATTTGTTTGAAATTGAGTTTTTAGAAAATCGTTGGAGTTGACTAAAGAGCAACCGTCTTAAGGATTTATTATTACTATTTTCTAAATTTGTACTCAATAGCATGATTATGAAATTCCATTCCTATATTTTTTTTTCATATTTGTTTTTTTAATAATTATTTCTATATCTGTTGTAAATTTGTTTTGTTTTTAATAAATAAAATCCAATTTAAGTAATTTTGTAAGATAATCAGAAGTTGATAGTTTCACTATTAATGTGTTAATAAATATGTTTCTAGGAAAATTATTATAAATTATGATATTTGAACATGACTTCCTACTTTTACATTGACATTATTGTAGACACTTACATCTGCCTTCCCTAAGGCCGAAGTCTTTCCTTCTCCATGTTTTTATAGTGATTTGTACGCATACTTATGCAAAATGTGAGTACATTATATTATATTGTATTATATTATATTATATTATATTATATTATATATATATATATATATATATATATATGCACACACACTCAAAAAAAGAAAGTGTACGTTATTGATTCAATGGACAAATCAAGTGGAACATCTAATAATTTTTTATTCAATTAATATTTTAAAAATCTCATTGTTAGATTATATTTTGTCTATATTCTTAACACGGCATGTCGAATTTTGTGCAAATAGAATATTATTCACTATTTTCTACTGTACAACTATGGTAAAACTAGAATTAGTTTTTACTTTGAAATTAACTAAAGCATATTATCACCTTACAAAAGTATCTAAACCCAATTATTAGGTTTCATCTTCATTTGTATACAGAACAATTGGGTCAATAAGCTTTAGTAAGACTCTAGCTTTTTTATTTTATTTTGAGGCTGAAAAAGTAGCAACCTAACATAATAGTACAAAAGAGTCGAAAAATGGACTAAGTTTTGTTTTGGAACATGGTTTCTCAATATTAGAAATTGTAATTAAAATGCTATTGCCAAACCTATTTCAATTAGCTTCTCAGCTACTGAAAATATTCAACAAAGTGGGTGTTAAGTGTTTAGATAGGTTGTCACAACTCTCACAAAGCCTGAAGTCTAATAATTAATTGTTAGAATCAAAACTATAAACGCCAAATTAGCATTTATATGTCAAAGTCTAAGAGTGATAATTTATAATAAAAAAACAAAGAAATATAGTAACATATGTAAATCTTGAGCTGAATCATGAACTTGAGCAGCACTCCTTGGTACCTAAAATCATTGTTGGCTTAATGCGTGACAGAAATTTTTTTTTTTTGCACTTACTTGGGGCTAATGATTCGAATCAAAATTTGATATAATTATATATTTTGCATTACAATTTTTTTTCCCTTGGGAGTGACTCTTCCTTTGCTTTAATGACAAAAAATTAATCCTTATGTTTTTGACATAATAGTGTACAGGTGGAGCCCAATCAAATGAGATTGCCGTCTGATTAAATATTACTCACAACAATGATAAAACCAATAGACTATATTTATATTTCAATGTCAACAAATTCTTTATACATATCCAACAGTTGATTTAAAATTGTGCACTTGGAGGAAACTTGGAAAATGAGATACTTAGGACTGAAAAAGGAAAAGAAAAAGACTCTTTCTCTTTCTATTTTGTTTTCTTCTTTTTGTTTCTTAGGTTGTAAATAATAAAGTACCTTCAACTATAACTTCAAGACTACCAATTTGGTTTTGCACACAAAGCATAAGATTTGCTAGCAAACATGCGATATGTTGCAGATTGTCAGTAATGATGATTTTGCTCCAACATGGTTAAACATTTCAAAAGTAAAATATGAAGTAATGAGAAACATACAAATTTTCTGTTGTTGTAAATACAATGTGGATTGTACTTTATATTATAATTATAACAATCTAAAAAAGAAGAAGATAGTTTTACCTATTATATAATCCAAGATTTTTTTTTATACCTTCTTTATATATATCATCACTTGTCATACATTATGAGGATTATGACTTAATATGTTTTAATATTTTCATTAAATATCCTTATACTAATAAGGATACAATATAAATTTACTTATATGTTTTTTGGAATATTCAAGTATCCAACTGGCTAGTTTCTTGACATTTCATTCTTTTGTGTTTCATTGTAATGTGATGCAACTTGGTGTTTAAATAGATCTTGAGGACGTACCCGCAGGTGGAGTGGTCATTATGCCCAATAAACGTGAACCTAACCGATTTGATGATATTTGGAATATGCCACCAGGGAAAAATTATTCTTGGAATTAAATAAAGCGGGCCAGCCAGTCGGGAAGAATGCTGGATCTTGGGGCAAGGTGGCTGGGAACAGTGGCAAGAAGGCAAGATATGTGCCCAATTGATTATGTTCGCTGGCCTTCTGTGCCACAACAATACAAGAATCGGTGTTGGGAAGCCATTTAGGTATTAGGCAAAAAACAATGGTAAAAGGGGTTTCTTTATTACTTGTTTAAAGCTTTATGAAAGTTTGTTATTATATTGAAAATGTGACCTTTGTTAATTCAACTTTACACATGTTTTTTTTTTATATATAAATAAATCTGTTTATTGTAGCCAAAGAGTTTGCATATCAGGTTATTAGTCAAGTTAATTCTCTGCTGTTTGCTTGTTGGTTTTTGTAGGATGATCATGGTTATTCATCACACTGGTAAAGCTTTCATTTTAGGGCTTAGGATATTAGTCATAAAGGAAATTTAATGCCAGATTGCTCTAGGACACTAACGAAATTCTTTACATTTGTTATCCCTTAATGGAATTGTTATCTTGGTTTGATGCCTTTTCTAAAAAAAAAAGTTTATAATTATGCAGCAATAACAAGGTATATGTCATATGCTCAATTCTTCTGGCCAGGGAGGGGAACATATTTTTAGTATTGAATGGCCCACTGTTAATTTGGAACTAGATATTAGAGACCAAAAGACCATATCTTATATTAAAGACTAGCACATTTAATCATAATATATACGTAGTTCTTTCTACATCATCTAAAATTTTGATTCCATTGTAAAGATAGTCTTATAAGCTTTCCAACAATACCTTATATGCACAAATCCGAGATCTGGAGGGCCCTCACAGAGCTGCCCAAAGTTTGTTGGCTAATAAGAAATTGTAGCAAATCATTAGAAAAGATGAAGTACAATGAAAGAATTTTATTTTATTTATGGATAAAATGTTATAAAGAATTTTAAAGTATCTTCCCTGACACTTTCAAATTCTCTCTCTTTCAAATTCTTCACTCTTTATTACTTGTTTAAAGCTTTATGTCAGTTTGCTATTATGTTAAAAATGTGACATTTATTAATTCAACTTTACACATGTTAGGCACGATGGATAATTCTTGCAAACCGCACCCCACCTACCAAGCAAATGAAATGGGCACTCTCATGGATTGGGAAGTTGTGGAGGGGCCACAAATTAGAGTTAAAGGAGACGTACTGCAAGCCGAGCATAACTAAGGAAGATTTACTTCAGCTATCACTGCCGGAGGTTGATGACAATTAATTTCATGGCTTGGTGGAGTATTGGTTCTTTGACGACGGCATGGTAGTAATAGTTACAGTAGTATAGATGTTTTTCTTTTATAGGTTCCATGCTCAAGAGTATTATATAATAGCTTGTTATTGTAATTGGTAGTGACTTTCTTGAAATATTTGTAGGAGCTGTCGAAAGATAACAAAGAGTGGCATGGGAAGCAAATGAAGCTGCATATGCTGGGATCAAAAGCATGGCCCAGACGGAAGATAGCATTGTAAGAACAATATTATATATATTAATAATATGCTTAAAATAACAAAGCTTATATTATTTTGTGTTCTAAAGTAGGAATAAATGCTGAATGTATTGACCATGTTGTAGACAAAAAAGAAAGGCAGGCAACTAGAGAGAAGTGAGATGTATGAAGCGGCGTATTCTCACCGTGATGGTACTACTGTGAATGCCACTGCGGAAGCGAACATTGTAAGTTTGTAACAAATTATATTAGTAATTTGAATGTATTGTATTTTGAGTTGGAAAGAAGTTCTTTGATGGCGAAGAACTATTTAAGATTGAAGCTGCTGGTTCATATGGTTCATTACATGTGCATCTTCATGATCATGTGCCTGGTTTTGCATGGCTTATGGATTGTATATAAGGTACATATGCAGGAACTAGAGTATGTTATGTGCTCCATAGAGGTTTAATATAGTAAGATGCATGTATTGGTGTAGATGATAAGTTAAGGTCTCAAAGTTAAATTTTTTTGGGAGCTTCTATCAAAACACTAGTTGTATTTATTAAATACTTGCAAGCCCTTTGTTTATTTGGGAACTTCTAGATTCTTGGGTGAAAACGTTCGTACTAATCCATTAACAATTCATAAATTGTTTATTTATGAATTCATGTATAGAGTAGTCAATCCCAAGCAGTAGTACAATTGACTGAGGCCACACCTCATAAAGCAGAGGTCACTTGTTTGAATTTCCCCTTCCCCTTCTCTTGGGTTGGGTTTATACAACTATTTCTTACATGTGTTGTATATGAACTAGGAAACTTCTAGGTTCAAAACATTGTAGTTCTTCACATGTTGGTTCTTAATTTCTGATATGCTTAGATATTTGATGGAAACTCTTAAGGACACAATATATATGTTTTGGGTTCTAAGTACGCATGGTATAGCTCTAACCCAACTTTTTTTTTTCTTTTATAATAATTCTAACCCAACTTTTATATATATATAAAAGTATATTACTCATGTTGGCATGTGTATTATTGCCCTCGTTGCTCATATGTTGTCTTGTTTATTTGTGAGTACTAGGCAAAGATGAAACAGCTTATGGCAACGGGGTCACAATTGCAGGGAAATGACATTGAGGTTGTCATACTTTGGTAGCCTGAAGATGCATTTGGACAGGTCATCGATGCAGAGAGAGGTGGCCGTGTCAAAGGGGTAGTCTTTGGTCCAACCCCCTTTGGCAATCGTGCAAGTTCAATGGATGACAATACACCACGTCCAACATCTACTGCAACTGACCAAAGGGTTATGGAGTTGACTACTCAAGTAGAAGCAATGAAGGAGAAATGCACTCGTTATGATGCCCTTGAAGCTGAAGTGAGGTTAATGTGAAGGATGTTGACCCAGCTGTGCCCATCGTTTCCCACTATGTCTATGGTAAGAAGTTTGAATACAAGGTATGTTGTGTGTCATATGTATTAGATATATGCATGTGCGTGTTTATTAGATATGGTAATGTAGATTGTGGCCCTATGATAATAGCAAACGCCATGCTTTTCTTTCCTTCAAAACACAGTAACATCTTCAATAATCCAAAATTTGTACCATGTAAGTGGAATGCCTTATTGAACAACTCATTAAAGACTATACCCATGAGGGTCAGATATAGTACAGTTGTGTCTCTTGTTTAGTTCAATCTCTATCTATGCCTATTATGTATGTATGTCTTAATTTTACTTAGGTTTCAAATGGGTCAGCGGCTCTCATGTAAAATAAGTTCACGTTGTCTTTGTTGTGGCCAATATCAGAGTTTCATTGTGTCACAAATTTCATTCAAAGATGCAATCTTGTTGAGATATTATAGAGCAAATGGGTTTTTAGAAGTTATCTTGAAGGAATTAGTTTCCTTTTAGCAAAATAAGACAATTGGGTTTATTTGAATTTGAGAAAGAAGTAGAAGAGAGGGGAGGAAGGATGGAGAGACATAAAATATTGTGATTTGTAAGGCATAATAATTGATTGATACTAGGGAAGTTTGCTTTTATGTATTGGTTGAAGAGTGGTGTCACTTTTGTTATGTGTTTTTTAGTTTGTTAATTATGAGTGACTTTATGAATGAACTGAATAAGTTGGATAGGGCAACATGAGAGTGCCCACTTGAAGGAAATAAGTTTGAAAGATACAGCTTATTTAATTGAACTTATTTAAGGGTTCTGCTAATATAGAATGTGATATCTAAAACATGTTTCTCATATAACTTAATGTATTGTTTGGGTCTTTTTAGGAGAGTTAGAGTTAAGGTTTGAACCTTTTCCCTACACTTTTTACCACACTAGTCTAAGTACCTTACTGCAATTCAAGGCTGTTTTTTGGTGCAAGACCTGCTCATTATTTGGCCTGGACTATGTGGTAAAATAACTTGTTTTACTTTGTGGGGAGCTCCTCTGGGTTGCCTTTTATGGATCATTTGGGAGGAAATAAATTTGAGATTTTTTGAAGGAATAGAATGTTCGAATGCTTAATTGAAATCTCAAATTTTGAGTGTGTTTTAATTGCTAATGTGGCACTTGGTAGTAATACTGGTGATATTATGTCATTCAGCTACTAACTTTGTTGTTTAGTACACTAATCCATTGTGTGATTCTTAATTCGTAGGATGGTGATGGTGATGGTGATGGTGATGGTGATTCTGCAGTGGATATCCAATCTCCCGGTGCTCAGCGCTTATCATTTGATGACATGCAGTAGGTGATACTTTGGGCACCTATTTTGAAGTAGTTACTATGACATTTTGATATTTATAATAAAGTTTCAAACTTTAATATATATAGACACACATCACAGTTGGAAACTTTATTATAACATTCTAGACAATTAGAATGTATTCTTTTGTGCAGGACAATCTATATGGTTAGAATGTATTCTTTTGAGCAGGACATTCTACATAGTTGTGTAGAATGTATTATTTTGTTCATAACATTCTAAAATTATTAAATAATTATTTCAATTTAAAATTATTAAATATTTTATTTTATTTTATGTGAGTGTCTTTCTAATTCTTATGTTATTATTATTATTACAAGTTTAACTAATCAATATATAAATAACTAAATAGATATTATATCCAAATTTGCTTAGGATTTGATATTTCTTATTTGTCTGGTAAAAGTTATGATATGAAAATATATATTTGAAATATAAATATTTATATATAATTGGATTATTTTAGTTCAATTTTCTATTTATATTAATTTAATATATTTATTTATATTTAAATAATTATTAAATTAACTATGACGTTATCACGGTTCGACCTCGGTCTGACCTCAAAAACCTTGAACCTTTTTCTTTTACGGTTCATTAAACGGTTCGGGTCTAAAAACCACGGTTTTTAGTAATTTTTAGGTTTCAGTGTTTTTTTGGTCTTTTTTTTTTTTTTTTAATTTTTTTTTTAAGATTTCAATGGTATTTTGGTCTTTTTTTTTTAGGCTTCAAATGTATATTAGTTCTTTTTCATGTTTCGGGAGTATTTCAACCATTTTTTTGGGTGGTAGGGGTGTTTCAGTAATTTTTTAAGTTTATCGGGTAAGTTGGCCTTTTTTTTAGTCTTAGGGGTATTTTAGTTATTTTCAAGGATTATTAAATTATATTTGATTAATTTCGGTCTTTTTTTAGGTTTCAAGGGTATTTTGGTCTTTTTTAGGCTTCAAGGGTATTTTGGTTTTTTTTTTTTTTTTTGGTGATGTTGTAGGGGTTATTTCAGTCATTTTTTGGGTGGTAGGGGTGTTTTAGTCATTTTTTAAGTTTATGGGGTATCTTGCCCTTTTTTTAGTCTTAGGAGTATTTCAGTCATTTTAATGATTATTAAATTATATTTTATTAATTTTGGTCCTCGAGTTTCATCTTATATTTTTATTAATTATTAAATTATATTTTATTAATTTTTAGTAATAAACTATATTTTATTAATTTTTAGGATTAATTTTTTTAGGTTTCAAGGGTACTTTGGTCTTTTTTAGGTTCAAGGGTATTTTGGTTATTTTTTATGTTGCAGGGGGTATTTCAGCCATTTTTTGGGTGGTGGGGGTGTTTCGGTCATTTTTTAAGTTTATAGGGTAAGTTGGCATTTTTTTAGTCTTAGGGATATTTCAGTTATTATCAAGGATTATTAAATTATATTGGCATAAATACACTTTTGGTTCCTACATTTTGGCTTTTTTCCATTTTGGTTTTTACATTTTCATTTATCACTTTTAGTTCCTAAACCAATTAACGTGTGACATTTAAGTCCTTACTGTCACCCAACTAACTGAAAAAACTGACGTGGCAAACAGAGTTTACTATTGGTACACTAAAGGCTGACATGACCAATAAAATAATATTTTAAAATGCACGTCAACATAAAATAGTAATAAAAAAGACAAATCAGCATCCACACAACCTTTGATTTTTTAAAATTAATTTATCAATTTAAACAAAATGAAAAATGAAAAAAAAAAAACAAAAAACAAAATTAGAACCTACAATACATACACTAACCCCACAAACCCAGACATAGCACAGGCCGCCACAAACAACACAAAACTTAGAGAAACCTTAGCCCGGGTCCGAAAATCTGGCGATACTGAAGCCGAAGAGTCCAAAACGAGAAAAAATCTGACGAGGTTGAGAAAGAGCTCAAAAGGGTAAGTAGGGGAATGGGGATAGGGTGAGGAGAAGAGGAGCTGTGAGAGGTGGAATGTAAAGAAAGTGAGGAGTGAAATAAGTGATGGAGCAAAAGAGAGTAATGGGTTTTTACTAGTGGAAGTGGTGGTGGGTCCGATCTGCCACCACAAGGTCCGATCTGCCACCGCCACTACAAGGTCTGAAGACATCACTGGGGGTATTTCAGTCATTTTTTGGGTGGTAGGGGTGTTTCAATCATTTTCTAAGTTTATGGGGTATCTTGCCCCTTTTTTTAGTCTTAGGGGTATTTCAGTCATTTTAATGATTATTAAATCATATTCTATTAATTTTGGTCCTCGAGTTTCATCTTATATTTAAATTAATTATTAAATTATATTTTTATTAATTTTTAGTATTAAATTATATTTTATTACTTTTAGTGTAGGAAAAAAAATCCCTAAAGGCCTATTACGGCGGTTTTTACACCTATTATGGCGGTTTTAAAACCGCTGCTCCAAGTTTGAAGTAAAAACTTCAAAATTTGAAATTTTTTTTTGAAAATTTCATGACTTATTGTGGCAGTTTAAAGTCGTTGCAATAAGTGAAAAATTCTCCATAATAGGTTTAAAACTTATTATAGCAATTTCGTCACAATAAGTCCCTTGTACCTCTTCCAAATTTTCAGACTTCCCACTTATTTTTTTTTAGCTTCCCACCACTTTGGCCTCTCATTTTGGTCTCACACTTCTTTCTCTCTCTCTCTCTCTCTCTCTCTCTCTCTCTCAGATCTTCCTTAAACAACTAAAAACATTGTAATATCCTATAAACCAAATCAAAATTGTGTAAAATACCTACACTCATCATCTGTGTGGGTCCCAATTCCAAAATTCAGTGCATTCTAGGGGGTTGGGAGGCATGAACACCCCCCCCCCCCCCCAATTGCCATCCAAATTCCAAAATTTGCTGATTATGCCTTTACATGTTTGTTATGTGTAAACAAAAAATTTCTCAATTATAGAAAATCAAACAATTGAAAAGAAATATGGTTTGCAAATATAAATTTGTATTTGTCAGAGATTTGTTGTCCTTCAAGTTCTTCAAACCCTTTGAATCTTCTTCAAAGATGCTTCAAGTTCTTCAAAGATTCTTGAGACAGAATTTCTCCAGTGCTTGGGCCTCTTAAAACTTGGTGCCCAAAATGAGAAGGGATGTCCTTTATTTATAGTGATGGTAGAGGATAAGCTCCACTTTGAATTGATATGCTTGAAAGTATATAGTAGACTTTTGATTGACCCAAATTCTTCTTAGAGATAATTATCTCTATTTATCTATTTTGATAAAGATCATATTTTGATAAAGATAATAATCAACAAAGATAAATAAATATCTCTATTTAATTTATTTTGATAAAGATAATTCTCTATCAATTTTTGAATAGAAAATTTATCTTTATTTTATTTATTTATTTTAATAAAGATTGTAGGGGTATTGGGCCCAGTAATTTATAATGGACGGCCCAACAAGGTCTTTTGGGCTAGAAACCCAAATCCGAAAACATCAAAATGATCGTGGAGTATTTAAGTGTCCCATACCGTCCGAGGAGTAGATTTGTCCTCGGAATGTTAAGCCGAGGATACACAGTATGCGTGGAGGACAGTAGAAAGAGCGGTGGAATGTCTAAAGTAAAGCTGCTACCACCGCCCATATATTAAAGACCCTGTAATTGATACGCTGACAGTATAGATGGAAGGATGGGACCTGAGCATAGAGCTTGGAACTTGGTCCCAAATCCCAGCGGACTTTAGGGAAGAATGGATGGGACAAGTATCCAAAAATCAGGGTCGCAGCCATAAAGTGGAAGATGATGAAGAGAAGAGGAGGAGTATAAATAGGAGGGAAGGCATACGAAGCAAGGAGAGGCTTTTTGAGAAAGAAAAAGTATATGATAATCAATATTTGTATCCAAACTTGAGAAATACTATTAGAAATTATCCTCGGAAACAGTCCGAGGAGGAATTCTCAATCTTACTTTTTGCAAACAATTCTTTGTTTTGTTCCATTGGGCCCAAAGCCCGTTCTTTTTGTGATTGTCTAAGCCATCCTTGAAATCTAAATTACAAACCCATCCTCTACAAATTCATTGTGAAGAAAGGCCTTTCAAGCCCATTCTTCTCCCAGTCGTGGTTTGGGAATTTGAATTGTGTCCTTACAATTGGCGTCGTCTGTGGGAATTTAGTCTTTAAGGAAGTTTAGGACATCATGGTAGGATCAGGACCACAACGCAGTGCGGAGTCCGTGGGCTCTCAGTGTGAGGATCACTCCTTGCATCCTGATCAAGGAGAGAACCGAGAGGGAAGTGTACATACTACACATACCATCAAAAGTGCAAGTCATTCGCAAGGAGGAAGCAGAGCTCCTTATGAAAGAAATGCCAGAGCCATGCAGAAGGAGATTGACGGCCTAAAGAGGAGATTGCGCCACGAAAGGCGAAGGAGAACTCCTCCGGTCTCTGACCCCTCTTCGGAAGGATCCGAGGATGACAATTACGGGCGGAGATCCAGAACTCCCCCAGGTGAATATGTCTCTTCCGAGGAAGACAATCTGCATGGGAGGCGTGGCGAGACTACCCCCTAGGGGCTTAGGAAATGACGCAATGGGAAGAGCGTTACACCAAATCTCCGAGTCACCCTTCGCGCGCGGATTGGAAGAAGGGAGGTTACCTCGGCGCTTCACACAACCGGCCTTCACTATTTACAATGGTCGGACGGATCCCGTGGAGCACGTAAGCCATTTCGCCGTAGAATGGCAAAGGTGCATCTCCAGAATGAAACTTTGTTATGCAAGAATTTTCCTTCTAGCCTAGGGCCCGTAGCCATGAGATGGTTTGACGGCTTAAGTGGCAGGCTCCATTGATTCTTTCAAAGAGCTTACTAGGGCATTTGGTTCTCGCTTCATCACGTGCAAGTAGAGTTCCTCGTCCATTGGATTCTTTATTATCCATGGCCATGAGGGAAGGGGAAACCCTGAAAACATATTCGGACCGGTATTGGGAAATGTTTAACGAAATTGACGAGACTTTCGACGATGTAGCAATAAGGACCTTCAAGGTCGGCCTACCAACGGGAGCATGACTTGAGGAAATCCTTAACGAAGAAACTCGTCAAGCGTACGTCGACCGATGGATCGCATCGACGAGTACAAAAGGGTTGAGGAAGATCGGCAGGGAAAAGGCAAGGCGAAGGTTATCCCACAAGAAAGGAGGGATTTCGGGTCGGACCGATATAACAACAATAGGCCTACGCGGGATTTTTCCAAAGGTGCCGGTCACATACCCCCACAAGTGGTCAACACCGTCTTCGGGAGCCGGTGCAGCAGGCTGTTGGAGAAAATAAGGCATGAGCCTTTTTTCAAATGGCCGAATAAAATGGCGTGGGGACCCGAGACGCAACCAAAATCTCCACTTTGCCATTATCACCAGAGAGAGGTCATACCACCGAGGACCTGCCGCACTTTGTGGAATCATCTGGAACAATTGGTTAAGGAGGGAAAGCTGGCCGAGTTTCGACCAACCCAAGCGAGGAAACCAATCAGAGTGGCAAACCACGACGGTCCTTCATCCGTACCCTCATCTAGGTACTATCAATGTCATTTTTGCAGACTGCAGCGGCTCGGCTCCTTTCGTGTAATGTCGGTTGCTCGAACATTGGCCGAGGAGTCACGGGATCACCGAAGAGGATTAAGGCAAGTATCCCCGCCGATCCTAAGTTTCTCTAAAGAGGACAAGATGGGGACCATCCAGCCTCATGATGATGCTCTTAGTGGTAACCCTCGGAATAGGGAACTATGATGTAAAGAGGGTAATGGTTGATCAAGGTAGTGGTGCGTATATCATGTACCACGACCTATTTAGAGGCTTGAAGTTAAGAGTTGAAGATCTTATGCCATATGACTCACCCTTGATAAGCTTCGAAGGGAGAGCCTGTCGTTCCAAAGGGACAAATTAGATCGCCCTATAGGTCAGTCCGGAGGTGGTAGACGTAGATTTCATCGTGGTCGATGCTTATTCTCCCTATACGGCTATTGTGGCGAGACCTTGGCTGCATGCGTTAGGGGCTGTTTCCTCAACCTTGCATGTCAAAATCAAATTTCATTCTGGAGACCAGGTGGTGGAGTTACTTGGGAGTCGGGCCCGTGGCTCGACAAGGTGTCACGGCTGCAGTGCGTCGACTGCAACCGACTCCCGTCCTCGGCTAACGGTGAAGCATAGCAATCAAAGTCTCTTCCCATAGCCGAGGTGGATGAAGCGGTATGTGAAGAATTGGAGAAAATTATCATAGACAATGATCCCGAAAAGTTCTTCCAAAGTTGGAGTTTAATTGCCACAGAAGAGAAGACGGGCTGATTTTATTTTTAAAGAAAAATATGGATGTGTTCGCTTGGAACGCGTATGAGGCCCCTGGGGTTGATCCGAACTTCATATGTCATCATTTAAGGGTCAATCCAACTGTAGTGCCGAGGAGGCAACCACCTCGGAGGTCCTCAAAAGAACATTCCGAAGCCGTAAAAGAGGAAGTGCTCAAACTCAAAGCGGCGGGAGCTATCAAAGAAGTGTTTTATCCTGAATGGTTAGCCCATACGGTGGTGGTGAAAAAGAAGAATGGGAAGTGGAGAGTTTGTGTAGACTTCACAGATTTAAACAAAGCTTGCCCAAAGGACTCATTCCCGATGCCTCGGATTGATCAATTGGTTGACGCTACTGTTGGACATCCTCGGATGAGTTTTCTTGATGCTTTCCAAGGTTATCACCAGATACCTTTAGCCGTTGAGGACCAGAGAAGATCGCATTCGTCACTCCTACGTTAAATTATCATTATAAGGTAATGCCTTTTGGTTTGAAAAACGCAGGGGCTACCTACCAAAGGATGATGACGAGGATGTTTGAGGCACAGCTAGGAAAAACTATTGAGGTATACGTGGACGATATGGTGGTAAAGAGTAAAGAAGTTTCGCACATCCGGAAGATCCGAGCAACACTTTTCGAAGCTAAGAGAGTATAAATTGCGGCTCAATGCCTCTAAATGCTCTTTCGGTGTGGGGTCGGGGCAAGTTTCTAGGATATATGGTGACTCACCGGGGAATTGAAGTGAATCCTGCTCGTGTTAAGGCAATAAACAGCTTACACCCACCTCGGAATCCTAAAGAAGTGCAAAGGCTAACGGGTATGACCGCTGCTTTCCTCAACCGATTTATATCTCGGTCCGCGGACGATGTGCCTTTCTTTCAATTATTAAATAAATGGAAGGGTTTTGAATGGACCGAGGAGTGCGCGTAGCTTTCCAACAGCTAAAAGAATATCTCTCCCGACCACCGCTATGTCTCGACCAGAGGTTGATGAGATTCCGTTTGCATATATTGCGGTGGCTAACCATGCCGTTAGTTTGGTTCTTATTCGAGACGACAATAACATCCAGAGACCGGTTTATTATGTAAGCAAATCTACGTATGAGGCCGAGCCGAGTTATTTGCCACCGGAGAAAGCTATCTTGGCGGTGGTACATGCTACACGAAGACTTCCCCATTACTTAGCCTCATACGGTTGTTGTTCTTACACAACTCCCTCTTTAAATCAATTCGCGAAGTGCGATTATATGGGAAGAATTGCCAAACGGGAACCGTCCTAGGAGCTTTCGACATCAAGTATATGCCCCGCACCTCTATAAAGGGACAGTCATCGCGGACCTCGTGGCGGAATTTGCCGAGCCTTCGTTGGAAGACTATCAAGAAGGCATGGGTAAAAAATCGAGTAGGCATGATTTTGTGTGAAGGGCCTCCATTATGGAAAGTCCATGTTGATGGAGCAAAGCAAATCAGAGGGGATCGGGTATCGGACTAGTTTTGATATCCCAGAGGGAATTACTTTTGAGAAATCTTTGAGATTGGGATTCTCGGCCACCAACAACGAAGCGGTATGAAGCCGTCCTCGTAGGGATGAACATGGTTCATAAAATGGGAGGAAAGACGGTGCGTATGTTCTCGGATTCACTATTGGTGGTAGGCCAAGTAGAAGGCAAGCTAGAAGCAAGGGATTCCAGAATGCGAGAATACCTAACCCAGGTCAGGTATATGCAACCTAAATTTGAGTCTTTTCTACTATTGCATGTATCCAGATGTGGCAATACCCATGCCGACTCATTAGCCACGCTCGCGACGTCCTCGGCACAAAGTCTACCACGAGTTATCCTCGTTGAAGATCTGTTGAAACCCACTGGGACGGATGGTAACTCCACTCAAATTCTTCAAATTAGGACAGGGCCTAGTTGGATGGATCAAATAGTAACATTTCTCGTAAAATGACATCCTGCACGGAGAAAAAGCCGAAGGCAGATAAAGTTCGCAGGAAAGCCACTCGTTTCTGGTTATCCGAGGACCAAAAATTGTACAAACGTTCCTTTTCGGGACCATATTTGCTATGCATACACCCCGAGGCAACGGAGCTACTTTTGGAAGAGTTACACGAAGGGATTTGCGAAAGTCACACAGGAGGAAGGTCTTTAGCTCACAGGGCCCTTACTCAGGGCTATTGGTGGCCAAATATGCAGAGAGAAGCGCAAGATTATGCAAAGAAATGTGACCAATGTCAAAGGTTCGCTCCAAATATACATCAACCAGGTGGAGTCCTGAATCCTCTATCTAGCCCATGGCCTTTTGCCCAATGGGGCTTGGACATTGTTGGACCCTTCCCCAAAGCAACGGGAAACAGACGGTGGCTTCTCGTGGGAACAGATTACTTCACCAAATGGGTTGAAGCTGAGCCATTATCAAACATCAGAGACACGGAAGCAAAAAAGTTTGTATGGAAGAATATCGTTACTAGGTTCGGCATTCCTCATACTCTCATTTCAGATAACGGTTTACAATTTGATAGCAAAGCCTTTCGGAAATACTGCTGTGATCTTGGCATTACGAATAGATATTCCACTCCGGCTTATCCCCAAGGAAATGGGCAAGCCGAGGCTGTCAACAAAGTAATAGTGAGCGGACTCAAAAAGAGGTTGGGTGACGCCAAGGGGAGGTGGGTGGAAGAACTGCCACATGTCTTGTGGACGTATAGAACTACACCACGAAGATCCACAGGTGAAACACCCTTCGCCATGACTTATGGAGCCGAGGCAGCAATCCCCTTAGAAACTGGGTTCCCAACCCTAAAGAAAAGCTCCTTTATTCCAGATAGCAATGATGATCTATTAATGAGAAACTTAGACTTAGTTGAGGAACGGCGAGAAAGCGCCATGGTTCAACTAGCTTATTATCAACATAAGCTCGAGCGAGGGTATGATTCTCATGTGAAACTTCGACCTCTTGGACCTGTGTGACTTAGTATTAAGGAAAGTTTTGGGCACGATGAAGAATCCTGCGTGGGGAAAATTGGGGCCCAACTGGGAAGGACCTTATCGTATTACTTCGGTAGCAGGAATAGGGGCCTACAATCTGGAAGATTTGGACGAAAATGTTGTACAACGTCCCTGGAATATAAATAATCTACGAAGGTACTATTACTAAATAAAAGGCACTTCGGCCGTTCTTTGTTGTAAACTACATTATATTCGTTATCTTCATTCGTCTAAGTATCAAGCTGAAACTTGGTATGCCTGGATCCTCGGACCACATACCTCGTCTAAATTGATACTCTTTACTAAGTGTTAAACAGAACCTAAGTTACGTCTGGTCCTCAGATCATCTACTTTGGGAAAATTAACATTTTAAATTTATTCGTCTAAGTATCAAGCTGAAACTTGGTATGCCTGGATCCTCGGACCACATACCTCGTCTAAATTGATATTATTTACTAAGTGTTAAACAGAACCTAAGTTACGTCTGGTCCTCGGATCATCTACTTTGGGAAAATTAACATTTTAAATTTATTCGTCTAAGTATCAAGCTGAAACTTGGTATGCCTGGATCCTCGGACCACATACCTCGTCTAAATTGATATTCTTTACTAAGTGTTAAACAGAACCTAAGTTACGTCTGGTCCTCGGATCATCTACTTTGGGAAAATTAACATTTTAAATTTATTCGTCTAAGTATCAAGCTGAAACTGGGTATGCCTGGATCCTCGGACCACATACCTCGTCTAAATTGATACTCTTTACTAAGTGTTAAACAGAACCTAAGTTACGTCTGGTCCTCGGATCATCTACTTTGGGAAAATTAACATTTTAAATTTACTCGTCTAAATTGATACTTTTTACTAAGTGTTAGACAGAACCCAAGTTACGTCTGGTCCTCGGATCATCTACTTTGGGAAAATTAACATTTCGAATTTATTTATCTAAATACCAAGCTGAAGCTTGGTATGCCTGGATCCTCGGATCATTTACTTGGGAAAAATTAATACATCAGATATTTGCATAGACCATATGCCTTATCTTTACATAGTTCAAACTAGAGATCCAAAACGAAGAAACAGATACTCAAAATGCATCACTTAATGCAGTTCTCGGCATAATTAAGCCTTCCTGGAGTATCAATTTCAATTCAAGCTGTTGTTAATAACTTTGGTAAAAGACAAAGAGATGATATTTATGGAATGATATGATCAGAACAGAGCAAAAAGTAAGAATCATCCAAACAAGTAAAACAAACATTCGTGCTTATATTAAATTCAAAGTAAGTACTTTTTCAATCACATTTAGAAATTACACTTAGAGATAAAATAAAATAAAATAAAAAAGGGGAAGGAAGACAGCAGGCATTCATTGTTTCAGCTTGATCTTCAGAGGGCCTTTGGGGTCTTTAGGAGATGGAAGTTGGACTGAGGACTCAACGGCAATTCCTTTGCCTTTGGGATCATCTGTCAAGGGTATTGGATTAGCTTGATCACCCAACTCATCCTTCGAAGATACCTGAAGGTCACTTGAGGGCTGTACGTCTTCAAGCGCCTTTTCTTGTAATCTTGGATCGCCTTGCTTAGAAGCATCTTCGGGAAGAGTTGAATCCTCAACCAAATCAGCCACTTTATCCTCAGATGATCCCTGGGCAACTTCTTGGGCAACTACAGGAATGTAAGAAGCGCGAATTGCGGGAGTATAGTATACACTCTCTGCATTCCAAAGAGTGGAAGAGGCATCAACCCCAGCTTGGGAAAGTGCCTCATTCCACACTTGGAGGCAGTAATGCCTACATACCTCGGGAACCTGAGCCTTGAAGGTTTCGGTGACCTCCTTCACGCCTATATCATAACCGTCTTGTTCGGCTTGGTCCCTTGAGATCTCGGCCTCTTCTTTTGCTTTCTCGGCCTTTTTCTTCTCCTCAATGGCTTCCTCTTTGCCCTTGATGGCTTCCTCTTTGGCCTTCTCACACTTGTTCAGATCTCTCTTGAGATCCTCTACGAGCCTTCGTGCTGTTAAGAGGTTGTTGTCGGCTTCACGGAGCTTTAGGCGCTGATCCTCGGCTTGATTAGTTGTAGTCTTCAGATCAGCCTCCAAGCCTCGCCTTATCACTCTGCCTTGGCCAACTTTGCCGTGACCTCCTGCAGTTTCTTCTTATGAAGGTCCGAGATCTTTTGGGCGGTTTCACGCACGGATTCCTCGGCCCTCGAAGATTTATAGGAGTTGATGGCAATCTCCTCTCGCCCCTACGGGCGGATTGAACGGCCTACGAACAAAACATATAAAAATCGACATATATATATAGGAAATAAAACCAAAGGCCAAGATTTTAGAGAAAGAAAACTTACCATTGCAAGCTCCTTCTTCAAAGTCATGAAGACGGTATGGTCTCTTTTCTTTCTCGGCTCAACCATATCCTCGGGGAGTAACGGCGCCCTGCTCAAAAGCATCAGCGACGCATGCATCTGTCCCTTCATCGGAATTCCTAATGGACGCATCCACAGTAATGGCCTCGTCATCCATAGACATATCAGGGAGCCATAAAGGGGCGCGCACGGCCACCTGTTGGTCAGTTCTTCTCTCCGACCTAGTCTGTATAGTGCGGACCTGCTTTGCACCCTTTTCCACCTCGAGCTCCTTGGAAACAGAGCCCTTCCCTGCCTCCACCACTTCCTTTCCTTTCGGCTGATCCCTTTTTCTTTTGAGATCAGTTATGTTGGTGCATTGGGTTTGGGAGGATGGGGGAGGAGAAGGAAGCCTAGCTTCAGGGCCTTTGTCAGCACCCTTTTCTTGAGTCCGAGGGCGCACCTCTTTTGGTGGTTCTTGGACTCGGGGGGCCTTATCAGTGCCCTCAAGGACATCCTTTAGACTGGGCTTAGTCTTTCGTTGAATGCCCATAGTGTCAAGTTCTTCAGTAGTAGCCTTTAAGATATGGGTAGAGGTGCCGAGGATGGAAGTTGAATCTTCAGGAGAGTAGGGTTGATTAAAAACCTCAGACTCGTCCTCGGAATCTGATACCTCAACTATTTCTTCTTCTTCTTCCTTTACAGTGGAGTGAGAAGGCGCGGCTTCACCAAATGTTAAATTTGTGGAGAAAGGAACTGTGGGAATCCCAACCAGAACGAATTGTGGTGGTTGGATTGGTTGGGTGACCAAGGTGCCTTGAGGAATGGCAGTCCCCTCCGGTAGCAAAAAACCCTCAACAGCAACACTGATCCGAGGAAGACGGGGATCGTGGGCTTTGATCACGCACTTCGGCGCCTGAAAAGCTTTGGATATTGGAGTGTAGCCGAGGATTGGATGAGCTGCTCGGAGTTGACCGTTAGTATGCACAAAAACCTCAGCTTGTAGGATCCTATCCAACCGTCCGAAGTCAACGAGATTGGGATGACGATCCGCGGCGTGTGGATCTGTAGAGTTGTCCAAGTAAAAGAGGGTAAGAATAAGTAAAAAGACAGAGGATAATAGTATGTAAAAGAAATTTCACCTGGAGTCCCTTCCCTTGTCGGACAGGGGAGGCCGTCATGCCAATTTCCTGATATGATCAGGAAGTCGTTTTTTAGGCCCTTATTTGATTCAGGCAGACATTGAATTAGCCTAACCTCTGGGTATCTAGATTTTAGGTAATACTCATCTTTTTTGCTTAGGTAATGGAGGTTGTAAACCCAGTTCACGTCGTGGTGAGTGAGCCCTAAGTTCATCTTCTCATTTAAGGCATCTATGGAACCTAGGATCCTAAAGACATTTGGGGCGCATCTTTGGGTGGGAGCTAATCTAAAAGCCCTAAGATAATCCCTAGTCACGGTTCCCATGGGGATTTTCATTCCCCCTTCGATGAACGCAATCATCGGGATTACGACTTCCCCGTTTTTCTTTTTGTATAATACTCTTCCTCGTTACGCACCTAATGGATACATCCGAGGGAATTTTGTACTTAACCTTAAACCGCTCTATTTTTTCGTTTGAATCTACCGGGGACGCAAACCTACCCATTCTTTTGAAAAAAGGGGGGGGTGGGAAGAAAACTAACTACGCCGAGGATGAAAGACACGGTGAAAAAGAGAAGACGGGAAGGAAAAGAAACAAAAGAAACAAAAAAGGCCGATAAGGAGGGAAAGAGTATTGAAGAACTTACTTTTAAAAAAAAAGAGAAGAAAGCACGTCACCTCGGACAGAGTACTTGATAGAAAGAGAGAGTACGGGGAGATGGAAAGTGTGGTGTACGTTATCGGGTTTCGTAGTGTGAGGAAGTTTGAAGAAAATTAGTATTTATATGTCAAAAGGTGTTTTGAAGCGGGCGAATTCCCGCCTCAACACAGGAATCGCTCTCGACCGTTGGATATGTGTCATATCAATGAAACGTGGGGGACATAGAAGCGCCAATAATAAATTCGGGGGCGTTTCGCATACTGAAGCATCGGGAACACGCGATGGGTAATTCAGAAGTTATTTCCGTTAGTAATATTCCGTATTCTCCCAGTAGGTGAAAGGGTCTTTTAAATCGAGATCCTATTTTCCTCCCGAGGTGAAAGAAAAATAAAGAATCTCGAGGGGCTATTGTAGGGGTATTGGGCCCTGTAATTTATAATGGACGGCCCAACAAGGTCTTTTGGGCTAGAAACTCAAATCCGAAAACATCAAAATGATCGTGGAGTATTTAAGTGTCCCATACCGTCCGAGGAGTAGATTTGTCCTCGGAATGTTAAGTCGAGGATACACAGTATACGTGGAGGACAGTAGAAAGAGCGGTGGAATGTCTAAAGTAAAGCTGCTACCACCGCCCATATATTAAAGACCCTGTAATTGATACGCTGACAGTATAGATGGAAGGATGGGACACGAGCATAGAGCTTGGAACTTGGTCCCAAATCCCGGGCTTTAGGGAAGAATGGATGGGACAAGTATCCAAAAATCAGGGTCGCAGCCATAAAGTGGAAGATGATGAAGAGAAGAGGAGGAGTATAAATAGGAGGGAAGGCATACGAAGAAAGGAGAGGCTTTTTGAGAAAGAAAAAGTATATGATAATCAATATTTGTATCCAAACTTGAGAAATACTATTAGAAACTATCCTCGGAAACAGTCCGAGGAGGAATTCTCAATCTTACTTTTTGCAAACAATTCTTTGTTTTGTTCCATTGGGCCCAAAGCCCGTTCTTTTTGTGATTGTCTAAGCCATCCTTGAAATCTAAATTACAAACCCATCCTCTACAAATTCATTATGAAGAAAGGCCTTTCAAGCCCATTCTTCTCCCAGTCGTGGTTTGGGAATTTGAATTGTGTCCTTACAAAGATAATTATCCATAATTTTTGAATAGGAAATTTATCTTTATCTTGTAGGCCAAATGACACGTGGCAAATTTTGAAATGCCAATGTAATATCAATTTGGATGACACATGTCATCATTTGATTTAATTAATTTAATGACATTAATTCAGAATTTGCCATTAAATTTTGATGTGGCATTTTATAATTGACTTAAAATTTTGCCTCCTACAATATGATCTACACTATACATGGTATTATTATTATTATTATTTTTGCTATTCTTGTTTTATACCTTATAAGGCAAACATCCAACTCTTGGGACTGATGATGCAATGACTTTGTTGTTGGCAGGATTCCAAGGCTTCTTCTGTTGATTTTGGATATGATGAGGGGCTGAAAAAAGTTAACATATCTGAGGCAAGGCATCTCACCTCTTCACAACAAAATGATTTGGCATTTTTTTAATTTTGCATATATTAAATATGCATTCACTGGTATAAACTCTAATAGACCATATGAAATTTAAAATACATGGCGGCAGGTGTATATTTTGATTAGCATGTACCCTAGTTATTTTTCTTGCAGTCTATAAATTCATGTCAAACCTTCATCTGAAGATCAATTTGTTGTAGCATACATTTGAATGATTTATTCATATATTTATCATAATTGTAGTTGTCTCTATTTGCCGTTACTTTGTTAGAGACAGTTCTAGTTTTGAAGGTTGAGACTGTAAATGGAGTGCCTCTTTCTATTTTTCATACACTTCCGTGTAAACAACATTATTTAGAAGATTTCTGTTGTAAATGTAGGTAATTGATATTGAGGAGATGGCTTGGGCTCCTAAATATGGTTTGAAAGGGATGATTGATGCTTCAGTCAGAGCCAATGTAATATCAAACAAAAATGAAGCTCATGAGAAGATTATGCCTTTAGAGTTTAAAACTGGCCGGGAAAGCATCAAATGGCCAGGCAAGTCTATGGTCTTAATTGTGATTTGATAGCCAAAAGAAATGCTAGAATAATGAAAATTTGAAATACTCAATTAATCTTGTCTTCTTTGGTATTATCCTTCTTTTGACACTAGGGATGTTTGCAGTCATCTATGGAGCACAGTACACAAGTAATCTTATACACTCTCTCTCCTTTTTTTTTTTGCTAAACAGTAATTAATCTTATACACTATCCTTATGTCTGAGAGGTGTGCATATTATTTTCTCTCTTTGTATATATATTTTTTGTGGTGGTGGAGGAATGTCACGTGCCTCTATTATTGAGCACCTTTAAGAGAGCATACTTTTATTTATTTATTTAGATTTGGTCTCTTATTTAGGTGCCAGAAGCATATTGATTCAGGTCTTCTATACTATCTTCAGTCTGGTTAGACACAGGTAAGTTTAAAATATATTTGTGATTCTGTAGTTGGTGTTTTTGTGCTGTTTTCCTTTGTTGGGGACATATTTTTATGTAATTAGCATATCTTTTGATAAAACGCACTTTACTTGTTTTTAAATATGTCTAAGTAGGGTCAAGATGATCAGTACAAGTGGTTAAATTGAAGACATGAAGATTACTCAAGAATTGCTCAAGAAAAGTGCAAATTGCAGGTCTCGATACCTCATCGACAGAAGCTCGATCTGTCGAGATTCATTAAAGCTCGACAGATGTCCTGATCGATCGAGCTTACGGGTTTCAGATTATAGCCAGCAACGTTTTTATTCTAAAAGGCTATTTGTTTATGGGTTTGTATAATTCTTATTGGACTAGGAAAGACCAAGGTTTGTGTAAATCTATTTGGAATAGGAGAGCCCATTAAGCTCATATTTAAAGGAGGTGGAAAAAGAAAAACCTAACCCTAGAGAGCTTTATAGGGTTTTCAAAAGCCTCCTTTTACAGAAAAAAAAAAAGTTCTTGCTGCGTTTCTTGTATGTCTTTGGGTTTTGTAACCAAGCAAAGTCTCTTGCACCAACATTAAAGATCTTATTGGTGTTTCTATGTGAAGCTGCTGCAAATCAGCTACAACAATCAAAGGGTTGCTGTGGAGTTAGTCACATACTAGGATTCGTGCAAAAGAGTAAGCTGCGTACTGAGATCTGTGCAATTGGTTAGTCACGTACTTGGGAGCCGTGCATTGAAAGGAGAAATTGTTACTACAGAATAAGTCCAATTGGGTATTAAGGTAAGGGTTCAACTGTAAGTTGGTAAGGTACTTGGAATTCCTTTACTTGTAACCGCTTGTTGTGATAAAAGTGGAATTTCGGGAGTGGTGACCTTAAAATCATCCGGTGGGGTTTTTGCCGTATAAGTATTCCCCATTCGTAAACAAATCATTGTGTCATTTATTTTCCGCTGCATACTTTAGTTTATTGGTGATTTGTTTGTGCTACCACGTGTTTGCATGTTAATTTGATTAATTAATAACTTGGCTAATTAATCAACTTAATTCATCACAAGGGGTCAATACGTTTTTGGCTTATCATCCTTAAAAGAAACACCTTTTTTTTTTTTTTTTTTTTGGGTTTGTTGCAAAAAAGTTGATTTTTTCTGGTCAATGTTCAAAGCTTGCTACTTTCATTGAATTTTGAGATTTTTCTGGTCAATGTTCAAAGTTTGCTATTTGCATTGAGTTTATGAAGAATATGGTGCAAAATCTTGAAATTATGAGACTTTTGATGCATTTTATTAGCATCACACTTGCTTTTATTTAATTAAATTTCTGATATTATTATATTGTTTTGCAGTACTTTTACCATTGGGTTTCATAGATACCTTCTTTTTTCTTTTTCTTTTTTCAAATTTGGTGGCCCAGCTTGCCATTTCAAAGTATGATTAGTCTTATTGTCATTTGTCAAGTATGTCATTGGCTTGGAACTCAAAATAGGTAGAACTTGAAATAAGAGAAAAAAAAGATATGACATTTAAGATCAGTGACTTGTAGACAATACTTCAAAAGTTTACCAAATTTATTGGTGTGTGTTGACTGTCAATAACATCAGATTGGTCGAGGATGATGCTCTTTGAAAATTGGGAATAAAATGTTCTCTTATGGTTGCTATGTGCCTTTCAATTTTTTTTAAAAAAGGGAAGTTTTATGATAAAGTAACACCATAAATAATTCATTTGTGAGAAGAAGTGCTGATTGACCTTAAAACTTAATAAGATTTAGACGGGCCAAAATAACTGGCAAAAGTTTGTGCGATAATTGTGTGGCTCAAATTGTGAACATAATATAGTGGCTAAGTAGCACGATTAATTCCCCATCATTTGGAGTAGCTCAGTGGCATGCAATTGAAATAATTGAGATTCATGATGTGTATGAGAATTTAATTTGTTGATAACTTAATGCAATGGAAGGCCTAATTGTTTTGTTATATTACACTGTACACATACATTTTGTGGTTTTCCAGTTAGCTATTATTTAGTTATTTACAATTAGCTATATATATATATATATATATATGAGAAAAAGAAGGGGGGGGGGGGGGACCCGGGGGTCATTGAGGATATGGCTTAGTATTTAGTATTAATTGTTATACTAGGCCGGTATTACTATAATTAATAGTATAGATTATAAAAGGGTAAAAGAACTCTCGGTGTTTTCTAAATTGTTATTAACTGAGAAAAATTAATGTAGAAGGCTCTACAACTGTTCTAATTTATTTTGACACTTTTTAGTCATTTTGATGTTTTTTTTTTTTTCATCAACAAGCAAAAAAGGGTTCTGTAGGTGATGTTGGTATACATTTTGTCGGTGACACCCAATCTTATGGTAATTAAGTTGCAAATACAGCAGCTGGTATGGGTTCAATCCAAGGTAAAACTACTAGTTTTAAAGACTTGAGGTAGGTCAAATTCTTTTAATTGGTCAGTATGTATTTCTGGCTGTGAACATCCTGGTTGGTTTTATTTTGATATTTATCCTAGCATTACTAAGTAGCTCATGAACTACTACTTCCTCTCTATCCTCATTCCTTTTCAACTTTCTCATCATTTACAATCTTTGTTTGCAAATTTTGTTCTCAAATATAAAAAATTGGTTTGAGTATGGAAAAAAAAATGTAGTTGTGATTTTATTTTGATACTTTTTACCAGGTTTGTAGTTTTTTTTTTAATAATTTTTTTATTTGCATTATATATCCATGTTTAAGGAATGATAGGGGATTAGTCTTGCTACAATTTCTGTTGTGTGAGTGCAACTCATTTTATGTAGAAGTCTGGTGGCAGAAAAGTATTGTTATTGCTATCAACATATTTGAATTCAAATTATTGTGTTTAACCTTTTGTTTTCTTATTTAAATGTCTTTGTTTGGTACACTTACCTGTTTGATGTTTGAGATACATACAAAGTAAAAATTTAGACTCTGGCATTTGAATGTTGTTTAAGTTGTTTCTATTTGACTCCATTTAAACAATCTGTTTGAGTACTTTTAAAACTTTTTTTTACTTGGAAACATTTTAGAAGAATTTTAGATATATTATAGAATATAAAGTTGAGAGAATGAGGATAAGTATTCGAAGTTTTGATTTTGTGTTTGGATTTAATTTTTTTTTTTGGTTACTGGCAATGCTAATTAAATTCTTAGTTATAAGAACATTAAACATAATGTAAAAATTAATTATAATATTGTACCATTTTAGTCATGAATATTGTCAAAACTAATTTTCACAATAGATGTTTGAGTTGAAATGATAAAAAAGTTATTTCAAAATTTAATACAAAATAAATCATAGATAATTTTAAAATTGAAAAGAACGTCTAGTTTCATTTTAATATATGATCGAATTGAAATGAATTAAGAAATATTTATTATTGTCTTTAGTTTATATTTTGTTAATATTGATGCTAATTTGGATTTGCACATATTAATTTAGTTTTCAGTTTTTGTATTTTTTTTTTAATTTTTTATTCTTGAATGGTGAAAATCTTTTTGTTAATACTTTCAGCCCTTAAAAGATAAAATCTTGGTTCTGTCCTTGTTTAGTCTCTAGACAACAAAGTTACTTCTCATTGCAACTTGATAAATAATAATAATAATAATAATAATAATAATAATAAATCCTTGTAGCAGATGAAGCATGAGCATCAAACTTGTCTATCAATCATTTTGTTTTTGATACTTAAATCACTAAGTACAAGGAAACTGAAAAAAAAAAGAAAAAAAAAAGAAAAGAAAGAAGAAGTAGAAGAAGAAGAAGAAGATACAAAAGTACTAATATTACAGCATCCATAGCAACAAAAGCAAACAAGGGAACCAGTATGAGAGCCGAGAGTTTGGGAGACCATTTGTCCATAAAGGATGAGACAACCACGTTTGCATAATGCTGCATTGTTAGAAACATTGATGTCGCTTATCAGAGCATCCATTACCCAATTGTTAGTCCTGTTGCCATTGCCAATCTTGCTTGTGAAGACTAGTATGCCATGTACTGATGCACAGATACATTATATTCCTTTAGAAATTAAAAAAAAAAAAAGCACCATAAAACCTCCCTTGATCCATGTCATATATATATATATATATATATATATATATATATATATATATATATATATATGTTTAACAAGAATATACCAGTTGCTTTTTTATTGTTCTAGCAATTGCTCAAAAGATCAACCTAGCGAGAAACATCCATAATCTAACACATCCGAACCTAACAATAATCTTAGGAACATAACATTTTTGAAAACTGCCTACTTGGCGTGTTGTAATTAGAACGATATCACTTGTCTGAATTCACCATTATTGATATTATTCTTATTATGCATTAATCATATCATGCCCTAATAGTACATGTGAAAATGAATTGTTTTGTCCAAAACTTCTTATTTTAGAAAACGTTGGATATCACATGATGGGGCAGTAACTTGGACTCGAAGTATAATCATAGACTCTCGCTTCATATAACATGGGATATGGTGCATATTGAGTGCAGATGGGTAACTGAGGACAGCCACAAGAACATGTTGAAGTTGTACTTTCGTGTTTGTTTGGCTTCGGAACTTCGGGTTTTGGTTTCTCTTCTGGTGTTGGTTTTGCCTTCACTTCGTTCACGCTCCATAAAGCGGCATAGCAAAGCTTCTTCCTTAACGAGCAGGTCAAGTTAGCAGAGTCAACATCTTCACCAATCACCACCAACTGATCTCTATCAGACCCTTCTATTGCCACCGAATTGACACCTGTAAAATTAATGAACAATGTAAGTACCTTCTCCATACATAGTTTCTTAAAAGCTAAACTCTCTCTCTCTCTCTCTCTCTCTCTCTCTCTCTCTCTCGTGGCTGATGCACACCATTTGCTTTGCAGGCAATCTTCAGGGCCTTTCTTGTGCATTTGTCACAGTTCATTTGCACCTTGATCACTATTTTTTGCTGTAACATAAGATAAAACGCACAGAATTTAGTTCTAAATTTATAACACACACGTACAAACACACATTATACCAAAAACTTTTGCTGTTTCTTAAAGACTAGAGATAAAAGTAAAATCAAGTTTCAGAACTCGCTTGTTTTGCGTTTTAGGTGTGACGAGGTTTACCTTCATGTTTAGAGGAAGCAATAACAGGCAGATTTTGTGAGAGAGCTCTAATGACTAATGGGTAATGAGCTTAACTTGTTTCTTTGGAGAAAGAAATAAATTGTTAGTCTATTTATAAACGTGAGCTTAGAGTAGGATACTTTGAGTGAAGGACCCATATGTCAATTTTACCCTTTTCTGTTCACTTTGAGTGAAGGACCAAGCAATAGAATATTTTAAGCTCTAGCACACCAAAAAGTATAATTGTTATCTTTTTATTATTTATTTTTGAGTGAAGGATAGTTGTTGTCCATCTAGGACCATATTTCCGTACATTGCATATATGATTTTGCAAGTTTGATTAGCTTCTAAATTGCAGTTGAAAATACGAACAATTGACGACAAATGGTAATTTTCACAATTAATTTTATGTGCTAAGCCTGGTAACGTAGGCTTGTTACCAAGTTGGGTAATAAAAATGGTTGTATTTATGTTGGGTTTGTCAAGGTGAAGCCTTCAACACAATTAATAAAAATGGTTGTATTTATGTTTTCATGTTTTCAAAATTTTTTTTTTTTTATCATTATAACTATATAAGCCATCAATTATACAAAAATATTAAGAAATTTTCAATCAAGACTTAATGTTTGTAATCACTTCTTTAAGACAGTTGAAGCCAGTGGTGAAGCCAAGAATTTTTTCCAAGGGAGCTAAGGGCAGCACAATAAATTTTTTAAATATTAACATAAAAAAAATGATTTAAAACATATTTTATCCACCAAGTTAAACACAATAAAATTCTTAAGTATTAACAAAAATAATGATTGAAAACATTTTTTATTTAACAAATTAACTATAACTTAATAAAGATGTGCCATACACTCGTTCATGGCATTAAAATTATTTATAATTAATTTTGAACTAAATTATTTAGGAATCACTCACTCAAGAACTCATTGTCCCACTTGTCATGAAGCTTCATCTTAACAAGGCTATAAACAATAATTTAATTTGGTTATCCAAGCCATTACTATCAATTAAACAAATAGTTACAAAATTTACTTTTATCAAATTACAATAAATTCAATTTAAGTGATAAACTAGGCTACAGTACGAGACAATCTATTATACCTATGGTTGCTTTACGTTTTTTATTATTTAATTTTTGGTTTGAATCAGATTGTTGCTTAGCTGGAAACCATTGAAGTGTTATTATGTTGTGCAATGAAGTGTCATTGGTGGTGTTTAGCAACAAAAAAAAAAAAGTATCATTGGTGGTGGTCTTTTTTTATTTTTAGGATTTGTTGGTGGTCTCGTGATTTTTTCTTCAGGTTTTTTTTTTTTTTTTTTTTAAAACCCCCTAGCCCCGCCCTTGGTTGAAGCTTATTGATTAAGGTCAAAATAGTAAAAACAAATGGCAGTAAATTTGTTAATTCAACATTGTGCCGAGAGCATTCTCATTGGGATATGCATAACCGATGAAAATGCAAAATAGATAACCCTATTCACTAGAG
Source organism: Castanea sativa (assembly GCF_040712315.1). Lineage (NCBI taxonomy): Eukaryota > Viridiplantae > Streptophyta > Magnoliopsida > Fagales > Fagaceae > Castanea > Castanea sativa. The sequence continues at coordinate 1,850,371 of NC_134018.1, read as the reverse complement.
AGAGAGAGAGAAAAAAAAAAAATATGCTTGACTATTCTCTTAAGCATGTATAATATTAATCTCCTAGTTATGTACTCCTATTGTTTCACACATATAAGGTTATAATAGCGAGAATTTACATTGACCAACTATTTTTTTTCCTATTTACAACTTGTCATATCATAATTGTGATAAAAAAAAATGTTGTAATTTTAGTTTTTCTAGACCCTTGCGGTTGCCAACTTTCAATCACTGTTATCCACTCACCCTTTGACTTTTTCTTTTTTAATTCTATTTCTAGACATATCATTCAAACCAACGATCCATGTGATGCACATTGCACAAGTAATTTCTTGCCCACGTTGAGGGAGAATCCCAAGTATCAAGGACATGCGATGTACGGTAGGAAGACTATTTTTTTCTATAAGTTAGTCTAATAGATTAGCATTCCGCATTCCATTTGGAAAGCCTTTTCGCTTATGAGACTAACTCTAATGAATGCCACCAACATGAAAGCTAAGTTTGCCGCCTAGCCTTTCTAACCATTGGTTCCAGGATGACAACCACTTTTGACTTGTCATCTCTTTCACATTAGATTAGTCAAGTAATGCTGCTACAATTTTAGGGTGACGGTGGGTGGTAAAAATTAGAGAGAGCTATAATTTCATATATATATATATATATATATATATATATATATATATATATATATATATATATCGTTAAATCCCAAATAATATTATCTCAAATATTAGCAATTCAAAATAATAATCACATACAATAACACAAAATTTACATGGAAAATCATTTTTCTTGAAAAGAAAAATCACGGGACAAACTCTGAATAATTTCACTATTATCAAATTAATTACAATAATTTTTATGTATGTCTCATGGCTAAAAAAAAAAACCTCTCTTATTTTTTTTGCTCTCACACATATTAATTATCTTTCTCAAAAGCGACAATATTTTAGTCTCTCCTTTCTATTTTCTTTTCCACGCAAAACTCTTTTTTAGCTGTATTCTTTTCTTTAAGCAACTTCTTCTTGGCTGCTCTCTCAATTCACTTGTGTGTTCCTCTTTCTTTTTTGTTTCTTTTTTTGGCACCACACGCATGCCTTTTATATAAAAGCGTGCCCTCACATTCTTAAATCAATTAGAAGTAGGAATTTTGGTACACCACGTACAGTACTTTGCAAGGAATTAGGACTGCTATTCAAGCCTATCACAAACTCATTAAAGAGTAGTGATTAGAGGCGGCTAGACTCCTAGAAACACACAAAGTACATACTGACCATGATCTCTTATTTCAAGGTATTTGCAAGGATTTGGGCTTTTATTCGTCGTGAGCTGAACTATGGTGCAGGTGCACCCATCATATATATATATATATATATATATATAGGTAAAATTTAGATACAGTACTTTAGGTGCAATACCTTAAGTATTCCTTCTAAAATTAAAACACCTGTCCACTTATTTAACATAAAAGCTGCCGTTTTCTTTCCGTTTATTTCTTTTCCTTCTTTTATTTTTCCTCTGTTACAGACTAAGACTTCCCACGAGAAAACCCCAACTCTCTTCCTTCTCTCTTGCTTAAATTGGATGAAATTGACGAATCTAGCTCTCTGAATTCTCTATCTCGCTCTGTTTTCGCAGATTGGTAGGTTGGCACTAAGAGAATTCATTGGTATGTATTAATTTTAAAATCTCATTATAGGTTTTCAATTCTAGTTGCTGAGTTATGTTATTTTGAGGTTTTGTAGAGTTTTTCTTTGTTGATTATGATATGGGTATCAATTTTTGTTATTGGGTCTGTGTTATTATTGCTTTGGTTTGTTTTGATTTGGGTTTTCAATTCTAACTGCTAGGTTTGTGTTATTTTAAGGTTTGGTAGAGTTTTCCTTTGGCTAATTCTAATAAAGGTTTCGATTTTGGTTAATGGGTCTGTTTAATTTTGATTTGGGTTTTCAATTATAGTTGCTAAGTTTGTGTTATTTTGAGGTTTAGAAGAGTTTTCTTTTGGCTATTTCTGATGAAGGTTTCAATTTTGGTTAATGGGTCTGTCTTAGTATTGCTTTGGTTAATTTTAATTTGGGGTTCAATTCTAGTTGCTGGGTTTGTGTTATTTTGAGGTTTGGAAGAGGTTTCCAATGGCTGAGTTCACCTTGATGAAGCTGAGTTCTAATTTATTTTTTTAATGTCTGATGTTTGTCTTTGGTGTTTGATTGATAGTTCAAATCAGAAATTTGAAATTGGGAAGGCAAAAGATTCTTAGAACAGCAATCATGTACTAATCTTAGAGAATTAAATACAAATATCTTGATTTGTATATTTTGGAAGTTGCTGGGTTGATATTAGCAATTCCTGGAGATGTTTTAATGGCTAGTGAATTTTTTTGGTTTATTTGCCATATCTTCTAAGACTGCTATGGTGACTAGTCATTAAACATTGTAGCTTGAGTTTTAAATGTGGTGCGGCATTGGTTGGTAACTTTACGTCTTGAGACATAAAGTGAATTCTGTTTTTACTTTAGTGAATTCTCTTTTGCAATATGCCATGTGATATTTGTATTGTGAGTTCACAATTTAATAAAACACCATTTACTTCATTTTAACAAAACATGATGATTTTGAATTTTTTATGGGATTTTGCAGATGATCAAGGAAGCTCTGTTGGCTTTGAATGAAAGAAGTGGGTCAAGTCCATATGCTATAGCGAACTACATGGAAGAGAAGCACAAGGATGTGCTTCCTCTGAATTACAAGAAGATTTTGGGCCTCCAATTGAAGAACTCTGCTGTAAGAGGAAAGCTGATCAAAATCAAGGCTTCATATAAGCTATCAAAATCAAGGCTTCGTTAAGCTATCTGAAATGGCTAAAGAGGAGAAGGTTACAACTACAACAACCAAGGCTGTGAAGAAACCTGATGCTGCTAAAAAGGCTGTGAAGAAGGTTAGGAAGAAAGTTGGGCCTAAGAAGATGAAGAAATCGACTCCTGCTAAGCCTAAACAACCCAAATTGATTAAGTCTCCTGCTACTAAGAGAGCCAAGAGGACCGTTGCTTGAGTTTGAAGAAATTAGAAAAAAATAAGTGGTGTTTGTTTTTTTGAAAAAAGTTTAGGTCTATGTGTATATGAAGTCTATGGTTTTAATGAAGGAAGTGTTCGGGTTTGCTTAGTCTTTTTTGTTTGTTTGTTTAGACATCAATGCTGAATGGAACTGACTTTTCTTTGCTTCCTCTATGAAATGGGATGCTAAATTTTTAAACTTTTATCTTGTTCAGTCATTCATTGGCTTAATCAATTGTTGGTTACTGCTGCTAAGTTCTTTTTTTTTTTTTTTTTTTTTGAGTTATAAGTGGGGCATTTACGCAATTTCATTTGAATTTATTGTGAGTCTTGACTCTATGTTTACCACAGGTTGCCTCATCCTTTATAAAAAGAGTCTACCAGCCTTCATTTGCCCACACTAAAAGATAATAGTGGGAACTAAGAGCTATGTGTATAGATGTGTAGTACATTTGTGTGGAAGTGCATATTTGTGCATATGAGAATAATTTTCTGTGGTGTGAAATGATATTGTTAGTTTAGTATTGGCTGGACATGTTGTTCAGCTGAGAAATGTATCAGTTTTTAATTTAGTTCATAAACACACTTCCAAGCCGGGTTTTTGACATCCAAAATACCAAAGTAGGAACTATTTTTCCAAGCGGGTCTTGCATGAAGTGGAGATATGATCTTGAAGGCAAAGCATATAACTAGCACAGCAATTGGCTACATTCATTTATGATCCAATAAGTACAGCCCTCATCCAAAAGGGCCAAAACTAAGAAGACCCTAACAATATCAGCTAAAATAGAAGTACAATGTATCCAATATTAAAGAAGTTTAAGGTGGGGTTGTGGTGATTTATTCCTTTAACATGGTGTATAGTTTTCCAGGTTTTCATTCTATTTTTTTTTCTTCTAGAGTTTTTTATTTTTATTTTTATTGGGGGTGGCTTGATGCAATGGGAATTTTACTTGTTTTGAGCAGATTGGATTTATGTTAAATAGAAGGAAAATGTTATGAGCATATTGTCTCTATACAGAAAATTGTATCAATCTGTCTTATTGATGCATTATTTTTATCCCACTAATGACCAATCATAATTTGACTGTCTTATTATATGTCTATGGCATCATTTGGTTTTAACCCATTTGCATACGGATGTGTTCAAGGCAGGCTGTAAGGTGGTTGAGTTTATTAAAATATTGAGGATGGAATAATAAAACAAGATGTGAAGCAGGGATTTTCTGTCCATGCTGAATGCAAACTATATCTTGATTAATTGGGAAGCTTTATGGATCAAAACAAAAACACTAAAAAGTACAACCATTAATCAGAAGACTTATAATAGATCTGCAGAAAATTCCTTAGACAGGATAAGAAATTACATACAATGACAATGGAATACTTGTAAGTGCACAATTGCGCCTGGACCCAAAAACACACGTGGGCTCAGGCCCAATGAGCCTTAAACAATGAAATTTGTAGAGTGTAGGCTCGCAATCTAGTTTAGTGATATTCGAAGCTTGAGGAACTGGCTAGAATGTTACGGTATTTGCAAACAACGGACGAATAAGGCAAATGAACCTCCTCAGACGTAAGCCGAGGACGATTTATGTATTATTTCTCTCTTTTCTTTCAAAGGTTACAGTTCTTAGTATTTTTCTCACCCCCCTTTTCTTTACTCTCTTCCTTCCTTAAATACTTCTTCTTCATCCCTCCTTATCCACGTGTAACGCAAATCACCCCATTAGACACCTGTCCCATCCACCACCCTCTAGAAGTCTTCAAATGATAGCAAGAAGGCTGACTTCTACTATTCATGGGTCATTTCCCCATTAATGCGGCCAGAGAGGTAGGTGCAGGGTCTTTAATGTGGAGGTAGTAGTCTTTTTCTAAGATATTTCTTTCACTTCGTGGTGTCTAAAGGGTATTTAGATCCCCCTCTTAACCAACAGTTCGTCCAGAACACCGCCTTGATCTTTTTGGCGAATCCTAGGGTCTTCGCGAGTCTTTCTGAGGATAAATGCGTCCTCGGACGCATTCTCGGACTCTTGACCTATGGGCCGACCTGCAACTCTAGAGGCTTTTAGTCTAAAACGAACTAGCACCCATCAATAAAGCCCAAGGTCCAAATGCTTACTTAGGTCATTTTATTCCCCACAATAGCCCTTCAAAACTTTATATTTCCTCATCCGAGGAGAAAAATAGAGTTTTGATCCGACCCGAGCTCCCTCCACACGTTTCTTAGATCAACACGCGTGTGGAGACCGTTTCGTTCCTAGAAAATGCCATTTGGCGCTTCGAATTCCAGAATGCGCGCATTTATGACCGCAAGTTACACCTTGTTCCCCACGTTCAACGGTGAGATGAACATCCAACGGCCCGTGTCCCCCCCTAAAAATTTCGGAGGGAAGAATCCAATTTTGAGGCCGCCTCCTGCACGTCATGACGTTTGAAAATTTGCGCCCTCATTCATTTCTTCATAATTCAATCACATCAGAGCGTCAATCATCATCTTTTCTCTCCAGAATCCCGTGGAATTTCGCATAACTACAAACTTGTAAGTTCTTACTTTCTCTATTCCTTTCTCCTCGGATTCTGTCCTCGGCTTTCTCCTTAACCACTTTCCTCTTGAAACTTGCCCTTTCTTTTCTCCTAAATGGGTAGATTTAAGTGCTTAGTTGATACCGCCGCTGGGATGGAAGACTTTAGGGCCAAATACCAGATTCCCAGTGACATAGGTTTGAGATACAGTCTGGCGGAAGCCGTAGGTGGTTCTAGGAAGACGGGAGAGGTTATCATTCCTATGATTGCCTTCATAGAAGGTGGGATGACCCTCCCTATGAGAAGCGTAACTAGGGAATACCTTCGCAACCCCAGGTTGTGCCCAGACCAATGCGCACCCAATGTATTTAGGGTCTTAGGAAGTGTCTATGCTTTAAATGAGCAAATGGACTTGAACCTCACTTGGCATGATGTTGTCTTCATGTATGAGTGCCACAAACTTAGAAGCGTAGGTTATTACATTAAATCCCGGTCTAGTGTAGTTAGGTTAATTTCTTGTCTGCCCAAGTCTAATAAAGGCATGAAGGATGACTACCTCATCTCCTCAGGCAACTGGCACGACGGCCCTCACTGCCCAGTCGTATGGGGAGACCCAGGTGTGAATCCTTAGGAGTTAATTTCTCTACCCTGAACTTTAATCTCAAAATCTTCTAATATTTATTTCCTTTTGCACACTGTCAATTTCGATTTCTCATATGCATTACAGACCTGACCATACTTGGCTTCTTTGGTATCCTTTCTCGCAGATGAACAACTCATGCGCCCACGTCTGAGCCACTGCAACGTTTGTGAGTGAAGACCTGCAACATAGAGTGGCTCACCTAATACTAGGGTATGACCCTATATCCTCGGATTTCCAGGAGATAGAGAACGCGATTATCGCGGGGGATAGGAGGCGCAAGAGAATAAACATAGCAAGGCCACACTTTCTTGCCGACCACGACATTCCTGACGAGCCCAACACCATCCTATACACGTGACCCATCGCGGCGATACCTCTCTCAACGCACTCTTAGACAACCGCTGCCCCGAAGGAGCAAGTGTCCTCGTTGCACTTGTTGGACGAGGAGATAGACCAATTCCAGCTCAAGGACGTCAAAAGACCCCAAGGAAGCCAGTTTGTCGTGCTCACTGACGAGGAAGACGAGCCCACCGAGGCCTCCGAAGTTGCAGGTTTAATAGTTGTGCGACTTGACGACGATTCTGAGGAGGAGGAAATGGATGTGCTCCAAGGCCTTCTGACTAAGAGAGGCGAGAAGGTCGCCCAAAAAAGAGCGGGAGGGTCCCAAGTTCCTCCGTCCTTGCCACCACCCCCTCCTCCAGCCGATCCTAAACCTCCGGTTGAGGAGCCCAAGAAGAAAAGAAAGGGGGAGGCCGAGGAGGCTGGTGGCGAAAAACAGAAGAAGCCAAGACAGCAGCCACAACAAGCTCAGCAGCAGAAACTGGACAAAGGCAAGGGACGTGCTCGTTTAGTTGAAAGCGGGGAAATCAGGGACATGGCCGAAGTGCACCGAGCACCGACTACCTGGTCTCCCGATTTGAGATTGGGCGGAGCACCAATCTCTTGCCAGTCCAGCATTAGGGCATTCCAACAAGGCCACACCCACCACCTAGCCGAGGCGTTGGAACGTCCCCTTCTACTGCCCAAGGATATGGAAGCCTTGGAAAAAATGAGCCAGTCTCAGCTGTTCCTTTCTTTGAAAAGGGAATTAGCCCTGGTAAGTTTCACTTCTTATGAATATTTCATTTTCATGATATCGGATTATTAGTAAGTGTTTTCTTGCATCTAACTCTCTGATACTTTGTCACAGGCCATTCAAGAGGTCTTTGCTGCCGAGAAATTTGTGGAGGACTCTCGGAAGAAGGCCGGAATGGAGCAGGAGATTCGGCTGGAGACTGAGAAGTCCCTGGGCCAGGCCCTCGCAGAAAACAAGAAACTCTCCTCTTAGTTGGCTAACCTAAAAAGAGGAAGAGACGGTGCCGAGGCCAGCCTGAGAACGATGAGGACTCAAGTGGAGGGGCAGCGCAAGCTTCTCCATCAAAAGGACGACGAGCTCACCAACGCACAGAAGGAACGCTCTGACTTGGAGAAGGAGCTTGCGCAGATGAAGAAGGAAGCTCGCACCTTCAAGGATTCACTGGAGGCTGCGAAGAAGGCTAGCTACAAGCAAAGGGTGACGGCGACAGAAGACCAGCTGACAGAGGCATTCGCGGCCTTGTGCCGAGAATACTGTCAGCAGGTCTGGGGCGAAGCCTTAAACGCAACAGGGGTTCCTTCAGCTTCCGAGCTGAGGAAGCCTGAGAACGTTTGGCTTCCCCTTGACATACAGGAGATAGATGAGGCTCCTGCTGTCGCACCTGCTCCTGAGATAGCCACTTCTGCTCTCCCTCCTGTGATTCCTGAACCCATTCCGGATCCTACAGAACGTACAAGTTCCAATAAAGAGAAGGAAGGGTGTGGAGGTGCCGAGAAAAACCCAAGCCAAAGTGTAGAGCCCACCGTCCCTCCAACAACTACAGCAGACAAAGGGAAACAAGTCCTGTCTTCCTTTGAGTTGGAGCTAAAAAACACTGAGGCTACCAGCACTTCTCAGCAAGACCCCCCTCCAAAAGTTTAGGGCCGAGCCTAGGGCTTCTTTCTCTTTGTAATTAAGATTTTGCATGTAATGTATGTCAAAATAATTAATGAAAGACAGTTTCGTTTGATTTTCATTTGACTTGTATTTATTTTATCTTTGTGTTTGCCATAAGAATTCCTCTCAAACTACATCTACTGAGTATATCAAGCACGAAGTAATAACAAACGCCTAACAAGCTGACTTAACTTTTTGCAAACATTTGAAAAGTAAAGTGTTGAAGAACCTACCAAAAACAAACTTGGTTTAGATGGTAGGTAGTGCCACACTTAGCAAACCCACATGATACTTAGGATTTGTAACCTGGAACGCTAACTTTAGTAAAGTGTGGGGTCCGAAGACCCTACCTTACCAAATTTCTGCCTGATACTTAAAGATGTATGACTTAAAATTCTATTTAAACATGATTCTGTTTAACAAATGATAAGACATCAATTTCCATAATATATGTGGTCCGAGGACCATACTTAACCAAATTTCTGTTTGACATTTGGTGATAGTAATTTGAGATGTTAATTTCCCCAGAGTAGAAGATCTGTAGACCCGGCATAACTAAGGTTTTGTTTGATATTTAAGAACATATCAATTTTCACAAGGTATGTGGTCCAAGGACCATGCATTACCAAGTTTCTGTTTGATATTTTAGAACATATCAATTTCCACAAGGTATGTGGTCCGAGGACTATGCAGTACCAAGTTTCTGTTTGATATTTTAGAACATATCAATTTCCACAAGGTATGTGGTCCGAGGACCATGCATTACCAAGTTTCTGTTTGATATTTTAGAACATATCAATTTTCACAAGGTATGTGGTCCGAGGACCATGCATTACCAAGTTTCTGTTTGATATTTTAGAACATATCAATTTCCACAAGGTATGTGGTCCGAGGACCATGCATTACCAAGTTTCTGTTTGATATTTTAGAACATATCAATTTCCACAAGGTATGTGGTCCGAGGACCATGCATTACCAAGTTTTTGTTTGATATTTTAGAACATATCAATTTTCACAAGGTATGTGATCCGAGGACAATGCATTACCAAGTTTCTGTTTGATATTTTGAGAGTTGTAATTGATAAGCCCATATACATTTATAATTTAAACCACAAACGACAAAAATTCCTTTTATTAATAATAATACCTTCGAAGGTTGTTTACATTCCACGGGCGTCGTACAACTTTTTCATCTAGATCAGCTAGTCGATATGACCCTATGCCTGCTACAGAAATAATCCGATATGGTCCTTCCCAGTTCGGTCCTAGTTTACCCCAAGCTGGGTTTCTAGCAGTACCTACAACTTTTCTCAGAACTAGATCCCCAGGAGCAAGTGGCCTGAGCTTCACATGGGCATCATACCCAAGTTTAAGCTTCTGCTAATAATAAGTCATTTGGACCATAGCTGTCTCTCGCCGTTCCTCAACTAAATCTAGGCTCTTCTCCAGGAGGCCGTTGTTATTTTCTGGGCTAAAAGTACTCGTCCTTAGTGTGGGGAAATCAGACTCTAAAGGTATCACTGACTCAGCTCCATAAGTCTTAGAGAATGGCGTTTCTCATGTGGATCTACACGGTGTAGTTTGATACGTCCATAGAACATGTGGTAGTTCTTCTACCCATCTGCCCTTCGCATCGTCCAGCCTTTTCTTGAGTCCACTAACTATAACCTTGTTAACGGCCTTAGCTTGCCCATTTCCCTGAGGATAAGCTGGAGTGGAGTATCAATTTACGATGCCCATGTCACCACAATATTTCCTAAAAGCTCTACTATCAAATTGAACGCCATGTTCCGAAATGAGTGTATGTGGTACCCCAAATCTAGTGACGATGTTTTTCCAGATGAACTTCTTGGAATTGACGTCCCTAATACTTGCCAAGGGCTTAGCCTCTACCCATTTGGTAAAGTAGTCGGTCCCCACAAGCAGCCACCTTTTATTTCCTACAGCCCTCGAAAATGGTCCTACTATGTCCAATCCCCATTGAGCGAAAGGTCAAGGACTGGAGAGAGGATTAACGACTCCTCCAGGCTGATGAATGTTAGGAGCGAACCTCTGGTATTGGTCACACTTTCTTGCATAGTCCTGAACTTCCCTCTGCATGTTGGGCCACCAATATCCTTGAGTCAGGGCCCTATGAACTAGGGACCTTCCCCCAGTATGGCTCCCATAAATTCCTTCATGCAGTTCTTCCAAAAGCGCCTCTGTTGATTCGGGGTGTACGCATAACAAATATGGTCTGGAGAAGGATCGTTTGTATAATTTCTGATCCTCGGACAACCAGAAACACGGTGCCTTTTGACGGATCTTGTCTGCTTCAGACTTGTCTTCCGGGAGAACATTGTTTTTCAAAAAAGATATCACAGGGTCGATCCAACTAGGTCTAGGCCTTATTAAATGGATCTGGGCTGCACCAATAGTGGTAAGAGCTAACTCTAGCAGATCTTCGACAAGGATAACCCTATGAAAACCCTGAGCTGAGGACGTCGCTAAAGTAGCCAAAGAGTCTGCATGTGTATTTCCACTTCTAGAAACGTGAGACAAAATAAAGGAATTGAATTTAGATTGTAAACGTTTGACCTGGGTCAAGTATTCTTGCATTCTTGGGTCCCTAGCCTCCATGGTCCCCGTCACCTGGCCGACCACTAACTGAGAATCCGAGAGCATGTGAACTTCCTTTCCGCCCATCCTATGTACCAAGTTCATGCCGACCAAGACTGCTTCATACTCGGCCTCATTATTAGTGGCCGAGAATGCCAACCATAGGGATTTTTCGAAGACAATCCCTTCGGGGGATACCAGGACGAGTTCGATGCCAGACCCTCTCTGGTTAGCTGCCTCATCAACGGATACGTTCCAAGTCAAAGGTCTTTTGTTCGTAATCATGCCAACTGATTTCTCATCCATGTGTGATTCCTTCAAAGTTTCTTCCAACAATGGTTCAGCAAACTCTGCCACCAAATCTGCAAGAACCTAGCCCTTTACCAAGGTACGTGGCATGTATTTGATGTCAAAGGCTCCCAAAATAGTTCCCCATTTAGCCAACCTTCCAGAGTAGTCGGCACTACGCAACACTGACTTGAGAGGCAGTTGGGTCAAAACTACAACGGTGTGGGACTGGAAATAATGAGGAAGCCTCCGCGTGGCATGAAGTACGGCTAGAAGTGCTTTCTCTAAAAGTAGGTAACGCACCTCGGCGTCATTCAGCGTTTTGCTGACATAATAGACCGGTCTTTGCACCCCACCGTCGTCCCTTATAAGGACCAGGCTCAGCCACTGCCAGATACGCAAATAGGACCTCATCTACTTCAGGCCGAGACATAATAGGTGGCCGGGAAAGATATTCCTTAAGTTGTTGGAAGGCTACAACGCACTCTTCGGACCATTGGAACCCCTTCCACTTATTCAACAGTTGGACTTCCCAGAACGCAAACGAAAGGCCTGCATCAGTCAGCTGACCGCAAGATGAACCTACTGAGAGCAGCGATCATTCCGGTTAATTTCTGAACTTCCTTTGGATTTCGAGGTGGTTGTAAGGTTTGAATGGCTCTGACCTGCGCCGGATTCACCTCTATCCCTCTATGAGTAACCATATAACCCAAGAACTTCCCAGAATTCACACCAAAAGAACATTTCGAGGCATTAAGATGCAACCTGTACTTTCTAAGTACCTGAAAAATGTCGTCCAAATCTTTCACATGCGTAGATATCGTCTTACTCTTCACTACCATGTCATCCACGTCTATCTTAATGGTCTTTCCAAGTTGCAATTCAAACATTCTGGTCATCATCCTTTGGTAAGTAGCCCCAACATTCTTCAACCCTAACGACATCACTTTATAGTGATAATTCCCTGTTGGAGTAATAAAGGCAGTTTTCTCCTGATCTTCTGCCGCTAGTGGAATTTGGTAATAACCCTAGAAGGCATCCAAAAAACTCATCCGAGGATGTCCGACGGTGGCGTCCACTAGCTGGTCGATGCGTGGCATCGGGAACGAGTCCTTTGGGCAAGCTTTGTTTAAATCTGTGAAGTCTACACATACTCGTCATTTTCCATTCTTCTTTTTGACCACAACCATATGCGCCAACCACTCTGGATAAAAAAATTCCTTAATAGCCCCAGCCTTCTTGAGCTTGAGCACCTCCTCTTTAATGGCTTCGGAATGCTCCTTGGAGGAACGCCGAGGGGGCTGCCTTCTAGGAGGAATAGCAGGATTGATGTTCAAATGATGACAAATGAAGCTTGGGTCAACACCTGGAGCCTCATAGAGGTCCCAAGCGAAAACATCGATGTTGTTCTTTAGAAACTCCATCAATTCCATCTTCTCTTGGTGTGGTAAACATACCCCAACCTGGAAGAACCTTTCGGGATCATCCGATATCAGAAACTTCTCCAGGTCTTCGCATATGGCCTCCTCTGCTGTCACCATGTCGGGCGCATCCAGAGTCGTTAATTGCTATAAGTCTTTCACAGCCGAGGTCGAGGACTACGCTTCGGTCTGATGCAGCACTGCGGCCGATATGCATTGCCTGGCCACCAATTGGCTGCCGAGAATCTCTTCAATGCACTCCCCCGAAGGGAACTTAACCTTAACATGCAAGGTGGAGGAAACAGCCCCTAAAGCGTGCAGCCAGGGCCGGGCAAGGATGGCTGTGTGTGGGGAATATGCATCGACCACAATAAAATCCACCTCAACCGTCTCTGAGCCAGATTGCACGGGCAACCGAATCTGTCCCTTTGGTATAACGGCCTTCCCTTCAAAACTTATTAACGATAAGTCGTAAGGGGTGAGGCCCTCCAATTTCAACTTCAGCCCCTTAAACAAGTCAGGATACATGATATCTGCGCCACTACCTTGATCAATCATCATCCTTTTTACATCATAATTCCCTACCCTCAGAGTGACCACTAGGGCGTCGTCATGGGGCTGGATGGTTCCAGCCTTATCTTCCTCTGAAAATCCCAAGACAGGCACATTCAACTTCAATCTCTTCGGCTTGGAGCCGCCCTCCTCGGCTTGGGAGTGCGAAGATAAAAGCGCAACGAAGATAACATTGATCGTTCCCAAAGGAGGCCGAGATGAATTATTTCTCTGATTATTTGAGCCAGATTGACTGCCCTGTCCGCTAGGTTGGTACAGGTGCTGCTTTAATTTTCTTTCGCTGACAAGCTGCTCCAAGTGGTTCCAGAGGGTCCGACAGTTCTCGGTAGTATGACCAACGTCTTGATGGTACTGACAAAAGAGATTCTGATTCCTCCTGGCAGGATCCCCCGCCATCTTACTGGGCCATCTGAAGTAGGGTTCCTTACGGACCTTCTCCAGTAGCTGGTGCACCGGTTCTCGGAATACGGTATTAACTGTCTGAGGTGCTGCCGAGCCCGACTGCACGGAGTAATCTCTCCTCGGCTTGTTGTTGTGATATCTGTCCGACCTAAAATTCCTTCTCTCCTGCGGGATAACCTTCGCCTTACCCTTCCCTTGCTATTGGTCTTACTTGACTCTTTTGTATTCGTCAATACGGTCCATGAGGCGACGTACACTCCATACGGGTTTCTTGGTCAAGGACTTCCTCAAGTCATGATCGGTTGGAAGGCCTACTTTAAAAGTATTGATCACCACCTCGTCAAAATCACCGTCTATCTCGTTAAACATCTCCTAATATCTGTCGGAGTATGCTTTCAACGTCTCGCCCTTTTTCACAGCCATAGACAACAGCGAGTCCAACGGTCGAGGAACTCTACTGCATGTAATAAACTGTGACATGAATGCTCTAGTCAGTTCCCCGAACGAACCTACAAACCCAGATTTAAGACCGTTGAACCACCTCATAGCAACAGGTTCCAAGCTAGAAGGGAAGACTTTGCACATCAGGGTCTCATTGTGAGAATGCACTGCCATTCTCTGGTTAAAGTGGCTCACATGTTCCACCGGGTCAGTCCGGCCGTTTTAAATGGTAAAGGTGGGCTGGGTGAACCTTCTGGTAAGTCTTCCATTCTCAATCCTACGTGAGAATGGTGATTTGGAGAGTTGGTGTAACGCCTGGCTCATAGCATCGTTCCCTAAGCCCTTGGAGGGGAGCTTCTTGTGCCTATGACCTAGTGAGCCATTCTCTTCACAAGAGGATGTTTTGTTGGGGGGCGACCATGACCTTGAACTGTAACTACTTCCCTGGGATCTCCTTGAAGAACGACTAGATGAGGATGGCGAATGCCTCCGTCTGACGCGGCGTAGCTTCCTCTTAAGATGATTGATCTCCTTCTACATGGCTTTGGCACCATCTTCATGGGTGGTACTGTCTCCTCCACCGTGAGTATGACTCGCTCTAGGATACTCGGTGTGAACGCTACCCTCTCGATCCCTCCGGCGCTCAAGACGCTCGAAAAGATCCTCAGGTTGCGATCCCTGAGACTCTGCATGGTGTAAGCCTAAGCCTGCCATGGTGTTCCAGTTCCTTCAACACTAGATTCCCACAGACGGCGCCAATTGTAAGTGCACAATTGCGCCTGGACCCAAAGACACAAGTGGGCTCAGGCCCAATGAGCCTTAAACAATGAAATTTGTAGAGTGTGGGCTCGCAATCTAGTTTAGTGATATTCAAAGCTTGAGGAACAGGCTAGAATGTTACGGTATTTGCAAACAACGGACGAATAAGGCAAATGAACCTCCTCGGACGTAAGCTAAGGACGATTTATGTATTATTTCTCTCTTTTCTTTCAAAGGTTACAGTTCTTAGTATTTCTCACCCCCCTTTTCTTTACTCTCTTCCTTCCTTAAATACTTCTTCTTCTTCCCTCCTTATCCATGTGTAACGCAAATCACCCCATTAGACACCTGTCCCATCCACCACCCTCTAGAAGTCTTCAAATGATAGCAAAAATGCTGACTTCTACTATTCAGGGGTCATTTCCCCATTAATGCGGCCAGAGAGATAGGTGCAGGGTCTTTAATGTGAAGGTAGTAGCCTTTTTCTAAGATATTTCTTTCACTCCGTGGTGTCTAAAGGGTATTTAGATCCCCCTCTTAACTAACAGTTCGTCCAGAACACCGCCTTGATCTTTTTGGCGAATCCTAGGGTCTTCGCGGGTCTTTTTGAGGAGAGATTCGTCCTCGGACGAATCCTCGGACTCTCTACCTATGGGCTGACCTGCAGCTCTAGAGGCTTTTAGTCTAAAACAAACTAGCACCCATCAATAAAGCCTAAGGCCCAAATGCTTACTTAGGTCCTTTTATTCCCCACAATACTCACTACTAGACAGACAACCATTAATCAAGAAACTATAAATGAGCGTAAGCAGTTATATATATATATATATATATATATATATATATATATATATATATATAACTGATTATTTTTCTATTATTATTTTTGTAAATATTTTTGGCTAATCATTTATAACTGATTTGGCTTCTTAGGACTTCTTAGGTGTCCTACCACATAAAATTATGCAATGCATTGTAGGGGCACAACCAACAACTTTTACAAAGCCAGGGCAGCACACAATACCCCAAACTAACACACAACTTTGTTTAAGATGGACCCTTTCATTTTGCTGCTACCTGCCATTTTACTTCTAATGAGTGCAGGCAGCAGCTATACAGTGCAGAAATCCAGCAGCTACTAGTGCAGCTACCAGCACACACAAAAAAAAAAAAAAAAAAAAAACTTAGCAGCAGTAACCAACAATTGATTAAGCCAATGAATGATTGAACAAGATAAAAGGTTAAAAAATTAGCATCCCATTTCATAGAGGAAGCAAAGAAAAGTCAGTTTCATTCAGCATTGATGTCTAAACATACAAACAAAAAAGACTAAGCAAACCCGAACACTTCCTTCATTAAAACCATAGACTTCATATGCACAGAGACCTAAACTTTTTTCAAAAAATCAAACGCCACTTATTTTTATCTAATTTCTACAGACCCAAGCAACGGTCCTCTTGGCTCTCTTAGCAACAGGAGACTTAATCAATTTGGGCTGTTTAGGCTTAGCACGAGTCGATTTCTTCATCTTCTTAGGCCCAACTTTCTTCGTGACCTTCTTCACAGCCTTTTTAGTAGCATCAGGTTTTTTCACAGCCTTGGTTGTTGTAGTTGTAACCTTCTCCTCTTTAGCCATTTCAGATAGCTTAACGAAGCCTTGATTTTGATAGCTTATATGAAGCCTTGATTTTGATCAGCTTTCCTCTTACAGCAGAGTTCTTCAATTGGAGGCCCAAAATCTTCTTGTAATTCAGAGGAAGCACATCCTTGTGCTTCTCTTCCATGTAGTTTGCTATAGCATATGGACTTGACCCACTTCTTTCATTCAAAGCCAACAGAGCTTCCTTGATCATCTGCAAAATCCCATAAAAAATTCAAAATCATCATGTTTTGTTAAAATGAAGTAAATGGTGTTTTATTAAATTGTGAACTCACAATACAAATATCACATGGCATATTGCAAAAGAGAATTCACTAAAGTAAAAACAAAATTCACTTTATGTCTCAAGACGTAAAGTTACCAACCAATGCCGCACCACATTTAAAACTCAAGCTACAATGTTTAATGACTAGTCACCATAGCAGTCTTAGAAGATATGGCAAATAAACCAAAAAAATTCACTAGCCATTAAAACATCTCCAGGAATTGCTAATATCAACCTAGCAACTTCCAAAATATACAAATCAAGATATTTGTATTTAATTCTCTAAGATTAGTACATGATTGCTGTTCTAAGAATCTTTTGCCTTCCCAATTTCAAATTTCTGATTTGAACTATCAATCAAACACCAAAGACAAACATTAGACATTAAAAAAATAAATTAGAACTCAGCTTCATCAAGGTGAACTCAGCCATTGGAAACCTCTTCCAAACCTCAAAATAACACAAACCCAGTAACTAGAATTGAAACCCCAAATTAAAATTAAACAAAGCAATACTAAGACAGACCCATTAACCAAAATTGAAACCTTCATCAGAAATAGCCAAAGGAAAACTCTTCTAAACCTTAGAATAACACAAACTTAGAAACTATAATTGAAAACCCAAATCAAAATTAAACAGACCCATTATCCAAAATCGAAACCTTTATTAGAATTAGCCAAAGGAAAACTCAACCAAACCTCAAAATAGCACAAACCTAGCAGCTAGAATTGAAAACCCAAATCAAAACAAACCAAAGCAATAATAACACAGACCCAATAACAAAAATTGATACCCATATCATAATCAACAAAGAAAAACTCTACAAAACCTCAAAATAACATAAACTCAACAACTAGAATTGAAACCTATATTGGGATTTTAAAATCAATACATACCAACGAATTCTCTTAGTGCCAGCCTACCAATCTGCGAAAATAGAGCGAGATAGAGAATTCAGAGAGCTAGATTCGTCAATTTCATCCAATTTAAGCAAGAGAGAAGGGAAAAGAGAGTTGGGGTTTTCTCATGGGAAGTCTTAGTCTGTAACAAAGGAAAAATAAAAGAAGGAAAAGAAATAAACGAAAAGAAAACGGTAGTTTTACTGTTAAATAAGTGGACAAGTGTTTTAATTTTAGAAGGGGTACCTAACCTACTTCACCTAAGGTACTGTATCTAAGTTTTGCCCTATATATATATATATATATATATATATATATATATATATATATATAATCATTGAGTTAGCAAACCTAAACATAATTTTTATTAAAATATTTATTTATTTGAAGGAAGGATAGAGTGTGACATCTCTTAACTACAACGTTGTGTGTCTTCACACATGGGCTAAACACAAGGGTGTTTTAAACCCTTGGCTTAGGCTTGCTCATTCCACCTAGCTATTGGTGAGACTAGAACCCAAGCGTTTATAGCAAGGAATCCGAGCTCACACCACCGTGTTGACGAGCTACGGTGGTGGTTAGCTTGTATTTTACTTAACTTTTTTTACCTTTTTTTTTTTTTTTTTTTCCTCTTTCTATTGTTGAACTTCTATTTGGTTTTGTGTTTCTCTTCCTCTTATTTTCGGTCACCCACTCACCCTTACTGAGTAGTTTTAGGACCAAAAAAATATATATATATATATATATATATATGTGTGTGTGTGTGTGTGTACAGTACGTGATCCCCGAGCCCTTTGGGCCTTCGACCCCGGCCCTATGGTACGGTCCTTGGCCCAACCCCTTGTACGGGGTAAGGCCCCAAGCCCACAAAGTCGTGGGCTCGAGCCTCGTGCTGCTGTGCTTGGCCCAAGGCACATTGGGCCTGTGATCTCGGTCAAGTGCGTCTCAGATGGGAACGTGATTGCTCGGGGGTACACGTCTTGGTTGTCTGATAGGGCCTTAGGGAATATCTCTGCTGAACAGCCTATAGAAGGTGGGAACCAGTTCCAATGCCACTACTACCGCTCCTAACGAAACATCCACTTTGAAACAATGGAATTGGACCCCCATCTCCACTTATAATCAGGAATAATCATGACATTCCCACTGACCTTACATTATAAATAAGAGACTAGGATGAGAAGTAAGGGGGTTGGAAAACTTTGGAGAAGGAACCGATAGAAAAGAGCGACAAAACTTAGAGAGAAAGGAGAGTAACTTTGTGAGAGGAGGGATTGCAGAAACTGGAGAGCATTTTGGTCACCGAGCACAGGACCACCCATAGTAGGAAATCCTAAGCCCATGATACAAATAGATTGTGAGCCCAAAGTAGAGGTTGAGCCCAATAACCATATTTTGGGTACGCACAATTGGCGCCCACCGTGGGGCACTCCTACAAAGCTATGGTTCTGCCAAGACATGAACGGGAAAATGTCTGGAGGTCAATTAGGAAGTTATGCGAAGAGTGACTCAAGGAGGTCTTCTTGGGAATCCACTTGGCGGGAAAGAAGGCAGAAGGGATGTGAAGATAGGGAATAAGAAGAAGAAGGGTAGTCTGGCCTCGGAGAAGGCTCGTTTCAAACGCACCGAACAATGTCCGGTGCTTCAGGGCGCAATAGTTTCGACAGAAGGGATGAAGAGCTCGAGCGAAGGGACAAGGAACTTGAGCGTCTACGTGGGTTGGTGAAGGATTTGGAGTTCAAAGTGAGAGGTAGGCGCCAGAGAAGGGACCATGAGGAGAGAGGAGAAGGGTCGGCTGGTGTGGGAGGTCGCTATGGGGCCGGGTCCCACCAGTCTGGATCTCATCGACACCAGGATCGCTTGTGGGAGTATGCAGACGGGGACTCGATTTCTCCAGAGGAACGAAAACCCTGAAATGCTGCCATGGATACTATGGGCCACGCATTACGCCGAGCTGCCCGATCACCATTTTCAAGGGACATTGAATGAGCCCCTATGTCAAGCAGATTTACATGGCCGCCGTTCAATTCTTACAATGGGAAGACGGACCTGGTGGAACATGTAAGTCATTACATTCAAATGATGTCTTTACACACTCATAATGATGCACTGATGTGTAAGGCATTTCCTTCGAGTCTTGGTCCCACTGCTTTGAGGTGGTTCAATGGGTTAAGGAAATGCTTGATTCACAGTTTTTTCGAGTTGATTCAAGAGTTTGGTGTCTGGTTCACGACATGAAACTGAGTTCCGCAACCCATAGATGCATTACTATTGATGAAAATGGGGGCAAGGGAAACCATCTGCAGCTTTGCTAATCAATATTAGGAACTGTATAATGAAATCGGCGGAGGTAATGAGAAAATCGCAGCGAGTACCTTTCGGTTAGGGTTGCCCGAGGACTTCAAACTAAGAGACTCATTGACAAGGAGGCTACCCAAGGATATAAGGCAGCTGATGAGGCGCATTAAAGAGTACAAGAGGTTAGAGAACGACCAGCAGCAAAACAAGGGCAAAACTCCAATCGTGAGCTAGCCTCAACAGGGGGGTTTTCAATCAAGGCCCCGGAGGGATTTGAGGATTCGGGAGCCGGGCACACAGGTTGAGGAGGTAAACGTGACGTTCAAAGAGCCAGTGCACAAAATTGTAGATCGGATAAAAAACGAGCCATACTTTCGATGGCCGAATAAGATGGGAGGTGACTCGTCGAAAAGAAACCAAAACCTATACTGTACTTACCATAAAGACAAGGGGCATGCCACGGAGGAATGCAGAGTGCAGCAAGACCATCTAGAGTAGCTGGTGAAAGCAGGGTACTTGAAAGAGTTTGTGGTAGACCCGAGGAATCAGGATGCTGGACAGGGAGCTCGGCCTCGAGGAAGCCCTCTTTACCACGTCCCAAACCCAATACCCAGATTTGTGACCATGACCGTGAAGGAAAAATTTTGGTTTTGTATCTCATACAAAACCGAGAGCGGAAGCAACGAATTAGGATCTCTTTCATTCATGATTGATAACGTGCATAATGTAAATTTCATAATTTAAGAACAAGATAGCGTACCTTGGTGTGGAGAAATTCAAAACAAAGATTAGAAGCACTTGGGAACACTTTTAATCTTCACTCCAATTCCACTTTACGCCCAAGATGTGTGGTCTCTCAATCAGTTTTTCAAAGGGAGAATGAAAGTGTGTCTCACACTCTCTCACACACCGTTTCTTATTTCTTTTCTAATCTCTTCTAATAAAAATGCTGTATGTTTCTCCCTTTATAACTAACTGATTATCTAATTGGGCTGGCCTATTGGGCCTTTCCAATTGGGCTTTAGTGTGTGGCTTGGAGTGGGACCAAAAGGGACCAATAAGACACTAGCTCCAATGGGCCTTGGGCTTTTCCGTCAACTCTTGACAAGTCCAAAGTTACCATTAATTATATTTAATACCACTATATAAATATAATTGCACTCTAGGCCTTATTAATAAATTATATCCCAAGACTTTATTATACACGTAACCCCTTCATAAAATATTCGTAGTAACACAAAGTCATAAATGTAGACTGCCACTTTGTAAATTACTACATCTTATCCTTGAGTACCCGGTTTAATTCTTTAAAGTTATTCATTATATATTTATAAAATCCAATTTCATAATATATATACTTTAGTAATTTCTTACTAAAGTGGTTAGGCCTAACTCTCTGAATAACTGAAACCATTAAACTTATCTCAAGGGAATATTTTATATCTCCATCAAGAGACTATGAATTCCATCTTGAAAATATATGTTCCATCAACACTAAATGTGGCTGCCCAACATACTGAAGTTTTGACCGTCACTTCAGATCTCACTCCTGATATATCAAAGCAACCTACACTTCATGATCATGTCCATTATTCTCTCAGGATTAAGAGTTCATGTAAATAGAAGTCGTGAGGTTTATTATTCATTTGACAGTCATTAGGAGAGTAATAAATCTCACAGCGGTCCTGTTCAATATGTCTTAACTCTTAAAACATATCAACATATCAACTAGAAGTCTTCACTTCCATGATCAAGACAAATCATCTTAGTTGACATGTTATAGTCTTCGCAGATGAAATGCCCAATTTCATCACCGACTACGAACTATAAATTCTGAGTTTACAAAGAACTTGTGATTTACATCTTCTGTGACTTTTCACATAAATCACATACAATGCATCTCATGAACTATATGATAATGTCCCATATTCATGTTACCATTATTTTAGATAATAATAAAATAACTTTATCAATCACAATATTAAGTCATACATAATGTCATACATAATATCATACATAGCATCATACAATAGGATTTAAGGGCACTAATCCTAACAATCTCCCACTTGCCCTAAAGACTATTGTGCACTAATCTAACTCCCATTCCCTCTAAATGTGACTCGAAAGTTCTTTGAGGCAAGACTTTGGTAAAGGGATCTGCTAGATTATTTGCACTTTCAATCTTTGCTACCACAACATCTCCAAGAGCAACAATGTCTCGAATGATGTGGTACTTCCTCTCAATGTGCTTTCCTTTCTTGTGATTCCTTGGATCTTTGGATTGTGCAACCGCTCCACTATTGTCACAGAACAATGTGTTGGGAACTTGCTCCATTCTCACAACACCAAGATCAGAAAGGAATTTCTTAAGCCAAACAGCCTCCTTTGCTGCTTCACAAGCAGCAACGTACTTGGCTTCCATGGTGGAGTCCGCAATACAAGATTGCTTAACACTCCTCCAACTTATGGCTCCACCTCCTAAGGTGAAAACACATCCTGAAGTGAATTTTCTGAAATCTAGATCTGATTGAAAATCTGAATCTGTATAGCCAATGGGAATCAAATCATCACTATGGTAAACAAGCATATAATCTCACGTTCTCCTAAGATACTTGAGAATATGCTTTACAGCTTGCCAATGTTTTGGTCCTGGATTTGATTGATATCGGCTGACCATGCCAACTGAACAACAAATATCTAGTCTAGTACAAAGCATGGCATACATGAGACTTCCCACTGCAGAAGTATAAGGAACTTGTTTCATCATATTTTCTTCCTCTTGAGTCTTAGGCCTTTGGTCATCAGACAGAGGCATTGCAGGAACTCCATGTCTAAAAGGAAGCAATCCTTTCTTGGAGTTTTGCATGCTAAACCGTTCTGAAACCTTATCTATATATCCAGCTTGTGATAAGCCTAACATCTTATTCTTGCGATCTCGCCAAAGCTTGATCCCTAGAATAAAGTTAGCCTCACCCAAGTCCTTCATATCAAATTGGCTTGACAACCAAACTTTAACCGATGACATTACCTCTACATCATTCCCAATGAGTAGAATATCATCAACACAAAGCACCAGGAACATTACTACTTTGTCTCGATGCCTTTTGTACACACATGGTTCATCAAGATTTTGTTCAAAACCAAATGACTTGATTGCTTGATCAAATCTGATGTTCCATGACCTAGATGCTTGTTTAAGTCCATAAATGGACCTATTCAACTTGCATACCATATGCTCTTGGTTCTTCGCTATGAAACCTTCTGGTTGCAACATGTATATTTCTTCTTCAAGATTGCCATTAAGAAATGCAGTCTTGACATCCATTTGCCAAATCTCATAATCATAATGAGCAGCAATAGATAAGAGAATTCTGATAGATTTAAGCATGGCTATTGGCAAAAAAGTTTCATCATAATCAATACCTTCTTTTTGTGTATACCCTTTCGCCACTAGTCTTGCTTTAAAGGTTTCAACATTTCCATCTATCCCTCTCTTCCTCTTGTAAACCCATTTGCAACCAACAGGTTTAATGCCATTAGGCGCCTTTAAAAGATCCTATATATGATTTGAATTCATAGAATCCAATTCAGATTTCATAACTTGGACCCAATGATGTGCATCTATATCATTTATTGCTTCATCATAAGTGTAAGGATCCGATTCAGCCTCTTCTGAGATAGCCTCAAAAGTTTCTCCTAAACCTACGAATCTTATAGGAGGCCGAACAATTCTCCCACTACGACGAGGCACCTGTGTACTAGACATCTCATGAGTAGTATCTAGTGGTGTATCTAATACAGTCACATCATCCCTAATTTCATCCATTGGTTGTTCAACTACAAGTTCATTCATTTCAGCCAAGACAACTCTACTTCTCGGAGTAAAATTATTCATATAGTCATTTTTTAAGAATTTGGCATTTGTGCTAACAAACACTTTATTATCCTTATGACTATAGAATAAACCTCCAACTGTTCCTTTTGGATACTCTACAAAAAATACCACTTCCGTTTTAGACTGTAACTTGTCAGACTTTCCTTTCAACACATGTGCTGGACAACCCCAAATGTGGAGATGTCTCATACTAGGCTTACG
Organism: Castanea sativa; assembly: GCF_040712315.1. Classification (NCBI taxonomy): domain Eukaryota; kingdom Viridiplantae; phylum Streptophyta; class Magnoliopsida; order Fagales; family Fagaceae; genus Castanea; species Castanea sativa. The sequence continues at coordinate 1,826,441 of NC_134018.1, read as the reverse complement.
CCCATTCCACAACTCTACAGGTGTTTTAGGAATAGACTTCGAAGGTACTAAATTCAGAAGATACATTGCAGTATTTAAGGCATATCCCCAAAAAGAAATTGGTAGAGTCGAATAACTCAACATGGAACTAACCATATCTAAAAGAGTCAAATTCCTTCTTTTCACACCATTTTGTTGTGGAGTTTCAAGTGCAAATAACCGGGATATAATCTCATTTTCAGTCAAGTAATCCTTAAAATCACCAAGAAGGTATTCGCCACCTCGATCAGATCGAATGGCCTTTATGTGTTTACCCAATTGATTTTCAACTTCAGCCCTAAACTCTTTGAACTTTTCAAAGGCTTCAGACTTCCGTTTCATTAGGTACACATAACCAAATCTAGAGTAATCATCAGTAAAAGTAATGAAATACTCATAGCCACCTCTTGCTTGGATTGACATAGGACCACATACATCTGAATGTACTATTTCTAGCAAATCTTGTGCCCTTCTACCTTTTGCATTAAAAGGTCGTTTGGTCATCTTACCTTCCAAACAAGATTCGCAAACTGGAAAACCATCAAAGTCCATGGCTGTAATAGTCCATCTTTGATTAGTCTTTGAATCCTACTTGAATTAATATGACCTAAACGCAAGTGCCATAGATATGCATCACTAGTAGAAGGAAACTTTCTCTTTAATGATTTCACATGAGAGTTACTATCTAATTCAGAATTGTATAATTCATGCTTATCAGGAGTTAAAATATAAAGACCATCCACAATATTGCCAAAACAGATAAACATTTTATCCTTCTTTATTACAACATTGTCTTTCAGGATAACACAATACCCATGTTTACCTAAGTAAGTTGCAGAAATTAAATTCCTACGAACATTAGGTACATACAAACAGTCTTCCAATATTAAAACTCTAGACTTAAAACAAAAATTAAACACTCCAACAGCTTCAACCGGAATCTTGCTCCCATAACCCAAATTAAGAAATAGTTCTCCCTCATTCAACTTTCTGGTCTCCTGGAACCCCTGCAAAGAATTGCAGATATGATTAGTACAACCTGAATCCACACACCAGGAATCTGTTGGATTCTATACCAAACATATTTCAAGAAGAAATGAACTTTTCATACCCTTATTCTTGGCAGCCTTGAATGTTGGACAATTCCTCTTCCAATGTCCTTTCTCACCACAATGGAAACACTTTCCTTTGGTTTTCTTTCCTTTGTTGGCAACCCCTAAAGCAATTTGTTTACCATCTTTCTTAGTGAAGTCCTTCTTCTTCTTCTTCTTACCCTTGCCTTTCGACTTAGGTTGAGAAGTAGAATCTTCACCCACATTGGCTTCAACACTAGAAGTACCAAGGATGCCTTATGCCGCCACTAACTCATTCATTAATTCAGACAAGGAATAAATCTTTTTGTTCATATTATAATTGAGTTTGAATTCCTTGAATGATTCTGGTAGTGACTGGAGTATCATATCCACTTGGGATTCTCCATCAATGTCGGCACCTAAAACTTCTAATGTGTTCAGATTAGCAATCATCCTAAGACAATGCTCTCTCACTGAACTTCCTGCAGCCATTTTGGTATTATAAATTTGCCTCATGGTTTCTTGCCTTGCAGAACAGCCTTGCTCACCAAACATCTCCTTCAGACTATGCATTATGTTCGAAGCAAGTTCTACATCCTGCATTTGATGCTGTAGAACATTTGAGATAGATGCTAGGATGTAGCACTTGGCCATCTCATTAGATTTCTGACAATGATCATATCGCTGTTTTTCCTCAAGAGGAGCATCTAATGAAGGAAAGGTGGGACATGGTTGAGTAAGCACATATTTGTGCTCTTCAGCAGTAAGAATAATGTCCAAATTTCTTTTCCAATCAACATAGTTGGATCCAGTCAGTTTGTTTTGGTTAAGAATAGACACAAGTGGGCTAAATGATGCCATGACAAAATCTGAAAATAATAAACAGGAGTATAATAAGTAAACTGGACATTATCAATTTAGCATATAAGCATATAATATGGAACCTTAACAAAACCATAAAATAATATATGCAACGACAACCCAATCTCATATTCAATATCCCTCAGCATAGAGTGAACATAAAATACTATGATTGATTGAGAACAATTCTCATTACTAGTGCTATCATGATAACTCTTATCAAACACTAATAATATGCCGTTTTACATTTAGCCTCTAAGTAATAATAGCAAGAACTAAGCATAGATGATACTATAATACTTAGTCTAGTGTATACCATTGTCTAGAATCATGTGTAACCACATTTCATCTCCTTAACATCCTTATTTTGTAGTACCATGATAAAACACCCTCCGCATGGAATGCAAAACTCGAAGCTAAGACAAGGTGTTTACCAAACCACTATAAACCAAGAAATTCAATCTTGTAGGACCATGAAATAAATACTCTCCGCATGGAATGCCAAGCTCGAGGCAAAGACAAAGTATATATTTCACACTACTTTGAACCAACAATGGAGGCCATGAGATCCAACCCTTGTATCTCTCTCCCACTAGATATTTTAAAATAAAGGTTTTTAAGGTCAAGAACCATAATAATGCTAGACACGTGAAAAAATATAATCCTAATCTAATTAGGAATAAATTTCATTAAACTAGCATTAACATATATAAATATATATAACGTAATAAAAATCCTTATTATATATAAAAATCCATATTATATTATATATAATATAATATACAAATTAATATATATAATATATAATTATTACATTGTATATATATATATATATATATATATTTTTTTTTTTTTTTGTACGGATTGCATGGCTTGGTTGTTGGCATGCATAATCCTTATAAAACAAAGTACATGACACTTATGAAAATAAGCCAAAACATGCACTAAATGCCAACCAAGGATTCATATATTTATATGCACACACGTAACCATCAGATGCTTAGAATGCTTTATAGGAATTCAATCTCTAAAAACACAAGATAGCCAAGCATTAAAGTCAAGCCATGGAAGCCATGCAATTACATTCACCAAGCCAATTAAAGTCAAGCCATGGAAGCCATGCAATTGCATTAAATCCATGCCATGAAAATAATAGACCAAGCGGTGCAAACAAAAATAGTTATAAAACAGTTGTTTCCATTCTGTATTGGTGTATCACAAAGACACCGTATGCCACAAAACAATGCTTTTCAATCCTAACTGTTTGATAACTAAAATCTCCATGGACAAAACTAAGAACACGGCACTTAATCAACAAAAATATATATATTCTTATATGTGTATATATATATATATACACATATAAATATATATACACAAGTGATACAATTCTCTTCATTATATCCAAAAGATGCAGAAAATTGAAAGACAAAGATAACGGTTTTCTAAAATTCTAAAACTCAATCACACGCTATACAATCATGATATGAAAACCTGGCTTCGATACCAATTGAAGGAAAAATTCTGGTTTTGTATCTCATACAAAACCCACAGCGGAAGCAACGAACTAGGATCTATTTCATTCATGATTGATAACGTGCACAATGTAAATTTCAGAATTTAAGAACAAGATAGCGTACCTTGGTGTGGAGAAATTCAAAACAAAGATTAGAAGCACTTGGGAACACTTTTAATCTTCACTCCAATTCCACTTTACGCCCAAGATGTGTGGTCTCTCAATCAGTTTTTCAAAGGGAGAATGAAAGTGTGTCTCACACTCTCTCACACACCGTTTCTTATTTCTTTTCTAATCTCTTCTAATAAAAATTCTGTATGTTTCTCCCTTTATAACTAACTGATTATCTAATTGGGCTGGCCTATTGGGCCTTTCCAATTGGGCTTTAGTGTGTGGCTTGGAGTGGGACCAAAAGGGACCAATAAGACACTAGCTCCAATGGGCCTTGGGCTTTTCCGTCAACTCTTGACAAGTCCAAAGTTACCATTAATTATATTTAATACCACTATATAAATATAATTGCACTCTAGGCCTTATTAATAAATTATATCCCAAGACTTTATTATACACGTAACCCCTTCATAAAATATTCGTAGTAACACAAAGTCATAAATGTAGACTGCCACTTTATAAATTACTACATCTTATCCTTGAGTACCCGGTTTAATTCTTTAAAGTTATTCATTATATATTTATGAAATCCAATTTCATAAATATATACTTTAGTAATTTCTTATTAAAGTGGTTAGGCCTAACTCTCTGAATAACTGAAACCATTAAACTTATCTCAAGGGAATATTTTATATCTCCATCAAGAGACTATGAATTCCATCTTGAGAATATATGTTCCATCAACACTAAATGTGGCTGCCCAACATACTGAGGTTTTGACCGTCACTTCAGATCTCACTCCTGATATATCAAAGCAACCTACACTTCATGATCAGGTCCATTATTCTCTCAGGATTAAGAGTTCATGCAAATAGAAGTCGTGAGATTTATTATTCATTTGACAGTCATTAGGAGAATAATAAATCTCACAGCGGTCCTGTTCAATATGTCTTAACTCTTAAAACATATCAACATATCAACTAGAAGTCTTCATTTCCATGATCAAGACAAATCATCTTAGTTGACACGTTATAGTCTTCGCAGATGAAATGCTCAATTTCATCACCGACTACGAACTATAAATTCTGAGTTTACAAAGAACTTGTGATTTACATCTTCTGTGACTTTTCACATAAATCACATACAATGCATCTCATGAACTATATGATAATGTCCCATATTCATGTTACCATTATTTTAGATAATAATAAAATAACTTTATCAAACACAATATTAAGTCATACATAATGTCATACATAATATCATACATAGCATCATACAATAGGATTTAAGGGCACAAATCCTAACAGACCGGCGTGCTAATATTAAGCTTAAACCTGATATTAACAAGAACCAACTTAACTTTTACAAAAGCTTCCCTCTTTCTTTTCATTCTTGTTTCTTTACTTCTTGATATGACTTCTCACTCGATATTCAGAGCATGTACATAGTACTTCAAAAGATTACACAATCCACAAGTTATTTAAATTCTAAATTTCCCATAATACATCTCTTAATATTTTAAGGTACACAACTTCCATTAGACCTTAAAATACACAACACTACAAAGCTAACCATCAAATTTTTTATTTGGGATCTATACTTTTAATACTAAGACTAGCTTCTTTCAAAACTCGACTAAGGCTCCCTCTGCTCCAAAATAAAACCTGTTGACTAAAAGAGTGGGAGGGGTAAGCTACACAGCTCAGTAAGGATAAGATACATAAGAATTTAATAAGAATGCATGTAAATCAAATCATTTCATTTTACGATTATTTAAATAGAAGAACATCTTTTCATGCACATTATTTTATGCTATTCATAATAATAACTTATACGTTTTTCATAGGAAAATAATTGTTCTCCTTTTTCTTATCAAAGTAATATTACCAAAATCTTTCAAGCTGAATTTCTTTTATTTCTTACAAAGTCACCAAATATAATATTGATTGTTTAAAATCACACACACACACACACACACACACACACACACACACACACATATATATATATAGTCTTATTACAAAATAATCATTTTGACTTAAATAAGATAATTGGTAACTTTATCTTAAATTAGAAACATCTTAACAAATAAGAAAACTTTTTTTTTATAAACTTCTTCTCATAAAATATTATAACTTTCATAGTCATAAAACTTAACATTTCTTAAAGAACAGATTTCTAATGACTTTTTAACATAGGCTTATACCTTCATCAGAAGTTTTATCTTTAAAGAACACTAAAACCTTTTCATCAGATTCTTTATCTTTAAAGCACAATGAAACTTCATAAACTTTTATCTTTAAAGAACAACTTTTCTTTTCATTAGAAAATTCTTCTTTCCATTAGAGCTTTTAACTTTTCATAATGCATTTAAACAAAAATGTTCATAAATAACTTATTGGCTAGTCCATATCTGATAAATCTGTACTTGGTGCACGTGCACGACAGAGAAGGCCTCATCACATTTCGGTACCCTCGTGTGCATGATATTGTCCTCTTTGGGAGGCCTGATGGCACATCCCCTTAAGGTTTTATTCCTCCTCGCTGTCCGTACACATTGGGGAGAAGGCCTTATTCAGATTAGAGTTACGGGCACCCCCATTTCCTTCGCTTTAAATGGCCAAACAGATAACATTTTCCATAGAAAGCTAGTAATTTAACCCCTACTGACCGAGTTCATATCACCAGAGGACATTACCTGAAAAAATTTCATACTTATACATCATACTGAAATTCATAGTTTGCATGACATTTCACAATAATAGCATTTCCATTATTTTCTTTAAACATCATGTTCATAGGAATTAGTAATAGCATCAATATGCTTAAATCATATACATAAGGTTTCGAAAGCTTGCGAATATATCTTTGTCTGAATCATGATTATATGCCATATCTCTAATCAAAAAGCTTTTAATGCATAATTCACTTTAAAATAACCTCATGACTTACTAAATGTTCATATAACTTATCCCTTACCTAAAAGCAGAGGAACAAAGAGCCTAAAGTCGAAGGAGCTCAGACTTGGGGCTGGTAATACCTAAACCAAATATCAAAGCTTGTTACTATCAATTATTCCTTATCATAAACTTACACATTCATCTCAAAGCCTATCTCCCAAAATCAAGGAAATCCTAATTTCACCTCAATGAGGTTCCCACAAACATATTATGCACACATCAACAAATGATGTACCCAACTAAAGCAAAACCATCATTCTCATATTTATATCATACCTCCAGAAGAGTCAACTTCATTTTAAAAGGTGCTTGAGATTAAGGCAATAATGCATGCATAAACATAAACTCTTTTAAGCATGGTCATATTACCATTTACACTCATATGGCAACATGAAAAAACAGTAGAATGGCTTAGAAGCCCTCCTTTGAGTACTAAACTTTGAACCAAGGTATACAAAATTTAACTATGATCCAGACATACCAAATGATGAGCATAATAAATTATAGCTCAAATCATTCACCCTAACTTTAGAATTAAATCCTCAAAGTTAGGCATGTCCCATATTGTTCACTGTTTTATTCCAGCAGCATATACTTCATTTATAAAATACAATTGGACTATCAATTCACATCCAATCTTCATGAAATTTTACAGAGAAACTCATCTGGATGTCTAGTATATTCCATATCATTTTCAGGGCTAAATCATAAAACCATGATTTACTAAAAATCATACAAGATAACATGCTTAAATCTATCCTTACAGAATTTCAATTAACTTACAAATTAAACCGTTATTTTTATATTGATCCAAATGCTATGAGACCACTTCCATTACAACCATATGTGTCTTAGAATTTTTAAGAACTACTCCTAGCCTCCTAATTCACTGTATAAAATTTAATACATAATTTATCATGCATAAACACAGAATCTGTCACAGTGGCAGCTTTGCAACATTTTCTTGTAAAATCATAAAATAATTGCAAATAGTCTTATTATCATATGGGGATTTTTTTAAACTCATTAGACATGTTAGAAAACACTTACATATAGTCATTTAACCATTTAGATCAAAATTAAATACAACAAAAATCCCTGCAGTAACATCAAAAGTAATCATCCTAACTTTTTCTTACTTCCTTAATCATATACAATCATTAATTAGTAAAAACCCTAATCTACCTTCAACAAATCACCAACATAGTTTCAAAACAGCATATATATATATATATATATATATATATATATAGCCTCACATATTCATGATTTCCTAATTTTACAAACCACAAATACCATTACTAAAGATTCCATGAAGAAATTATGGATTCTAAGGTGAGAGTAGCTAGAACCTTACCAAGTTTCTGGTTCTTGAGGGGAAACAGAAATAGAATCACTCTTGCATGAAAGGATTTCCCTTTCCTAGTGGCTGGACCCGAAAGTATGAGAGGTAGAGAGCTTGAGAGAGTTTTTGAGTCTTCTAGTTTCTTTGAGAGAGTATGAAGAAGAAATGAGATGAAACTTATCTTTCTTTAGATGGGTGGACCCATGGGTTTGAGAAGAGAGACTCAAGAGAGCTTTTAGCTCTTTCCTTAAGAGAAAAGAGAGTAAAGTGAGGTGAGAAAATTCTGATTTACTTGGACCCATGGGAATAGAGAGTGAGATAGCTTCTTGGATGTTCTAGTTACTTTGAAAAAGTCAAAGAAGAGATTAGGTGGAGCTTGTTCATTGCATGGCCGGCCAAGTCTTGGTCTTTGGGGTTTAAGGGGATAACATGTGTCAACATGCATGATGTCTTGGCCTTACATGTGTTGAATTTCAATTGGTTGCATGTGTGGGTGGAATTTCTACTATAACATCTCATGCATCACACCTAATTAAAACACCAACTATGTATCTAATAAATTAAACCACTTAATATAGTTTTTTACATGCTTAGTTTATATTTATAATACAATTAGCCATTCAATTAATTATAATATTTACACTTCTTATTCAATGACATTATAAAATGATATGTTTATTAAATACTATTCTATTAATTATAGAAAGAAAGTGGCTTAAAATAATAATTAACTATTCAAACACATAGTTTAACTATAAAGTTGGGTTGGGGTGTTACACTCTCCCACCACCATTGGGAGTGATAAAGGTCATTCATGCCGCTTCAAGGGGTACCGTGGTGCCCGGAAGGAGAGGGGTATTGGCTGTGGTCCCAATAGAAGGATTCTCGGGGAAACAACCATTCGAGAAGAAGTTAAAAGTCACTCAGGAGCCCATTTCCTTCAATGATAAGAGCAAGTATGAAGGATGAGGATAGGGTGGGGATGTTACTGTTCCTTGTGCAGAATGTGGACGTGTTTCGTTTGAGCCCGTACGAGGTGCCCGGGGTGGACCCCGAGTTCATAGTTCACAAACTCAACGTGGGCCCTTTGTACCCTCCCAAGAAGTAGAAGCCAAGGAGGTCGGCTACGGAGCACGTCGAAGCTATCAAGCAAGAGGTTAAGAAATTGAAGGAAGCCGGGGCTATAAAGGAGATATTTTTTCCAGAGTGGCTTGCGAATACCGTGGTGGTAAAAAAGAAGAATGGCAAATGGAGGGTTTATGTTGATTTCACTGACCTGAACCAAGCATGTCCAAAGGATCCGTTTCCCATGCCGAAGATTAATCAGCTGGTAGATGCCACCTATAGACACATGAGGATGAGTTTTTTGGACACTTTTTTCAAGGTTATCATCAAATTGCCCTGGCTGCCAAGGATTAGGAGAAGACGGTATTCATTTCCTCTGATGTTAACTATCATTATACCGTGATGCCATTTGGGTTAAAGAATGTTGGGGCCCCATATCAACGGATGATGACAAGAATGTTTAGTGACAAGATTGGGCACACAGTCGAGGTTTACATTGATGATATGGTGGAAAAAAGCAAACTAGAGATGTAACATATTGGTAACCTCAAAGATGTGTTCAAAGTACTTCGATAGCACAAGTTGCACCTCAATGCCGACAAGTGTGCCTTTGGAGTGGAGACCAGCAAGTTCCTAGGATATTTGATCACTATTCGAGGAATAAAAGTCAATCCCAATCAAATTGAAGCAATAAAACGCCTCAAACCGTCGAGCAATCCGAAGGAGGTCCAAGTACTGACCGGTATGTTAGCTGCCTTTAACCAGTTCATTTCCAAATTTGCTGATCGATGCCGTCCATTCTATCAACTTCTAAAAAAATGGAAAGGATTCCAATGGAACGAAGAGTGTGAGAGGGCTTTCCAAGGCTTGAAGGACTATTTGACGCGGGCCCTTATGTTGACAGCCCTAGGGCCTTGGGAGGACTTATACATGTATCTCTCGGTGTCCAAGCATGCTGTCAGTGCCGTGCTGCTGAGAGATTAGGGTGTGCAACAGCCTATATACTATATCAGCAAGACCTTGGTCGATATCGAGACAAGGTGTTTGCCTTTGGAGAAGCTAGTGCTGGCATTAGTCCATGCCACGACGAAGCTACCCGACTACTTTTAGGCTCAAACCGTTTATGTGTTGACCGAGTATCCTCTACAGCCATTACTGAAAAGATTTGATTTCACGGGAAGAATAGCTAAATGGGGAACTCGACTAGGCTCTTTTGACATTAGGTACAGGCCTAGAAGCTCGATGAAGGTTCAGGTCCTCACCGATTTTGTTGCAGAGTTTTCCCTGAGGATGGGGGAGATCATTTGCACTATAAAAGTAATCTCGTGGAAGGTATTTGTAGACGGCTCATCCAGCGCTTTAGGGGCCGGAGCTGGGATAGTAGTCATCACCCCAAAAGGAATAAAATTGGAGCAGTCCTTTAGGTTAGGCTTTAAAGCCTCTAATAACGAAGCCAAGTATGAGGCCTTGCTGGCCGGATTAATAGTTGTATTAGATCTAGGTGCTAAAGAAGTAAAGGTCTACTCAGACTCTCGGTTGATAGTCAATTAGGAACATGGAAGCTTTGAGGCCAAGGATCCCCGAATGATGGAGTACTTACGGATGGTGAGACAAACTATGGACCACTTCCTGAACGTTAGAGTGGTTTAGATAGCCAAGGGGTAGAATTGGAACGCTGAATCCTTGGCCACATTAGCGTCATAGTCAACCGAGGAAATTCCTCGATTAATAAAAGTAGAGTTAGTAGCAGAACCGAGCATCAATGCAGGGGGAGGTGTTTCACAGGTGACAACAGTTGAACCATGTTGAATGAATCCGATCATTGACTTTTTAGCTAAGGATCAATTGCTTGTTGATGAGAAGGAAGCGGAAAGAGTACGCCGGACAGCTACTCAGTATTGGTTGTCAGCTAATCGTAAGTTGTATCAAAGATCTTTTGACGGGCTCTACCTATAGTGTTTGCACCCCAGCAAGATTGAAGAACTCCTTGCCAAGCTACATGAAGGAGTGTGCGGCAGTCATGTGGGAGGACGTTTTTTAGCACACCGAGCAATGACTTAGGGATTTTGGTGGCCGCGAATGCAAATGGATGCTACCGAGTATGCGCAGAGATAGGAGCGATGTCAGAAGCATGCCCCGTTGATCCACCAACCGGCAGGGAGCTTAAATCCCAATAGTAGCCCTTGGCCCTTTGCGCAGTGGGGGTTAGATTTCGTTGGTCCATTCCCCCGAGCTACAGGGAACCGAAGGTGCATTTTAGTAGCCGTAGATTATTTCACCAAGTGGGCGAAGGTCGAGGCGTTGGCGAACATCTGGGATGTGGATGTTAAGAAGTTTATATGGACAAACATAGTGACAAGGTTCGGGGTACCAGAGTCTATAATATCAGACAATGGGTTGCAGTTCGATAGCAAAGCTTTCTGCGAGTTTTGCGGCAGTCTCGACATCACAAACCGGTATTCCACTCTGGCATATTTGTAGAGCAATGGCCAAGCCGAGGCTACCAACAAGGCCATCGTGAACGGGTTGAAGAGGAGATTAGAAGGTGTTAAGGGCAGGTGGGCAGAGGAGTTACCTAATGTTTTATGGGCATACTGAACAACTCCAAGGAGGTCCATGGGGGAAACTCTATTCTCTCTAGCATACAGAACGAAAGCAATTATACTAGCAGAGCTAAACTTGTGCACTGCCTAGGTTTCGGAATTCAACCCCACCAAGAACTTGGGATTGATGCTGAAGTAGCTGAACTTGTTGGAAGAGCGCCAAGAATTGGTGACTATACGGCTGGCAGAATATCAACAAAAAACTTGCCTAGAAATACAACAGGGATGTGAGGAAAAGGGAATTTGGAGCAGGAGATCTGGTATTTCAGAAGGTAGTAGGAAATATGCGAGATGTCAGCGCAGAAAAGTTAGCGCCAACTTGGGAGGGACCCTATAGAGTCACCGTTATTGCAGGCTCAGGGACGTATTATTTGGAAGATTTGGACGAAAGAACCCTTCCCCGACCATGGAATTCCCACAATCTGAAGAAATTTTATTACTGAGTATCAGTACACGAGGGCACCGATTTAGTATAATGCTGTATGTGTATATTATTAATTAATACGAAGGTGATGTTTATCCATGCAGGTGTATCTGTACCTATAATTCCATCGTTTGTTAATTCATTAGCCCCGGTCAACGAACGCGAGGGGAACTGAGGCTAATTATCATAAGGACAAAAACCTGTTCATGGTTCAATCTCCATCACTGGACAGGTGGAAACCTAATTTCAAATTTTATCTAAAGACAGAAACCTGTTCCCAGTTCGATTTCCATCACCAGACAGGTGGAAACCTAATTTCAAATTTTGTCAAAGGAAACATCCACTTCTAAACAATGGAATTGGACCCCCCATCTCCACTTAATAATCAGGAATAATCATGACATTCCCACTAACCTTACACTATAAATAAGAGACTAGGATGAGAAGTAAGAGGGTCGGAAAACTTTGGAGAGAGAACTAATAGAAAAGAGTGACAAAACTAAGAGAGAAAGGAGAGCAACTTTGTGAGAGGAGGGATTGCAGAAATTGGAGAGCATTTGGGTCACCGAGCACGGGACCACCCATAGTAAGAAATCCTAAGCCCACGATACAAATAGATGAGCCCAAAGTAGAGGTTGAGCCCAATAACCATATTTTGGGTACGCACAATATATATATGTTTATATATATATATATATATAGATATGTATATATATTGTTAGGTTCTAAGACTTTAGGAACTAATGTATTAGAACTTCACTTTGTATATGTTGGCAAACCATGATCAAAACATTTAGTCTTAGTTTAGATGTGCTCAAAGTTTGGATTGATGTAAAGTTGGAATCGTGTGATTGCAGGAACTACTATTCAAAATCTGCAAGGCCCAATCGATCGAAAGTTAGACTCAATCGATCGAGCGAAAGTCGTGCATCAGTAATTTTTATGCAGAATTCTCAAACCAGCCCAAGCTTATATAGCATGTAAGGTTAAGTGTTTCACTCCAAATATAAAAGGAAAAACTCTAGCTACATTTTAGAAGTCTTTGTTGAGTTGTGTGTTAAATCTTTTGTAAGATTTGAGAGGTGTTTACCGTCATACACACACATAGAGTTATCAATATCAAGATTCACGTCAAGAACTTGATGATTGCTTCAGTTGCTGCATAAAGAACTTTAAAAAAGATTTGAAACCTTTGAGTGGAGTCTTAAAGTCACAAGTAGGAGAACTTGTGGTTGCTGCAAATCAAAGAAAGAAGTAGTCCGTGGACTCGGAGTTGTCATGTGATCGTGGTAGTAAGTTTTCTACACAAAGTAGTAATAGGATGTTAGTGGTATAAGTCTTATTGTACAAATTTCAATTCTTTCATAGTGGATTTGTTTTTACTTTGAGGATAGCTAGGTTAAATCCTCCCTAGGTTTTTTACCAGTTAGATTTTCCTGGGTCATCAGATCTGTGTGTTCTTTGTTTTCCGCATTATATCTGTTTTGCACATACTGGTTTAACCTAGATCTAATTAACAAATTTGTTAATCAACTTGGCTTAATATTAGGTTAAACATATTGTGTTAAGAGGTCTAAAAAGTAACATATATATATATATATATATATATATATATATATATATATATATTTGTTTATACTTCAATCCCCCTAACTCGAAATTCTAGCTTCATCCCTAAATAGTTGATATATTTATTGAAGTTTGATCAACTTAAAATTATGGACACATCAAAGGTATAAAATAAATGTAATTCAGCAATAAATTTATCAAAATATGTACCCAATAATAAAATATTATGTGATACAATCTTATTTAAAGTTGTATAGCTGTTGCATTATAAATTCTAACGGTGTGGCATGTTGGTCACATACTTTTGTGCAAGTTAGGAATTTGGTCTACAATTTGGCCCAATAATAATGCAGTTGTAAATTGATTAATATTAAAGTTCAAAAGGTGTCAAGGCAACCACCTTAGAATTCAAGGGGTGTTAGAGCATTTTTCCCACTTCGGATTAAAATATAAGTAACTTGTACTATATAAATTTTTTTTTTAAAATTACATTTACAAAAAAGAAAAAGCTAAATAAATTAACCCAAAAAAGAACAAAGAAAAAAGAAAGAAAAGAAAAGCTATATCAAACAAACACTCGGTGAGCTTTATGCTGTATTTCAAAAGGTGATGGAAGTCAATTACATAGGAAGGATCGAGGATGGTGAGATGTAATCATACCTCCTTTGGATTAGAGAAAATGTTGGCATCAAGGAATTCCAAATTCAATAAGTGCGGTTGTTGACAAGCAAGTTTTGGAAAGTGAGGGCTGTGCGTCTCTCCCAAGGTTCTTCACGACTGATCTCTTTTCTCTTCTTGGAAATTATGGGCTGTTTGGTAAGACATTAATTTCTAGTAATGTTATTTGTATTTTTTGGAGATATGTGTGGGTAAAAACGTGTGTAAAAATACGTGTAATGTTGTTTAAATATTAAAAACTGTTATTTAAACAATAGTAACAAACGAGCCTTAAGTCTGTCTATAATATTTACCATAGTCAAAATGATTTGTTAAATACCTAGAATAGTTGAAAGCGATGCTCAATTTTTGACGTTTGAGCAAGAACCTTGTAGTTCAACTACACCTTTTGATATTTTCATTAAAAATATATTTAGGGTTCCAACTCCCATCTTTCATTATTGTAATTTACAAAAGGTTGATGCGGCCAGCCTCTTATTGGTTTTCATCCAAGTCCACCATTAATATCACTTTTTCATTTACCAATAATTACTTACCATATCAGCAGTTTGTAAATTTTTTTTGTAAAATAGTTTGTATCTCTAACATTATCTTTAGTTTGTGACATGATTGTGACACCTAATTCTAATGAGTATTCACTTGACGAGATATATATATATATATATATATATATATATATATATATATATATATATATATAAAGTTTGACTTTTGGCTAATTTTATAACATTTTGTCATGTAAGCTTTTTGAGGACTCATCATTTTAAATGTTATTTTTCTAATATATATTTTTTGAGGTACTACAAATTTTACTACATTGATCTTACAAATTATGTCATCAATTATAAATAGACAATTCAAATATTTAGTTATGATAATGTTGAAACCCACTAATTATATTCGTTACCCTATCAATTTGTAAGTTTTATGTAGTAAAAATTTTAGTATTTTTAGCATTTTCCTTTTCTAATTGAGTTTAAATTCTATTCTATATATATTTAAACCCTCCATTAAAATCTTGCCGTATCGTATTTTCTTTAAATGGTAGAATAAATAGTTTCATATACAAATACAATTATAAAAAATCTCTATTATCAAATTTCATATTTAAACCAAAAAAATAAGAGAAAACAAATCATGAAATATCCTCTTCATTGCAGGAGTTGCTGTCTAGTTACTAAGTATTTTCTTTTCGAAATACATGTGAAGTGGCACTCTAAACCAATAAAAGCAAGTTATCTAATATAAAAAGGACAAATTTTAGCTACAAAATTAGTTGTAACTTTAGACTACAACCTTACTTGATATCTTTTTATTGGAGGTGAATTTTGACTAATCCACCATTTGATTACATCTTTTTCTTATATCTTTCATGCTTACAAAATTTATAGAAAATTAAAGATCAATAGCTATATTATCAATAAATTTTTTAAATTGCAAGTTTTTGTAGTTTAAAATTGTGCATAAAATATAAACTTATAGATTATATAGTAAATAATATCCGATTGACACAAAATTTGACATGTATATTAAGAGCGGAAAAAATATATAATTTAACGGTTAGATTTTCAAAATATGTAGTAACGTTTATTTTATTGAGTAAGGTTGTTGCCTTAGGCTACAACCAATTTTGTAACTAAACTTTGTCCTCAAAATTCATTTTTTCACATGACTTTTTAACATTTTGAACTTATGTCATATTTTTATGCTAGAAATGATTTGCTTTTTAATGTGGAATATACCATCAACTCTGAGAGAATTTGATAATTATATGCCACGTAAATGTCAGGAGAACATTCAGGTAAGAGTAAGAGTCATGGTGACTTGGTAAGTGATATAGTGGCATATATGCAAGTATATGTGGTCTTGGCTAACAACTAAGACCATAAATATTGGTTGGTTTTTTGGTCTGTAAAATGGGTTTTAGCAAGTGATTGGTTGATTATTAATATCATATTTAAATTGGCTTGGGTTCAATATTAAATTATTATTTATTCCTGTATTATTTTATTTTATTTTTTAAAAAGAATTTTAACCTATGGCTTTTGCTTCTGATTATAACTTTTTATCATCAAATTAAGATACCAACTAGTTTTTGGTGTAGACAGGAATTGAACTCCAAGTCTCTTATACAACTATAAAACATTTTACCAGTTGAACTAACTGAGACCCACAATTTTTGTATTATTTTTAAATATTTGTTTACTGTACAGTATTTAGTTTTATTATTTCATATAAAAAAGTATTTAGTTTTATTGTCGGTTAGTGTGTCTGTTCATATGCCACATTTAAATCGAGAATTCATTGTTCATTAACGTTGGTTTTTCCAAAAGCTTGAACTTTTTTCCTTAAAAAAAAAATTATATATATATATATTTGCATAGAGTTGCATAGAGTCAAAGAGAGAAAAGAAACACAGTTTTGATCACTATGCGTGCACAAAAATTGTAGTTTTTTTTTTTTTTGCATGTTGTTGATTCTTATATCTTGAAAGGTGGACGTCCATTAATCTTAAAGCGCCACTGATAAAATAGTGTGAGGGCCAAAATTTGTCTTAAGAAAATTGCGTTCAACACAAGCCTTGCTAAGTATTTAATCATTCATTCTTTACGCTTATGGTCTTTGAATTACTTACTGGTCCGTATGGATTGAGGGGGAGGGAGGAGGAGTAGAGCAGAGTAGATTTTGCCCAAAGTTAGCCTATTTTTAGCCAATTCTATTCTACTCCCCTCCGCTCTTCCTCCTTCCCCCCTTAATCCAAACAGGCCCTTAATTATTTTATAAATTTCTTTTTATTTATAAAATTTATTTATTGTTCTTAACTCTTTTTTTTTTTTTATAACATATTGTTCTTACCTATTGAATTTGTTTGCTTTTTTTTTTTCTATTTTTTTTTTATGATTATATCTGCACATTGTTCTTGTTTACATTATCACAAAAATGAATTAAATTTCTGCAATATAAACCAACATTTTTCAGGTAACTATACCGTCAAATCAGTTTACCATTTAATTTTTGTCTCAAAAAAAAAATACCATTTAATTTGATCAGTTTACATTCAAACTCACCTAGATACATAAACGACTGCTAGAAAATACCATTTAATTGTCGCATCCTCATAAAGAACATATCTTTAATGGGATTAACATAATACAAAATATTGGTTCAAAATTTCAGAGAGAGGAAGGACAATTAATAAAAGCTATATTAATTATCAAGAAGAAAATAATTTTTAATGGGCTTTTCTGTTAAAAGCTATATTAATTATCAAGAAGAAAATACTTCTAGAGGATGAAGGAAGAGAGTTAGAGAAACAATTTAAAAATCATGAAAAAATTGATATTTTAATGAAATTTAGTATAAACTAGATAATTTGATGTAGTGTATTCTGAAATGTGAGTATGTAAAATTAAAAAAAAAAAAAAAAGTTTTTATACTAAAATAGAAATGAATTTTTGGACAATTTGATGTGAATGCTTAACCGAAACGTGTATGGTTAAGCATGGTGACCGAATCTTATATAGATCAAGTGGGTCATGGTCCATCCTAAAATTTTATATTCTTTATAAAAATAGTAGATTTAGAGATATACGATTTTAACATTTGGGTAAAACAAAAAATTGACCCCTACAAAAGATGGAAAAAGGGCCCATTTAGTCCATTCTGGTGGCAGAAAAGTATTGTTATTGCTATCAACATGTTTGAATTCAAATTATTGTGTTTAACCTTTTGTTTTCTTACTCAAATGTCTTTGTTTGGGACACTTACTTGTTTGATGTTTGAGATATGTACAAAGTAAAAATTTAGGTCTCGTTTGGTAACGAATTTTAAACAATGAAAACCATTGTTTAGACACCATAACACGTATTTTTATATACTTTTTTACCCACACATATTTTCACAAAATTTAAATAACGTTATTAGAAATCTTTTACCAAATGGGCCCTTAGACTCTGGCATTTGAATTAATGTTGTTTTGTTTCTATTTGACTCCATTTAAACAATCTATTTGAGTACTTTTAAAACTTTTTTTTTTTTACTAGGAAACATTTTAGAAGAATTTTAGATATATTATAGAATATAAAGTTAAGAGAATGAGGATAAGTGTTTGAAGTTCTGTTTTTGTGTTTGGATTACTTTTTATTTTTTTATTTTTTGTTACTGGCAATGCTAATTAAATTCTTAGTTAATTATAAGAACATTAAACATGATGTCAAAATTAATTATAATATTGTACCATTTTAGTCGTGAATATTGTCAAAACTAATTTTCACAATAGATGATCGAGTCGAAATGATAAGAATATTATTTCAAAATTTAATACAAAATAAACATAGATAATTTTAAAATTGAAAAGAACGTCAAGTTTCATTTTAATATATGATTGAATTGAAATGAATTAAGAAATAATTATTATTTTTCTTTAGTTTATATTTTGTTATTATTGATGCTAATTTGGATTTGCACATATAAATTTAGTTTTGAGTTTTTGCTTTTTTTTTTTTTTAAATATTTTATTCTTGAATGGTGAAAATCTTTTTGTTAATACTTTCAGCCTTTAAAGATAAAATCTTGGTTCTGTCCTTTTTTAGTCTCTAGACAACAAAGTTACTTCTCATTGCAACTTGGTAAATAATAATAATAATCCTTGTAGCAGATGAAGCATGAGAATCAAACTTGTCTATCATTCATTTTGTTGTTGATACTTCAATCACAAAGTACAAGGAAACTGAGGGAAAAAAAAAGTACTAATATTACAGCAGCCATAGCAACAAAAGCAAACAAGGGAACCAGTATGAGAGCCGAGAGTTTGGGAGACCATTTGTTCATAAAGGAGGAGACAGCCACGTTTGCATAATGCTGCATTGTTAGAAACATTGATGTCACTTATCAGAGCATCCATTACCCAATTGTTAGTCCTGTTGCCATTGCCAATCTTGCTTGTGAAGACCAGTATGCCATGTACTGATGCACAGATACATTATATTCCTTTAGATATTAAAAAAAGCACCATAAAACCTCCCTTGATCCATGTCATATATATATATATATATATATATATATATATATATATATATATATATATATATATATATATATATATATATATGTTTAACAAGAATATACCAGTTGCTTCTTTATTGTTCTAGCAATTGCTCAAAAGATCAACTTAGAGAAACATCCAAAATCTAACACATCACAACCTAACAATAATGTTAAGAACATAACATTTATAACATTTTTAAGAACTGCCTACTTGGTATGTTGTAATTAGAACAATATCACTGGTTTGAATTTACCATTATTAATAATATTTTTATTGTGCATTAATCATGCCCTAATAGTACATGTGAAAATTAAATTGTTTTGTCCAATACTTACTTTAGAAAACGTTGGATATCACATGATGGGGCAGTAACTTGGACTCGGAGTACTATAATCGTAGACTCTCGCTTCATATAACATGGGATATGGTGGATATTGAGGGCACATGGGTAACTGAGGACAGCCACAAGAACATGTTGAAGATGTACTTTCGGGTTTGTTTGGCTTCTGAACTTCCGGTTCTGGTTCTGGTTCTGGTTCTGGTTTTGGTTCTGGTTCTGGTTCTGGTTTTGGCTCTGGTTTTGGTTCTGGTTTTGCCTTCACTTCTTCCACGCTCCATAAAGCGGCATAGCAAAGCTTCATCCTTAACGAGCAGGTCAAGTTAGCAGAGTCAACATCTTCACCAATCACCACCAACTGATCTCTATCAGACCCTTCTATTGCCACCGAGTTCACACCTGTAAAATTAATGAACATTGTAAGTACCTTCTCCATATATAGTTTCTTAAAAGCCAATCTCTCTCTCTCTCTCTCTCTCTCTCTCTCGTGGTTGATGCAAACCATTTGCTTTGCAGGCAATCTTCATGGCCTTTCTTAAGCATTTGTCACAGTCCTTTCGCAACTTGATCACTATTTTTTGCTGTAACATTTGATAAAAAGCACAGAATTTAGTTCTAAATTTATAACACACACATACAAACACACATTATACCAAAAACTTTTGCTGTTTCTTAAAGACTAGAGATAAAATTAAAATCAAGTTTCAGAACTCGCTTGTTTTGCGTTTTAGGAGTAACGAGGTTTACCTTCATGTTTTAGAGGAAGCAATAACAGGCGGATTTTGTGAGAGAGCTTTAATGACTAATGAGCTTAACCTGTTTCTTTGGAGAAAGAAATAAATTTTAAGTCTATTTATAAACGTCAGCTTAGCGGAATATTCTAGCACACCAAAAAGGGTAATTGTTATCTTTCTATTTATTTATTTATCTTTGAGTGAAGGATAATTGTTGTCCATCTAGGACTATATTTCCGTACATTGCATTTATGATTTTGGTAATTACTTTTTTCCATATATATGTTAGAAGCTATGTTTGATTAGCTTCCAAATTGCTGTTGAAAATACGAAGAACTGACGACAAATGGTAATTTCCACAATTAATTATGTGTTCTTTCTCAAAAAAAAAAAATTATGTGTTTTTCCGTTTAAAAAAAAATAGTTTTATAAGATTATAATAAGCCATCACATTATACAAAAATATTAAAAATTTCAATCAAGACTTTATGTGCGTAATCACTTCTTGAAGATAGTTTCTTCTCAAAAAAAAATATATATATATCTTGAAGACAGTTGAAGGCTATCTAATAAGGTGTAAATGATAAGCCTATCTAATAAGCCAATTAGATAGACAGTTGAAGCCTATGTAATAAGCCTATCTAGAGTATTGTTATGATCAAGGAAGTCAATAACGTACTGGAGACTGTACCGGTTTAGCTAGCGGTACGATATATTTCGAGTACCCGTAAATACCGGTATACCGTTTCGGAATTACCGTAATTTTTATATAAAATCATAAGTCTATGTCTCATTCAATATAAATGCCTAATTTATTCAATTCACCAATAATAATAATAATAATAATAATAATAATAATAATAATAATATTAATATTAATAAATAATGTAGTTAGACAATTAAAACAAAAAGAAAAATAAATTTCAAAATAATAGCTTAAAGTGTTGAATACGTGATTGTGACATTTACTAGCTACTAGTTTTATCACAAAGAGTTTGAATAGTTTTTTTTGAAAGTAGAGTTTTCAGTCCCTTAAAAAGTGTGCCACATGCCCATTAGTAATAAAAAACTAATCAGTTAGTGGGTAGTGGTGGATAAAACAAGAGAAAGGAAGATACAAAGAAAACTAAAAAAGAGGAAGAGAAGAAGAAGAAGAAGATGAAGCTAAAAGAAGAGGACAAAGCAACAGTAGTAGCAACATGAGGCTGAGAAGAAAATGCAGAGAACTTTGATATCGGTATTGTGTCGATGACCGGATCTGTGGTGGCAAGCGAAGACAAGGTTTTTTTTTGTTTTTCTGTTCTTTTCTTTACCGGCCGGTTCAAATTTACCGGCCGAAATCCATATTTTTCTCCGATACAACCAAAATGGCTCTGATATGGCCGGTATTTAAACCGATAGGGAATGCCAACGTTTCTGTACCGGCCAAAGTAACAGTACGAAAAATACCGGCCGTACCGGCCGGTACGGTACGGTATCGTCTTCCTTGGTTATAATTACCATTTCGGTTTTGCTTATTGGAACGGAATGTTTGGTATTGGTTTATTTCGGCGTTGCATACTGTTTTGATTTCGGAGTTACCACTATATATATATATATATATATATATATATATATATATATTAGTGATAAAAAAAAAAACTCATATAATAAATTAAGGGTTTTAAAATTATAAGTAAATATTTCAACTAATATGTAATCTTTAAGCTCAAATATTAGTTCAATAATAATAATAGCTAGTCGCTAACCTGTGCTATGCACGAAAATCTACCTATTTGTTAGGTAGACTAAAGTAATTTTATAAAATTCTAAATTGATTAAAAAACTACACCATTGTATGATTTGCTCTTGTATGACTTCAATTTGTGTTACAATTTGATGGAGAAGCCATTGCTTGAACATGCAATGGCTTACAAAAAATTTGTAAAATAACATAGAGATTTTAATATATTGCATGGATTTACATTAACTACTCAAGAATACCATATAAAAACGCACATTTAAACATTAAGAGAAAAATTTTTCCTAAATTTTACTCACATAAAGTAAATATGTATTCAAGAATACTATTCTAATTTATAAATTTTTAATATTATAAAACATTAACTTTTATTTTAATGTTTGCATGGATTTTGTTATTTTCAAGAATGAAATTTCAAATTTTAAAAATTCTAAAAGACCAAAAAATATTAAAGAATCACATGATTCACTGCTTAAAAATTATTAAAACAAAACAAAATATATATGATTAAACAATAGAGAAATATAAGAGAAAGATGAGTTACATTCAAAAGAATAATCCATGGCTATAACTATTGATAGGAATCAAAAGATTCAGAGCCTACAAATTATAGATAATGTGTGTGTGTGTGTGTGTGTGTGTGTGACTATACAACAGAGAAATATAAGAGAAAGATGTGTTATCATCAAAAGAATAATTCAAATGTTAAAACTTTTGAAAGGCCAAAAATATTAAAGAATCATAAGGTTTACTTCCTATAAATTTTTGAAACAGAACAAAATGTATATGATTACACTGTAGAGAAATATAATTGATTACCTTCAAAAGAATAATACATGATATAGTCATTGAAATCTGCTAAAAATATTCAAATATTGCAAAAACTAACACAAATTCAGATGTTAAAACTTCTAAAATGCCAAAAAATATATATAATTAAAGAATACGTTATTGAAACAATTTAAAAAATATATGACTATTGAAAAGAGAAATAAAAGAAAAAGAAAAAAGTATACGAACCCATAAAACAATAAGTTTTAAATTTTAATGGATCTAAATTGTAAACGAAATTATATACAATCACAGACGTAGGGTTTGGTAGTTCATATACGAAAATCACTGTTTCAAAAATATATAAAATAATCATAAAATAATTTTTTTTTAATAAAATAGAGGAGAAGAAAATATTGGGGTGACAGAGAAGAGAAGGGGATAATACATTATTCATTCATAAAAAAATAATAATAAATTAAAGATTGGTCAGAAAGTAGACAAATCTCAATATATGAAAAATCTAATCAATTAATCAATTACTTTAAAAAAAATGATCAATTGTTTTGCTTAACCCAAAAAATCATGTTATATTTCTATTTCTATTATATATTATATACGATATATAATAGTTTAATGATAGTTATATATATATATATATATATATATATATATATATTATAATGTTATGTACTATAATATATATTATTTTAATATGAAATAAAGATAAAGAGGAGTCATTCCTTGCCACCACTTCAATTGATGAAGACATCAAATTTTAACCCCACACGTGGTGCACATTCTCTTGGAAATTGGAGTAATGCAGACAAGTTGTCTGCTTCATAAACGTCTAATGATTAAAGAAAAGGTTAAAAAGAATAGTAAATCAAACTTAACTTTAACATAGTGAGTGATTAGTGAGTTTGAAGTTGGAACGCAGAGAGAGAGGACGAAACTGAGAATAGAGTCACAGATGGGTAAAGCTGATTGTAGATGCGTGATATTGTAATTTTTTAAGAATAAAAAGAAAAGTTATGCGTGAGATAGATTAATATATATATATATATATATGCTAACTCGTGTTATGTACGAGATTCTACCTAATTGTGAGGTAGATTAAAATAATTTTATAAAAAATTTAAGAAACTACACTATGGCATGATTTACTCTTGTATGATTTCAATTTGTGTTACAATTTGACGAAGAAACCATTGCATGATTTACAATGTCTTACCTAATTGTGTGTGTGTGTGTGTGTGTATATACACACACACTAGTTGCTACCTTGTGCTATGCACGAGATCCTACCTAATTGTGAGGTAGATTAAAATAATTTTATAAAAAATTTAAAAAACTACACCATGACATGATTTACTCTTGTATGACTTCAATTTGTGTTACAATTTATGAAGAAGTCATTATTTGAACTTACAATGTCTTACAAAAAATTTGTCAGACAGTTTCAGATACAACAAAAAAATAACTCAAATATTCAAATATTAAAACTTTTGAAAATCCAAAATATATTAAAAAATCAGATGATTTACTACTTAGAAATTATTGAAACAAAACAAAATATATATGACTAAATAATAGATGAAATATAAGAAAAAGATTAGTAACATTCAAAAGAATAATTTCAATTATTGCAAACTTTTTTATCTTGTAAAAAATGGCATAAGAGAGAGTTTGGTGGTTCATGTATGAAAATTACTTTTTAAAAAATATATGAAAAACCATAAAATAAGTTTTTTTTTTAACAAAATAGAAGAGAAGAGAAAATAATCCATCAACTTTTGTCTTTTAATCCATCAACTTTACACATCTTTTCAAGTATTGATGAAATAAGTTTGAGGGTGTAATTGTTTGGATGTGAAATAGAGTGGATGAAATAAGTTTTACATATATATACTAGTACCACTTAAAGTGTGATGAAAAATACTAAAGTAACTATAAATTTTATCACAAAAAAACCTAAAAACTGATGTAGCATGAATATCATTGGTACTGTTTAAATAATATTACTATAAATAATTGAATATTTGAATCACTTTTTTTTTTATAGTAAAAAAAGAAATCACTTTCTTCTGAATAATATTTCACTTTATGTAGTAAAATTTATAATATTTTCAACACCACTTATAAAATAATTTCTACCTTAATTTATTTTTTTTTTTTTGGAGAAGATTTCTACCTTAAACCTAATGCTAGGGTTTTCTAGATCACAAGATAACATATGTTTCTTTCTTCCTATATATAGCAGCTTAGATGTGACAACAATTTTGTTGACATACTTAGATATTATGATACGCTCAAACACCTTGAAACTAGCATAGGAGGTGGTCCAGGCCAATAATTATATGTTAACATATTATTCAGCAAAAACAAATTACATTTTGAAATTTTATTACTTTTTTACTTTTTTTTTTCTCACTTTCCAAAATTTCAACAAATTATTGACCTCTATGAATGGGAGCAAAGCAAATGCCTAAAAAACTATTTCATTCCCTAAATGTCGGTCTAAGCAAGTGAGATTGATTGATGAGTTTATCCAAATGTCAGTGCTCCAATAATTTAAACTTTATTTTAAAATATTGCATGTCAATTTCAGAATCTCCTATGACAAAACTAAAATTAAAATGAAATAAAATCTTAAACAACATAGAACAAAGTGAATGAAACAGATAAGAGACGCTAACCTTTATTTTTGAGTGATTTTGAATAAGGTCAATATGTGAAGTACGTAAAATGATGAGTAGATTTTTTTTTTTTTTTTCAATTGTAGGACTGCATTATTTTTTAATCTTTAAAATTTGTTAAGTGGCTTTACTTGTGAATTGACGAAAGATTGTACAATTTCATCTTAATATCACAAATTGCACTTCAAAAACCCATGAGATGCTTTTTTTTGCATACGACACATACCCACATCTACTTCAGGTCAAACGCAAGATGCAATTGATGAAACCTATTGCCTAACAATTATTGACTTTTGCCAATACATTCAGTGTGATATAGAAACATAAAGCATATAGTGATATGTGCCAAAACAATTCCCCATCATGTCCATATGCTTTCCCAACCAATGCATATTTATAATTGACATTATGAGACAAACTTAACATCAGAATAAATACAGAGCAATTGTAATCATCCTCGACAATCAAAGTCTCTAATGTGGACCCATATCCAAAGTAAAGCAGAAAAAACTAGAAAAATAAAACTGATTAAACAAAACAAAACAAAATAAAAAGCAAAACAGAGCGAGGAATAGCAAAATAAAAGGCAAAACCCAACACACCTTATTGTCTTCCAATGCCCAGTGATTCTGGCCAACCCACTAAGCGAAAACGCTGTATCATCTCCCAACGAAGCTGTCTCACCCCCAAAACTTCATCTGTCCCAACTGCCATTTCTTTGGCCTACCTAACAGAGAGACACGACTAATACCAAGAACTTGTAAATGCCATATATAATTGGCGGACTGTTGGGAATGAAAAAAGGTGGTGGTGGGGAAAGTTTAGGAATGATGATGCAGAGGAAGGAATTGAGTAGGGAAAAGGGGCATATCATAACGAGAAAAAATGGACGAGAAGTTTTTATTTTATTTTATTTTTTATAATCGATTGAAAAGAAGTTAACAATACATAAAAGGGTAATTCTGCCATACCCCCCCTTTTTGGTACGGTACCATTAGTAAATAACTTGCTATATGTTAGGAAATTTACGTGTTGCTGATGATGGCATGAGGAATTTGAGTGCTTGGACAACATCAAGTCAGTCACTTGGCTCAATATTTTCTCAAGACACCAATGGCTCCTCATGCCTATCTAGTGAAGCTCCTAACTGCTATTTAAGGGGGACAAGTCTGGTCTCTCTGCTATATTCAGAATGATGAGCATGAGGAGGGGCAGTGTGTGGAGGCACCTTGCTCCCCATGATGCCCCAAGGTCATGGCAGAGGTGGGCCATGGTGGGCAGAGATGGTGTTGGTGATGATGGGCAGCAGCAGGTGGTGCTGACCCTAGGTGATGGTGCATGGCATGGTGGTTTGGCTGATGGTTACTTTGTATATGGGCTTGGTGGCTTGTGTGCAAGGCAGTGCTAGGCTACTGTGATGATCTTAGGGTGTGCAAGGCATTGGGTAAGTTGGTGCTGGCAGAATGCATGGACTTGTATGACTGGACTGATGGCAGTTACTTGGTGTGTTGCATATGGACATGCTATGTGGGCTGTGATGTTGATGAGAAGGGCTTGGGCAGGGGCCAAACTTCTAAAACGTGATGGGATAATCATGTGTGGGCTACTGGATTATAGGCAGAGGCCTCATGATGTACTGAGTGATGGGCTAGCATGTGTAGAGTATGCAACAGTAGTTATCAGCAGTTACCAAATAGTTCCTAGCTTGCTGGATATTTAGACCTGCTGTGTAGGGGTTGGAAACGTGGAGAGCAGGCCAAGACAGCATCAGTTAGAGGTGTCCTAAGTCAGACCACATGTGGCAGCAAGTCCTGGACATGGGGCAGTTACTTGGCAGTAACTGCCGTGACAGTTATTTCTGTACATATAGCCTAGGCTGTTATGGCTGTCAACAGCAGAGTGTATTTTTCCTTAGAGAAGTTCGTGTGTATTCTCTAAGCTTCCTTTGTACTTGAATATTAAGTAATAAAGGTTGGGGTTGGTGCCCTATAAATACTGTGTGTGTGTGTGTGTGTGTGTGTGTGTGTGTGTGTGTGTGTGTGTGTGTGTGTGTGCGTGTGAATTCCCTTAATGATTCTGTTCTGAGTGTTCCTATAGTGTGTGTATGTGTGGTGTATTGGTTGAGACTAAGTGAGAACTTAGTGCAATTGGTATCAGAGCCAGGCTGCCATGTCTTCGGACACCAAGGCAAGGGTGACTATATTGGAGAACATACTCAGAGCTCCTAGAGAGGGGGAACAACTTTCTGTGTGTGATAGATTAAATGCTGTCACTGTAGAAACTACTGTGATAAGGAATGATCTTGCAGAATAGAGGGACTTTGTTTTCACTCATGTTAAAGAGTTGGCTGCTGCACTGGATGCCCAAAACTAGGCAGGAAAGGAGACCTAATGCCAACTTAAAGCAAAAATTGCTATGTTGAAGAGAGTAATGAGTGGCCTGCCTAGGGAAGGGGAAGTGGCCACTAAAGTAAAGGTGTCTGAACCAAAGCCCTTTAATGGTGCCAAGAATGCCAAGGATTTGGAGAATTTCTTGTGGGATATGGAGCAGTATTTCAAGGCTGCCAAGGTGCCTAGTCAAGAGATAGTGACAATTACTAGCATGTATCTTTCAGAGGATGCCAAGTTATGGTGGAGAACCTATGTGGAAGATGATGCAGATGCTGGTAGAGGAAAAACTGACTCATGGGAAGCCTTAAAGAAGGAATTGAAGGACCAATTCTTGCCTACCAACACTGCCTGGGTTGCAAGAGATGCCTTGAAGAAATTGAAGCAGACTAGTACAGTGAGTGAATATGTCAAGACGTTCAGTTCTTTAATGCTGGATATCAAGAACATGTCAGAGGAGGACAAACTGTTCAATTTCATGTCTGGCTTGCAGCCTTGGGCACAGATGGAATTAAAGAGGCAGGCTGTACGTGATCTGCCTACTGCTATGTCTGCTGCAAATGCCTTAGTGGACTACAAGTTCAGTAAACCTAGTGGGAAAGAGGAAAAACGTAAGTCCAAGGACAAAGGAAAGGAGAAGCAGAAGAAGGATGGCAAAAAGAAGGATAAGCAGAAGAAAAATTGGGGTACTAAGAGCAAGGGAAAGAGTTCTACCCCTCAACCAAGTAAGGAACATCCTAAGCTTAATGTTGGCCACTTCATTTGCAATGGCTCTCATCGTGGAAGAGACTATCCAAAGCGTGAGAAGCTTAATGCCATGATTGCTGAAGATGGTGGTGGGCAATCCGATGAAGAAGTCCCCAGCAGAGTGAACCCCTTGCAGTTGTTGAATGCACTACATGCAAAAGGCACTTCTAAGGGTCTGTCTTATATTCAAATGGAGATGAACGAAAATGGGCCTGAGGGTATGCTTGATTCTGGTGCTACCCACAATTTTATTGCTGATCGAATGGATAAAAGGCTTGGTCTGAAAGTGAGCAAGTGTCCAAGTAAGATCAAGGCAGTAAACTCAGAGGCAAAACCTGCGTTGGGGATTGCTTATTGAGTGAATTTTAAGGTTGGCGAGTGGACAGGAAAGGTGAATTTCCTAGTCATGGAGTTAGATGACTTTGATGTAATTCTGGGTGATGAGTTCCTAGTGGCTGCTAAGGATGCTTTGTTGCCTTTTATTGGAGTGTTGTTGATCCTTGATGAGAAGCAGTCATGCTATGTTCCTATGAGGCGTGGAGCAGGGAATAGCAAGATTAGCAAAGGGAAAGAACCAATGGTTTCAACCATGCAGGTTGAGCATGGGCTGAAGAAGGGGGAGATGACTTACTTGGCTATATTAATTAAGGTGAAGCAGGACAAGTATGTCGAAGTTCCAGATGTTGTGGCTGGACTGCTGGGGGAGTTTGCTAATGTGATGCCTCTAGAACTGCCAAAGACCCTTCCACCAAGGCGTGTTGTTGATCATAGAATTGAGTTGGCTATTGGACCAAAGCCTCCTTCAAAGGCCTCATACAAAATGTCCCCAATGGAGTTGGTTGAGATGAGGAAGCAGTTGACAGAGCTGCTGGATGCAAGCTACATTCAGCCCTCCAAGGCTCCTTATGGTACTCCTGTTCTGTTCTAGAAGAAGCAAGATGGTTGTTTGCAGATGTTTGTGGACTATAAAGCCTTGAACAAAGTGACCATGAAGAACAAATATCCAGTCCCTTTGACTCAAGACCTCGTTGATAGATTGAGAGCAAAGTTGTCTACTTCACAAAGTTGGACTTGGGATCAGGCTATTGGCAAGTGAGGATTGCTGAAGGGGATGAGCTTAAGACTACTTGTGTGACCCGGTATGGTTCTTATGAGCTTTTAGTTATGCCTTTTGGTTTAACAAATGCCACTATTACATTCTGTAATTTAATGAATGATGTCTTCTATGAGTATGTGGACCGATTTATTGTGGTGTACTTAGATGACATAGTGATATATAGTGAATCCTTGGAGGATCACTTGGAACACCTTAGGAATGTGCTGTCCAAACTAAAGGAATATCAATTGTTTGTTAAGAAAGAGAAGTGTGAGTTTGCCCAGCAAGAGATTCTGTTTCTAGTGCATAAGGTCAGCAAAGGTCGAGTTATGATGGATAAAAGGAAGGTGCAGGCTATCCTTAATTGGCCTCCACCAAGCAAGGTTACTAAGTTACAGTCTTTCCTTGGATTGGCTAACTGTTACAGGAAGTTTATTCAAGGGTATTCAAAGAAGGTGGCTCCTCTCACAGATTTGCTGAAGAAGGACAAGAAATGGGTGTGGACAGATGCATGTCAAGAAGCTTTTGAGAAGCTGAAGGTTGCTGTATCAAGTGAGCCTATGCTCTGTTTGCCAGATTTTAGTCTACCCTTTGAAGTCCATACTGATGATTCTGACAAAGCAATTGGTAGAGTGCTAGTACAAGAGAAGCATCATGTTGCCTATGAAAGCAGGAAGTTGAATGAAGTAGAACAAAAGTGTTCAGCTCATGAAAAAGAGATGATTGCAATGGTGCACTATTTGCTAGCATGGCGTGTATATCTGCTAGGGCCTAAGTTCGTGGTAAGAACAGACCGTAACACCCCGACTCAACTTTATAGTTAACCTATGTGTTCAAGTGGTTAATTATTATTTGAATCACTTACTTTCTAAAATTAATATAAGAATATTTAATAAACGTATTATTTTATAATGCCATTGAATAAGAATTGTAAAGATTATAAATAATTAATGGCTATTTGTATTATAAATATATACTAAGTATGTGCGAAACTATATTAAGTGGTTAAGTTATTAGATATATAGTTGTTGGTGTTTAATTAAGTATATAAAGGTAAGGGTTTATATGCAAAGTTATTTTATTACTTGGGCCTATCTAGAATATAAGGCTATGAAGGGGTGGTAAGTAAATTTTGAAAAGTGGTAAGGGTGAGTCATTGGCCATTTTTCCTTTGCAATACACATGCCCTACCAAGTCAATCTCCTTTATCTTTTCTTGACTACACCAGAAGGTTCAACTCTAATTCTCCTTTCCCTATTCCTTTTTCTTTGTTCTTATTTTCTTCTTCTTCCCTTGTTCTTACACGGCAACACCTCATCTTTTCTTTGACTTTCTCAAAGCAACTAGAAGACTCAAGAAGCTCTCTCCCTATTTCATACCTACAAGTCCAACGCCAGAAGAAAGAAAAGCTCTCAACTCTTCTCTCCCTCTCACACCTACGAGTCCAGCAACAAGGAAAAATGTTTCTTTTAATTCTTCTCAAACTTTTGTTCTCAATTTAAAGCTAGAGTGATTCTAGCTCTATCACTCCAATAACCGTGCTTTAGGTAAGGGGAAAATATAATTCTTTTAGTCTATTGTCCATTTTAAACTTAAGTGAGGGTTATATGATTTTGCATATGGGTGTGTTGGATTTTAGAGATTGTTGATTTCATGAATATGAATTGAATCATCGTTATGCTTGCATGTGCTCTTAGATGATAGACTAAGATAAAATCTGTTATGGATAAGTGTTAAGAGGTGTAAAATAACTAGATAAACTTTATTGAAGCTTGTTGAGAGTTAGTTCATGAACTTGTTAAGAGTTGCACTCATTGGCTAACCTGTTTAGTCATTATAAATCCTGTATTTTTCTAGGATAGCTATAGGTAAAAGGTTTATTGGATATTATTATATGATATGTCTGGTATGTGTTTATTAAATTTCATATGAAAATACCATCGTTTGATAATTTTTTGTGAATTTACAAGAAAATGTTGCAACGCTATCACTGTGACAGATTCTGTGTTTATACATGGTTAATTATGTATTAAATTGTATACAGTGAATTTGGATGCTAGGGATATTTCCTATTAAATCTAAGACACATGTGGTTATTATGGAAGTAGTCTCACAGCATTTGGATCAATATAAAAAGAATGGTTTAATTTCTAAGTTGCATGAAATTCTATCAGGACATATTTGAGTATGTTGTATTTTATGATTTTTAATAAATTATGGTTTTATTATTTGACTCTGAAATTTATATGGTATATACTAGACATCCATCTTGGTGGCTCTGTAAAATTTCATGACGTTTGGATATGTATGGACAGCCCATTTGTGTTTTACAAATGAGGCATATGCTGCTGAAATGAGCAGTAAACAGTAATTGTTAACTTTGACTTTGAGGATTTAATTCTAAAGTTAGAGTGAATGTTTTAAGCTATAATTTAATATGCTTTTCATTTATAATGTCTAAATCATAGATATATTTTGTATAACTTGACTCAAGGTTTAGTGCTCAAAGAAAGGGTTCTAAACCACTCAACTGTTGTTTTTATGAAGCTATTTTGTTCAACATGCTGTATGTTGCTTCCGATCTCAAACACATTCTGAATTGATTTTAAAGTTGTTTGACATGATATAAATATGAACATTAATTAAAATGATAGTTTTTCTTAGTTTGGTACATCATTTGTTGATGTGTGCATTGTATGTTTGGGGAATCTTGTTGAGGTGGGATTAGGATTTCCTTGATTTTAAGATATAGGCCTTGAGATAAATGTGTAAGTTTATTCTAAGATATAATTGATAGTAATAAGCTTTGATATTTGGTTTAGGTATTACTAGTACCCAAGTCTGAACTCCTTCGATTTTAGGCTCTCAGCTCCTCTGTTTTCAGGTAAGGAATAAGTTATATGAGTATTTGGTAAGTCATGAGGTTATTTAAAGTGTATTATGGATAAAAAGATTTTTGATTAGAGATATGACATATAATCATGTTTCAGATAAAGATATGTTCGTGAGCTTTCGAAACCTTATGTATATGATTTAAGCATATTAATGCTATTACTAATTCCACGAACATGATGTTTAAAGAAAACAATGGAAACGCTTTTATTATGAAATGTTATGCAAACTATGAATTTCAGTATGATGTATAAGTATGAAATGTTTTCAGGTTATGTGCTCTGGTGATCTGAACTCAGCTAGTAAGGGTTAAATTATTGGCTTTCTATGGAAACTGTTATCTGATTGGCCATTAAAAGTGAGACCAACTCTGTTGTACCTGCCCTTGTTGGTAATGACCAACTTGTGAAGAATGTCAACCTACCCCCATGGTTGAAGATATGTATTATGATGTGATCCCGGGAATACCTAACATTGTGGAGAATGCTGGATGCCTAGCACAGTGGTGTTAGAAGTCTCCTAAATAAGTACAAACTTATCAGATATGGACTAACCAATATGTTATGAACAGCTATATTATATTATGATCATGAGAGAATGTTTTTTGTTGGAATGCATTATGAAAAGTTAAAAGCTCTCATGAAAAGAAGTTTATGATGAAAAGAAAAGTTGTTATTTAAAGATAAAAGTTTCTGAAGTTCTGTTGTGCTTTAAAGATAAAGAATCTGATGAAAAAGGTTTTAGTGTTCTTTAAAGATAAAACTTCTGATGAAGGTATAAGTTTATGTTAAAAGTCATCAGAAATCAGTTCTTTAAGAAACGTTAAGTTTTATGACTATGAAAGTTATAATATTTTATGAGAAGAAGTTTATAAAGAAAAGTTTTCTTATTTGTTAAGGTGTTTCTAATTTAAGATAAAGTTACCAATTTTTTTATTTAAGTCAAAATGATTATTTTGTAATAAGACTATATATATATATATATATATGATTTTAAACAATCAATATTATATTTGCTGACTTTGTAAGAAATAAAAGAAAATCAGCCTGAAAGGTTTTGGTAATATTATCTTAATAAGAAAAATGAGAACAATTATTTTCTTATGAAAAACGTGTAAGTTATTATTTTGAATAGTATAAAATACTGTGCATGAAAAGATGTTCTCCTATCTGAATAATCGTAAAATGAAATTATTTGATTTACATGCATTCTTATTAAATTCTTATGTATCTTACCCTTACTGAGCTGTGTAGCTCACCCCTTCCACTCTTTCAGTCAACAGGTTTTATTTTGGAGCAGAGAGAGCCTTAGTCGAGTTTTGGAAGGAGCTGGTTTTAGTTTTATATGTATAAATCCCAAATTATCAATTTGATGTTTAGCTTTGTAGTTATGTTTATTTTAGGATCTAATGAAAGTTGTGTACCTTAAAGTATTACGAGATGTATTATGTGAAATTTAGAACTTGAGTAACTGGTGGATTATGTTATTCTTTGAGTACAGTGTAGATGCTCTGAATATCAAGTGAAAATTTACACAAAGAAGTAAAGAAACAAGAATGAAAAGAAAGAGGGAAGTTTTTGTTAAAAGTTTAGTTGGTTCTTGTTAATATTAGGTTTAAGTTTGATATTAGCATGCCGGTCATGGTCACAAATCCAGGTATCTGGTTCTGGAGACAATGTGGCTAACACCTTCTTTAACACACAAAAGAAACTGTCACTCAAGCAGGCTAGGTGGCAGGAGTTGCTGCAAAAGTATGATTTTGTGTGGGAGCACAAACCAGGCAAGCATAATGAAGTAAAAGATGCACTTAGTCTTAAACAAGTGCAAGAATATGTGGCTGCCCTGACTAGAATGGAGTCAGACTTTGTGGACAAGATCAAGGAAAGTCTTAAGCTTGATGCTACCTATCAGAAGCTAGTGCATGATGTGACTGTAGGCCTTGTGAGGCGCTATTGGCTTGAGGATGGGTTGCCGTATGTGAAGGATGGCAAGCTGCTTGTTCCAAGTGGGAAGATCCAGAGAGAGTTACTGAAGGAAACTCATGATCCACAATGGGCAGGACATCTGGGTAAGGATAGAATGTATGCATTACTGTCCCATTCTTACTATTGACCTAAGATGGAATTGGATATTAAGTTGTATATGAAGACTTGTCAAGTTTGCCAACAAGACAAGGGCTTAACTCAAAAGGAAGCAGGTTTGTTGCAACCTCTTCCTATATCAGAAAGTCCATGGTTTCGATGTCAATGGATTTTATTACTAGTTTCCCAAAAGTTAAGGGGATGAGTTCAGTATTTGTGATGGTTGATCGATTCTCAAAGTATGCTGTTTTTATGGCTGCACTGAGTACATGTACAACAAAGGTAGCTGTTGATTTGTTCTATAAGAATGTCGTGAAATACTTTGGGTTGCCTGAAGACATTGTAAGTGACAAAGACTCTAGATTTACTGGTTGATTTTGGACTGTTCTGTTTGGTTTGATGGGTTTAAAGTTGAAGTTCTCTACTACTAATCACCCACAAACAAATGGGCAAACAGAAAGACTCAATGCTGTGTTGGAGGACTATTTGAGGTACTATGTGACTGCCCGCCAGAAGAATTGGCTAGATTTGTTGGATTTTGCATAGTTTATCTACAATCTGCATAAGTCTCCATCGATTAGGATGAGCCCCTTCGAGTTGGCTATGGGGCAGCAGCCTTTCACACCTCATGAGATTGCTAAACAGTGTTCAGGGGGCAAGTATCCTGCAGCGTATAGATTTGCCATCAACAAGCAAGAGCTAATGCAGGAGGCACAATATATCTTGTTGAAAGCACAGAGGAGATTGAAGAAGTATTATGATAAAGGGAGAAGACCTCTTGAGTTCCAAGTTGGGGACAAGGTGCTGTTGAAATTGACTCCACAAATTTAGAGGAAGTTTAGAAGTGAAACAATTCACCAAGGTTTAGTTCCTAAATATGATGGTCTATTCGAGGTTGAAAAGAGAGTTGGTGTTGTGGCTTACAAGTTGAAGCTGCCAGGAAGATTGCAGATTCACCCAACAAAACATGTGACCTTCTTGAAGCCTTATCATGGGGATGCAGAGGATCCTACAAGAAATGAGGCAAGGCGTGCCCTGCCTACTGTTATGGTTCAGTTTGATAGAGAAGTGGACATAATTCTAGACAAGAAGGCAACAAGTTATCGAAAATGAGGAAATATGATAACATACTACTTAGTGAAGTGGAAAGGGGCTATTGAATCATAGGCAAGTTGGGAGAAAGTATCTACATTGTGGCAGTTTAAGAAAGAGGTGAAAGCATTTGAGGATACCCTACCGACGAGGACATCGGCTTCTTCTAGTGGGGGTGGTTTGTTAGGAACTTTACGAGTTGCTGATGATGGCATGAGGAATTGGAGTGCTTGGACAACGTCAGGCCAGTCACTTGACTCAATGTTTTCTCAAGACACCAATGACTCCTCATGCCTATCTAGTGAAGCTCCTAATTGCTCTTTGAGAGGGACAAGCCCGGTCTCCCTGTAGCATTCAGAATGATGAGCATGAGGTAGGGTAGTATGTGGAGGCACCTTGCTCCACATTATGCCCCAAGGTCATGGCAGAGGTGGGCCATGGTGGGCAGAGATGATGTTGGTAATGATGGGCAGCAGCAGGTGGTGCTGACCCTAGGTGATGGTGCATGGCATGGTGGCTTGGCTGATGGTTGCTTTGTATGTGGGCTTGATGGCTTGTGTACAAGGCAGTACGGGGCTGCTGTGATGATGTTAGGCTGTGCAAGGCATTGGGTTGGTTGCTGCTGGCAAAATGCATGGACTTATGTGAGTAGGCTGATGGCAGTTACTTGGTGTGCTGCATATGGACATGTTATGTGGGTTGTGATGCTTATGAGAAGAGGTTGGGCAGGGGCCAAGCTTCTAAAGTGTGATGAGATAATCGTGTGTGGGCTGCTAAAGCATGGGTAGAGGCCTCATGATGTGCTGAGTGATGGGTTGGCATGTGCAAAATGTGCAGCAGTAGTTATCAGCAGTTACCAAGTAGTTCCTAGCTTGCTAGATGTTCAGACCTACTTTGTAGGGGCTGGAAACACGGAGAGCAGGCCAAAACAGCATCAGTTGGAGGTGTCCTAAGTCAGACCACATGTGGCAGCAAGTCCTGGACATGGGCAGTTACTTGGCAGCAACTGCCGTGATAGTTATTTCTGTTCATATAGCCTAGGCTGTTGGGACTGTCAACAGTAGAGGGTGTATTTTGCCTTAGAGAATTTCGTGTGTATTCTTCAGGCTTTCTTTATACTTGAATATTGAGTAATAAAGATTGGAGTTGGTGCTCTATAAATACTTTGTGTGCTGTGTGTGTGTGTGTGTGTGTGTGTGAATTCCCTTGATAATTTTGTTCTGAGTGTTCCTGCAGTGTGTGTGTGTGTGTGGTGTATTGGTTGAAACTGAGTGAGGGACTTAGTGCCATCACAGGCAGAAAATTGAAAAGAAAAATTGACCGTGTGACATATATCAGGTTATCAAAAAATCACATTTGATGGTACCATCCTCACATTGTGTAGTATTAACATCACATGTGACTATACTTTTGTCACATTCGGTAGTTCTCTTACTTTTTTCTCACATTTGATGGTACCATTCTCACATTGTGCACTACCAACATCACAAGTGAATGTGTTTTTGTCACATTCGGTAGTTCCCTTATTTTTTTCTCACATTTGATGATATCATCCTCACATTGTGCAGTACCAACATCACATATGATTGTACTTTTGTCACATTCGATGGTTCCTTTATTGTTTTCTCACATTTAATGGTATCATCCTCACATTGTGCAGTACCAACGTCACATGTGACTGTACTTCTATCACATTTGGTGGTTCCCTTATTTTTTTTTTTTTTTACATTTGA
Organism: Castanea sativa; assembly: GCF_040712315.1. Lineage (NCBI taxonomy): Eukaryota > Viridiplantae > Streptophyta > Magnoliopsida > Fagales > Fagaceae > Castanea > Castanea sativa. Next base: position 1,788,858 of record NC_134018.1, on the reverse strand, counting down.
TGGTACCAACATCACATATAACTGTACTTTTGTTCCATTTAGTGGTTCCCTTATTTTTTTTCTCACATTTGATGGTACCATCCTTATATTATGTAGTACCAACATCACATGTGATTGTACTTTTGTCACATTCGGTGGTTCACTTTTTTTTTTCTCACATTTGATGATACCATTTTCACATTGTGTAGTACCAACATCACATGTACTATACTTTTGTCACATTCGGTGGTTTCCTTATTTTTTCTCACATTCGATGGTACCATTCTCACATTGTACAGTACCAACATCACATGTGATTGTACTTTTGTCACATTCGATAGTTCTCTTATTTTTTCTCATATTTGATGGTACCATCCTCACATTATGCAGTATCAACATCACATATGACTGTATTGTCATGCCCCGAACCCAAGTAAGAGCTAGGCATGTGACAACAGCCACACACTTATACAGTTTTACACCCTACAAGTGTGAGAGACTTTCTTAACAACTAAAGAATTATCCTCAAAGAAAATTTCATCAATAAATTTAAAAATATCTTCAATAATGCAATTCTCAAAAGATCTCCAAATAATAATCTTTCAAAATCAAAATAAAAATGAACTAAATCCTTTAAAACTAAAAGTTTACACAAATGGTAATCTATATCTATATATTACTAAAAGTTGAAGAGCATTTAATGTTACTACCCCCACATTAAGCCACATCAGCAGCCACGTCATCATTTTTTGTTTCCAATTTTTCTTATATATATTTTTAAACATTTTCTCATTTAAGGTGACTTAAAAACTCCATTATTTAAAAATTAAAATATCTTTTAACCATTATTTTTATTATTAATTTTCCAAAACTCTCCCCCAATTTTACCTCTTCATCCCCCCACAGCTTTCTACCTTAATATCATTCTTTCTTTACCTTTTTATTTTCCTTTATTTTGACTCTTCTTATTCTCAACATCTTACTATAAATTTGACATTTTCTTTTTCATTATATGCATAGTTTTCTCACAAAAAAAAAGTTACTTCTTTTGTTTTGTGTTTTAAGTTGTTATCTTTTATATTCTATTTGATTAAATATTATCCTACTGCGTTATACATATAGAATATAATAATATAATGTTATTATATTACATAGATTGAGTGTGTCTAGGCCTATAGATTGAGAAATTTGTAGATTTAAAAGGCTATTGAAAATGAACTTTTTGAATCAAGACTAAAAAAATATGAACTACTATAAATTATCTAGATAAAAACTTTTATCATAGATGCATTAATTTATTTTTTGCCACAAATTTAAATCACGCAAACTTAATAATTTTATATTATGTGTTAGCATCATCTCTGATTCTTCTTCTTATTCTCAAAAATATTATGTATCATCTTTAAAGGATGCCAACAATATTGATCGTAAGGGGAAAGTTACATAAAATATTGAGAAAAAAATGTTTTATATTACAATCTACTAAAAATGCTTATTAAATATTTAAACTTTTCTATTTTTCATATCATTGACGTGTTCTTCAACTACCATATGTGTTGACTTAAGTCTTAATATTCTTAAGTTGTTTCGGCAAAAAGAGAAAAAAAAAATTGTCACAAAAGAGGAGTTCATGTAAAGTTTTTTGCAAAATGAAATATCTGTTTTGTAAAGCCACCAAACTTGATAATTTGCAAATGATGGAACCACTCACAATAATATTTGCATAGTCATATAGTTCCTGCTAAAGCAATCGAGTATACTTTTAGTCTTCAAAAAACACACATCTACCAGTGGTTAAACGTTTATCTTGGGTAGTTTTAATTTTCATATAATTTTACCTTTACATATCCATCTATTTTAATTTATATATTTTTTTCAAAAAAAAAAAATAGTTTAGATATTTATAAGTAAACAATGAAAAAAAAATATTCATGAATAATAAAAAAAAAATTATCTATACATATTTATTTTGTGCAGTTGTAACTTTACATATAATTTTGCATTTATATATTCATCTACTTTAGTTTAGATGTTTATAACTTAATAATGAAATTTATAAACAGAGTAATTAAAACAATTATATTTCTACAATTCAAAAAGTCACAATTTCTTTTTTTCAAAAAATGCCTTTTACATTTCCTTGGAATTATTTTTACAAATGTTTTCATAAAAACTTTGACATACCACTAACCTAACCACTTCATACATTAAAAAAAATTTAAGGCTCATTATTACTTCCGTTAATATATTATGGATATCTTAATTGATTAAGACCAAACTAGAGAAATGACTTTCATATTTTCTTGAAAATTCAGAAGGAAAAAAAAAAAAAAAAACCTTTGACATACCACTAGTGTAACTACATCTATACCAATTTAAGTCATCCATGATATCTATTTCTTATTGATAACCATAAAATTTACAACTAGTGAGAGAACATACAAAATAATAAAGAATAAATGAAGGAAGAAAAAAAGAAATGAAATCAAACATCAATTAATAACCGTTATTTGGAAAATAAAAGGCTGGTCAAGAGGAGTAAGAAATAAAATAGAAATAGCTATACATTGGACATTAAAAACTTTATAGTGCAATAAAATTAACCATTACATTCACTTAATTAAATCAATAATCAACAATTAAATATAATAATACAAAATTTAAACTTAAAATTAATCAAACTCTAACTAGGGAAATTATATTTGATAGGCCAAAAACGTATTGACCCCTTGTGATGGATTAATTAATTAATTATCCAAGTTCAATTAATTAACCAATTTAACATGCAAAGCGTGGTAGCACAAACAAATCACCAATTAAAATAAGTATGCAGCGAAAAATAAATAAATTGGTGATTTGTTTACGAATGGGGAAAACTTACACGGCAAAAACCCTATCAGGTGATTTTAAGGTCACTACTCCCGAAATTCCACTATTATCACAACAAGCGGTTATAAGTAAAGGAATCCTAAGTACCTTACCAACCTACAGTTGAACCCTTACCCCAATACCCAATTGGACTTGTTCTGTAGTGAAAATTTCTCCTTTCAATGCACGGCTCCCAAGTACGTGACTAACCAATTGTGCGGATCCCAGTACGCGACTTCAATCACCAACTAGAGAAGATTGTTGGCTGCAAAGTTCTTCAATTCATCCACACGATGAAGATTAAGAAGATGCTTGGTTACAAAACCCTACTGTGCAAAGACACAACAACTTCTTCACAAGAGAGATGAACAAGAGCAAAAACTTTGTCTCAAGTCACAATTTGCATGAACAAAGATTTTTCAATGCTTGTGCAACTTATGAATACTTTGACGGCCCTTAAAATAATTTTTTTATATGTCTAGGGTTAGGAGAAAAGAAGACCCAAAGACACATCCATGGATTGGAATCAAAACAGAACTCAGAATCTGTTTTTCTTAAACCTTGACAGATAGAGGTATCGAGATGCTGTCGAGCAGCTGTCGAGCCACGGGGCTGAAACAGCTCTTTAAACCTCGACACATGCTAACTGTCGAGCTTTAATGATCTTGCACTTTTCAGCTTGTTTCTTGGACAGACTTGATGACTTCAACACTTGATCTTTAAACACAGTTTCTTGAAGTATAAAACTCATCCTAATTCTAGCAAATTACAAGTAAAGTGCGTTTTGTCAAGGATTAGCCAATTAGATAAAGAATGACATATGTTCTAAACAAGTGAAACACATATGTCCTAACAATATTTCCTATCATAAATAAAAATGAGATGTTCTTTAGTAATTTAGAATTTATATTAGAAATAAAGTTGGAAAATTTTATAATATCATTTTTTGACATTTTATTTAAGCTTTTATAAATTTTTAAGGTGAATTTGATGTCTCTTGTCAACCTTAAAAATCATCCATTGAAAATGTTGTGGGACACTTATTGGGTGAAATGTGTTTGGGCCACAAAAAAAAAAAAAAAACTAGATATATTTTGTTCGTCCTCATTTGGTCATGTTTATAAATGAAAATACTTTATCCCACTCTTAGTGTTTCACTTAAAATGAGGCAAATTACTTATACTTCATTATAGTCAAGTCAGTATCTATGTAGAGAGTGTTTGAATTGAAGATGTCCAAATTATCCAAGCTTTGGTTCTTCTTTTAGTTAATTTTAAGTGTCGATTTTAAGTTTCTTAATTATCAAACAACAACTAATCAAAAAAGATGTTTCATTAGAAAATAGCATCACAGGAGAAGAAAAAACAAATCGACTACCTGACCTTTCATCTTGTATAACTGTCAATGATGGCTGTAAACTATCGACCAGTCACAGTGACAACATACAACTCCAAATAAATTTTAAGTTAGCCTTTGTATTATTAAAAGAGAAAGTCCACAGATGCAACAAATTTGACAAAAAATTTAAGTAGCAGATTATTAGTGGTAGATAAAAAGAAGAAAAAAAAAATTTAGTGATGGATTCAAATGAAAATTAGTAGAAATTTTGCCAACTTATTTGGTGTGAAAAATGTTATCAAACTTTTTGTACATGTAACATTACTCTTACTAAAACTTTGAAAATTTTTAGAATTACATTTCAATGATAGTGGTACCTTAAATTTAACAATGCGTCTTATGTTCAGTGTCATTTTAACAATATAAGCCATTGATGCAGTTGTCTAAGGCCCTGAGTATAAAAAAGACCCCAAATTTGAATTTAATTAAACCCAAATATTAGCCTATAAATAATATATATATATATATATATATATATATATATTTCAAATGAAAAACAAGAAAAAAAAAAAAGAGAAATAGAAATGTTATGTTCATAATATTTTTCACAACAAATTCTAAGTAGTAGGTTGATATTGATGGCAAAAAAATAATTTCAGTGATGAGTTTAAATTAGAACCAGTAATAACTTAACACCTAAGATTTATTGTAAAAAATAATGTGAATGTAGCACTTCTCAAAAAGAAAAGAAAAGAGTAATACACAAAAATATTCACAACATTTTTCATAATAGTTGAGTTGGCAAAGTGTCAAATTTTTTGTGTCTATAAACTTTCTAAAAAATTAATTCTACGTGATTCATGTTGATTAGTAATAATTTTGCATCTAAAACAAGATAATAGATTTTAAATAATATTTAATTTTTTTAAAAGTCATATTTAAATATATAAAAGATCTCAATTTTAATTTTCTCCTTAAACCCCTAAATGCATCAAGCCACCCGGCCTAAGTTCCAAGGGATTTCGGGGTGTTTTATGAATAAAGAGCAAAAAACTCCGCCAAAGACCAAGAAACTGCTTACTTGAATAAAAAAGGATTATTAATAATAACAATGTGGATTTCCAAGCTTTTGGTGAGACTAGAGTCATAAAAAGATTCAAAACAGCACATTTCCTGAATGGCTATATCCATGCATTAGTTATTTGGCAAGTCATCAAAATAGTACATTTCCTGTGGACCTGTAGGCTGCAGCAAACAAACAGTACATATCCAATATATCAAGCAAGAAACTACATCCAACCATCCTTTTAATCATTTAAGGATTTAATTGTACTATTCCAATCCCTTAATTATGGGATTGCAAGTTATAATGTTGTCCTTAAATTAAATTCAACTGATTGATTATGGTGAATAGAGTTTTTTTTTTTTTTTTCACCCTCTTCCATTAGGATCTTTGATAAACTTTTGAAATGTAATTTTTTTTTCCTAAAATCATGTTTAATGAAAATTAAAATTTTCACTACAGTTAAGAGAGAAGTTGCTTAGTTTTGAAATTTAAGGTGATATTGTAATTGTACCAAAAATTATAGGAGAACTCAAATACATTTTTTTTTTTTTTTGGATAAAAACTCAAATACTTTATTTAACAATATGAGAATTCGTTAGTTGAACTAACTGAAATTTACCATGTACATATAAGGTTAATTGTCACATAAGAATCAAATCATAAAGCGATTCAACATATCTAATGATAATGGGAGAAAGTGCAATTTTTTCTCATCATTTAATCATCAAATTAAGAATGAAAATCATAAACAGATTCAACAAATCTAATGGTTATGAATCCTTGAATTTACTCAATTCCATGGATACATTGCACATCCAAACTCACCAAGATGCATAAACGACTGTTGGTTTTTGTTTATTATTATTATTATTATTATTATTATTATTATTATTATTATTATTATTATTATTTTCCTGCTGATAGTTTCACTTATTTTACATTAACATATCGCATCCTTATAAAGAACATATCTTTAATGGGATTAAGATAACACAAAATATTGGTTCAAAATTTCAGAGAGAGGAAGGACAATTAATAAAAGCTATATCAATTATCAAGAAGAAAATAATTTTTAATGGGCTTTTCTGTTAAGTTCTTCGTGTAACATTATCATTTCCAGAGGTCTACTTTCCAATTTCCATACATAAGATTACGAACATCACTCAAATAAGTGATATTAATTGAACTCTATTGGAATATCACTTATATATATATATATATATATATATATATATATATATATACTTATTTCGATACCATAATAAATTAGCAACTGTTTTATAAGTATAAATTATTAGAAAATAGTGATCATTTAATTACTTAATTATAATTCTAAAAATGTAAGGATGAGAGAGAAACATGGATGAAGAGAGAAAATAGGGAGAGACTAGGATAGGTGGAGGAAATAAGGGAAGACAAAGAAACTAGGAGAGGGAAAGAGTGTGTGAGAACACGCAAAAGAAATGAGCTAGAAGTCTTGAATCTTAAGTCTAATCTAGAATCCAATTTTAGTTGACAAGTGGTTTTTTTATTTTACTAAAAACTTGAAGATACATTGAACACATGATAATTGATTGTAAGACACTTGTTTTTTGTTTTCACTACAAAAAAACTCACCCTATACTAAAGTGTTTTTTCCTGCGCTTTTCAAAACCACCATAATAGTTCAACCTATAGCAACTCTTTTAGAAACCGCTGGTATAGGTTAACCTATTATGGCAATTCAAAGCGAACGCTTTCAAAACCGCTAGGTGAGGTTTGGGTTCAGTGCCTAGTTGCACTGAACCTGTTGAGATAATAACAAGTGTCCACTTTGGACATGTGTCACAATTTTAATGGATCCAGTGTAATGGATGCACTAGACCTAATCCTCATCCTTTGATTTTTTATTTTACAACTATATGGAATGGCGGCTTCCAATACATAGTCAATATATTTTTTTTTAATATTAATTTTGCTTTTGTTTATTATTAATTTTTGCTTTTGTTTTTTTATTACAAGTCACTAACCTGTGTAATGTACAAGAAATATTTGCATAATTGTTTAATTTAATTGTTTTTAAATCAAACTGAAACAAATTAACTCTGATAACTCTTGCATCAACGTGAATGTCACGGCAGTAGAAATAATAGAGCTGATGTGTTGTATATATGTTTTTGTAAGTCGTGGTTTCTTTAATAAATAAATTAGTTTACTGAGTTGTACTCCGTTTGTAACTCTTTAATAAATAAATAAATCAATAACAAAATGATGTGAAATTGTCAGTCTTGCAAAACTGATGTGTTAAAATTTTGAAAAGTCAACAAAAAAATTAAAGGCTTTGGTTTTATATAAACTAGCTTATAACCCGTGCAAATGCATGGGATTTTTATAATTGTGTTGGTTGTTTGTTTATAGCATCATCAAAAGTTCGATTCTAAAAAAAAAAAAAAGCATCATCAAAAGTACACTTCTTTTTTTATATAACATCATCAAAAGTAAATAATACTTTATCATAATAATATATATTAACATAATTTAAATAACGGGAAAAAATTAAACTTACAGCAGAAGAAAAACAAAAACCTTTCTTCATAACAGCATAAAAATTTAGATTCATAGCTCAAAATAACATTTATAATCCTAAAATAAACCAAAAGTCAAATAGTTTAACCATTTGTTTATGGACTTCATGCTTTCTCTGTTAAAAGTCTTTATGGTTCTAATATTGTAAGTAACCAAGCCATTGAGGATCTTTTTGCATACCTGAACATATCAGAAGATTCAGAAAAAAATGTTAATGTTAAAATAGATTCCAAATGAAGATCACATACAAATGCGAAATTAGTTCTACCATCTAAAATCTAGATCACGTGAATGAGCGTTAGATTGCTCTTATCATTTCTTTTTCCTTTAAACATATCTAATCAAAATTTCTAAATCAAAATTTTACTTAATAACAAAATCCAATAAACAAAACATAGGAAAGTATCTATTAGAATATAATCATATTTTTCTTATCTTTTAATAAGGTGTTGCCGAATTTCCATGGAAGATCAGAGAGTAAAAAAAAAGAAAATTTTGGTAAAAACCCAAGTGGAAGATACTAAAATTGATAAGGGTAATGTATATGTATGTTCAGCTGTTTACCAATTGTAAGGCGCCTACCTACTACCATAAAAAAAATTAATAATAATAAAAATAAATAAATTGATTTCCTTATTTAAGTAGACAAATAAAACGTAGATTACATTATTAAAAAAAAAGGACACTTTAATTGACACTAAAACATAAAATAAAAATGTTAATGCTTTAAATAAGGAATTTGTATAACAAATATGAAATGAAACTTTCATGAAACTTTTTTCTTAAATTATGGCTCTTAAAACAGCATGCGATAGTACAATTGCCTAAGCAAAAGACCTCAAATGTCTTCTTTCTCAACATTCATAAATGTAGACAGTGGGACAATTTGCAAATCACGTCTTCCATCAATCACCTACTGCATAAGTTTCTTGATTTTCTCTTTCAATGTTTTAGAGTATTTAAGCTCCAACACTGGAGAAGATAAATCATATAAGAATAAGAAATCAATTTACCTATTAGAGGCCTTTAGTGAACACCTATGCAATGATAAGTATGTTAAATTGTTTTTTATTTATTTTAAATATGGACTGTTTCAAAATTTAGAATGGATTACAAAATAACTATATAATCCATTTAGGACATGTTCATTTAATAGAATTTCATAATTAGATATTAATGTTGGGTAAATATTGAAAAATTCTAAGTTTAATGTAGGCTGTTCATCTAACTGTATGACACACTATATACCAACACCAAATTGCAAAGTGTGCTTGAAATTGTCAAATTACTGATGGAGTAAGTTATTGATGCGCACATACCTCAATCTTGGAATTAGTATCAGCAAGCCTTCATTTAATGCATGAAACAAATATCATTTTGAAAAGACTCAACTTCAGGCACAGCACATCTATGAGGGTGCTTTGGGTCTCTTAACTGATTACCAGCACCTCATGACAGCATAAACAACTTGAGCATCCTCTGTTTCTCTGTTGTATCCCATTGCTGCATATTTTTTCTTTTTTCGTGGCCCCTGCCCTGTTGAATACAAACCTGTGTTTTACTATCTGGGGGTCCACTGTTCCATTTTGTAACTCAGCTTGTAGTATTTCTGCTATCTTAATAAAGCTTTATATCTTTGATCTCAAAAAAAAAAAAAAAAATCCTTTGCTTTTGAAAAGAAAACCTTCTCCACATTAATATCTGCCTTTGCACTTTGCATAACATATTCTTTTGGTATGAGTAGAACATTATGAATAAAATTTCAATGTAAAATTGTAGATTACATCTTGATAACATAAATCAAATTACATAATTGTATCATCCCAAAACGCATCAAAATTTAGCCAAAATGCATTATATTTATATGTTTATTGCATAAGGTAGTTCCTTTAACTTATAGGATAAACATGGTTCAAATTCCCCTCTCCATTGTTGTAAAGAAGTTTCCCAATTATATTTTTTGAGAACCTATATAAAGTTAGACTTTTACATTCAAAATTAAAAGCTTTAATTCTAACTTATCATCAAACATAATCATAGGCATTAAACAGGACTGGTAATTGCAGATTAAAATACAAAAACATATGAATAGCTTTGACAATACAATTACCAAAAAATCTGATAGTATTGAAAACAAATTCAAAGAAAGAGAACAATTTTAAATCCACTTTTTTTTGGAAAACTTAAAGCCCAAACTTATACCAAATGAAATACATAAATTCGCTAAAAATAAAATCATATCTACCAATGAAGTAATATGAGATCTTGTAGCATACATCAACAATTAGAAGATTTAACAGATTGTAGCCAATAGTGGAATTTAGAGTTTCTTTTACAAATTGAGGTGATCACTATTCAAAGAAAGAGAATAGTTTTTCACCCTCTCATTTTTTTTTTTTTGGATAGAATTTCACCCTCTCATTTTGGTAATAATTAAAACCCAAACTTTTACCAAATGAAAACCATAAATTCACAAAAAAGAAAATCCTATCCACCAATGAAAACAGAAAGAAAACGGGTACTGGCTTTGTAATAAGCATCATCAGCAACAATGATGATGAAGGCACAAAAAAAGAGAATACAAAAAAATGCTTAGATTAACAACTTTATGTGTTATATCATTCATTTACCAACAGTAAATTAGGACAAAGTACTGTACCTCCTCTATCAAAATTATCCGTTGACTGCATATGAGTAACCTGCATGCAAAATTTCCTTAGCAACTGAAAAGAACAGAGGATTTTAGTCAATTTGAGATGTCTAATCTCCTTAATGAGAGAAAAGACATAGTGTTGGTTTAATTTTTCTAATGATCTTTATTTCTACACCTTTCTGTATAAAATACATCCATGATATGTATTACATCCAATTGAAAATAATTCAAATAGCAAACTAATTAGAATTAAAATAGCCAAAACAATTGGCTAATGAGATAATAACTTCCTTATGAGTAATGACAACCAACGTAATCACCTTATCTATTCTACAAAATAGAATGACTTTATTTCAAATCCAACTACTGCTAATTAAAGGTTCAATTCCCCAATTCACTCTATAATAGTAAAGGAGAAGAAGATTAAGAAAAAAAATCCAAAGCAGTACAACTGAAAGGGAAAAAAGAAAGAAATCAGTTTTACCAGTAGTGGTTTCGCTGGCTGACCAGTGGTGGCAAGCTAGTGAAGGCAGGCCTCTGTTCTTTCTCATCAAGCATCACTAGGTTTCTTCCAGCAGAGGAAAAGAGCATAACAATAAAAGGGAAAAATTGAAGAGAAGAAACAGTATATAAGAAGGCAGATAGACAGGTTACATACTGAACCAGTGTGGGTTTTTAAATGTTAACATTCGTAAAAACTTACCTTTCAAAATTTTTGGTACTCGTTCTAATGCAATGCCTCAATCACTATGATCTGTGAACTGCAGCCTATGTATTGCAACTACAGGGGGTAAATTAAAATTTATTTTAAGTTTTTAATAAAAAGCACTCAAATAATTTGACAAAAACGAACAAAGAGAACATCAGAAACAAAAACATAGAAAGAAGGAATGAAATAAATACCAATTGTAAAAAAAAACAACAAAAATAAAAAGTCATGCATGTTGATTTTAAACAGATACCCAAAATGAATGCAACCCAAATAGGCAAAAACAAAATATGAAACTGAAAATTCCTAATAACACAATTTGATACAAAACCCAGAAACTAAAAATTCCTATTAACAATTCATTTAGAATTTGATCTTCTAGGTAGTTTCCCTAATTTCAAATCCCTAAATTGACAGCAAACCTAAAGAAGACAATAGGGTAAGAGATTACACCAAACCTAACCCGTCTATCAACATAAATTAAACAAAACTACTCCTAACCGAAAAACCTAAATCATAACCGATCAAACCAAAATACTCGAATCATAAATAACGCCCAAATGATTCTCCCAAAAAAAACCCCAATTTGTAAAATTAAAAATAGAACTTTTGGGCGGAGGCCCTAACGGTGATGACAAAACTGGTTATTCAGACTTACCGTCTCTCCATCGTCCTCTCTCCTTCTGTATCGGCTGATTCCAAACGATTATTTAAAGAATCTTCAAACGATGTAACGATCGTTCTCTTGTGACTCTAAACTGACTTCTAAGTGGGCAAGTTTGCACTCTGTTGCAGAGAGGAAATGGGGCAAACTGCAAAGCAAATCAGCAAGGAAGGGTTTTTCTTTTGGCCCGCTTGTGTTTAACGAATGGAACAGTGGATGCTTTTTTTGTGTAACGTTTGGTCTGAGCCTTTTATTTTTATTTTTTATTTTTATAGTGGGATGCTTTCAAATGGTGTTGTAGAAGTAAAAGTTAAAATTTTAAGGTTATTGAAAGATGCAACGTGCGGCTCTTTTTACTTAAACTTACATACGGGTCAGATTTTTAAAGTGACTTTTTTCCTATATTGGCAGCGCCACTTAAAAGGCTTCTGCTCTTATATATAGTAATAGATTAGATCAAATAAATAATATATATATATTTATATATATTTTTTGAGAAAACAATAGAGATTAAGATTTAACAAACACCTCAAGTCCTAAGAACACTTAAACTAGTGCTTATGTCATAGAAAAAGTGTCACATTTTAGCCAACCAAGCCCAAATGATAAAATAGAGTTTGTTGTGTGAAAAAAGAGAAATAATTTTAAAAAAATTTAAGAGAAAAGAATATTTTAATGAAATTTAGTGTAAAATAGATAATTTGATGCGAGGTAATTTGAAATGTGAATATGTAAAATAGAAAAAGCAAGCCTTATGCAAAAATAGATAAGAACTTTTATTGCACGAACTGATGCGAATGCCCTAATCAAATAGTCCTACATTAGAACATATCAGCCAATGGCATCCTTTCTTAAATGGCCTAATCAATCTCAAATAAGTTTTTTTTTTTTTTTAATTATTATTTTTTAGATAACATAATATTTCAAACTTATGGTATCTGTGACATGATATAGGTAGGATTGAAACATGGTTCCTATGGTAACCGTATAAATTTACACTGGTATTATTCATTTTGCATTAAGTTTTTTTTTTTTTTTTTTTTGTTCTTATTCTTAATTTGTTCTTTTCGTATTTCCCGTGGATGAAGGAAGAGGGTTAGAGAAACAATTTAAAAATCATGAAAAATTGATATTTTAATGAAATGTAGTATAAAATAGATAATTTGATGTGGTGTGTTATGAAAAGTGAGTATGCAAAATAGTAAAAATAAGTTCTTATACTAAAATAGAAATGAATTTTTGGACAATCTGATGTGAATGCTTAACCGAAATGTGTATGGTCATAAGCGGGGTGTACCTACACTCGATGTCTTTAGTATTAGTGATTGAATCTAATATGGATCAAGTGGGTCATGGTCCATCCTAAAATTATATTCTTTATAAAAAATAGTAGATTTAGAGATATAAGATTTTAGCATATGGGTAAAACAAAAAATTGACCCCTACAAAAGATGGAAAAAGGGCCCATTTAGTCCATTCTGGTAGAAGAAAAGTATTGTTATTGCTATCAACATGTTTGAATTCAACTTATTGTGTTTAACCTTTTGTTTTCTTATTCAAATGTCTTTGTTTGGGACACTTACCTATTTGATGTTTGAGATACGTACAAAGCAAAAATTTAGACTCTGGCATTTGAATGTTGTTTTGTTCTCAGAGTTTCTTTTGTCCTTAGTGTTTTTCTCTTCCCTTCCTATTTGTTCTCGGAGTTTCTTTTTGTCTTTACTGTTTTTCTCTTCCCTTCTTATTTGTTCTCAAAGTTTCTTTGTCCTTAGTATTTTTTACCGTATTTTGTCCTTAGTTTTCTTTTTCTTTCCTTATCCATCATGGACTCGGACTTCATTTAGAGATTACAGCGCAGCAATTTAACCTTTGAGGAGGGTGAGGCTATTACATTTCGTTTAGATCACCGTGAGAATATTCTTGAGCAGTGCAACCTCAGTCTTATTGGCCGATTCCTTACAGCAAAACCCATCAATCTTCGTTCAGCAAAGAATCTTTTAAGTTCTGTTTGGAAGTTTGGTCAGGATCTGAAGATTACTGATGTTGGAGATGGGCTTATTCAGTTCAAGTTTGCCATAGAGAGCCAATTATTATGGGTTGTGAACAATGGGCCATGGAGTTTTGACAATCACATACTGCTTCTTACACGCTGGGAGAAAGGGATGACGGCATTTTCAGTCCAGTTTCTGCAAATCCCTATATGGGTTCAGGTATGGGGATTACCTTTTGATTTAATTAATGTAGAGGCGGGTAGGGATATTGGTAATTGTATTGGCCATGTTGTTGACATAGATTGTAAAGCTATTTCATCTAAACAAGCCCGTTTTCTTCGAATACGAGTTGAGATGCCATTAGACAAACCTATTCGGAGAAGGGCTCCTGTTATTAGTCCAGAGGGGGATAAAGTGTGGGTAGCTTTTCAATATGAAAGTCTTCTTGGGCTCTGTTTCAATTGTGGTTTTTTGGGGCAAGAAGCAAAGGTTTGTTCTATGCCCAGATTTGGTGAGGGCAATGAGAGTCCATATGGTGATTGGCTAAGAGTACGTTTTCGTCGGCAGAAGAAAGCAAGGGGACGAAGAACACCTACCCACCCAGGAGGAATATGGACGAGCCTATTCGCAGGGATAAAGATCCACCACAGTCAATTTCAAAATCCAGAATTTTACAAGGCAATTCTCTAACTGTTGCAACGGTTACTGAACCTGGGACATCTAATGGTAATTCTTCAACTGCTATCACGGTTACAGATAATGTGGATAATGATCTTGCGATTATTCCGGGATTGGATGGATATGATTCTCTGCATCCGTGTACTTCGGAGATTAATGAAATAAGTCTGAAATCGTGGTTCACACTGATGCTATTGAGATAAAGCACAACTCCGAAAAAAATGAAGCCAGCTGGATTAACGTACCAATTGCGTATGAGGATAATTTGGTGGATCCTAAAAATCTTCTCTGAGGCATTGGAAACACATTCTTAGGAGTTCAAATAACACAACCGCAAGTATAGTTACTCCTAAACGTCCAAGTTTATCAAAGTGTACAACTTCACAGTATGGTTCTCTAGATTCACACACAAGAAACAATTGTTAAGTAAGGAAAGACTTAGTATATTGCATACTTAGAAGTTGGCTGGATCATTGAAGACATTGGTTTAATTAGAGATAGTTTTTCTTTTATTTTTTTTCATAGTATACCTTTGCGATATAATTGTGCTGCATTAGTTTTAGCTGGTGTTACAAAAGAAAATGAGGAGGTCATTGTTTGGTTAGAAGAATACCCCTCTTTTCTCTTTTCCATTGTACAAAGTGATTTAATTGAATAAAGTCTACTATCATTCTCTCTCAAAAAAATTATAATATTGTACCGTTTTACAAGAATATTGTCAAAATCAATTTTTACAATAGATGATCGAGTTGAAATGATAAGGAATTTATTTCAAAATTTAATACAAAATAAATCATAGATAATTTTAAAATTAAAAAGAACGTCAAGTTTCATTTTAATATATAATCGAATTGAAATGAATTAAGAAATAGTTATTATTTGTCTTTAGTTTATATTTTGTTAATATTGATGCTAATTTGGATTTGCACATATTAATTTAGTTTTGAGTTTTTGTTTTTTTTTTTTAATAATTTTCAATCCTGAATGGTGAAAATCTTTTTGTTAATACTTTCAGCCCTTGTTTAGTCTCTAGACAACAAAGTTACTTCTCATTGCAACTTGGTAAATAATAATAATAAATCCTTGTAGCAGATGAAGCATGAGCATCAAACTTGTCTATCAATCATTTTGTTTTTGATACTTCAATCACAAAGTACAAGGAAACTGAAAAAAAAAAAAAAACAAAAACAAAAAACAAAAAAGAAGAAGTAGAAGATACAAAAGTACTAATATTACAGCAGCCATAGCAACAAAAGCAAACAAGGGAACCAGTATGAGAGCCGAGAGTTTGGGAAATCATTTGTTCATAAAGGAGGAGACAGCCACGTTTCCATAATGCTGCAATGTTAGAAACATTGATGTTGCTTATCAGAGCATCCATTACCCAATTGTTAGTCTTGTTACCATTGCCAATCTTGCTTGTGAAGACAAGTATGCCATATACTGATGCACAAATACATTATATTCCTTTAGAAATTAAAAAAAGCACCATAAAACCTCCCTTGATCCATGTCATATATATATATATATATATATATATATATATATATATATATATATATGTTAGAAATACTGAATTCAATAGTATTGTATTTCTCACTGAAACAATATACATGAGTGTCTCTATATAGGAGGTATATGAGTGCAGTATAAAAAAATATGAGTGCAGTACAATGTGTGCTATCAAGTAAGTAATCTAGTTGGACCAAGCCCACAATACTATACATACGTTAACAGCCCCTCTCAACCTCAAGGTGGATGTGAAACTAGCTTGAGGTTGTCAACTAAATCACGAAGACATCCCTTAGGATGGGACTTGGTGAAGATGTCTGCAAGTTGATCTTTGGAGGAGACGGAGAAGAGCTTGAGAGCACCATGAACAAGATAATAACGGATAAAATGACAATCAATCTCGATATGTTTAGTCCGTTCATGGAAGACATCATTGTGAGCAATGTGAATGGTACTCTGATTATCACAATAAAGAGGAGTAGCAGAGGACGTAGACACACCTAAGTCCTTAAGAAGCCATCGTAACCAAAGGAGCTCAGATATGGTATCAGCAAGAGCACGATATTCTACTTCAGTACTGGAGCGGGCCACAAAGGTTTGTTTCTTACTTCGCCAGGAAATCAAGGAAGAGCCAAGGAGAAAACAATAGCCAGTGGTGGACCTACGATCAATGGGATCTCCTGCCAAATTAGCATCAGAGAATGCACGGAGTACAAGAGGAGACTGAGCTAAGTAGAAAAGGCCATGGAAGAGAGTGCCCTTCAAGTACCGAAGAATGTGTAGAACAGCAGCATAGTGAGTCAACCGTGGAGCAGACAAATACTGGCTGACCTGATGAACAACATAGGAAATGTCTGGACGAGTAACTATGAGATAGACTAGGCTGCCAACCAATCGTCTGTAAAGAAAAGGATTAGACAATGGTTTCCCCCCCGAGAGAGTTAGATGCGCATTAAGCTCAACTGGGGTGTCAACAGTCTTGCTGTCAGTAAGTCCAGCACGAGACAAAAGGTCAGAGGCATACTTGGCTTGAGTAATATAAAGACCATCTGAGAAACAAGTGATTTCAAGACCCAAGAAATAGCTAAGGTGTCCAAGATCTTTCATCTCAAACTGCTGACTGAGAAAATCCTTGAGTTCTTGTATGCCACTAAGGTCATCACCAGTTATGATCATATCATCCACATAGAGGAAAAGTAAAATGGTGCCTTTATCAGTGCGACGAAGAAATAAGGCAACATCATAAGGACTGGCAGTGTAACCCAAGCGAAAAATGGTAGAGCTAAATTTTGCAAACCAAGGTCATGGAGCTTGTTTAAGACCATACAATGCACGTCGAAGGTGGCAAACCTTGTTTGATTCAATAGAGAGACTTGGAGGAGGTTGCATGTAAACTTCTTCACTCAAATCCCCATTAAGGAATGCATTTTTAACATTCATCTGAAAAGATCCCATTTTCTAGCAGCAGCAACAGCCAGGAGGGCACGAACAGATGAGATGCGAGCAACTGGAGCAAAGGTCTCTTCATAATCAATCCCATACTCTTGTGTAAAACCTTTTGCAACAAGACGAGCCTTATAGCGCTCAATGGACCCATCTGAGCGAATCTTAATCTTGTAGATCCACTTACAACCAACCACAGACTGTCCAGGAGGGAGAGTAACCAGGTCCCAAGTATGGTTTTTGGTTAATGCATCAAGTTCCTCTTTCATTGCAATCTGCCATAAGGGGTCAGTGGAGGCCTCACGATAGGTTTGATGCTCGTGGAGTGTAGCAAAGGCAGTGTAACAATGATAATCAAGTAAATGTGTAGGAATGGATCTTACCCGGGTTGAGTGACGAGGTGGAATGTCTTGTGGAGGTGGAAGGTCTTGTGGAGGATCTTTAAGCGGAGCAGGAGCAGGGGACCCAGGCTCAAGTTGGGGTAGCTCGTCATCAACCTGTTCATCTTCGACCTGTCCAGAATAATCATCAAAAAGATCTGGAGGTTGAATAGAGAAGTCCAAAGGAGGATCAAGAGGATTTGGAGAAGGAACATGAGACTCCTCTGGAAAGACTTCGTGTACAGATGAGGTAGTTAGGGAAGAATGAAAATGAGAGAGTTCAACAAACAAGCGGTGTTCCTAAAAGACAACATTACGAGAAACATGAAGACAATGAGAGACAGGATCATAACACCGATACCCCTTTTGTGTTTCACCATAACCAAAGAAACAGCAAAGTCTAGATTGAGGCTCAAGTTTGTTGTGCTCATGTGGTTGAAGAAGAACGAAACAAGCAGATCCAAAGGAGCGAAGGTGATGATAGTTAGGGGGTGACCCAAAGAGGCGCTCATACGGAGTTTGATTATGGATGACAGTGCTTGGAATGCGGTTAATAGTGTGAACAACATGAAGAGCAGCTTCACCGCAAAATGGGGGAGGAACTTTGGCAGAAAGAAGAAGAGCACGAATAGTGTCAAGAATATGACAAAGTTTTCATTCAGCTCGACCATTTTGCTGAGAGGTACCTAGACAGGTTAGATGATGTACAATGCCATAGGAGTGTAACAGAGCTTGAAAAGTATATTGAGTATATTCAAGAGCATTATCAAAATGAAAAAGTTTGATTCATTTGGAGAATTGGGTTTCAACCATTTTTGCAAAGTTATTGTATATTGGCAAAATTTCAGAACGAGATTTCATAGGAAAGATCCAATTGTAACGAGAATAATCATCGATAAAAACAACAAAATATCGAGATCCACCAATACTAGCAACAGGAGAAGGTCCCCAAACATCAGAATGAATCAACTCAAAAACACTATTAGAAATAGAATCACTATTATTAAAAGGTAAAGCTGGCTGTTTTTCTAACTGGCATGAAGTACAATCAAAATTGTCTTTGGACAAAGAACCTAACAAACCCTTAGAAGCTAACTGTTGTACCCGAGAAGAGGGTGCATGACCAAGACGAGAGTGCCAAAGTGAGAGAGAGGGTAAGGAAGACACCGCAGCGGTAGCAGCAGCAACAGACACCGGAGCAACAAGTAGAAGATGAAGATTGTCCACGGGAAACATACGCCCAACTCTAGGGCCAGTCCCAAGCTCTTGTCCCGTCCTCGGATCTCGTACAATACACCCAGAATAGTCAAAAAATAAGGCGATAACCTAGTTCAGCTAATTGTCCCACAGAACACAAATTATAGGATAGGTCAGGGACATGGAAGACCCCAGGAACAGAGAGGTTGGAGGTCGAAACAAAACCTAGACTATTCCCATGCATGGTGGAGCCAACAGCTATGTGAATATTTAGGGGATGTGATGCAGGGTCAAGCTTGGTGTCATGTGATTGCAACTGACAAAATCAAAAAGCCAAGTTTAAGACTTACCGGGTAAAACTAAGAGAGCAGTGGAAAGAGATGCATTACCAGCCATACGAACAGCCTGAGCTATGATCTCCTGTAGTTCAGTGGGTAAGAGGTTGATAGTGGATCCAGAAAACTTGGACTTAGCTGAAATGGGAGGCATTGGCGGAGTAGACTCAGTATTAGCAACTGCAGCAGTAGATTTGTTACGACGGTAACAAGTCTCAATAGTGTGGCCAGGACGCTTGCAATAGTTGTAGAACTTTTTGTTGGTCTATTTGCGACAATTACTGGAGCCAGAGGGATCACCTGAGTGCTGAGGTTGCTCTATGGGTGGAGCAGAAGGAGTAAGGGCTAGAACATTAAACTTATCCTGGGCTTGAAGAGTTGCAAGGCAAGCTTCTTCTTTTACTAACTCGTTCACAGCAGTATCAAGAAAGGGAGGAGGACTACAATTAAGAAGCTAACCTCGAATGGGCTCATAGTCCGTGTGGAGTGACATCAGGAACTCATAGAGAAGAAATTCATCTCTAACAGCAACATATTGTTGAGCATGCCCAAGTTGGATCAGAAAAGTCAATTTGGTCCCAAATGAAGCGAAGCTGATCATAGTAGTCATTGATGGACTGCCCGGGTTCTTGCTTGAGTTGATGCAATTCAACCACTAACTGATATTTCATGGATCCGTGAGTAGTAGAGTATCTTTTGGCCAACATATCCCATGTTGATTTCACATCATCAAAGCTGCCCAACAGATTAGAGATTGAGGGAATGGAAGTGTTTCGAATCTATGTGAGGATCATGTGATTGTGACTATCCCATTTAATCATGCGACTAAGGAAGGCAGTATCTTCTTCACTTGTCCCCTTCACAGGAATAGTGATTATACCAGTACAATAATGCCAGAGCATGCAACCTTTAAGAAAACTGCGCATAGCTTGAGACCAAGATAAGTAATTCCTAGTCCCCTCCAATACAATATTGATGGGGCGAGGAAGAAAAATATCATTTTTATCCATTTAGAGACACAATATGCAAAAACAGACTGCAAAAATGAAATCCACGCGAAAAACTGAGTAAGGAGAACCTAGATTGCAAAAAGTCAACTCTAAAAAAGTCAACGGTCAACGGTCAGCTGTCAACGATCAACGATCCGAGATGATGATGTTAGCAAGATGACATGTCGCTGACGTTAGCAGGTGGCTGGATGTTGACGTAAGCTAGGGCTGACGTGTAGCGCCTGAGCTTCAGCACAGGTTCTTTGAGCGGCGTGTGCAGTCTCTGATGGCTGCAAGGCTTCCACGAACAGGTAAATCGGTGCAAGACGAGCTTTGTGGTACCTTCAGAAAATTTATCGGAGCAAGATTCACGGCAGTGCCGGAAAAGCAGTGGTCTTTGCAGTGTTCGAACTCCTCAACGGCGGCTGCTACAGGTCCAGAACCCAAGGACGATGTCTAGAAGACTCGGAGGTTTAACGACAAAAGGCTGTGGCAGTTGCTGTCACGGCGAAAGCAATATTAAGAATGAAGTTACACCAATAAAGACAAAACTGTTAAGAAAAGGTCAAAGTAGTGGCTCTGATACCCAAGGTTGTCAAAATCGGAATCCTAAGTAGGATCGTGGAAGGTAGGTAGGATCGGAGATCGTAGGATCGGATTGTGGATCGTAAGATCTTACCTATTTTCAGATTTTAAGCAAAAAACCTATTGATAGTGACTTTGTATGTTATATAATCACTTAAAATATGAATCCATCCATTATAAAAAAAAATTGCATCATAAAATGTAATTTGCATGCACTACATCGTTCTTATGTTATTCTAATGAAGCAAAATATATTTAACTTTTGACATAATGTATCTAAAAAGTTCAGTACATGTTTAATTAGAACTAAGTACCAAAATATTATCTACACAAATGGAAAATTCGCTTAATTTTCTTTCTAGCCAAAGTAGACATTGTATATTTGTACTAGAGCTGCAAAAAGACACCAAGATACAGAGCATGCTCAAAAAATCACACAGAGTATTCATCAAACAGGTTGTGTGCAATTCTAAACTACTAATTGTGTTTACTAATATTTCTCAAAGATTCAAATATTGAAGATCATATTTCATAATTTTTCAAATTTTACTTAAATTAGTTAACAAAATAGAAAAATAAAAACCTTAAAAGCTTTGTCAAAATCATATACACGACACAACAATATGGAATCAAACTATCAAAGTACAAATAAATGATAAACTACTAAGTACTAACTACCAAAACAAATTACCAGAAAGCTTAAAGGCAGCGATGGCTCATGACAACATCATTGAGAGGGCTGAGAGGTGCAGGGTTTTTGACAGAGGAGGGAGGAGGCATGGGATTGAGGTGCTGGGTTTTTGATTGGATTTAAAATAAATAAATAAATAACAAACGTTAAACTTAAGTTAAGAAAGCTTCAAGACAGTGATGACTCACCATTAACAGGGCTGAGAGGTGCTGGAGTTTTGACAGAGGGTTGAGGAGGCACGGGACAGAGGTGCGTGCTGGAGCTTTGTGTTTCTAAATAGTTTAGGTTTTGTTTTTGAAAACGTTAAACTTATACCATAGATTTTTTTTGAGATTTTATGTTGACATAGAGGTAAATTTGGGACTTCAATTCATTATTGGGCTTCTAAAACCTGTTGGACTTGTGGGTTTAGGTTTACCCAAATGAATCCCACTTAAAAATAAATAAATAAATAAAAATTCAAGCCAAATGGTAGGATCGGTAGGATCAGTATGATCCCATATGATCCTACGATCCTATACGATCCTGCCTACGATCCTAACATTTTTGCGATCCTGCTACGATTTTAAACTTTTTGGTGAGGTAGGATCGTAAAATCGTGCGATTTTACGATCCGGATCGCGATTTTGACAACCATGCTGATACCATGTTAGAAATATTGAATTCAATAGTATTGTATTTCTCACTGAAACAAAATACATGAGTGTCTTTATATAGGAGGCATATGAGTGTAGTACAAGTAAATATGAGTGCAGTACAAGTAAATATGAATGCAGTACAAGTAAAAGTGTAGTACAATGTGTGCTATACAAGTAAGTAATCTAGTTGGGCCAAGCCCACAATACTATACATACGTTAACAATATATATGTTGCTTCTTTATTGTTCTAGTAATTGCTCAAAAGATCAACCTAGCAAGAACATCCATAATCTAACACATCCTAACCTAACAATTAATATTACATGTCCTAATATTACATGTGAAAATTAATTGTTTTGTCCAAAACTTATTTTAGAAAACGTTGGATATCACATGATGGGGCAGTAACTTGGACTCGAAGTATAATCATAGACTCTCGCTTCATATAACATGGGATATGGTGCATATTGAGGGCAGATGGGTAACTGATGACAGCCACAAGAACATGTTGAAGATGTACTTTTGGGTTTCTTTGGATTCTCTTCTGGTTTTGCTGGTTTTGCCTTCACTTCTTCCACGCTCCATAAAGCGGCATAGCGAAGCTTCTTCCTTAACGAGCAGGTCAAGTTAGCAGAGTCAACATCTTCACCAATCACCACCAACTGATCTCTATCAGACCCTTCTATTGCCACCGAGTTCGCACCTGTAAAATTAATGAACATTGTAAGTACCTTCTCCATATATAGTTTCTTAAAAGCCAATCTCTCTCTCTCTCTCTCTCTCTCTCTCGGGGTTGATGCTAACCATTTGCTTTGCAGGCAATCTTCATGGCCATTCTTGTGCATTTGTTACAGTTCATTTGCACCTTGATCACTATTTTTTGCTGTAACATAAGATAAAAAGCACAGAATTTATTCTAAATTTATAACACACACATACAAACACACATTATACCAAAAAACTTTTGCTGCTTCTTAAAGACTAGAGATAAAAGTAAAAGTTTCAGAACTCGCTTGTTTTACGTTTTAGGTGTAACGAGGTTTAATTTACCTTCATGTTTTAGAGGAAGCAATAAAGGGCGGATTTTGTGAGAGAGCTTTAATGACTAATAAGCTTAACCTGTTTCTTTGGAGAAAGAAATAAATTGTAAGTCTATTTATACATGAGCTTAGCGGAGTATACTTTGACTAATCTAGCACACTAAAAAGGATAATTGTTATCTTTTTATTTATTTTTGAGTGAAGGATAATTGTTATCTTTTTATTTATTTTTGAGTGAAGGATAATTGTTGTCAATCTAGGACTATATTTCCGTACATTGCATTTATGATTTTGGTAGTTAGCTTTTTTTCATATATATGTTAGAAGCTATGTTTGATTAGCTTCTAAATTGCTGTTGAAAATACTATTGGGTTCTAAGACTTTAGGTTTAAATGTATTAAAACTCTAATTTATAATATTGACAAATCATGATCAAAATGGTTTAGTCTTGTTTAGACGTACTCAAAATATGTGTCTTTTGTGTAAAGTTGGAATCGAGTTGCTACAGGATTTATTATGTAAATCTGCCTGGCTCGATCGATCGAGAATTAGACTCGACCAATCGAAACTCGTGGAGATTGTTTTTCTGCGGAATTTTTCAACTCAGCCCAAGCCCATTTTATGCGTAGAGTTTTATGTTTTGCCCTAGGTATAAAAGGGAAAACCCTAGCCACGTTTTATGGATGCTCTTTATGTTGTGTGTGTGAATCTTTTGTGAGATCTAAAGGTATTTGTCTTCAAATACACTTAGGGTTATCAAGATCTAGATTGATGTCAAGAGCTTGGTAATCAATTCAGTTGCAGATTCAAGAGCTAAAGATATACAAATGGGAGTGCTTGTGCTTGTTAGGAATTCAAGAAAGAAGTAGTCTGTGGACTCGAAGTTGTCACGTGGTCGTGGTAGTAAGTTTCCTACTCAAGGTAACAATAAGATGTTATAAACTTCAATTCTTTCATAGTGGATTCAGTTTTATCTTGAGGATAGCCAGGTTAAATCCTCCCTAGATTTTTTACCGGTTTGGTTTTCCTGGGTCATCATATCGTTGTGTTCTTTATTTTCCACACTTTATAATAATATGATTTATATGTGTTAACCTAGATCTGCATAATTTACTTAAGTTGATCACTTGGCTAAATAACTAGGTTAATCCGGTTGTGTGTAAGGGGTCTAAAAACGTACAAATATGAAGAATTGATGACAAATGATAATTTCCACAATTAATTATTTTTTTTCCTGTTAAAAAAGAAGGTTTTATCAGCTTATAATAAATAGGGTGGCAAAATCCGACACGATTCAAGAACCCGACACGGCTAACCCATTTATAAACAGGTCATGGGTTGAGGCTAAATGGGTTCGGGTCAAATTCGGGTTGACACAACTAACCCGTTAATTAAACAGGTTGTGTTCGTGTTCAACCTATTAAACCCGTTTGACCCGATTAGCTTATAAAGGTAATTTTACAATTTTACCCTTAAAACCTAGGTATATAAGCTTAAATATGATTTATTCTCCTCCTCAAAACTAGACCTCACGCCTCTCTATTGAACCTAGCCGCATCATGTCTCTCAACCCTCTACTCTCTCTTCCCCTCAAATCCCTAGCCGACCCCTCTAATATCTCTTCCCCTCAAAACCGTGGCTGCCCTTTCTGCTCTATGTTCTCCTTCACGACTTCACAGCTTCACCAGTTCTTTTTCTTCAGCTTTCAACCACCGAATCCCTAGGAATGTATATATGTTATATATTTTTGTTTTGTTTTCTTACTTATGAAATTTTCAGTAATTGTAGATTTTGTTGTTTATTGTGTTAATCATTATCATGTTGATTGTTTAGTACCAATAGTAGACTTGTTTGTATTCTTTTTGTTGATTAAAATAACTAGGTCTTGCTCTATGATTTCTTTTCAAGTTTCTTTGTATCTGTCATCTCAAAATAAAATAATTGTAGATCCACTCGTTTATTTTGTTAATCACTATCATGTTGATTGTTTTGTTCTTCTTCTTTTTTTCTTTGAGATAAAAGATAGAAATTTTATTAGATACTATATGATAAATAGTACATGTAACATCAAAATAGGGGAAAACCAGATTTATTTTGTAGAAAAATAAATACCACAGAAAACAAACACAGCAAAAAAATAATACTGTGCAAAAAAACTACACTGCAGAAAAATAACATTGTTTAGAAAAACACCAATGTACAGAAAAATAACAATGTACAGAAAACACCACTGTGCAGAAAAATATTTGTCACTCTTGTTCACTGTTTAGTATACTAGTAATCATTATATTGTTGATTTTTAGTACATAATAGGAGATCTTTTTTACTGATATAAAAAAAAGTAGATATGTTTATTTTTTGTTGATTTAAAATAATTTGTCTTGCTGTATGATTTAGGGTCCGTTTGGATAGAACTTATTTTGCTGAAACTGAAAACTGAAAACTGAAAACACTGTAGCAAAATAATTTTTAAATATGTGAATAGTACCGTGGGACCCATTTTTAATAAAAAAGTTGCTGAAAAGTGAATTTTGTGGGTCCATGAACAGTATACAGTGCACTGTTCACGGTTGAATTGGTCCACTATTTGCGGCTACTGTTCATGCACAGTGCATGAACAGTAGCCTCTGCATCCTGAAACGCGTGCCCAGAAAAAAAAACAAAAACAAAAAAAAAAAGAAGGAAAACGCAGCAAGGAAACGCAACGTGAATAATTCGTATCCAAACGCCCTCTTAATTTCAAGTGTTTTCTAGTTTCTATCATCTTAAAATAAAATAATTGAAGGTCCATTTGTTTTTTGTGTTAATCACTGTAATGTTATAGTAGATTTGTTTGTTTGTTTTGTTGATTTTAAATTTATTTGTTGTTCTTTATGATTTCTTTTCAAGTTTATTTGTTTCTGTCATCTTAGAATTACTAAATTTCTTATCAATAATTTTTCTTTAAATTGGTCTAGATGGAAAGTGATGAGCTGATTCCTATTGACATTGAGTATGAAAGAGAAGAGAAGACCTTGACTTGGAAGATGAACTTGATGAAGTGGCTGAACTTCCTCCACCAAAGAAGGCTAAGACTAAGTCTTAGAATAAGACAAACAACGAAGACAAGAAAATGATCTTCTTATGGTTTGTCTGCCATGTATATTGACTTGCCATGTAATTATTTTGGTTTGTCTTTTAGTTTTTGAGATGGAACTTGGATGCCATGTAATAATCTTGGCTTTTTATTATGGAATATTGACATATATTATTGAATTTGAATTTGATTGTATGGGGGTTGGAACCTTTTAGACTAGTAATTTTATTCTGAAGGAATGAAAGAATTATTTACTATTGTTATTATTTGAATTTTTATTACTTGATTTATGGTTGAATTATAAAATTTGATATATGGGAGTTGATAGCAGGTTTTTCGGGTTAAGTTTAATTAAACAAGTTGTTCGGGTCATAATCAAAGATGTTATTAACAGGTTATTTGTGTCGATCTTAATTTGATTTATTAATTAAACGGGTTAAACGTGTCGTGTCGGGTTACCCATTTAATAAACAGGTCGTGTTAGGGTTGAGGAATCCTGATCCGTTTACTAAATAAGTCGGGTTTGGGTTAACCTATATAACATAATACTCACATCCCAACCAGACACGAACCTGACACGTGAATACGAATTGCCACCCCCTAATAATAAGCCATCACATTATACAAAATATTAAGAAATTTTCAATCAAGACTTGATGTGCGTAATCACTTCTTGAAGAGAGATACATCTCAAAAAAAAAAAATCTTGAAGACGGTTGAAGCCTATCTAATAAGGTGTAAATGATAAAAACAAATGACAGTACATTTATTAATTCAACATTGTGTCTAGAGCACTGTTATGATTACCATTCATTAATGCATACCGTTGCATACTGTTTCGGTTTGAGAGTTACCACTTTATTAATTCAACATTGTGTCTAGAGCACTGTTATGATTACCAATCATTAATGCATACCGTTGCATACTGTTTCGGTTTGAGAGTTACCACTATATATATATATATATATTAGTAATAAAAAAAAAACTCATTTAATAAATTATTAATGGTTTTAAAGTTATAAGTAAATATTTCAACTAATATGTAATCTTTAAGCTCAAATATTAGTTTAATAATAATAATAATAACTAGTCACTAACCCGTATTATACATGAGAACGTACCTATTTGTGAGGTAAACTAAAATAATTTTATAAGATCCTAAATTGATTAAAAAAAACTACACCATTGTATGATTTGCTCTTTTATGACTTCTATTAATTTGTATTACAATTTAATGAAGAAACCATTGTTTGAACATGCAATGACTTACAAAAACAAAAAATTTGTAAAATAGCATAGAGATGTTAATATATTGCATGGATTTACATTAACTACTCAAGAATACCATATAAAAATGCACATTTAAACATTAAGAGAAAAAAAATCCTAAATTTTACTCATATAAAGTAAATCCGTATTTAGGAATACTATTCTAATTTATAAATTTTTAATATTATAGAACATTAACTTTTATTTTAATGTTTGCATGGATTTTGTTATTTTCAAGAATGAAATTTCAAATATTAAAAATTCTGAAAGACCAAAAAATATTAAAGAATCAAATGATTTAGTGCTTAAAAATTATTAAAACAAAACAAAATATATATGATTAAACAATAGAGAAATATAAGAGAAAGATTGGTTACATTCAAAAGAATAATCCATGGCTATAACTATTGAAACTTGAAAGGAATCAAAAGATTCAAAGTCTACAAATTATAGATAATGTATGTGTGTGTGCGCGCGCATGTGTGTGTGACTATACAACAGAAAAATATAAGAGAAAAATGTGTTATCATCAAAAGAATAATTCAGATGTTAAAACTTTTGAAATGCCAAAAAATATTAAAGAATCATAAGATTTACGTCCTATAAATTTTTGAAACAAAACAAAATATATATGATTACACCTTGGAGAAATATAAAAGAAAATTTGATTATCTTCAAAAGAATAATACATGATATAGCCATTGAAATCTATTAAACATGTTCAAATATTGTAAAAACTAACACAAATTCAGATGTTAAAACTTCCAAAATGCCAAAAAAGCTATACAATTAAAGAATTAAGTTATTGAAATAATTCAAAAAATATATGACTATTCAAAAGAGAAATAAAAGAAAAAGAAAAAAATACACAAACCCATAAAGCAATAAGTTTTAAATTTTAATGGGTCTAAACTTTAAACGAAATCATATATAGTCATAGACGTAGGGTTTGGTGATTCATGTACGAAAATCACTATTTCAAAAATACATAAAAACCATAAAATAATATTTTTTTTTTAACAAAATAGGAGAGAAGAAAATATTGGGATGACAGAGAAGAGAAGGGGTTAATAAATTATTCATTCATAAAAAAATAATAATAAATTAAAGATTTGCTAGAAAGTAGACAAATTTTAATATATGAAAAATCTAATCAAATAATCAATTACTTTAAAAAAAATAATGATCAATTGTTTGCCTTAGCCCAAAAAATCATGTTATATTTCTATTTCTTTTATATATTATATGATGTATAATAGTTTAATAATATTTATTTATATCTATACTACTATTTAAAGAGTTTTTCCTGTTTGAACCGGATTTTTTTTTTTCCAAAATATCCCCTACAACTTACATTTAAGTAGAGACAAAACTTGAGGATAACACATTAAATCTTTAACTCTCACATAAAATATTTCCTAAAAAATAGGACCACTCTCCCACTAACCCATTTCTTCAAAGCAACTATATGTTTGTTGTTATTTTTTTTTTTTCCTTTAAAAAAATAAATCATCCTTACATTGTCCTCAAATCAAAATTTTTAAATATCCTCAAGTTTTTAACTAATAGAAAATAAATATCTATACTACTATTTAAGGGGTTGTACCTGTTTGGATTCTACATTTTAAATGCCTAAAGTACTCTCATCATATCTACTTATAAGTTTTCAACTAATGAGGATAAATATGTAAATTAAAACTCCTACACTTTAAAACCCACAAACTCAAGTTTGCTTTGCAGTATCTATCTCACTTTTTATCTCTCATTCTTCTTCAGATTGAAAACATTTAGTTTAGCTTTACGTCTTCCTTTCTTTTTCTTCAGATTAAAGACATCTATTGTCAGAGGCTCCAACAAATTTACAGGTTTTATCTTTTGCAAGTTCTCTTTGTTTCTTTTCTTTGGTTTATAATTAACTTCCTCACTTCTTTTTTTTCCTTCTACGTTTTTTTTTTTCCTTTTTAAGATTTTTTTTTTTTTTTTTTTTTTACAAAAAAAGAAGTGAATTTGTGATATGTATTAGTGTTTTAGCTACACGAGATGTTGATGCGGTGTTGTAATCGGTGTTGTAATTTTTGTTGTTGTTTTCTTTCAGTGTGATCAAGATTGTGCTCCCATTCTGCAAAGAGAATTCTCTGCACCTGCTAATATTAATAGTGGCAGGGGGGACGCCATACTGCCTCAACTGTCTCAGTTCAAGCTTCCTAAGAATAAATTGGAGGATTTGTATGAGCAGGTAAATAACGTCACCCACTTATGAGATCTTTATTGTTTCGTTATTATTTGATGATGTGGTGATTAAATTTTAAAGAGTCCATGATAGAGTTAAATTGTAAAAAATCTTTATTTTCTATTTCCTCACTTTTTTTTTTTTCCTTCTATGTATTTTTTTTTCTTTTTAAGATTTTTTTTTTTTTACCATCATTGTATATGTTTTTGGCGTTAAAGTTTTTTAGTTTTTTTTACCATCATTGTATATGTTTTTGGCATTAAATTTTATTTACTTTTATTTAGTTATTTATTTAAATAGTTGATGATGTGGTGATTATATTTTAAAGAGTCCATGATAGAGTTAAATTCTAACTTTGGTTTGTTGATTAATTTAAAAAAAAAATACTTGGTTTAACCCTAATTCTTTTATCTCTCTCAAGTTCACGTATGCACAAATTTTTTGGATTGCATTGAGGAGTCATTGGAATGAAAAATTAGATAAGTTCGGAAGAGAGATTTTATAAGAATTATTTTATGATTTAAACCTCACATGAAGTGGTTGTTATCTAAGAAATTGTTGTAAAAAAATATCTTTTGTAATAGAAACTATATTTATCATTTGTATAATTCTATGTAAAATTCAATTTTAAATTTAAGCTCTTATTAACTTTTTTTATGGATGTGTAGTAAGTGGCTAACTTTTAGGATTATAAAACTAAAATTTTGGATTAAACTATTAGCCTTTTACCGTAAAGAAAATGGTAGTTGCGAAATTTTAAATTTGAGCTTTTATTTACTTCTTTTATGGATGTGTAGTAAGTGGCTAATTTATAGGATTAAAAAACTACATTTTTAGGATTAAACAAAAAATGATAACTGCCAAAAAAGAACAACAACAACACCACCACCAAAAAAAAAAAAGTGGATGCAGCATCCTTCAGTTTCTTCCATCTTCCCAGCCAAAAAAAAAAAAAAACAGTTTCTTCCATCTCCTCCACATATTGTAACATTCCCTCCATTAAAAAAAAAAAAAAAATTGCCTCAAATCCACGTTCAAATCCTATAAAAAAAAAAAACAGACCACGTTCAGATCCTCCAAAAAAAAACAAAGAAATAAAAAAAGAAAGAAAAGAAAAGAGACCACGTTCATATCAAAGAGTATCAGATAACAACTTCTAAAAAAGCTAAAGCACATCAAATATTACCCACACATAGTAGATGGCGCTACGAGAAACTACTAAAAAAATTGGGTTAAAAGAACAACACCACTAAAAAAAAAAAAAAGTGGATGTACGTCTGGAGCCTTTTCTTAACACCAAAAAAAAAAAAAAAGTCTTTTACCATAAAAAAAAAAATTGGTAGTTGCTAAATTTTAAATTATCAACAATCTAGAAAATAAAACTTCTGTACAATGCTAAATTTCAATACAAAATATATATAATTAAGTCAATCCAAATTCCTATAGACATAAAGCAATAATAGATAAACTGCAACCAATCATGTTCATTGGATGCCATTAACTATTGCATATTTGCATCTACAAGTCATCTATCTATACTACTATTTAAGGAATTTTTCCTATTTAAATTCCACATTTTGGATGCCTAAAATACTCTCATCATATCCACTTACAAGTTTTCAACTAACCAGAATAAATATATAAATTAAAACTCCTATACTTTAAAACCCACAAACTCACATACGCTTTGCAGTTTCTATCTCTCATTATTCTTCAAATTGAAGACATTTAGTTTAACTCTATATCTTCTTTTCTTTTTCTTCAGATTCAGATTAAATACATTTATTGTCAGAGACTCCAACAAATTTTCAGGTTCTATTTTTTGCAAATTCCTCTTTATTTTTTTTTTTTTTTTTGGTTTATGATTGATTTTCTTTGAGCTCTACTTTTTTTTTTTATATGTATCACGTTAATTTTTTTTTTTTTAAAGTAATTTTGAAATGAATGATTCCTTCGTATAAATGATCAATTACTATCTCCTCACTTCTTCTTCTTTTTTCCTTCTTCAAATTTTTTTGTTCTTTTTAAGAATTTGTTTTTTACCGTCATTGTATATGTTTTTGGCGTTAAAGTTTTTTAGTTTTTTTTTACCATCATTGTATATGTTTTTGGTGTTAAATTTTTTTTTATTTAGTTATTTATTTAAATAGTTGATGATGTGGTGATTAGATTTTAAAGAGTCCATGGTAGAGTTAAATTCTAAAAAATCTTTATCTTCTATTTCCTCACTTTTTTTTTCCTTCTTCATATTTTTTTTCTTTTTAAGATTTTTTTTTTTACCATCATTGTATATGTTTCACCAACTGTTTCATGATGTTTTGGAAACTGTTCGATGTAGTCTTGTTGATGGGGATGCCGATGCCTTGGTCTTAAAGGTTTGATTTTTACTTCGTATTTTTTTTTCTTAGCTTTTCCTGTATGGCTGTGTTATTTTATGATGAATGTGTTGCAGCTTTAATAGGAGAAGAAACAAGTTCTGACTGTTTTTTTGTTTGATCTCTCTTGGATTGTTTATAGGAATAAGAATGAGATAATAGGGAACAATGTAGATAATAGCATTGTCTTTTTTCCTTCTTCGTATTTTTTTTTCTTTTTAAGAAATTTTTTTTTTACCATCATTATATATGTTTTTCGCATTAAATTTTTTTTTATTTAGTTATTTATCTATATCTATATCTATACTATTATTTAAGGGGCTCTCTCTGTTTGGATTGCTCATTTTTTAATTCAAAAATGCCCCTACACCCCTATGTTTAAGTAGAGATAAAATTAAAGGACAATCCGGTAAAAATGCAACTCTAACTTCCACTAAAACATTGCCTAAAAAATAGGAACACTCTGCTGTTAACTTTTAAATTACTTTATCCACTTTTAAATTACTTTTTCAAAATAAAAATTATATATATTAGTTTTTATTTATTTTGTTTTTTTTATGTGATATGCGGCAGTTTTTTTTTTTTTAGGAAATAGTGGGTGGGTTTTTTTTTTTTTAAAGAAGGTGGGGTAGTTTTATTTTTTTTACAGAACTTGGGATAGGTGTTTTTTAATAGAAAACCGTAGGGTAGGTTTTTTTAGAAGGTGGGATGGTTTTTTTAAGGAGAAAGTGGGGATTGTGAAAATCTTTTTATTTTTCCACTTTTTTGTTATTAATTTTTGTTGATTTACAATTTTAACCTTATTTTTTATTTTTTAGGAATAAGAATAAGTTAATTAAATTAGGGGTTTTTGTAAGTTGAAAACACAATAACTAACTTTTTTAATCCTCTTAATATATAGAGAAATCCTCTTAATATATAGCGAAGATAAAATAAAAAAAAAAGCATAGTTTTTTCTTACAAAATAGGACCACTAACAAAAAAAAAGCCTCATTGCACACGCGAAGCGTGTGTGATGAGGCTAGTTAGTTTTTATTTATTTTGTTTTTTTATGTGATATGCGGCAGTTTTTTTTTTTTATAGAAAATAGTGGGTCGGTTTTTTTTTTTTAAAGAAGGTGGGGTAGTTTTATTTTTTTTATAGAACTTGGGATATGTGTTTTTAAATAGAAAACCGTAGGGTAGGTTTTTTTAGAAGGTGTGATGGTTTTTTTTAGGTGAAAGTGGGGATTGTGAAAATCTTTTTATTTTTCCACTTTTTTGTTATTAATTTTTGTTGATTTACAATTTTAACCTTATTTTTTATTTTTTAGGAATAAGAATAAGTTAATTAAATTAGGGGTATTTTTGTAAGTTGAAAAAACAATAACTAACTTTTTTAATCCTCTTAATATATAGAGAAATCCTCTTAATATATAGCGAAGATAAAATTTAAAAAAAAAAGCACAGTTTTTTCTTACAAAATAGGACCACTAACAAAAAAAAAGCCTCATTGCACACGCGAAGCGTGTGTGATGAGGCTAGTTAGTTTTTATTTATTTTGTTTTTTTTATGTGATATGCGGTAGTTTTTTTTTTTTTTTTTTAGAAAATAGTGGGTGGGTTTTTTTTTTTTTTAAAGAAGGTGGGGTAGTTTTTTTTTTTTTACAGAACTTGGGATAGGTGTTTTTTAATAGAAAACCGTAGGGTAGGTTTTTTTAGAAGGTGTGATGGTTTTTTTTAGGTGAAAGTGGGGATTGTGAAAATCTTTTTATTTTTCCACTTTTTTGTTATTAATTTTTGTTGATTTACAATTTTAACCTTATTTTTTATTTTTTAGGAATAAAAATAAGTTAATTAAATTAGGGGTATTTTTGTAAGTTGAAAACACAATAACTAACTTTTTTAATCCTCTTAATATATAGAGAAATCCTCTTAATATATAGAGAAGATAAAATTAAAAAAAAAAACACATTTTTTTCTTACAAAATAGGACCACTAACAAAAAAAAAAGCCTCATCGCACACGCAAAGCGTGTGTGATGAGGCTAGTATAAACTACTTATTTGACTTCAAGAGCCTAACTATTTATCTCTCTCATAAAAAAAATGTTAACTAAACTAGCCTCTGAGCACGCACTCACGTGCATGGTCAGAGGTTCATTTATTTTTTTGGTAAAGGTTAATTTATAACATTTATTATAATTTTGGATTACTACATTTTCCAATCACAATAAAACCTAAAGGTGTGATAAGTATTATGCGTTTGCAAGTGAAATAATTTTTCATCACACCCTTAAGGTTTTTTTTTTTAATTAGAAAATGTAGTAATCCCAAATTATAATAAATGCTCTAAATTAACTTATACTGATCAAAGGCTAGGGTGTGTGTATATGTATATATATTATAATGTTATGTAATATAATATATATTATTTTAATAATAAATAAAGAAGAAAGAGGAGTCATACCTGGCCACCACTTCAATTGATGAAAACATCAAATTTTTAACCACACACATGGTGCAAGTTCTCTTGGAATTGGAGCAATGCAGACAAGTTCTCTGCTTCATAAAGGGCTAATGAGTAAAGAAAAGGGGACAAAGAATAGTAAATCAAACTTAACTTTAACATAGTGATTAGTGAGTTTGAAGTTGGAACGCAGAGAAATGAAGAAACTGAGAATAGAGTCACAGATGGGTAGAGTTGATTGTAGATGCGTGATATTGTAATTTTTTGAAGATAAAAAGAAAAGTTACGTTGCTTTGAAGATTGTTGCACAACCCTGTTCTTCAGTTCAGTCCAAATTAAGTAAGTCATTAAAGCTTTGTAAGGATGAAGGAGGAAAAATTAGAAAGGAGAGAGGATGGGGAGAAATAGTTTTCTTTTTTTGGGTGGGGGTGGGGGGGTGATTTTGCGTTGATTTTAGAGTTGGGTTAAAAAAAAATTACGATTTGCACTGTTTTTATAATGTTCATGATTAACCTAGTAAATTTGGATAAATTATCAATGTTTGGGTTTAAGTTTAAGTTGGATTTATTAGAAAAATAAAGTTTCATTTTTTGTTAATTTTGTTTTAAAAAAATAATAATGATGTGACAAGTTTTGATAGTCAACAAAAAGTCAACAAAAAGTCAAGGATTCAATTTTATATTTATACTAATCGCTAACTCATGCATTCACGAAAAAAACTACATTATGAATTTTGAAGAAAATATCATTTTATTTGAATTTAATGCGTAAAAAGCTTTTAAACAAGAGATGATATGAATAATATACTATATATTGCATGTCAATTTCAGAATCTCCTATGACAAAACTAAAATTAAAATGAAATAAAATCTTAAACAACATAGAACAAAGTGAATGAAACATATAAGAGATGCTAACCTTTAGTTTTGAGTGATTTTGAACAAGGTATGTGAAGTACATAAAATGATGGGTAGAAATTTTTTTTTTTCCCCCAATTGTAGGACTGCATTATTTTTTAATCTTTAAAATTTGTTAAGTGGCTTTACTTGTGAATTGACGAAAGATTGTCCCATTTCATCTTAATATCACAAATTACACTTCAAAAACCCATGAGATGCTTTTTTTGCATACGACACATACCCACATGGCCACATCTACTTCAGGTCAAACTCAAGATGCAATAAATGAAGCCTAGCACCTAACAATTATTGATTTTTGCCGATATAATCAGTGTGATATATGAAACATAAACCACATAGTGATATGTGCCAAAACAGTTCCCCATCATGTCCACGTGCTTTCTCAATTAATGCATATTATTCATAATTGAAATTGTGAGACAAACTTAACATCAGAATAAATACAGAGCAATTGTAATCATCCTCAACAATCAAACTCTCTATTGTGGACCCATATCCAAAACAAAGCTTTAAAAAGCTAGAAAAATTAAAACTGATTAAACCAAAAAAAAAAAAAAGCAAATAAAGAGGCAAAATGATTGAAAAGAAGTTAACAGTGCATAAAGAGGCAAATAAAGTGGTTACCACTAATAATTTCTCGTTCTTCATGACTAATCTCTTTTCTCTCCCTGGAAATTATGTCTGTCTATAATATTTACCATAGTCAAAATGATTTGTTAAATTGTTGAAAGCGATGCAAATTTTTTTACGTTTGAGCAAGAAGCGATGCAAAATATTTTAAGGTTCAAACTTTCAGCCTCCATTATTGTAATGATCAATTATTTAAGAAAACAAAATTGTTGTTAGAAAGTATTTGTAGTTTTTAACATGATTGTGACACCTAATCTTATAAAATTAGGTGTCATGTCAGCTTTTTGAGACCTCATGATTTTAAATGTTATTATTCTAATATATATTTTTTGAGATACTATAAATTTTATTCTATTAAGCTTACAAATTATGTCATCAATTATAAATAGACAATTCAAATATTCAGTTATCATAATATTGAAGCCCACTAATTATATTTATTACGATATCAATTTGTAAGTTTTATGTAGAAAAACTTGTAATATTTTTAGCATCTTCCTTTTTCTAATTAAGTTTAAATTCTATTCTATATATATATTTATACCCTCCATTAAAATCTTGCCATATCGTATTTTCTTTAAATGATAGAATAGATAGTTTCATATATAGATACAATTATAAAAAATCTCTATCAAATTTCATATTTAAACAAAAAAAAAAAAGAAGAAGAAGAAGAAAACAAATCATTTTTTTGTTGAAATATCTTCTTCATTGCAGGAGTTGCTCTCTAGTTACTAAGTATTTTCCTTTCGACATACATGCGAAGTGGCATTGCAAACCAATAAATGCTACAACCTTACTTAATATCTTTTTATTGAAGGTGAATTTTGACAAATCCACCATTGAATTATATCTTTTTCTTATATCCTCTTTGTATACAAAATTTATAGAAAATTAAAGATTAATAGTTATGTCATCAATAAAATGTTTAAATTACAAGTTTTTGTAGTTTACAATTGGAGA
Organism: Castanea sativa; assembly: GCF_040712315.1. NCBI lineage: Eukaryota > Viridiplantae > Streptophyta > Magnoliopsida > Fagales > Fagaceae > Castanea > Castanea sativa. The sequence goes on along the minus strand of NC_134018.1, from coordinate 1,751,628 downwards.
AATGATATGTCTACAACATTTTCACAACATTTTTACAACAAATCCTATGTGGTACATTGTTATTGTTAGGGTAAAAAAGTAATCTTAGTGTTATGTTCAAATTTGAACCAATAACAACTAACCACCTATGATTTGTTGTGAAAATGTTGTAAAAATGTTATAGACGTAGCATCTTTCTTAAAATTGTACATAAAATATAAGCTTATAGATTATATAGTAAATAATATCCAATTGACACAACATTTGACATGTGTATTAAAAGTGTAAAACATATACAATTTAACGGTTAGATTTTCAAAATACGTATTAATATTTATTTTAATGAGTAAAGTTATTACGTTATACTACAACCAATTTTGTAACTAAAATTTATCTTTAAAATCCAATTTTTCACATGACTTTTTAACCTTTTTAACTTATGTCATATTTTTATTCTAAAGATGATTTGCTTTTTAACGTGGAATATACAACCAACTTTGAGAATGCTTGATAATTATATGCCACGTAGATGTCAGGAGAACAGTTAGGTAAGAGCAGGTAAGAGTCATGGTCACTTGGTGAGTGATATAATGGCATATATGCAAGTATATGTGGTCTTGGCTGACAACTTTTATGTTTCTTTTAAGAATGACTTCGCTAACAACAAAAACCACATATATTGGTTGGTTTTTTTTTGTCGGGAAAATGGGTTTTAGCAAGTGATTGATTGATTGATTACTAATGTCATATTCAAATTGGTAGAATTCGTGAGTACCATATAGGATGAAAGTTAACTTTATATATGTGTGCGTGTGTGTCTATATATATATATACATATACTTATATTGGCTTGGGTCCAATATTAAATAATTATTTATTCCTGTATTATTTTTAAATATTTGTTTACTGCATAGTATTTAGTTTTATTATGGGCCAGTGCGTCTATTCATATGCCACATATAAACAGAGAATCCCTCGTTGATAAACATTGGGTTTTCCAAAAACGTGAACTTTTTCCCATAAAATATATTTTTTGCATAGAGTTGCATAGAACCAAAGAGAGAGAAAGAAACACAGTTTTGTTCACTATGCACAGAAATTGTAGTGGTTTTTCTTGGTGTTGTTGATTATTGTATCTTAGAAAGCAGACGACCATTAGTCTTAAAGTACCACTAATGAAATAATGTGAGTGCTGAAATCTGTTTTAAGAAAATTGTGTCAAACACGAGTTTTGCTAAGTTTTTAATCATTCATTCTTTATGCTTATGGTCTGTGAGTTATTTAATTATTTTATAAATTTTTTTATTTATAAAATTTATTTATTGTTCTTACCTCTTTTTTTATAACATATTAATCTTACCTATTGAATTTGTTTGTTTGCTTGTTTTTATTTTTTATTTTTATTTTTATGATTATATCTGCACATTGTTCTTGTTTACAAAATCACAAAAATAAATAAAATTTCTGCAATATAAACCAACATTTTTCAGGTAACTATAATGTCAAATCAGTTTACCATTTAATTTGTTCATCCCAGTAGACACCTTCTTCGATCTCAGGGACTTGGAATTGGTTTTGGCATGTGTATGCCCCAGAAAATTGTTGATATTCCTATGGAAGTGCATTCATAACAGCGGAGCCACGTGGGGACCCCTAAATTATTGGAAAAAAATTAGTAGATATATATCAGTTATCCTAGTCATTTTTTAAATTTAAGGAACCTTTATCCTTCTGGACCCCTGGTTATTATTATTTTTTGTTATATATATAAGAAAGTCTAAAATTATATTAACCTTTGTTTAAATATAGATACAATCCGATAAATATATAAATGAAAAATTACAATAATCAGACATTCACCATTTTAAAATAAACACATAGTTATTTTAAATTGTGCAACTAAGGATTTATTACTTGCTCCACGACACTAACTATTGCATGCAGTTTTGGTGTTGACGTGTGAGTGTATTCTCTTATCTTATCTCCCTTTCCTTATGTGTGTGTGTGTGTGTGTGTGTTTATCAAATAAAAAAAGATACTCAGTGTTGTCAAGTCATCCCATATCGGTAAGGTTTGATATTGAGAAAGGGTTTATCACTTGCTCCGTGACACTAACTTTCGCGTGCAATTTTGATGTTGGCGTGTGAGTGTATTCTCTTATCTCATCTCACTTCCCCTATATATGTGTGTGCGTGTTTATCAAATTTAAAAAAAAAAAAAAAATTGTGCAGCTTAATTTATGATATAGGCGAGTAGCACCCCCAGCCAGGTACCTTTGTTTCATTTCATATATTTTATATTTGACCATTCTTCTCATCATATTTATTTGTTATTAAAAATAATCAATATATTATATAACATTATAAATGTAATAAATTATTAGTAAACCTGATTAAAATATACTACTATATATCATTTATTAATAAAATAATATAACATGTATTTAGTTGTTGTTTATTAAATTTTTTAATGTACTGAAATTTGAATGATTGTTTGTCTAACTATCTTTAGTTTATTAATATATATATATATATATATATATATTATATTTTTAATCTTAGTCATTATAATTGATGGGTAATAATTTAATTAGAAAAATTTAGGTCTATAGGCAAGTTTAGAACTATTGACTCATTCTTCAAAAGAAAGAAAGATAGTAATTCAAAAAATAATATATCCAATGTAAAAGCTTCGACTTTCAGTGAGCTTTCTTCCAAATCTCCAAGGATTGAACTTGAAAAACAACCTTTTGGATTGTCAATGGTGGAAGTGGAACTTGAAAAAATTCATCTAAAATTTGCACCACTTACTTCCCAATGACGTTGATATTAGAACTTTAAAAAAATTAATTATCTCATTTTTTGTTTGGTCTTCTACAAAGATAAATTTTTGGCTCCACCACTAAAAATGGGATTCTAGAACTATGGTCTTTACCCTAGATTGTCTCTTTGCAAAATCTTTCTGGGAGTGCATACCGCAAACTACAGAAGCGATGAGAATATGTATGAAATTCTTAAATCTGTGAGATGCAAAAATAGAGAAAAATATATGCCAAAGAAAAAAATAATTACACACAAGATAGTATTTACGTAGTTCGGTAATTTGCCTACATTCACGAAGTTGCAGGGACTTCATTATTCTCAGAAAAAAAAAAAATATAGAGTGCAGCTATACAGTTTTCTTTCTCAAAACAACATCAAACCCTAATATCCAAAACAACAGTTTTTTATATTTTGCGCATAAGATTCACAATGGGCTACAAAAACGGGCCAAAATTTTTTCCCGGGAGTGTTGCCCTTGAACCCCCCAAGGAGGCTTGTTCATGAGCGCTACGACTTGGGCTTATCGGTCAAAACCTTCGCTCCATGGACTAAGCCTCAGAAAATCTCCCATTAAAAATTGTAACAATATTATTTTGAGCCGGGTTATAATCTAAATTAAATACAACTAGATTCCACAAAACCCAACAAAAAGTTGCTATGTTCAACTTTTGGTGCTGCACTGGCAGCTGATGTAATACCTTTAATGTTATTCAGTAAAAAATTCTAATCTTTCACTCTTGAAAAAAAAAAATACTGTAAAAGAAAAGAAAAGATCAGCCCCTTGTTATCTTGATCAATAATTTCATGCATCTCTTAAGCAGAAAAATGCAATTTCTTTCAATTCCCCCACCTCATTTTATGACTCAGATTATTTCACTTAGAGTAAGACACATGCTAACCAATTTTGGGTGATATCTCAGCTCATATGGTCAATCAAGATAAGATCGATATAAAAATGATAAGGAATTGGAGGATTCAATTGAAGGATCCGTTTCCTGGTCAATATGAACCTATTATACGTCCTGAATGAAAGATTTAGCATATACTCACACAACACCCACACCATTCATCCTTCATCATGACGGGATGCCACAGTTCAACTTCCATACTTGATCACTTCCACAAATTACTTATTCCAAATTAAGAAAACCGTTTTATAGACTTAATCTGAAAACATGTAAACAGTTTCCTTGCTTGCATCATCACATCCAGCAAAAACATTACATCATTACGAACACCCCCCTGCTGAAAATTTAACTCTTGGGCAACATTTGGATTGGGCTGAAACGTAGTGCGTCTGCATTTTAGCCTTTTTTTTTTTCCTTGACTCGCATCTGTTCCTGTTTATTAGCCATGAACAGTGATTTTAGGCTTATGAACAGTGATTTTAGGTGTGAACAATAACGTTTCACACGTTTAAAAATTATTTTGCTACAGCATTTTTCAGTTTTTAGTTGTATTCAAACGGACCTTTAATTGGTTTTATTTTAAGATTTTTTTTTATGAGGCAATCCTCCGGACATAGAAAAGTGATACCATTTTTATTATGCATAAATCACAAGATGCTCTAATAGAAGTAGTGAAAATTGTTGTCTCCTAAACTTATTGTTACAGAAGAAAACGTCTATCAGATGATGGGGCAGTAACTTGGATTCGGACTATAATCATAGACTTTCACTTCATATAACATGGGATATGGTGGATATTGAGGGCACATGGGAAACTGAGGACAGTACTCTATAGAACTTGTTGAAGATGTATTTTCGGGACTGCTTTGCTTCTTAACATCTTTCGGTTTTGGAGGATTCACTTCTAGTTCTTTTTTTACCTTCACTTCTTGCACGCTCCATAAAGCGGCATAGCAAAACTTCTTCCTTAACGAGCAGGTCAAGTTAGCAGAGTCAACACCTTCACCAATCACCACCAACTGATCTCTATCTGACCCTTCTATTGCTATCGAGTTAATCACATCTGCAAAATTGACGAACATTGTTATAAGTACTTTCTCCACACACACATATGTAGAGTGTTTGATCCTAACCAGTTGCTGTTGAGGCAATCTTCATGGCCTTGCTTCTGCATTTGTCACAGTTCATTTGCACCTTGATAACTAATTTTTGCTATAACGTAAGATAAAAAGCACGTACTTTAGTTCTAAATTTCTAATACACACATACAATTACACATTATACCAAAAGCTTTTGCTGTTTCTTAGAGGCTAGAGCTAAAAGTAAAATCAAGTTTCAGAGCTCGCTTGTTTTGCGTTTTAGGTATAACGAGTTTTACCTTCATGTTTTAGAGGAAGCAATAGCACGTGGCTTTTGTGAGAGGGCTTTAATGACTAACGAGCTTAATCCGTTTCTTTGGAGAAAGAAATAAACTGTTAAGTCTATTTATAGACGTGAGCTTAATGGAGGTAGACGTGGCAAAACAGCCGACAGGTCAGGTCAAATAAGTTCAGGTCAAAATGGATTATTTTCAAGTGGGCTAGAAATGGGTCAGATCAACTCGCACTTTACACATGATTTTTTTATTTAAAAAAAAAAAAGAATTTGTCACTCGATAAGCCATATAACAAATTATTTGGTGTGAAATGCATTAATTTGAATTTACTTTTCATATCAAGAATGATCTCGGCTCAACAAATTTATATTTGTTCAATAATTATAAAATTATACAAACTCCAACATTGCTAATCAAAATAAATAGCACAAACACGAATAAGTCTGGCCTACCTTTTGAAAATCTAATAAAAACAAACACATAAGTTCACTATTACTACACAATATGAACATTCTAAAATATGAAACAAAATTACAAATGCCCAATTGGATATCTAATTTGACAACAAAATAAAAACATGTAAAAAATTTAAAATATTGAAAACTAATTTTATAATATAATATTTTGAAAAATAATCTAATAGTTGCTTTTAATTTTAGATGCACTGTGATTAATACTCTATTTCAATTTGGGAATATACATCAAAATTTGATTATTTGCTTATTTATATTCATGATATCTTTCGTAAATACCAATTATTGTTAAGCAATATACACTCTTTAAAATATTATATTGTATTTTTAAAAGCCTTTTATTTTGGCAATGGATTGTTAAATAATAGGCCTGAATATGTATAATTTATGCAAATTTCATTGATATACTTTGGCTTTATTCTTTTCACACTTATGAATACTGCTCAGACATGTCTATAATTTCAAATTTATGTTTTTAAGTCTACTTCAACCAGTTTGTCTTGATATGTACTTTGTCATTTGATATTTAAAAATATTTACTTACCGCGTTATTCAAGCAGGAAGAATGCCTCATCTTTACTTATGGCATTGAATAATTCATTTGTTTTCATGCAATTAGATAAAAGTCTCACTTGTTTTCTTGAGGTCATTGTTTTTGAATGACGTTAAGTATAAATACATGTTCTTTTCGTCGTGTCATCGGAAAAATTTATGTTTTTTTTGAAAAAATAAAATAAATTAAGTGCATTATATTTATCAATTGAGTTTGGGTCGTGTAGTGTAAAGTTCATAACAAACAAGTAAACTAAAGTATGTCTTAATTTTTTTTTTACCAAAAAAAAAAAAAAGTTTTAAAAATGGGTCGGGTTACAGGTTAGCTACATTGGGTCAGATTGACTTGCAAAAAAAAACGAGTCAAGTCACGGGTCAATCTATTTTTTATTTAGGTAAAAAAAATATGGGATCGGGTTGGTTCAATGAATTCTAGCCTATTTTGCCATTAAGCACTAGAGTATTTTAAGCTCTAGCACTCCAAAAATGATAAGTGTTATTATTATTATTATTTTGAGTGATGTTATCTAAGTATATATTTCCGTATAATACATTGCATTTAGATTTTGGTTATTACCTATAGATTTTGTTGGGTTCTAAGACTTTAGATTTAAATGTATTAGAACTCTAATATGTAATGTTGGCAAACCATGACCAAAACGGTTTAGTCTTGTTTAGACGTGCTCAAATTATGTGTATTTTATGTAAAGTTGGAATCAAGTTACTGCAGGATTTATTGTGTAAATCTATCTGGCTCGATCGATCGAGAATTAAACTCGAAGGACCGAAAGTCGTGTAGATTGTTTTTTTTCCAACTCAGCCCAAGCCCATATGACGTGTAGGGTTTTATGTTTTGCCCTAGGTATAAAAAGGAAAGCCCTAGCCACGTTTTTAGAGTTGTTGTTGATGCTCTTTATGCTGTGTGTGTGAATCTCTTGTGAGATCTAGGGGTGTTTGCCTTCACATACACTTAAGGTTATCAAAATCTAAATTGATGTCAAGAGTTTGGTGATCAATTCAGTTGCAGATTCAAGAGCTCAAAGATATACAAGCGGGAGTGCTTGTGCTTGTTGGGAATCCAAGAAAGAAGTAGTCCATGGACTTGGAGTTGTCACATGGTCGTGATAGTAAGTTTCCTACTTGAGGTAGTAATAGGATGTTAGTGGTCTAATTCACTATTGTGTAAACTTCAATTCTTCCATAGTGGATTTAGTTTTACTTTGAGGATAGTTAGGTTAAATTCTCCTCAGGTTTTTTACCGGTTTGGTTTTCCTAGGTCATCATATTGTTGTATTATTTATTTTCCGCACTTTACAATAATATGATTGATATGTGTTAACCTAAATCTGCATAATTTACCTAAATTAATCACTTGACTAAATAACTAGGTTAATTTGGTTGTGTTTAAGAGGTCTAAAAACGTACAAGTGGTATTAGAGCAGGTAGCTCTTTTGTTGTATATCTTTTGATCTCTGAGCTGATCCTTGACCTCGGTTATCATAGAACACAGACACTCTCTTGTTATTCCTCTTCACTTTGATGGAAATAATTATGCTTATTGGAAAGTCAGGATGAAAGCATTCCTGAAATCCATTGATGAGAGAGTCTGGAACTCCGTTGAATATGGATGGGAGAAGTCCACTACTCCTGTGAGTGAGTGGCAAACTTCTCAGAAAGAACCAGCTGCTTTCAATTGCAAAACTATGAATGCTATCTTTAATGCTGTTTCTATAGAGGAATTTAAGAGAATCTCTAATGTTGAGGTTTCTCATACTGCTTGGATTGTCCTCCAGACTGTGCATGAAGACACAAAGGCAGTTAAAATTAATAAGTTACAACAATTAACTACTAGATTTGAAAGCATTAGGATGTCTGATGATGAATCTTTTGATAAATTTTATGCTAAGCTTAATGATATTGTTAATTCTGCATATAATCTGCGTGAAATCTATGATCAACCTAAAATTGTTAGGAAGATTCTTAGATCTTTGATTGAGGACTTTAGACCCAAAGTGACTGCCATCACTGAAAGCAAGGATGTAGACTCCATCCCTGTTGATGAACTTGTAGAATCTCTTCAGTCCTATGAAATGGACCTACGTAAGACTAGCAAATTTAAATCATTGGCTCTTAAGTCTGTTGATAATGTTGATGTAGTGGATTTGATGATACTCTCTTTGCTACAGAGATTGCCTATCTTGCCAAGAATTTTAGAAACTTTCTTAGGAACAACAACAAAAAGGAAAGAGGTAAGAACATTGCTGAACTTAGAAATTTTAGGAGAAATGATCCTACTAAGGTCAATAACACTGAAAAACCTAAAGAAAAAATAGGTCAACCTTCTAATAATTCTATGGGACAACAATGTTTTGGGTGTCAAGGGTATGGTCATATGAAATATGAATATCCTACATACTTGAGGTCTAAGGGTAAGGTTATGGTTGTAACCCTTAGTGATGATGAAGTTTCTAACAATAAATCTGGTAGTGATGAGGATGGAAACTTCATTGCCTTCATGGCTACTGCTATATTTGTTGAAAGTGTTGCTGTTGAGGAGAACCCTTCTGATGGGGAACTCTCTGAGGATGCAGATTTACAAGAAGCATACAATAAACTTTGCAAAGTTGCTGCAAAGGATGCTATGAGTGTTGATCTAGGCTTAAAGAAAATTGCATCTCTTGAACTTGATAAAAAGAATTTGCTTGTGAAACTATTTGATGCTAATGAATTGTTGAATAATGTAAAGACTGAGAACATGCTTTTACTTGATAAAGTTAAGAATTTGGAACATGATTTATCTATTGCTAGAGAACAAATTAATAAGTCTGCTAGTTCCAAACTTGATCATATGCTGAGTGTTCAAAAGTCTCATTCAGACAAAACTGGCTTAGGTTTTGTAGAAAGCATCTTTGTTTCTGAAACTCATTCCACAAACTTTGGTCCTTTTTCTGAGCCCCCTGTGAGTGAGGTTGTTAAACCTGTAGAAGTTACACCTACTAGGAAGATTAGGGTTAATCTTCAAGAGTCTAAACTTAAGACTTCTAATCCTTCTAAGAGTAAGTTGTATGATAGACCTGCATGGATTTGTCATTTTTGTGGAAAATCTGGACACATTCATCCAAACTGTTTCAAGTTGCAAGCTGCTAAGCGAGCAAATAAGCCAAAAGTGGTGAGTTGGTAAAGGTTTTAAACCTTTATTCCAATCTTGGAGTTGGAAATCATTCTAATGTGAATAAGAATTCCAATACTCAAGGTGCATTTAAAAAGCTTTGGATGCAAAAGGCTCAATCTAAGTGAGTTTTTCTGACATGGTCCTTGTGCTTCATTGCTCTACTCTTTGTGACTATTTTTTTTTTGGTTGTTTTTGTTTTTGCTTTCTTTGCTTGTCTAGGATTTGCATTACGTAACATTCAGGTATTTCATTTTAGGTTGTTTGTTTTTTGTTATTAAAAAAAAAAAGGTGAAAAGGGAAGCAAAATGTGTTTTGCATTATTTTTCTTGGATTTGATACCAAGGTTGGCCATATTATCTTTACTTAACATGTTTATGTACCTTGTTTAGCTTGGATGAGTTTATTTTATTGCACTTTACTAGCTTGAGCTTTGTAGTGCATGTTGTGTGGGAAGATGTTTATAGTTTTTGATCACATGATCTTGATCTTGAAGTCACATGTCTTTGATTATCGAATTTGAACTTATTGAGAAATGCATAAGTAACCATCTCACCACTGTTTATTAGCCAATCATAAACACCTTAGTGCATATCGTAAGATTTTGTGCGCGAGAAAGTGTAGTACATGCACAAAAAGAACATAAGGTGTAGCCTCGGTTTAAATGATAAAATTAGTGTGTACATTATTAGACTTTAATAATTTCAATCAATTAAAATTGGTGTGTACATTATCCTAGCTATTTTAATAAGTTTCTGATCAAATAAAATTGGTGTATATATTATGAGGCAAATCAAAAAACTTACATGATTGCAAGCTTTTATTCTAGGAGATGTGAGAGTTATTTGATGTAACTCTTTAGGTGATAGTCTCTTTCGAATTTATGTGATGAATTTTGTAGAAATTGTGCTTAATTACTATTCACATATCACCTCACATGTATCTCAAGCTTTTGTTAGTTGCACACACTACACAAGTTACTCTTTACTAAACTTTGTACATGTTATTGTGTGTGATATTATTTTGGCCAACCAAGTTTGAGAATTCGTTGAGTTTTATGCAAAACATGTTTGTTGTTTGGGATTTTAAGGATAATTTATGGAAACTCTAATTTTTGAGAAAACTGGATTCAAAACAAGTGTTTTTAAAAAGCATTTCATCTCATACTTATACATTTTATTCATAAAATTCAATGCTTTGAGGAGTTTTTGCATAAAATTGTTTTGATTTTCAAAATTGTTTTTTCCAGAATTTCGATCGATTAAATCTATTTCTCGACCGATCAAATTTGCGATTAAAATTTTGGTCAGCCTCTGTCTGTTTTGATCGATGCTCGATTGGTGCTAGATCAATCGAAGCATTTTCGATCGATTGAACCTAATTTTCGATCAATCGAAAGTCGTATATAAAGTTTTTTTAAAACCTTTTGTTTCTCACGTGTTTAAACACTTTTCAAATTTTTTAAACTTTTTCTCTCTCTATCCGATCGGTCAAGGCTTCTAATCAATATTTTTTGTCGTTTTCCTTCAATCTTTTTGCAAGGCCGATAAGACCATATTACCCTTCATTTTTCATTTATTTTCACTTTTCATGCATTAAATCATGCATAGTTTTGTAAATTTTGAACTAAGGAATTTTGGAATTTTTGTTGAATCAAGCCTTTTCTTTTAAAATTGATCATTGGGTTTTTGTTGTGGTATGCTATAAACATGATTCTAATGAATTAATTTGATAAATTTGGTGGTTTGTGAAAAATTGGAAATTCTAGGGCTTGAAACTACCTGAATTGGGGATTTTGTTCTGATGAAGCAAAATATCATTAGTCGATGAGAGTTCGTCCAGATGATGCCGGTCACGCTCCTGCGCCTCGATGGAGGCAAAAGTTCCTTCAATTGGTCACCAGTGTGGTGCCTGCCACAACGCCTCCGATGCCAAAGTTAGCACAAAAGAAGGTTTATAATAAAAGAATCACTTCGCATCTAATATAATTGTGTTGGTATATGTACCTTGTGTTGGAGGTGTGAAGGCTTTATATACCTTCTTCTAGATTCTAGCCGTTGCGGCATTAATTCCTTGCTTTATGACGCTCCCAGCCGAGTAATGGATCTTTAATACGCCTCCAATGGTTTATCCAGCTTGTGTTGTAACCGCCCAAGGTATTACTGGCGGCATTGAATAATTTTGGTATCCTCTTCAATGACGTGGCAGTATTATGTTCGTCAAAAGGGGTGGTGTTGTCTGCAGTATTAGGTTCGTCCGTGATCCCTCTCGTCAGTCCCATCAGATGCCCCCAGATTTTGCGGTCGTCGTGACATGTCATGTCGACCACAGAATGCGAAAGGTTTATTAAACTGCATGCGACTCTTGGGAATTCGTGTCATAATAAAGGTGTAGTGGCGGCGCCATACTGGTTGTGGCCATGTGGCGCTTAATGGTGGGTGCAGTTACTATTCCCCTTGTGCGACCCTTGGGTTTCCCGCCGATTTTCGGTTTTTCTGGGCTTTGTTTTTTTTTAAATTAAAACTCCCTCTTTCCTCCTTCTCTTTGCTTTTCACCTTCTTAGACTCCCTATTTGTGCTCCGAGCCTCCCTATCTCTTTGATTTTTTTGCAAACCAGTGCGCACCCCCATCTTTCCAATTTCTTCTGTAAGCTGGTGTGAGGCGGGGTCTCCTACTTTCTCCATTCAAGGTATGCCCTTCTTTTCCCCTTTTCGATTCTTCCTCGTTCTTTTTCTTCTTTACGGTGAATTTATGATATCTCCCCTTTTTCTCTTTTTTTTTTTAAGCTTCTTTGGTCTTTATATGATAGGTAGTTCTGAGGTTTGGACTATTTGCCCCTCAATTTCTTTCCTTTTTGCGCGCTTAGGAGGGTTTCTAGGTGTTTTTCCAAATCTTGAGGATTTTTTTTTGAGGGTAACGGCTTGGGAGTCGTAGTGGCCGATTTGTTGCCATTGCTTCATCAGTCCGTCAATTGGTTCGAGGATTTGTTAAGGGAGTGGGTAGAGATGTTTGAGGTGAGGACTAGTGAACTTGAGACCAGGTTGTCGTCTAGTGACGACCCGGTGGAGGGAGATACAATCGTTTCTACCTTTCGGGAAGCTAGGGCTTTCCATGCCCTTAGAGAGGTATGTGGGCTGGATCCTGAGACGCTGAGCCGATTTAGGGATAGGTTCCAATTCCCAGAGCGGGTTAGGGTTCGTTTGCCCAATAAGGAGGATCGGGCCTGCCATTCCTTTCCTGGAGAGGTCTGTTTTTATGAGTCTTCTTTCATCTGTGGGCTGAGGTTCCCGGTTCATCCTTTTTTTATGGAGCTGTTAGACTGCTATGGTATTGCTCCGGGGCAGCTCATGCCCAACTCCTGGAGAATAGTGGTCAGCTGTATGGGATATGGCTGGCCGCTACGGATGGTGGAGAGCTTAGGGTGGACGAGCTCACCTACTTGTACTGTTTGAAGGAGTCCAAGGAATTCGGGTACTATGAGCTAGTCCCTTGGGAAAAGAGGACCAGGATCGTCCGAAATTTACCTTCTTCTTTTAGGTATTGGAAGTCCCAGTTTTTCTTTGTGTTAGGGGATGATTTTGAAACCCCCTCCAGAGGGGTTTGGGGTGAACTCCCGAGGCTATCTCGTCAGTGGAGGACCCCTACCTTAGGTGCGTCATTATTTATTCTCGTCATTTGAGTTTCATGGTGTTCGCTTTTTTTGGTTTTTAATTTCTCCGTCCATTTTTTTGTGCAGTCAAGAGGAGCCTTAAGCTCAAGAGCCAGCATAAGGAGCGAGTGAAGAAGGCAATCGAATACGCGCAGATGATCGAAGATTGGGACGACCTAGTGGACCTGAGAACTCTTGCGTCCTATTGCCTCGGCCCAGAGCCTTCTGCTTTCATCTTGCGTAACCTCAGGATTAAGGGGAAAAAAAGTAAGTGGATGCTTCATCTGCGCCGGGTTTTCTTGCACATGTATATGTGTGTGTGTAAATATATATATGTATGTATATTATTATTGGTTTTTTTTTTACAAGTGTTTCCCTCTTGCAGAGATGACGACCAAATTTAACAAAGGTATGTATGATAAGATGAGGGCCAAGAAGGACGAGCCGTTGTCCCATCTCGGGAAGAACGTGGTTCGTATCACTGGGAAGGGCCCTCCCGTCACTTCAGCCGCTTCTGTCACCCACCTTGCCTCCGGGACTGATACGACGAGGTCTGCTTCTCCCGTTGCTTCCATTGAGGAGATCCCTACTCCTGCCTCAAAAAAGTAGTGAACCTCAGATAAGGGGAAGGAGAAAGCTGATTATCGCTCGTCCTCGATCTGGGACGATAAAAAATTGGCAGTGGACAGGGCTCGTGAGATTTTGACGGCGGAGGACTTGAGGGTCTTTTCGAGTTCGTCAACAAAGGACCTTATGGGTCGTTATCTCCACAAGCTAGTCCAGGTAATGCTCTTGTACCAATTTTATTTCTTGGTGTCCGTCTTTCCTCTTCTTCTTTTTTTTTTTTTTTTTAGGTGCCCTTTGTATTTTGGGCTTAAATTTCAGAACAATTTTGTTCTTATTTTGAGAACACTACCTTTGGGTCCGATGTTTCAGGGCTCTTGGATGGAAAAGTAATTACTTACTGCTCTGGTTTTTGTAACTGCCTGCTTTGTTGTCTTCATGTGCGTGGTATGTTGCACTTGTTCTCCCTTCCAATGATCTTGCACTTAGGCTCCCCTTTTTTTTGTGAGATAATATCTTCATCTCGTCGGTCACGTACATCCGTCAAGGCGGGGTCTTTATTACTTAGACTCTTTTTTTTTTTTGAGATAATCTTTTTATCTTTTCAGTAATGTACATCCGTCAGGGCGGAATCTTATTACTTAGAATTTTTTTTGAGATAATCTTTTTATCTCGTCAGTAATGTATATTTGTCAGGGTGAAATCTTATTATTTAGACTTTTTTCGAGATAATCTTTTTATCTCGTCAGTAATGTACATCCGTCAAGGCGGAATCTTATTACTTAGACTTTTTTCGAGATAATCTTTTTATCTCATCAGTAATGTACATCTGTCAGGGCGGATCTTATTACTTAGACTTTTTTTGAGATAATCTTTTTATCTCGTCAGTAATGTACATCCGTCAGGGCGAAATCTTATTACTTAGAATTTTTTGGAGATAATCTTTTTATCTCGTCAGTAATGTACATCCTTCAGGGCAAAATCTTATTACTTAGACTTTTTTTGAGATAATCTTTTTATCTCGTCAGTAATTTACATCCGTCAGGGCGGAATCTTATTACTTAGACTTTTTTTGAGATAATCTTTTTATCTCGTCCTTGTGACCTGGTCTGTTAGCACGAATATATTGGAAAAGCAATGCTTTTATTAATTTCAAAAAGTGAATACATTAGTTTGTTACACCCTTTGGTGGTACTTCTTCAAGTGCTCAATGTTCCATGGTCGAGGAAGTCTTTTCCTGTCCAAGGTTTCCAGGTGATAATTGCCTTGCCTGGAATAATGGGTAACTTGGTATGGTCCTTCCCATGTGGGGCCGAGTTTTCCTTGGGTAGAGTCTCTAGTTGCCGTAGTGACCTTACGCAGGACGAGGTCGCCTATGTCAAGTCGCCTGAGCCTCACCCTCCTATTATAGTATTCGATCATTTTCTTCTAGTATTTCATCATCCTGTCAGAAGCTCTGTCTCTTACTTCGTCTAGGCAATCCAAGTTCACTTGCAATTGTTTGTTATTATTTTCTTCGTGGAATGCTTCTTGTCTGATGCTGGCTACTACTACTTTGACCGGGATTACTGCTTCAGTGCCATATGTAAGCCTGAATGGGGTTTCGCCCGTCGGGGTTCTCGCCGTGGTTCTATAGGCCCATAATACATTGGGCAATTCTTCTGGCTAGGCACCCTTCGCGTCATCCAGTTTGGTTTTAATTATCTGGAGCAATGTTCGGTTTGTCACTTTTGTCTACCCGTTTGCCTGTGGATGCCCAAGGGACGAGAACTGGTTTCTGATGTTGAGGCCGGAGCAGAAATCCTTGAAGCCTTGGTTTTCAAACTGCCGCCGTGGGATCCCGAACCTGCAGATTATATTTTTCCACATGAAGCTTCGGATTCATCCTTCGGTGATGGTTGCCGTTACCTCTGCTTCACCCCATTTTGTAAAGTAATCAATTGCATCAAGTAGGAATCTTACCTGACCTTTACTCGGGGGTAGTGGTCCGACGATGTTGATTCCTCATTGTGCGAATGGCCACGGGAACGATATTGTTGTCAATTTCTCTGCTGGAAGTCGTTGGATGTTCCCAAATCTCTGACACTTGTCACAATTCTTGACAAGTTCTACTGCATCAGCTTGGACAGTTGGCCAGAATAACCTGTTCGAATGAATTTGCTTACCAAGGACCTGGGGCCAACGTGATCTCCGCAAACACCTTCGTGTATTTCTTCCAGGATGTACCTAGCTTCATCTTTGTCGACACACTTCAAGTAGGGCAGGGAGTAGCCTCTTTTGTATAGGTGGTCATTTAGAATCGTGAACTTGGTTGCTCTCTGCTTGATTTTCCTGGCCTCCTTGGCATCCTAGGGGAGGTGTCCGTCTTGGAGGAAGGACCCGATCGGCGTCATCCAGCTGTTTATGCTCTGGATTGCGAATGTCGAGATTT
This sequence comes from Castanea sativa, assembly GCF_040712315.1. Lineage (NCBI taxonomy): Eukaryota > Viridiplantae > Streptophyta > Magnoliopsida > Fagales > Fagaceae > Castanea > Castanea sativa. Next base: position 1,735,706 of record NC_134018.1, on the reverse strand, counting down.
CTTCGATATTGGGCGTTTTTGCATCTCCATGCTCAGCTCCGTGCACGCCGGTTCTTCTTCGGAGGAGGCTATTTTTGCAATCTCGTCTGCTTCCATATTTTGGCCTCTTGGGATCTGCACAAACTCCAATTTGTCAAACTCTTGGGCCAAATGTTTCGCCATCTTGAGGTATTTCTGCATTCTTTCCTCATTTACTTCGTACTCCTCTCTAATTTTTCCTATTACTAGCTTCGAGTCATTTTGAACAAGCAGATTTTTTGCTCCAAGTGCCTTCCCGAGTCTTAGCCCTATCAATATTCCTTCGTACTCCGCTTCGTTATTGGTGGCTGGGAACTTAAGTCGAACTCCATATCTGAGCTTTTCTCCGTCGGGGGTGATTATGATAACCCCTACTCCTCCTCTTTTTTGGGCTGATGAACCATCAGTTTGGATTGTCCACTGTTCTGTTGCAACCCCACAGTCGTCATCGTCGTTTGGGGTGAACTCGACAATGAAATCTACTAAAGCTTGGGCCTTGATGGCAGTTCTGGGAAGGTACTCAATGTCGAACTGGCTAAGTTCGATTGGCCACTGTACCATTCTCTCTGCTGCCTCAGGTTTGTTCATGGATTTCCTGATCGGTTGATCCGTCATTACTAGGATTGGATGTGCTTCGAAGTATGGTCGCAACTTCCGTGAAGCTACTATCAAAGCGAATGCAATTTTTTCAATCCTAGGGTACTTGGCTTCTGCTCCCTGGAGGGCTTGACTGATGTAGTAAACTGGAAGCTACTTCTTATCTTCCTTTCGAATCAGGGCTGTGCTGACGGCCGTGGCTGATGCTGCTAGGTATAGATAAATGCTTTCCCCTTCCTTTGACAAACTTAGTAGGGGCGGATTGCTCAGGTAATGTTTGAGCTCTTGAAACGCTGCTTCGCATTTGTCAGTCCAAGCGAAAGCTTGCTTTAACGTCTTGAAAAAGGGTAAGCATTTGTCCGTTGCTTTGGAGACGAACCTATTCAATGCAACAATCCTCCCTGTGAGCTTCTGGACCTCTTTGACGGACTTTGGCGACGTCATGTTGAGTATTGCTTGTACCTTCTCCGGATTTGCTTCTATCCTTCTGTGGGACACCATGAATCCCAAGAATTATCCTGAGACTACCCCAAAAATACACTTACTGGGATTCAACTTCATCTGATATTTTCTAAGGGTGTTAAATGTTTCTTTCAAATCGTCTAGGTGCGTCAATTCCCTTTTGCTCTTGACGAGCATATCGTCCACATATACCTCCATGTTTCTGCCGATCTACTTGTTGAACATCTTGTTTACTAATCTTTGGTACGTTGCCCTTACATTCTTCAGTCCAAAGGGCATTACCTTATAGCAGTAGAGCCCATGGCTTGTGATGAAGGCGGTATTTTTTTTTTTATCTTCCTCAGCCATCTTTATCTAGTTGTATCCTGAAAAGGCATCCATGAACATCAGTAGCTTATGTCCGGCCGTTGAATCTGCCAGCTGGTCTATCTTAGGCAGGGGGAAACTATCTTTTGGGCAAGCCTTGTTTAGATCCGTGAAATCTACACACATTCTCCATTTTCCATTCGTTTTTTTTTTTACCAACACGACGTTGGCCAGCCACTCGGGATAATACACTTCCCTGATTAAGTCTGCCTGCAACAACTTGTTAACTTCGTTGGTGATCGCCTGGCTTCGTTCGGGGGCAAAGACTCGGCGTCTCTGTTGGACTGGCTTTTTCCATGGATCTACGTTCAACTTGTGCTGAATGACCTGGCGTGATATGTTGGGTATATCCTCGTGACTCCATGCAAAGACATCCAGATTTTCCTTGAGGAATTGAATGAGCTTCGTCCTCATTTCGGGACTTAATGTTGTTCCTATCCTCGTCGTCTTGGCGATCTCTCCCTCGACGAGCTCCACCGCTTCCAAAGCCTCTACTTTGTCTTCTTTTTCCTTCTCAATTGTCCATGCGTGGTTCTCCTTCGTAGCCAATACAACCTGGTAGCATTCCCTGGCCAGGACCTGATCCCCTTTCACTTCGCCGACACCGTCCTCAGTTGGGAATTTCACCTTTAGGCAGTAGGTGGACGTGACCGCCTTTCACCTGTTGAGCGTGGGTCTGCCAATGATTACATTATATGAGAACGGGCAATCTACCACCAGGAAGTCCAACTGATGGGTCTGCTGCTTTGGGTAGGTTCCTATTATGACTTTTAGTGTCACTATGCCCTTAGGGTACACCTTGTCCCCGCTGAAGCTGACGAGAAGGGAGTCGAAGGGACGCAATCTTCCAAGATCTAGTTTCAATTTTTGGAAGGCAGGCAAGTACATGATGTCTGCGGAGCTGCCATTGTCTATAAGGATCCTCTGGGTGTTAAATCCTCCGATTGTAAGCGTTATAACCAGGGGGTCATTATGTGGCTGCCTTACTCCCCGAGAATCCTCTTCGTTGAAAAACATGTCCTGATTTTTTCGTCTCTGCTTGAATGGGGGTTTCCATATGGACGCTATTCACTTGTCTCTGGCTTGCTTTCTTGAGGGACTTGCACGACCCCCCGTGAATGGCCTTCCTGCGATCGTATGTATTTCCCCAATCACATCTTGTGGTGGTTGGGAATGGCAGACCCCATTCTTTGACGAAGACTCGTGCTGGCCCTTGTCGTCGTCTCTAAACCTGTTGGATTCTCCCTTCTTCACATATTTCTGTAGTTTTCCTTTCTGTATCAACTCCTCTATCTATCCTTTCAGGTCTCTGCAATGCTCCGTGTAATGGCCATGATCCTTGTGGAATCTGCAGTATTTGTTCTTGTCCCACACGTTAGGGGACGAATGCAAAGGTCTAGGCCACTAAAGGTAATGTTGATCTTGAATCTGTGTCAAAATTTTGTCAACAAGCATAATCAGAGGGGTGAATTTTACTGTTCGGGGAGCTTTTTCGTCCTTTCGTTTATCTACGTCACTTCCTCGACGACTTGGGCGCTCCCTTTTTTGCCCCTACGTTTGTCTTCATTCCTTCCCTCCTTTTTCGGTCTTTCCTTGTCCACAATGGCTGCCAGTGCGTCCTCGGCATTCATATACTTTTGGGCCTTCAGGAGCATCTCTGCCATTGTCCGAGGCAGATTCTTTGCCAGCGAGACGACGAATTCTTGGGACCTAAGCCCTGCTTTAAATGTCGTCAGTTGTACCTTGTTGTCTGCATTGTCCACCTCTAGGGTCTCTCGAGTGAAGCGTTTCATGTATGACCGCAAGGTCTCTTTCTCCCCTTGCTTAATAGTGAGTAGGTGATCCGCTGGTCTCTTAGGGTGTTGCCCTACGATGAAATGGCGCAGAAAGGCGCTACTGAATTGTTCGAAGCTGTCAATAGATGAGGTGGGCAGTCTCGTGAACCATTCTCTTCCAGCTCCCTTCAGCGTAGTCGGGAAGAAATGACACATTATTTCATCAGGGGGCTGTTGAAGACCCAGTGTCATCTTGAATGTATTGAGGTGATCTTAGGGATCCTTAAGCCCATCAAAAGGTTCGAGTTGAGGCAACCGAAACTTTGCTGGTATTGGTCGTTCTAAGACTGCCATAGTAAAGGGAGAGTCCGTTGCCCTAACCATTCTATCTAGGCTTCGATTCGTCTTCTCCTTGATGGCATTTCTCAACTCATCCATCTCCTTTCTCATTTCCTGGAGGAGATCAGAATGCTGTTCCTCCGGAGTAATGGTCCTTCGTCGGTCAGTTCTCCCATGGCTATCTCCTTCATCCTCTTGGACTGCTCTTGATCGGTTCTCCTCCTGTTGAAGCCTTTGTCTCATCTCCTGATTCTACCTAGTAAGTTCTTTGACAGTGGCCGCAAAAGCTTGAACTTGCTGAGCCAGGGCTGCTGAGCCTTGGTTGGATTCCATCTGGATATCGAAGTTGGTAGGAACTGCACTTTCGGATCGTAGTACGAGAACGTCGTCCCCACAGACGGCGCCAAACTGATGAAGCAAAATCTCGTCAGTTGATGAGGGTTCATCTAGATGATGTCGGTCACGCTCCTGCACCTCAACAAAGGCAAAAGTTCCTTCAATTGGTCACCGGTGTGGTGCTTGCCACAACGTCTCCGATGCCAAAGTCAGTGCAAAACAAGGTTTATAATAAAAGAATCACTTCGCATCTAATATAATTGTGTTGGTATCTGTACCTTGTGTTGGAGGTGTGAAGGCTTTATATACCTTCTTATGGATTCTAGCCGTTGTGGCATTAATTCCTTACTTAATTACGCTCCTAGCCGAATAATGGGTCCTTAATACGCCTCCAACGGTCTATCCAGCTGGTGTTGTAACCGTCCAAGGTATTACTGGCGGCATTGAATGATTTTGGTATCCTTGGCAATGATGTGGCAGTATTATGTTCGTCAAAAGGGGTGGTGTCGTCTGCAGTATTAGGTTCGTCCGTGATCCCTCTCGTCAGTCCCATCATGTTCAATTAGGTTTAATTTGATGAAATTGTCTTGTTAGATTGATTCATATGATCATTATTTTGTGTTCTCTATCTTGTTTAATGATCAATTGGCCAATTTCTTGAAAATTGTACAAGTGGTTTTTCAAAATTTTGGGGTTTTTGATATAAACTCTATGCTCAAGCCAATTTTGTGATTTTAAAGCTAAATTGAACTTATTTACACTGCTTTAGAGCATGCATCATGTGTTGATATTGTTCATGCATCATATAGAATTGTTATTTCTATATTTTTTTTATGCTATCTTGCAGTCTGCCCTTGGACTTTTTTTTTTCTTTTGTTTCTTTTTGGTTCTTTTGTGTGTCTTGTCTTTACCTTAGCACCAAGCCTAGGAGGACTAGAGCCAACAGGAAACCCTCCTCCTCTTCTGCTCCATCCTTTGAGAGTGAGAGATTCTTAAGTGAGAAACACTAAGAGACCTATGAGACGCTCAACCTTAAGAGGAACATTTGGCCTAAGAGGAAAGTTTTGTTGAACAAGCTAGATGGTGAGATTAGACGTAACTTTGAGTGTAGGGGCTGGTTGCCATTGTTGGATGTTTCTCATCCACCTCCGGCTAAACTGATTAGAGAGTTTTACTCAAACCTCTCTATCCACGTCTATGATTCCAACACTTTAGTTAAGAGTTGGATACGAGGTGAAGAGTACACCATTACTCCTTTGGTAGTGGCTAATGCTCTTGGGGTACCTGTGGTCCAGCATCCTATCTACCCTTATGGTGAGTCTCCTCCCCTAGACGACATCATGTCTTACATCACTGGGTCTTCTATCCAGTGGGGCTCTAATCCTCGGATCACTACTACTGAGCTCACTGAGGTGCACTATCTTTTCTTTAGGATTGCTTGTCATTCTTTGTGGCTTATCTCTTGTCTGCACACCATCCCTATTGAGCGATGTGTGTTTCTGTATGCCCTTGTTACTGATGCTCCTATTAGTTTTCCTCATCTGTTTCTTCGTTCTTTGAATGAGGTTTATAGAAGTAGTTCTACTGCCCATGCTCTTTTCTTTTTTGTTTTTATTCACCAGATTCTTTTACATCTTGGTTTAGAGGATTTTCCTGCGTCTGAGCCTGTTCATATTATCGCTCCTATAGGTGCCACATTTCTTAGGCAGATGGTTGCTCAGATGAGAGCAAGCTCTAAATGCCCTAGAGTTGAGACTTTTGGTGTCGCACCTTCTCCTCCTCCTCCTCCCTCCTCTACAAGTGATACTTCTGTTGAGGCGTCTGTCGATCTTGTTGCTGCTGTTGCTGATGTTCCTTCGCCTTCTACTTCGGATGATTCAGACATTCGTCGTATGTTGGGGACTGTCATGACTATTCAGGCGGCTTATGGTCAGTTTTTGGTGGACATGTTTGATGAGCTTTCGTGCTTTGCGAGTGGATTTGGAGAGTATTAGACCACCACCTCCTTTTGTTGATAAGTGAGTATCCTTTGGCAATTCGTCACAAAAAGGGGGAGTACATATGTTGTAGAGAGGTGTTTTTGATGTTAGGGGGAGATTTCAATGTTTTGGAGGTATGGAGTTTTTAGATTGTATCTAGGTACTTCATTCTATATTTACATTTTTGGCTCATGATGTTTTGTGTTTGGGTTATCCATGATAGGCGGAGATACTTTGTTTTTATATGTTTCTTGTTTCACATTGGTTATTGATTTATATTTATGAGGTCGTTCATGATATATGCCTTTATTTTGTGTTATGTGAAATCAAGAAGTTATATTTTGTGTTACTTATATTTTCCACACATGCGTTTATGTGTTTGTTAAGTGTTACATGAATATACATGTTGATTCAGTTGTGTTGCTGTCTACACCGATGGATAGTAGTTAGGTTGAATTTGTTATGTTGGGCTATGTTTTTGTAATGGGCTATTTTTATGTAAACATTGAGCACTTTATTATGTTTGTATTTTGTCACGGATTGCCAAAGGGGGAGTTTGTTGGGTTCTAAGACTTTAGGTTTAAATGTATTAGAACTCTAATTTGTAATGTTAGCAAACCATGATCAAAACGATTTAGTCTTGTTTAGACGTGCTCAAAGTATGTGTATTTTATGCACTGTGTAAATCTGCCTGTCCTGATCAATCGAAAATTAAACTAGACCGATCGAAAGTCGTGCAAATTATTTTTCTGTAGAATTTTCCAACTCATTCCAAGCCTATATGACGTGTAGGGTTTTATGTTTTTTCCTAGGTATAAAAGGGAAAACCCTAGCCACGTTTTTAGAGTTGTTGTTGATGCTCTTTATGTTGTGTGTGTGAATCTCTTGTGAGATCTAAATGTGTTTGCCTTTACATACACTTAGAGTTATCAAGATCTGGATGATGTCAAGAGCTTGGTGATCAATTCAGTTGCAGATTCAAGAGCTTAAAGATATACAAGCAGGAGTGCTTGTGCTTGCTAGGAATCTAAGAAAGAAGTAGTTCGTGGACTCGGAGTTGTCACGTGGTCGTGGTAGTAAGTTTCCTACTTGAGGTAGAAATAATATGTTAGTGATCTAAGTTGCTATTGTGTAAATTTCAATTCTTTCATAGTGAATTCAGTTTTACGTTGAGGATAGCTAAGTTAAATCCTCCTCAGGTTTTTTACCGGTTTGGTTTTCCTGAGTCATCATATTGTTGTGTTCTTTATTTTTCGCATTTTACAATAATATGATTGATATGTGTTAACCTAGATCTGCATAATTTACCTAAGTTAATTACTTTGCTAAATAACTAGGTTAATCTGGTTGTGTTTAAAGGGTTTAAAAACGTACAAGTGGTATCAGAGCAGGTAGCTCTTTTATTGTAGATTTTTTGATCTTTGAGCTGATGCTTTCTCTTTAGATAAGCATCTATTTAGTATTGGCAGATTATCAACAAGGACAAATACACAAAATTATTGTTTCATAAGACATTATAATGCAATCATCTACTAACGAAAACGAAAACATAAAACACCATTATTTCTTACTACATTATAGCATTTGCATCAACTCATGCAAAAATTTATGTCTGTTTGCATAATAACCTAATTTTTTTATCTATACTATTAATAACATGATTCCTTATTTCGATTTTAACATTTTGTGTATTAAAATACTCTTACACAAATTCTTAAGCTCTCTAAAATACCCCCATATTTTATTTAAATAATTTAAAATTAAAAAATACAGACTAGTTAAAATAGCAATTTACTGTTCCTAAGTTTTAGGGTTTTTTTTTTTTTAAAAAAAAAAAAAACCTAAAACTTAGGAGTTAGGATACTATCTCTATCTTATTTTTAAATATTATTCCACATTGCCTTATCTCTTTCTTTAAAAAAAAATTCATAACACTAAACCCAAAAAAAAAAAGCATTATTGCACGTGCAAAATGCATGTGATGAGTCTAGTTTTATATACTTACTTTTCAAAATACCTCATATCAGATTATTTATTTTACACTACATTTTATCATAATCCTATTTTCTTATCAATTTGTTATTATTATCTCAAAGGCAAAAATGCAAAACTAGCCCTCTAAGTTTTACTGTTTGTCATTTCAGTCCTCTAAATTTCAAATATAGTCAATTCAATCCTCCGTGTAGTTTTCTGTTAAGTGTTGCCGTCTATTACCCAAAGCGACATCGTTTTCAATTTTTATTTAATTTCTTAAATTAAAAAAACTGAAAAATGTTAATTTCCAACCAAAAAAAAAAACCAAGGGGATCAACATCGTTCCCCTACCCACTGAAAAATCAAACAAATCCCCACCCTCGCCCATTGATACGATACGCTAGCGACTAGCCTCAAATGAAATCGATATCTGAGGAAAAAAAATGTTAAACCAATTTATTGGTTCATTTATTGATTCTGAGCATATGGTTTGTAATCACACTCATTGTTAGATTTAGAGTATAATCACACCAAGTTTGATGCATAGGACATAGGTGACAATGGAGGCTAGAGCTGTCGCTGCTATGACGTATGTGAAGGACGGCATCAGAGTTGCTAGGTTAGTAATGGAGCATATACAGAACACACTTTGATTGTTGGAGAGTAGGCCTTGGCGTTTGCCATTTCAATGGGTCTTCCAAGACCCTCAAACCTTAGTTCATTTGAGTCTATGGAAAAGTGGAGTAAATGGAAGGAAAATAGATGCTAACCGAATTTTTGGAAAAATGTTGTACTTGTTAATGGTTGTGGCCCATATCATCCAAGGATTCTCTTTACCCAATTTCAGTTACCTTTGCCCCTCAAATTTCTCAAATATTGGTTTCATCTAAGCTAGGGTATTGTATCAGTGGGCGGAAGTAGGGATTCATTAGTTTTTATTTTATTTTGGTAATTGACATTTTTAGTTTTTTTAAACTAAGAAAAAAAATCCAAAACGATGTTGTTTTGGTTAGTAGGCAATAACACTTAACTAAAGCTTAACGAAGGATTGAATTGACTACATTAAAAATTTAGAGGATTGAAATAACAAAAGATAAAACTTAGAGTGTCAGTTTTGCATTTTGGCCTATTTCAAATCATCTCTCTCTTTCTCAACCAAAAACCATGGTCCTCAATCTAATTAATTTCTAAAACATTCATTTGCATTGCTACAGTAACTGTATAAATTTGTTTAATTAACTCCAAAGTACACCCATATCAGTCTATGTATCATTGTATAAAAATACATTTGTGTTATAGTAATTATGTAAATTTGTAAAAATAAATTTGTGCTACAGTAATTGTGTAAATTAAATTACATAGCTAGTATAGCACAAATGCACAAATGTATATTTGTACAATAATACATAGATTGATGTAAATGTATTTTAAGGTTGATAGGACAAATTTGGGACCTTATGTTATTTTACAATTGATATAAATGTTATTACAATAAAATTAATGTAAAATTGTAGGAGAAGAGGCCCAAATTTTTTGAAAAATGGGCCCAAATATAAAATTGTAATAAAATACCTATATATATAAATATTATATTTTCTTTCTTAAGACTAGGGGGCCCGGACTCCTTTGGGCCGCCACCTAGTTCCGTCACTGGGTTGTCTGTCATTCAAGTCCGTTAAGGAAAATCGAGTCACTATTTCCACAACGCAAAAAAATTTCTTTGAGGGTTAATGATTTGGTTTGGTGGCTATCTTTTTTAATTCGATAAAAATTCTAAGTGACACCAATTCCTTATTCTCTCAAACAAACACTAATTCTCAAAAAAAAAAGAAAAGAAAAAGTATCATTCGAAACAACATCATTCAATAACTGAATCACACCAATAACATTGTTGGACTTTCGGTGACACACAGAGAATTCGAAGTAGTTACTATCATTTCAAAGAAACATAATTCAACAAGTAAAATTTTAAATAAAAAAAAAAATTCCTATCTTTGTTTCAAGGACCATCATGATCTTGCATATAGTTGAGATCCACCAACAACCGTATCCCATCTTTGCCAATAAATTCCACACCACCAAATTGAATAAAGAAATAACTAAATCACAACCCATAAAAACCGAGATTGGGGTTACAATACATAAATTAGGCTAAAATGTAAATTACACCCTCTGAGGGGATTGGATTAGTGGCTTTGCTCATAACATAGGAAAAACCACTAGTGTTATGGCAGAATTGTGGGCACTGAAAGATGGGCTTAGCTTGGTGGTCTCTCTTGGCCCGCCTCATGTTATAATTGAACTAGATGCTTGGGTGGAGGTGTCCTTCCTGAGTAACTCCTATAATACTCATCCTTATCATTTTCCTCTAGTGGATGATTGCAGGCCTCTACTGCTTAGAGTCCCTAATTATCAAATCTAGCACGTTTTCAGGGTAGCTAGCCACTAAGTATGCGGACGCCCTTGCTTCCCTTGGGAGAACTCAGGATCAAGATTTTGTAGTTTTTGTTGACACCACAGCTGTGGCTAGGGAGTTTATTGTATTTAATAACTCTGCAGTGACTAGCTCCCGCCTTGTCTTTGTTGTTTAGTTGTTTCTAATATTATCCAATTTACCAAAAAAAAAAAAATATTTTTGTTCAATTGAATCCTTTAAGTTTCAAATTTATTCAATTCAAGAATTTCTTCTAATTTTGTTAAAAATTTGTCATTAAGTATGCAATTAATTAATGAAAAAAAAATTCTCACATAAAAAATCTATAAATTTTTTTTATTAATTTTAGAGACTTTTGTGTGAAAAATAAATTTTTAATGGAAATTTTTTGACAAAAGGCCTAAATTAAGTAAATTTGAATTTAGATAACTCAATTAAACAAAAATAAAGTTAAAATGCTGAAATGAATTTCAATCAAACTTAGAGGGTACAGTTTGCATTTCATCCTAAAATCTCTTTTGAGTAGTCACCTCCTTTAATGCATGTCCTGTCTGCATCTTAATATATATAGCAAAGATTGGTCCTTTATTATTATTATTTTTTAAAATTTTAAGGTTTGCATTAAAGATGGGACATGAGGATATAGGGATGGACAAATTTCTGATAAAATTGTACCTGCTAGTGACTGTTTGATAATAATGGGGAGTTTGAACTTAAAACTTTTACGTGGGTGAAAGAGTGAATAGGTTTTCGGTGCAATGTGTTTTTTATTGTTGGCAAAATTTTCGGTAAGTTTTATGAGAGCCAAATTACTCTTTTAACCTTTCGTTTTCTTTAGGAAGGTTAAGAGTCATTGGCCATGGTGGACTACAACCATAATCGAAGATATCTTATGATTCTTAACTATGCTTTAGCATACTGGTTAGAGGTGGCAACTTCTATTTGCATGTTAGGTTCTTGTCATGTTAATTTATGAATATTTGATTATATGAGTTAACTCTAATGTAACATGATTATAAAACAAGTTAGGATTCTTAAATCCAAGTACGACCTATATATTAAACTGGTAAATCATGTTGACCCGTTTATAAGATTTTATCAAAGTGAAAGAAAATTCAAATCTTAGTTTTAATTCAATTGATCTAAATTATGAAAAACTAAACAAATATATTTTTTTCAATATAAAATTCAAAACTAACAGAGTAAATGCATCACAAATAATCATTTAAAATTAAAAACATATTTCAATATCACAAATAATCTATCATAATATGTCAAAAAAAAAAAAAACCATAACTACTAATGTAAGATTCAAGCAATCAATTTAAGGGAAACAGACAAAGGTAAAGGTAAAGGTAAAAGTAAAAATCAACGGTGACTAGGGTTTCGAGTGATAGAGACAAGTGAAGGAGGAGGGCGACGGTGACATGGCACCGCATTGATCGAAGGATGATGGTGGCTAAGAAAACAAGGTGAGGCAAGATTGAGGTTCGACAGTGAGAGGTGGCAATAGGGCTTTGGAGAATGCAACTAGGAAAGAAAATAAGTTTATATATCTAGGGTTTTGAAAGGTATATTGGTAAAATGATATATACTTAAACAAGTCAGACAAGTCAAATGGGTTCTATGAGGTGGACACTAACAGGAAATGTTTATTAAACAAATTAGTTGTGTTAACCCGAATGTAATACAAATTTATTAAGCCTCATCTCATAACTTGTTAATTTCGTATTGTGTTTGTAGATCGTGTCGAATTTTGACACCCCAAATATTGATACTTAGTTTATTATCTTGTTTGTTACTAATGTAGCTTTATTTGAATGTAGAACTTTAGCAGCCGAGCAGTCACTCCCAATGTGTTTATGTTTATGTAAGCTACTATCTTTATTTGGTATTAAAAAAAAAATTTGTTTTCTTTTTTAGGACATAAAATTAAACTAAAAGGTTTGTTATTTTAGAATTTGTGTGAGTGTATTTTGGAGCATATGAAAGGTCCATCTCAAAATTGGAAATCCTGGATCATACGGTTCTTTTGAGAATGTTCTATACATCTTTACAATATATAACTTTTTATACAAGATACAATGTATCATGTATCATACGATACCGATAACAATATTATAAGTAATATAGATAGATAACGCTATGGCATGTGATCAGTTACATACTTTTGTGCAAGTTATTCTAGGAATTACCATCAAAAGACTTTTGTACCACAGATGGGCTCAATAATGGTGCTCCTGTGTGTTTGGTTTAACTTATCTACTTGAAATAAATTTAGACTTAAAAAATATTACATGTATAAAAAGAAAAAAGCTTTATCAAACAAACATTCGGTGAGCTTTATGCTATATTTCAAATTCAGAAGGTGATGGAAGTCAATGACAAAGGATGGTGAGATGGAATCATACTTCCTCTTGATCAGAGAAAATTTTGGCATCAAAGAATTCAAATTTCAATTAGTGGGGTGGTTGACAAGCAATCTGTTATGCATGTGCATCACATTACCGTAATGCATGTGATGTATTTTGTAATCTTGCACTATTTTAATGTTAGAAAAAAATTAAGTGAACCAAACACCTTAATGTTACATCTCCATAATGCATGTGCATCACATCAAGGGTACATAATAGCGAACCAACGCCTCCTAATTGTTTTTTAAGGACATTCTATTCAAATTTTAGATTCTCTTGAATAAATTGCGGTTCTACTTTATTTTTAAAGATATATTTTTTAATCTACCAATGCTAAACACTTTTTTTTTTAAACTCTAAATTTTAATTTAGCTCCAACTTGTTGCAGTTTGTACATCAATCAAAATACATTGGAGCCTGTAAGTTTTAGGGTAGAACTAATCAAGAAGAAGAAGAAGAAGAAGAAGAAGAGTATATTAGGGTAGAACTAATCAAAATTATAAATTTTAACTCATTTTAGCGACACATAATATATAATCAAAATTAACTTTTCAAATATAGCCAATAACGTGTAATTATAATTGAAATTTATTTTTCAAATATTATAACACATAATAAGTATTATATATGAACTTTAAAAATAATTTTTATTAAAAATTTCAGAATGAACTAATAGCGTATATGCACATTGTGTGAGACATCGATTAGTCAACTTACTTAATAGAACCTAGCCTTCACAATGACTTTATGGAAAATTTTTAAAATTTTAACATTTTGTTCTAACTACCATGTGCATTACAGTTACAAAGGATTTGTATTATGGAAAAAACTTAAGTACGTACATTTCATGTGACTACGTGAACCAATGTGTCACATAATTGAACTCAATTATCATTTTAGAAAAATAGCACTTTTTTTTTTTTTTGGTATTGCATTGGTCAATGTAATTATATAGTTAAATGAAAACTACTTTCAAAAGTCCTAGGGAAAATACTAGCTAGTTATGGTAAAAAGAAAAACATCCTAGACCTTGAATGCATGATGTGAGAGCCTAAAACTAAAAGTAAAACACAAAGTCAATCAGAACAAAAACCTTAAGTTTAGTGGCCGGCCAACGCATTGACATTTCTCTTTCAGGTGGACGTGTCCAACTGGATAGATGTGTTGCCATTAGAATCATGTTCCCAAAAGATTCTAAAGGGGTATTACTTTTGATCTTGTAAAGTAGAAAGCTTTCTATCAGCAAAGCCTTACCTCCAAATTTAGTCAAACTTCAAAATTGTTCTTTCTTTCTTAAGATTTTATGCTGTTTTTGCGAGGGCAAAACCATTTGAATTTATGGTATCTAGAAGGTCAGTCAAGTTATCTTTTTTTTTTTTTTGGTGATCTAGTTACTAGCTAGAAAATAAAATAAAATAGCTTATTAGGCTAAAAAAATAATAATAGAAGAAGCATGTGAGATAATAGATAAGTGCAGAGAATAGTACAAGTATGAGAATTTTTTTTTCTACACATATTTCATCTTTAACAATATAGTTTTCTTTTTCTTTTTAACTTTTTACACTTCTTCGTCATCTTCCACAAGTCAATCTCTTCAAATTGTCCATAAGAATTGTTAGAGGATCTTGATTTAAACACCTTCTTTGATCAGCCACAAGAAAATTAAGCTATGGCGTTTCAGGTAAAAAAATTTTAAACAAAAGCTTTAAATGCAAGTTGGTTGATGTGTTTTCCTTCTTCTTTTATCCATATTTCTATCTGGATATCCATTTTATTTATTATCTTTCCTTAACTCTGGAAATGCCGTCTACTTCACGTTGACATTACATATTTGGAGTAGTTTTAAAAACTATTATTTTAAGAGATTTTGTTAATAGAAGAATATCAACAATAAATAATATGAATGCTTATTTTAAAAGAAATGATAGGATTAAGGGAACTCTATGCAGTAGGGTTTTCTAAAATATCTTTGAGGATCTTGATTCTTTTTGCGATGCACATCCTTTGAAGGAACTTAAAAGTGAGCTTAGTCAGGTACATATTCACGACAAGTGGTATGATCAAGAAGCCATGTGACTAGTACCAAGATGCATGAGTTTTCTTACAGTGAAAATTCTTTCTTCACGATTGAGCTACATGAAAATAATACTATATTTGGGTCCCCTCAACTAAAGGGAATATATTCCATTAGGGCAGCCAAATAATGCACTTGACGAGAGGAAAAATATGCAAAGATAAAGAGAACTTCTACATGGGGCAAAATGGTGAGGTGCACGGGAAAATTTTGAATTGATCGGATTCTAATCTTCTCTTCTTTCATTGCCTATAAATTGAAACTCTAAGACTTCCCATTAGAGCAAGAACATTTGAGAGGAAGTGAGGTCTAACATGAAGATAAGAGTCTTGTTTGATAGCCAAGGATGACTTGCCTGCTACTTTCAAGAGGTTCAACTGTTTGGCATTGTCTACAAACCTCGTTTAGTTTCCACGCAAGTCACCTAGGCTAAACTGACAGGCACTTCTCTCTCATGCTAGACTTTCTCTTCTTCCCCAATTAAGCTTTTGACACTATTATTTTTCCACGTAAAACGGAGATTGTAAAGGAGAAGGGAGGTCTTACATGAAGATAAGAGTTTTGTTTGGAAGCCAAGGATGACTTGCCTACTTCCTATGAGAGATTTCAAGTGTTTAACATGGTCTACAAACCTTCTCTGGTTCCCACGCAAGTCACCTTGGCTTAACTGACAAGCTCTTTTTTATCATGTTAGGCTTCCTCTTCTTCCCTACTAATAACCTTAGGCTCTTGATATTTAAGATATACATTCAACTACTACAAATCAAGAATACACAAAGGTCTGCTCATGTATATATAAAGGGGGCCATGCAGGTAAGCTTAGAGAGAGAGAGAGAGAGAGATATTAAAAACTCAAATCACTAGAAATTTATATGTTATTTACTAGGTTAGCTAGTGTGGTTGACTATTTTATGATGTTTTTTTTTTGGGGGTATAAAAGAGAGAAATCCAAGCAGGACATGACTAAAAAACATTCATAAAGGACTTGGAAGGCCATTGTTGCCAAACCCATATACTTCTTGCAGGATTGGCATGATTTACATTTTTTATTTATTTAATAAGCACATGCACTATAATCATTAAAACATTTTAATTTTGTTAAATAAAGAAATATCATACTCTTTTTGTTTTCATGAACCATGAGAATTCTTAACTCTTACCTATTTATGCAAATTTTTTTTTTTTTTTTTTATATATCATGTATTTTCAAGAAGTAGTTTACAATATGTCCTCTTGACGGATAGAGGGTCTTCTTGACGAATTCCCTAGTTGGTACAATATATCCTCTTGGACTCCCATTGATCCTTATAGCATAGGTTACAGTGGTTACACATTTCATAGTTAATCTCCTCCACTTTCCCTCAAAACCCAATTTTTCCATTATTTTATCTAGACATTCTCATTCCCCTCTATCATAAACCTTGCTCATATTTAGTTTTAGTGTCATCTCCCTAACCCTCTCTCCTTTTTTATGGCTAATATGGTACATGACCTCAAAAGCAACAACAACATTATCAGTGATAAGCCTACCATTTATAAAAGCACTTTGAGTATCATTAATAATGGTAAGGGGACTCTTTTTTAGTCTATTAGCTATTGTCTTTGATGCAATTTGATATACTACGTTACATAGGCTAAGTAATAATGGTGTGATCTTTGGGTCTTTTGGGCCAACTTAGTCCAGGAGTTTTCCAAAGCTAGTCCACCACATGGCTCAAAATGGTGCACTTAGTGACTGATTGAAACTTGGGCTAGTTGAATATGATTTGGGAATTGCGATTTGTGGGCTAGATGATAGAAGAATATTGGGCCGATCCTAGCTTTTAGATGCTACGTTATCATTACAGGGTCCAATTAAACTATCTCTTCCGAAAGGAAAACCCAATCAAACAAAGTTATAAATATAATACCCAAAAAAAAAAAAGAGATGAGTATTGGGCCCTATCCCACTAATGAAGACAAAAGAGAGAGAGAGAGAGAGAGAGAGATGTGATTATTTCGTCCCATCAAACTGTATTGAAATTGAAAGGAGGAATTGCATTTGATATGTGTTGAGTGCACACGTGATTTACTATTTTGTTGTGGATTTTCCCATACATCAAGTGGTAAGCGATTAAAACTCTATTATTTCATAATCAATTGTGTTTTAATTATTAAAATATTTCAGTTGAATCTTACATATATAACTAAATTAGATCTCTATTTTTGTTTTCCTCAATCATATGCGGGGTTAGATACTTAGATGTTGTCAGGTCATATCATTGAAAATGTTTTGGGACACTTATTGTGTGAAATGTGTTTAGCCTAAAGTAACAAAAAAAAAAACCCTTAGATATATATTGTTTTTCTTCACTTATTTGTATGTTAATTTGATTTTTTTTAGAGATGTGGTCTATTCCTATAATTCATTCAAAAATATTGATAATTTTTTTTTTCCATTCTTGGCATTTCATTTTTTACTATACCAACTACTAAATGCCATGTATTCGCTTTATTTATTTCATTTCAAACTTTGTTTACATTATAAGAGAACAAAAGAGATGTGCTATTGGTAAAGCATAAAATAATTTTTTTCAATTGAGGTTAGGTAAAGCATAAAATAGAATACTTAAAATGAGACATATGATTTTATTTTAAAAATACAAAAAAAATTATTGAGTTAAACTTCATTATTTAGACCCAGTATAAACTACATAGAGTGTTTAAAGATGTCCATAATAGCCAAGCTTTAGTTCGTATTTTTGTTAATTATAAGTGTCTTCATCAAACAATAACAAATCAAAAAGACATTTCTTTAGAAAAAACATCACAAGAGAAGAAAAAACAATTAGACTATCCTCACCTTTCAACTTGCATTCCAAACTGGCATTGATGGTCGTAAATAATCAATCAGTCACTAAATAAATTTTTAGGTAGTCTGTACTATTGAAAATTCGAAAATTTTCAGAACTCATTTCATCAAAGCGGTACCTTAAATTTAACAATGTCCTTCAAGTATATTTTGGTAGTAGGTTCAATGAATTTAAACAATGTGTTACAAATCCGGTTGTCCCAAGTTTTATTTACCATATTATCTATTAATGAATTTTGAGGTGTTTTATGGACACAAAACTAGAAAGTCTAGCCAAGACTATAATACTACTTACTTATAGCAAAATAATAATAATAATAATAATAACAAAGGTTTTACTAATATATGCCTAATTTTAGGAAATTTTTATGAAAAAATAAAAAATAATAATTGATTTGATAACTTTTTCAATTGGGCCCGTTTGGTACATGTGTTTAAACAGATGTTTTTAGTTTGTAAACAACATTACTCGTATTTTGACACACTTTTTCACCCACACGTATTTTCAAAAAATACAAACAACGTTACTAGAACAACATTACCAAACGGTTAATGAGCCATAAGTGATCAAGACAATACATTTCCTGTGGACCTGTAGGCTATACAAAACAAACACTACTCCAATCAAGCAGGCAACAACTTTCAACCATCACCATCTTGGAACCATCATTAAATCATTTAAGGAGTTAATACTACTTTCAATCCCTTAATCATGGATTGTTGTACTTGCAAGTTTCAATGTTCTCCTTAAAATTCAACTGATTGATTATGGAAATCACTGTTTTTCTAATTTTACCACTACAAAAAATCCTCCAATCCTAGCATTTTTTTTCCCAGCGTTTTTAAAAACTGCCGCAATAGAGAAGCCTATACCAATGCTTTTTGAAACCACTAGTATAGAAAACCCTATTACGACAGCTCAAAATCGATGCTTTATAAATCGCTGCAATAGGAGGCCTATAGCAGCAATTTTCAAAAACGCTGGTATAGGATGCCCTATTGCAGCGTTTTATAACCGCCGCTATAGGTTAGGGTAATATTTTTTTTAATTAATTTAATTTTTGAAACTATCCTATCGTGACACTTGAAAACCGCTGGAATATGGTTACCCTATCCCAACGCTTCAAAAAGCGCTGGGATAGGATCAATCCATAAGAGAATCGAGAGAGACCTATCCAAAAAGTGCTGGGATAGGATCACTCCATAAGGGAATGGAGAGAGACCTATCCCAGCGCTTCAAAATAGAGTGATCCTATGCCAGTGCTTTTTGAAGTGCTGGAATAGGGTGACTCTATTCTTGCTCTTCTAAAAGCACTGGGATAGGTTACCTATAGGGATTTGTTAATTAACAAATGACCAATACTCCCCTAAACCTAGAAAAAGACCAAAGTACCCCCCAAAACATCGAAAAAGAGCAAAAAACCCCCAATACCTAGAAAAAAGACTAATATACCCCCGAAACCTAATAAATGAATGAAATACCCTCCAAAACATCAAAAATGACCCAAGCACCCCCTAAGACATTGAAACTAACCGAAGTACCCCTTGTGCCTAAAACTAGCCAAAATACCCTCAATGACTTGAATAAGACCAAAATACCTCTATAAGTCTTAGAAATGACCACAATGCCCCCAAAAAAGGCAAAACATGTCCAAAACACAACCGACACCCAGAAAATGACTAATACACCCCTGAAACATAAAAAATGACCGAAATACCCCCAAAACATCGAAATGACCGAAATACCTACTAAAAGGTAGAAAATGATAAAGGTGGAAAACCCCTCGATTACTTGAGTAATACCAAAATGGCCCTATAAATTGAAAACATTATCACAATGGCCTTGTAACCACAAAAAATGCCCAAAATACACCTGATACCAAAAAAAAAAGACCAATGCACCGCAAAAAAAAAAAAAAAAAAAAAAAAAAAAAATTAAAAAAAAAAAAAAATTAAAAAATACTTAAACACTCTCGAAAATTTAAAAAATGCGCAACCTCCCCCCCCCCCCCCCCCCCAAAAAAGTACATAAAATTAAGAAAATACCCCCCCGAAACATGGAAACCGACAATAAATATCCCCCTATGTTTGAAAAAGACCAGAATACCCCTCGATGAGTAAAATAAGACCAATAAACCTCTATAAATAAAAAAATGACCACAACACCCCCGTAATCATTGGAGCTGTCTGAAATGCACTCAAAACCTAAAAAATAATCGATACACCCCTAAAGCGTGAAAAATGATCAAAGAACCTGCGCAGGCAGCGTTATAATGATAGAAAAATTAGAGAAATGTTATAGCATGATCAAAATACCCCCCCCCCCCCAAATATAAGGAATGATCTCATACTCTTTAAACATTTTAATAATTTCTTAAGTTCCAAGGGTATTTATGCCATTTTCTAGGCTTAGGATGTATGTGTGTAACATTTTTTTACTGCATAGGGGGTATTTCATTAATGAAGGTATTTTCTAACCACATAAAAGTATAGTTGAAAGAGGGGGAACATAAAAGTTACCTTTCATGACTCAACATTGTCCTTTTAGTTTTGTTTTTCACCCTTTCTTTTTAATGTAATTTAACTGTGAAGAGTTTTGATTTTATTTGCATTATTATCCATTGTAAAAAAAACATGTTGGCTTCCTTAAGCATATATCATTTAAAAGGTGACATAGCTTGGGGTTCTAGCAATTAAGGTGCTTTGGGTGTGATTGCTGGGGAAATTTTGTGTCTAGGAGTCAAATTTGTTAAGGATGCTATGTGGACCCAATCTTTAGTAGATTAATCACAGGCCTTGCAAAAAGTGTCTTTTTTCATAGTCAGCTACAGGTATGCTATATAACCATTAAGTTTTGGCCTACTAAATCCTATTATGAACTCATGGGTATCTTTTCTTTTTCAAAGTGGCGGTATGTGTCTGAATTAGATATAGTGCTAAGAAAGAAAATTTAGGAGTTGTGAATGTTCATGAATATGTGGAGCCTTAGAGTTGGATTAATCATGTTTTTTTTTTTTCCATATTGTTTTCTTGGATTCCACATAATTGTTAGCCTTCCTATATGTACAACTTTGACTATGGATGTAATTGTTCTATTGTCAATTTTTTTTATTTTTTTGGTAATACAATAGTTTTTGTGGAAATTAGTGAAAATGTTGGTTATGTGTTCTTTTTATTTTTATCACTTTTCAGCTACTTGGGCACAAACTCAATTGATGCTGTTAGGCAAGAGACAAATGGAGTATTTCCCTCGGTAAAGCATTTTATTTTATTTTCTATCCCAATTCTTTCCTTAGAATCACACTTTCATGAAATATAGTCATTTAATTATTCTACTATTATTCAGTTGTCAATCATCACTGTTGAAGTACATAATTTATGTTAAGTTGATCTTGAGTTTGTTTGGATGAGTTTAGTTTTACAAAATAAGTAGTGTAAAAGTATAACTATAACTAGGAAAGTGATACCTTAAAAGCTGTACATAAGTTGGCTGTGAACATAGCATTACAGTTTGATTTTGCTATTGGTATGTTTTCTTCTCATTTTCTTCTTGATTTTGTGCTATGAGTTTTTGGTGAATTATACATGAAGTAGGCTATATCTTTTATACATTTCATTGGTGGACATGAAGTAGTGTGTGTGTGTGTATATATTTTTATAATGAAGAGTGTTTCTTGTTTATTAGCTGATTAAGATTGTTGTTGAGATGTATCTAGTAACATTCTGTTCATGTTTATTTTTCGTTGGTATTAGTATATTTGAAAGTTATACCATTTTATCTTTTCCCTGTTGTTTTTTTGGATGTATCATGTAAAGTACTAGTTGAAAGTGTAATTGTCAACCTAATGTATTTTGTATTATTAATTAAATGCATTGTCATAATCAATGTTGTAGATCATGGACATTGAGCTTAGTTAAATCAGTAGATGCGAGGAATTATTGCCTTATATTTTTCTTTGAAATTTGAGTGAAAATTAAGTGTAATAATTAAGAGTATAATCTAATGTATTTAGTTGAAAGTATATTAAAATACCTGTGAATTTAGCTCATTTTTGTGTCATTTTAGTGTAAATAGTTTGTTGGTATTGTGGGATTGTATTTGCTATTGTAAATAATTATAATTAAATATATTTAGTTTGTTGGTTTAATGTGGTACTGTATTTGCTATTAGAAAATATGAATTTTGGTTCATTACAGGTGCTATAAAATATGTATTGTAGGTACATTTCAGGTGCTATAAAATTAATTTTTTTAATAAAAAAAAAATGCCCTATTGCAGCACTTTAAAAGCCGCTGGAATTGGGTATGGGTGTAGGGAAGACTATTATGCCCTATACCGACGATTCTCAAAGCGCTGGCATAGGCTTTTTTAATTATATTCATTGAAGACCTATACCAGCGCTTTTGAGAATGCTGGAATAGGTATTGCCTATGCTAGCGCTTTCAAAAGCGCTGGTATAGGTTATATTCTTATTTTCATAAAGGCTGTCCCGACACAAGTAAAAATGCCAGAACAAGTCCGACGACCCTATATCGTCTGTCACTGCGTGGCAGTTGCAAGTTCCAGGAAAAAAAGCGCTGGGATAGGCATTTTTTGCCTATTCCGGCGCTTTTTAGGGCTATCCTAGTGCTTTTGAAAACGCTGGGATAGCCCCCTTTTTTTGTAGTGTACCTTCTTCCTTAGGATCTTCAATAAATTTTATGATTAAAAAAAAAAAAAAAAAAACTGAAAGACATGTCTAATGAAATTTCAAATATTTTGCTAAATTTAACAGATATTATAGAGTAAATTTCTTATTTGAAATTTAGGAAGACATCATAATTGTACGTACCAATATGTATAGGGGAAGTGCAATTTCTTTTTCTTTTTTTTTAAATAAGAGAAATTTGAAAAGCAAAAAAATTTGTAGAACCTATAGGTAAGGGGTTCAAGCAATAACCTAGTAATATTAACATTCTTTTATAGTGTCTAATGTTTGTTATTTGAACCCCGCTTGCTCCCCGCCCCCTTCCCCTAATCCCAATGTCTATCAATAAAAAGAAAGAAGAGATGTAAGCAATATCAAAGAATATTGGGAAAGAAACAAATGTTAAGGCAACTAATTTGATGACAATGAGAAAAAGTGCAATTTTCTCATAATTTAATCATCATTTTAAGAATGAAAATCATAAAAAGATTTAATAATTCTGATGGTAATGAATCCTTGAAGTTACTCACATTTATGAATATCACTTTTAAGTTGTTGATTGTCTCAAAATTTTAAACTATTAGAAACTTCTTATCATTTTCATAATTCTAATAGCACAAGAGAGAGAAACATGGGGGAGAGAGAAAATAGGGAGATAAGTATATGACTGGTGGAGGAGATAAGGGAAGATAGAAAGTGAGAACATGCAAAAGTAATGAGTGAATTTTGAGGGGTCTTGAGTCTTGATTACCATCCAATTTTTAATTGAAATTTGTTTTTTGATTTTACTAGAAAACCTAAGATACATTGTATTCATAGGAATGAAGTTAAAGGAGATGGTAGGTGAGAACATTTAAAAATCAGATAAGGAAAATAGAAACTTTTATCTTTATATTTTATTCTAACATGCAGAATTACACTAAATCATTAGACAAGAATCCAAAGACAAAGAGAAAAATAAAGTATATAGTTTGGGACTGAACACTAAACAACACACATTCTTCAAGATCTCTTTCCTTTTTGGAAAAGAAAAGGAGAATAAATTTTCTATTCTCTATTCTTTGATTTTATAAAAAGAAACAAAAGAAGAATATATGTTTAGATATAATGAGATGGTGGGCTGAGAAGAGACAAAGAAATTGGAATTCCTAATTTATTCAAGAATTTAACTATCAAAAAAAATATTTTTACATATTGGTTAGTGTACATTCCATACATACAATGTCCATGATTTTAAATACGATGTTCATATTTTTAAGCATGTCAAGATTCAATTTAACACATAAAATAGGTGACATATCCAGATGATATAAACTAACACATGCAATAATTAATTCCCTTAACAATATGGTTGTAAGTTCCAGTTAACTTAACTAATAAAGTCTCTTCTTATTTGAATAAGGAATTTGGAATTTGACTCTTGTCTATATAAAAAACTAATTAATGTCTTTGCCTATGTAATAGGTTGAAATTATATATACACGCCTATCAAAAAACTATATGCATGGTTGGAGTTTAATTCACTCTCCATCCACTTAACAATCATGTTAGCAATCAACATCTTCAAATAATACTCCTATTTAGTCTTTAAAGCTATATGGAATGGTGGCTTCCATTACACACAGTCAGTCAAGATCTTAACAACTACGTTAAGTCCTGAGTGCTAACCAATAGTCTGTTTGGATACCGCTTATTGTTGAAAACTAAAAACTTAAAATTGAAAATACTGCAGCAAAATAATTTTTAAATGTGTAAATAGTACCGTGAGACCCAGTTTTAACTTAATATTTACTGAAATCCGTACTTGCAGGTCCCGTGAACAGTGCACGGGATCAGCCAAAAAAACGCACACTCGCAAAACGCTAGGTATGCCACTATCCAAACCCAACCCAAGTAGTCCTACAACATTATAATATATCAGCCTATGACATCCTTTCTTACGGATGAGAACAAAACAATAATTTGAATAGAAAAGCAAGCACGAAGAGACACTGTACCACACCACACGACAGCATTAATAATAAATGAGAGTACCCATATCATTTCACACTAATACATCTTTTCTCCTCTTGTTTATTTCTTGGATTTGCTTTTGGTGGACCGGTGGGAAAACACCGGACCCTACCAAAATTCATCCTTTCTTCCATTTCTACCAAACAATCAAAAATTATCTTTTTGCTCCACTTTTCTCTCTATTGTTTTCTATCTTTCAAAAAATCACTCCATCCAAACGTACCTTAAATGGTCATTTTACGGAAATTTATTGTGTTTTGAAATAGAATAATTCTAATACCATATAAAAAGTTTTTTTTTTTACCACAATTATCTTATATTGTAGATTATGATTGATTGTCTACCATTTTTATATAAACTCACTAATTTTTTTTCATTTAATACTTACAGCTTATCATGTGCACAGCTATTTGATGCAGTTCCAAAGAATTAAGTTGACAGTGGATCAGCAGCAGTATATATATATATACTACTCAATTATGTAACCAATATTCTTTCAACGTACATTTAGGTCCCTAGTTTAGAGAGACTTTAGAAAAAATCCCTAAGACGAAATTTATGGGCTATTAGATATGACTTGATGTCTTTAGAATTAGTGACCGAATATATATATATGGATTTTACTAACATGTGTCTTAAGAGCACATAATAGTATACTATTTTTGGAAAAAGTTTTATCAGGGAATTGAAAAAGTTTTGACAGTTTTTTCAATTCCTGATAAATTTTTTTCAAAAACGGATTTATTAATATATGTTCTAAGAGCATACATTAACCGGACCATATGTGTGTGTGTGTGTGTATGTGTGTATATATATATATATATATATATATATATATATATATATATATATTTTTTTTTTTTTTTTTTTTTTTTTTTTTTTTTTTTTTGACGGCAGGAAATTTATTGCTATCAACATGTTTGATGGTTTCGTTTTCTTTTTCAAATATGTACGTGTTTTGGGGGAAAGAATCTTATACGCTAGGCTCATACAGAAAGTTCTTGTATTTTTGATACTTCACTTGTTTGATGTATGAGATATAAAGTTAAAATTTTGAACTTTGGGATTAAATGTTGTTCTGTTGCCATCTGACTCCATCTAAAGATTCTAAACAATTTAATGTTTGAGTGCTTTTATAAACCCCCCCCCCCCCCTTTTTTTGCTTTACAACATGTTCGAAGAACATTGGATATATTATAGAATATAATGTTGAGAGACTAAGGATAAGTAGCTTCGAATTTTTATTTTTATTTTGTATTTTAAAAAAAATTTTAACTTGGCAATGCTAATTAAATTTTTATTTAAAAGAATATTAAATATATAATGAGAAATGTTAACGTGTATAGTGATATGAGCTTTAGGCCTAATTAGATTACTTGTATAGCACACATTCTTGTACTGCACTCTTATGCCTCCTATATAAAGGCACACATGTATATTCTTTAATTGAGAAATACAATACTATTGAATTCAGTATTTCTAACTTGGTATCAGAGCCACTGCTCTGACCTTTTCTTAGCAATCCTGTCTTTATTGGTGTTACTCCATTTTCAACATGGCTTCCGCCATCACAGCAGCCACCATAGTCTTTCGCCGTAGAACCTCTGACGTCTTCCAGTCGTTGTCCTTGGGTTCTAGACCTGCAACTGCTATCGTTGAGGAGTCTTGCACCACATAGACCACTGCACTTACTGTTTTCGTTATGCATCTTGCTCCGATAAGTATTTTTCAAGTACCACAGTGATCGTCTCACATCGATCTGCTCAATCGTGGAAACCTCGCAATCATTCGAGCCTGCCACACACTGATAACCTTCTTCACGCGCCATCGCGCGTTGCGCGTGCCAGCCTACACCTGCTGGCGTCAACCCTAGGTGACGTCATCACTGTTGCAACATCAATTGACATCATCGTCCATTTGCCTGCTGACGTCACCCACGTGGACTTTGACCGTTGACTTTTCTCTAGTGTTGACTTTTTGCAATCCAGGTGCTCCTTACCCAGTCTTTCGCATAGATTTCATTTTTGCAGTCCATTTTTGTATATTTTGCTTCTAAATGAAGAATAAGGACATGTCTTCTTCTTGTTGCAATAATCGTCACCGACAATCCAGCAAACATTTTTGCAATTTTTGTAAACGTTTTGGCCACAATATTGAGACTTGCTATCATCACAACAAATCAGCTGTTTCAATTTCTGCTACTACTGTTGCTAACACTGAGAGTGTCCAACCAATGGCTCCCGTCTCTGTACAGTCTAAGTCTTCATGTCACACTTTCACCATGTCCACAGATGACCTTAAAAACATCATCATCAATGTCATTCATATGGTTGGTAATGCATCTTATTCCTCTTTTCTCTCAGCTTTATCTGGTATGTCTCCTTCCTCTTGGCTTATGGATTTTGCTTGTTGCAATCACATGACACCTCACTCGTCCTTATTTTATGAACTTAAACCTACACCACACCCTCTTACTATTCGCACAGCAAATGGTTCCACAATGTCTAGTCATAATATAGGATCCGTTTCGACCTCCAACCTCTCAGTTCCTAGGATCTTTAATGTTTCTGACCTTTCTTACAATTTTTTTTTTTTGTGGGAAAATTAGCTGAGTTGGGTTATCACATTATATTTGAATATTCTAGGTGTATTGTGCAGGATCCAAGGACGGGACATGAGCTTGGGATCGGTCCCAGAGTTAGGTGTATGTTTTCCATAGACAACCTTCGTCTTCCACTTGTTGCTCCTATTTCTGTTATTGTAGCTACTGCAGTTTCTTCTATTCCTTCCCTTGCACTTTGGCATGCTCTACTTGGTCACACATCTTCTTCTCGAGTACAACAATTGGCTTCTAGAGGTTTGTTAAGTTCAGTGTCTAAAAAAAATTTTGATTGTGTTTCATGTCAGTTAGGAATACAACCAGTTTTGTCTTTCAATACTAGTGATTCAATATCCACTGACATCTTTGACCTTATTCATTCTAATGTTTGGGGGCCTTCCTTTGTCTCTAGTATTGGTGGATCTTGATATTTTGTTGTCTTTGTTGATGATTACTCTCGCTATAGCTGGATTTTTAACATGAAACAT
Organism: Castanea sativa; assembly: GCF_040712315.1. Classification (NCBI taxonomy): domain Eukaryota; kingdom Viridiplantae; phylum Streptophyta; class Magnoliopsida; order Fagales; family Fagaceae; genus Castanea; species Castanea sativa. Next base: position 1,708,299 of record NC_134018.1, on the reverse strand, counting down.
CATTCTGAATTATTGCAAGTATATATTCTAATTTCGCAAAAATGGTTGAAACTCAATTTTCCAAACGTATAAAAAATTTTCGATCAAATAATGCTCTTGAGTACACTCAATATGCTTTCCAAGCCGTTTTGCATTCCTATGGCACTGTTCATCAACTAACTTGTTCAGGTACCTCTTAGCAAAATGGTAGAGCCAAACAAAAACTTCGTCATATTCTTGACACTATTCGTGCTCTCTTTCTATCTGCCAAAGTTCCTGCTCCTTTTTGGAGCGAAGCTGCTCTTCATGTTATTCATGTTATTAATCACATTTCCAGTCTTGTCATCCAAAATCAAACTCCATATGAGCACCTTTTTGGGTCACCTCCAGACTAGCACCACCTTCGCTCCTTCGGTTCGACTTGTTTCGTTCTTCATCAGCCACATGAGCATAACAAACTTAAGCCTAGGTCAAGGCTTTGTTGTTTTCTTGGCTATGTCAAAACTCAAAAGGGGTATCAATGTTATGATCTTGTTTCTCATCGTCTTCGTATCTCCTGCAATGTTGTCTTTTAGGAACATCGTCTCTTTGTCGAGCTCTCTCATTTTCGTGCTTCTTTATCTTCCTCCTCTATCTTAGATCTTTTTCCAGATGAGGCACATATTCCTTCTGTAGCTGCTCCTGATCCTTCTATAGCTACTCTTGATTCTTCTGTAGACTTCTTTGTCCAACCACCACATATTCTTGATCCCTTTCCTAGTTCCCCATTTAATGAACAAGTGGAAGATGAACAGGTCAAAGACGAGCTACCCAACCCTAAGCTTGGGTCCCTTGCTCTTGCTTCACTTAAAGATCTTGCACAAGTTATTCCACCTCGTCACTCAACTCGGGTAAGATCCATTCTTGCACGTTTACTTGACTATCATTGTTACACTACCCTTGCTACACTGCATGAGCTTTACACCTATCGTGAGGCTTCCACGGACCCTTTATGGAAGATTGCAATGAAAGAGGAACTTGATGCATTATCTAAAAACCATACTTGGGACTTGGTCACTCTTCCTCCTAGGAAATCTGTGGTTGGTTGTAAGTGGATCTACAAAATTAAAACCCGCTCTAATGAGCTCATTGAGCGCTACAAAGCTCGTCTTGTTGCAAAAGGTTTTACATAGGAGTATGAGATTGATTATGAAGAGACTTTTGCTCTGGTTGCTCGTATCTCATCTGCTCGTGCCCTTTTAGCTGCTGCTGTTGCCAGTAAATGAGACCTTTTCCAGATGGATGTCAAAAATGCATTCCTTAATGGGGATTTAAGTGAAGAAGTTTATATGCAACATTCTCCTGGTCTTTTTGTTGAATCAAACAAGGTTTGTCACTTTCGACGTGCACTTTATGACCTTAAACAAGCTCCATAAGCTTGGTTTGCCAAATTTAGTTCTACCATCTCTTGCTTGGGTTACATAGCTAGTCATTATGATTCTGCCTTATTTCTTCGTCGCACTGACAAAGACACTATTTACTTTTCTTGTATGTGGATGATATGATCATAATTGGTGATGACCTTAGTGGCATTTAAGAACTCAAGAATTTTCTCAATCAGCAGTTTGAGAGGAAAGATCTTGGACATCTTAGTTACTTCTTGGGTCTTGAAATCACTCATTCTACAGATGGACTTTACATTACTCCAGCCAAGTATGCCGTTGAAATCTTGTCTCAAGCTGGACTCACTGATAGCAAGACTGTTGACACTCCGGTTGAGCTTAATGCGCATTTGACTCCCTCAGAGGGGAAGCCATTGTCTAATTCCTCTCTTTACAGACGCTTAGTTGGTAGCCTAGTTTATCTCACTGTTACTCGTCCAGACATTTCCTATGTTGTTCACCAGGTGAGCCAGTAACTGTCTGCTCCACAATTGACTCACTATGCTGCTGTTCTGCTCATTCTTCGGTACCTAAAGGGCACTCTCTTCCATGGTCTTTTCTACTTTGCTCAGCCTCTACTTATTGTCCGTGCATTTTTTGATGCTGATTGGGCAGGAGATCCCACTAATCGCAGGTCCACCACTGGTTATTGCTTTCTCTTTGGTTCTTCTTTGATTTCTTGACAAAGCAAGAAACAAACTCATGTGGCCCGCTCCAGTACTGAAGCAGAATATCGTGCCCTTGCTGATACCACATCTGAGTTTCTTTGGCTACGATGGCTTCTCAAAGACTTAGGTGTGTCTACATCTTCTGCTACTCCTCTTTATTGTGACAACAAGCGTGCCATTCATATTGCTCACAATGATGTCTTCCATGAACGGACTAAACACATCGAAATCAATTGTCATTTTATCTGTTATCATCTTGTCCATGGTGCTCTCAAGCTAATCTTAGTCTCTTTTACGGATCAAGTTGCAGATATCTTCACCAAGTCACATCCTAAGGGACACCTTCGTACTTTGATTGACAACCTCAAGTTGGTCTCACACCCAACTTGAGTTTGAGGGGGCCTATTAACGTGTATAGTGTTATGGGCTTTAGGCCCAACTAGATTACTTGTATAGCACACATTCTTGTACTGCACTCCTATGCCTCTTATATAAAGGCACACATGTATATTCTTTAATTGAGAAATACAATACTATTGAATTCAGTATTTCTAACAATAAATAAATATGATTTTTATTTGATTTAAAGATGATAGAAAAACTTATGATAATATTTTACTTGTTTTAATCATGAGTATTATGAAAATTAAATGAGGTTTAATTTCACAATAAAAAAAGTAAGATGATTTTTTAACAGACTTATTGATCTTGTATATTAAAAGAAAAATTGTTACAAAAATTTGATACAAAATCAATCATAGATAATTTGGGAATTGAATAAAAATGTCGAGTTTCATTTTAATAGATGATCGAGTTGAAATAAATTAAGAAATAATTTTTTTATTTTATTTTATTTTTTGGTAATATTGATGATAGATTGTGTTTGAATATTTTAAGTTAGTTTCTAGTCCTTATATTTTTTATTCTTAAATGGTGAAAATCCTTTTGTTAATACTTTCACTCCTTAAAGATGTAATCCTGGTTTTGTCCTTATTTAGAGTTTAGATAACAAAGTTACTTCTCATTGCAACTAGGTAAAAAAAATTTAAAAAAAAAAAATCCTTGTGGCACATGAAGCATGAGCATCAAACTTCTCTATCAATCATTTTCTCTTTGATACATCAATCACCAAGTTCAAGAAAACTGAAAAACAGACGATACAAAAGTACTAATATTACAGCAGTCATAACAACAAAAGCAAGCAAGGAAACCAGTATGGGAGCTGAGAGTTCGGGGACCATTTATATATTCTTAAAAGAGGAGGCAGCCATTTTTGCATAATCCTGCAGTGTCAGTAAGAATATTTTTGTTCATTGAATCGAAACCCTCTCCATCAGCACTCCTAGCTAGGAAACATCGATGTCACTAATCACAGCATCCATTACTTAATTGTTAATCCTGTTGCCATTGCCAATCTTACACGCTTCAGCATTGCTTGTCATGAAGACCAATATGCCATCCACGCATACAATGCTTTAGATATTAAGCAAGAACCATAAAACTTCCCTTGATCCAAGGCATATAAATATATATATATATATATATATATATATATATATATATATATATATATATTGCTGAATATAAAAAAGGAAGACTCATTGACCCTACACCATGTGATAGCAATGAGTTTTATCATAGTGGACACAATACATTTATTGAAATGCTACTATTCGAACCACTCAACTCATATCAAGTATCATGTAAATTGAAATGAGAACTCCTACTACGAAGCCACATTCTCTCTTCCCCTCCCCGTCAAGGCTTATATGTTCAAAAAGAATGTACTATGTTACATTTTTTTTTTATTCCGGCATTGCTCAAAAGATCAACGTAGCAAGAAACATACATAATCTAACACACCCCAACGTTACAATACATACAACACAATGCACTAAACAAAAACAAAATGGGCAATTTCAAAAAGGAAAAAAAGCTAGAAACACAGCGTTATTTACACATACTGACTTGGCATGTTGTAATTATTATTGGTTTGGATTCACTGGTGATGCCAGTTTTACTATGCATAAATCACAACATCCTAATAGTTGATGTGAAAATTGTTGTGTCCTAAACTTGTTGTTTCAGAAAACCTCAAATCACATGATGGGGCAGTAACTTGGATTCGGAGTATAATCATAGACTTCCACTTCATATAACATGGGATATGGTAGATACTGAGGGTACATGGGTAACTGAGGACAGTCTGTAGAACTTGGTGAAGATGGGCTTTCGGGATTCATTGCCTCCACAACAACTTCCGGATTTGGGTTCTGTTTTGGACCTTCTGGTTCATTTTGTACGTACTTCACTTCTGCCATGCTCCATAAAGTGGCATAGCAAAGCTTCTTCCTTAACGAGCAAGTCAAGTTAGCAGAGTCAATACCTTCACCAATCACCACTAACTGATCTCTATCAGACCCTTCTTTTGCCACCGAGTTCACACCTGTAGAATTTGTTGGAAATAAAACAAAGTATTGATGGACGTTTCTTCACTTACTCTCACAAATATCCACGCACTACTTAGTGTATAGAAGAGACTCACATTCACAAATTAAATAAAGGGAGAGAGAGTGGAGAGGGAAGAGTTAGAACTCTTTAAAGTTTTGTATTTCTCTTCAACTCCTACTTAGAACTTGACGGACGAATGGGTTTATATAGTACACCATCCAACCTTTAACTCTCACTACATTTATTTTCTAACTCTTACATTCATAAATCCCACACATAACTTCAATAAACTTCTCACTACATTAATTTATGAAACTCACTTATTTATGAAGGATTAATTAAAAACAAGTTTAACTTCTAACATCCCCCCTTAAACTTGTTTTCTTGATTACTCCAAGTAAGGCTCGCAGCTTGTTGAATGTGTCATACTTGAGTGGTTTAGTGAGTATATCTGCAACCTGATCATGTGACTTCACAAACTCAAGATGAACTTCCTTTCTTGCAATACATTCTCGAATAAAATGATACCTTGTGTCGATGTGCTTGCTTCAGTCATGAAAGACTAGATTCTTTGCAAGAGCTAGTGCTGACTTATTGTCCACAAATATCTTTGTAGTTTCTTCTTGAAACATCTGCAACTCTTTCAATAAACTTCTAAGCCATATTGCATGACAAACACTGGAGGAAGCAGCAACGTACTCAGCTTCACAAGTGGAAAGCATCACGATTGGCTGCTTTTTGGTCATCCATGTAAATGCAGTATCACCCATATAGAATACAAAAGTAGTAGTACTCTTTCTATCATCCATATCTCCGGCCCAATCACTATCACTGTAGCCAACAAGTTTAAAAATCTTTAGAGGGTGAATACAACAGTCCTTAATCCAATGTACCTTTTAAATAGTGAAGAATTCTCTTAATAGTCTTCAAATGAGTCATCATCGGTGCTTCCATGTAACGACTAACTAGTCCAACGCCAAAAAGAATGTTTGGTCTTGTGCATGTTAGATACCTCAGACTTCCGATCAAACTTTTGAAAAATGTTGGATTAACCTTCTCTTCATCTACATGTTTTGACAACTTCACTCCACATTCTACAGGGGTGCTAACTGGATTGGAATTTAACATCTCAAACTTCTCGAGAATATCCTTCGCATAACCTTCTTAGGAAAAATCCCATCCTCCATTTGCTTCACTTTAATGCCAAGATAATAGGCCATAAGTCCAATATCTGTCATTTCAAACTCCTTAGTCATTGCTTACTTGAAGTCTTCAAACATACTTGGATTGTTGCCTGTAAAAATCAAATCATCTACATACAGACAAACAATTAAGATATCTCCATTTGCATGCACCTTATAATAAAGTGCATGTTCATGTGGGCATTTAAAAAACCCATTAACCTGGAAGTATTTGTCAATTCTACTATTCCAAGCTCTTGGTGCCTGTTTCAGGCCATATAGAGCTTTCTTTAACTTTAAAACTTTATCTTCCTGCCCCTGAACAACATAGCCTATAGGCTGCTCAACATAAAGTTCTTCCTCAAGGTAGCCATTCAAAAATGCAAATTCTACATCCATTTGAAAAATTCTCCATTGATTTTGAGCTGCTAAAGAAATTAGCAATCATATAGTTTCCAAACGAGCAACTGGGGCAAATACCTCATCATAATCAATACCTTGTCGTTGACTATAGCCTTTCACCACCAATCTTGCTTTGTATCTCTATACCTCTCCTTTTGCATTCTTCTTCAACTTGTACAACCATTTTACACCAATTGTCTTCTTTCCAGTTGGAAGAGTTGCAAGCTCCCACGTATCATTCTTCTTGATTGCCTTGATCTCTTCATTCATAGCATTTCTCCATTTTTTGTCTCGCACCGCTTCTTCAAACCCTGTAGGTTCACAATCAGCAAACAGACAAAAAGTGTTACATCATCAGTAATCTCTGTTGAATCATAAAGATCCTAGAGACTTCTCATTTTTCTTGGTCTTTCACTAGAACTTCCTTCTAGTAAAGATGATGATGATGGACTTTCATGAATGGGAGATGATGCTGCTGGTGATGGAGGTGGAGTGGTAGGCTCTTCCTGAACTTCATTCCCTTGATCTTCCTCTTCAGATAAAGGAAAGAAATCATACTTCTCCTCTTCTTGGGTGCTCCAATCCCATGTGCCTTCTTCATTAAATTCTACATCTCGACTAACAATGACTTTTTCAATGCTCGGATTATAGAGCTTATAGCCCTTAGAGCTTGGATCATAGCCAATGAACACATACTTCTTGCTTTTATCATCTAGCTTGGATCTCTCTTGATCTGGTATATGTGCATATGCAATGCTCCCAAACACACGAAGATGGGAAACTGTAGACTTCTTCCTACTCCAAGCTTGTTGTGGGGTTTTTCCTTGTACACTTCTTGTGGGGCAACGATTGGACAAATAGATTGCATAATCTATAGCTTTAGCCCAAAATTCTCTAGGCATTTTCTTGCTCTTCAACATGCTTCTGGCTATATTAAGAATTGAACGATTTTTTCTTTCTGCTACATCATTCTGTTGTGGTGACCTTGGAACTGTTAGAGGGCAGCGAATCCCATTTACTTCACAAAATTCTTTGAATTCATTTGATGTGAATTCGCCTCCTCTATCAGATCTTAAGGCCTTAATTTCATAACTACTCTGCTTTTCTACAAATGCCTTAAATTTCTTAAATGCACCAAATGCTTCAGATTTCTGCTTCAAAAAATATACCCACGTTTTTCTACTAAAATCATCAATAAAGAGAAGAAAGTAATTACTTTTACCAAGTGATGATGGCTTGATAGGTCCATACACATCAATATGAACAAGTTGCAATGGCTTGGTTGCTCTTGTACTAGCTTCTTTCGGAAAGCTTTTCCTTATTGCTTGCCAAGGAGACATCCTTCACAAAGCTGGTTAGGATGCTCAATGGAAGGCAATCCTCTCACCATCTTCATCTTTGTCAACAACTGTAGTCCTCCAAAGTTTAAGTGTCCAAATCTTAGATGCCAAAGCCAAGAAGAATCTTTAAAACAAGCCTTCAGACATCTAATAGCATTAGTTTGAATATTTAACAAGAACATTCTATTTCTTGTCATAGACACATTAGCTATCACATTATTTCGATGATTCCTTATTGAGCAACTACGATCTTTCAACTGGATATCATAGTCTTTCTCAAGAAGTTGTCCCAAGCTCAAAGTATTAGTTTTCATGCTTGGCACATAATATACATCAAAAATAAATTGATGATCTCCATTCTTTAAACGGATAAGAATTTTACCTATCCCCTTCACTAAAACTTTGGATGAGTCACCAAAGGTAACACTCCCAACAACCGATTCATCAATCTCCCTAAACATCCTTTTATTCCCACACATATGGTTGCTAGCACCAGAGTCAAGATACCACACACCATTTTCTTCTTTGTTTTCTCCTTTGTATGCCAACAACAAAGTCGGCTCCACTTCTTCATTTTTATCTTCAACATAGTTAGCTTTCTCCTCAATAGTATTAGCAGCATTTTTACATTCAGAAGCATAATGCCCATACTTTTGACAATTATAACATTTGATATTAGTCTTATCATACCTTCTTCTATATGGTCTTGAGAAACTTCCTCTTCCACGATCTCTTGTGGATTGTGAACTTTGACCCCTCTCTTCATAATTGGGAGAGTTTTGACCATTTCTTCCTCCAGATCCTCTCCCTCTACCACGTCCATGTCCTCAGCCTCTTTGGCTACTTTCATGCCAAACTCTCTCGTTAAAGGTGAGCTTTGCTTGTAGGACTTGCTCCAAAGTCTCTTGCTTCTTCTTATTGAGCCTTTCTTCACGGGCTTGTAATGATCCTATGAGTTGGTCAATGGTCATTGACTCCAAGTCTTTTGATTCCTCAATTGCTACAACGATATAGTCAAACTTAGAAGTTAATGACCGTAGAATTTTTTCTACTACACGAACATCATCCAAGTTCTCACCATATCTCTCCAATTGATTTACAATTGCCAACACCCTTGAAACATAATCTGAAATAGATTCAGATTCTTTCATGTGCAAACCTTCAAAATCGCCTCTCAAAGTTTTAAGGCAAACTTTCTTCACTTTATCAACTCCTGTTAGAGAGTTTTTAAGAATCTCCCATGCTTGCTTGGATGAAGTTGCATTTGCAACTTTCTCGAACATAGTTTCATCCAAACCTTGATAGATTAACGTAAGAGCTTGTTGATCTTTCTTTCGAGCTTTTTGCAAGGCTTCCTTTTGGTTTGGGGTTAAAGATTCTTCATCTTGTGACTCCACATAACCTTTCTCCACAATCTCCCACACATCTTGGGATTCGAGCAACGCCTTCATTCGGATACTCCAATTTTCAAAGTTTTGTTTGGTAAGTTGAGGAAATTGGAATGACGTCATCCCATTAGCAATAGCCATTCTCACCACGAACCGATTGGCTCTGATACCACTTTGTTGGAAATAAAACAAAATATTGATGGACCTTTCCTCACTTACTCTCACAAATATCCACACACCACTTAGTGTATAGAAGAGACTCACATTCACAAATTAAATAAAGGGAGAGAGAGTGGAGAGGGAAGAGTTAGAACTCTTTAAAGTTTTGTATTTCTCTTCAACTCTTGCTTAGAACTTGACGGACGAATGGGTTTATATAGTACACCATCCAACCTTTAACTCTCACTAAATTTATTTTCTAACTCTTACATTCATAAATCCCACACATTAACTTCAATAAACTTCTCACTACATTAATTTATGAAACTCACTTATTTATGAAGGATTAATTAAAAACAAGTTTAACTTCTAACAGAATTAATTAATTAACATTCTAATTAAGCACCTTATCTTTAATTTCTCAAAAGATAGGGTAATAAAAAAATATTGAGTGTTTGATATACTAACCATTTGCTTTTGAGGCAATCTTCATGGCCTTGCTTCTGCATTTGTCACAGGGCATTTGCACCTTGATAACTATTTTTTGCCATAACATAAGATTAAAAAAACAAAATTTAGTTCTAAATTTCTAACAGACACACACTCTATTCCAAAAGCTGTTTTTGTTTCTTAGAGGCTAGAGCTAAAAGTAAAATCGAGTTTCAGAACTCACTTGTGTTTACCTTCATGTTTTAGAGGAAGCAATACCACGCGGCTTTTGTGACACAGCTCTAATGACCAATGAGCTTAACCTATTTCTTTGAAGGAAGCAAATGAAGTCTATTTATATATATATATATATATATATATATATATATATATATATATATATATATATATATATATATATATATATATATATATATTTCCGCACACTGCTTTTATGATTTTGGTAATTAAATGTAAGAATCCGTGTTCGGTTAAATTCAAAATTGCTGTTGAAAATATAAAGAATTGACCGATGGTAATTTCCACAATTAATTATATGTTTTTTCGTTAAAAAAAAAAGCTGTTTTCTCAATATAAGCCATCACGTGATACAAAAATATTTAGAAATTTTGAACAAGACTTAGTGCGTAATCACTTCTTGAAGATAGTTGAAGCCTATCTAAGGTGTACAAGGTAAAATCAAATGGCAATACATTGAATTTATTCAATAAATCAAAGACAGTGTCTAAAGCATTCACATTGGGTTATGCTTATGCAGAGCCTACAAAAATGCAAAATTAATAACACTATTCACCAAAAGAAGAGAGAGAGAGAGAGAGAGAGAATTCTAAGTCAATACTTTATTTGAATTAGGAAATGAGAAACATGCACACATAGTTACTAGTTTGAAATAACTTATTTTCATTTGTTTATATTTGGCTTAAAAAATAAGTTGTGAAAAAATATAACTATGTCTTGAAAAAATGTAAAATCTTAAAATATTGTACATAAACCAAATAAACTAAGTGTCAAACAAGTCCAAAGTTTGTTTGAGAGACGGAGCGGTATGGTGGGGGTGGATTGTTGCCTTTAGGGCATAGGGACTGAGGCGTTGTAATGGCAAATGGGTTTAGTTTTGAATTCCATTCTTCTTTATTTTGTGCAATAATTATCTAGCTTATGCATTAGGTGTGTGCTTGACAAAAACTAAAAAGCCAGCTTATTTTACTATTCAGCTTATTTTTACTACTATTCATGGGTTCCACTACACTTTTTGGTACTATTCATGGATTCCACTGTACTATTTCAACTAACTTTTACATTTATCTACAGTACCTTCAACAAAAAGTTTTCAGTTTCAGCAAAATAAGCAGATCCCAAACAGTTCTTAGATCTATGCATTATCTTTTATAACACATGTAATGAACCTACAATTCATAGCACCTGTAATCTATACTTTATAGAACCTATTCATATTTTCCAATAGCAAATACAATACCACTTTAAACCAACAAACCAAATATATTTAATTACACCATATCAATAATTACATCCCAAATATCTAGATTATTATACACAAAATAATACATCCCAAGTGTCTAGAATTTTATAATAATGTGTATGTTTTTAGACCCCTTAAAACATAACCAGATTAACCTAGTTATTTCGCCAAGTGATTAACTTAGGTAAATTATGCAGATCTAGGTTAACACATATAAATCATATCATGCAAAGCAGCGGAAATATAAAGAACACAATGATATGATGACCAAGGGAAACCAAACTAGTAAAAAACCTGGAGATGATTTAACCTAGCTATCCTCAAGGTAAAACTGAATCCACTATGAAAAAATTGAAGTTTATACAATAGCGACTTAGACCACTAACATCCAATTGCTACCTCGAGTAAGAAACTTACTACCACGACCACATGACAGCTCCGAGTCCACAAACTACTTCCTTCTTGGATTCCCAGTAAGCACAAGCACTCCCGCTTGTATATCTTTAAGCTCTTAATGCAGCAACTAAATGATCATCAAGTTCTTAACATAGTCCTGATCCTTGATAACCCTAAGTATGTGTGAAGGCAAACACCTTTAGATCTCACAGAAGATTCACACACACAGCATCAACAACTACTAAAAATGTGGCTAGGGTTTTTCCTTTTATACCTAGGGAAAAACATAAAAGACAACACGTAAAACGGGCTTGGGCTAAGTTGGAAAAATATGCAGAAAAACAATCTGCACGACTTTTGATCGATCGAGTCTAATTCTCGATCGATTGAGCCAGGCAGAATTGCACAGTAAATTCTGCAGCAACTCGATTTCAACTTTACATAAAAGACACATACTTTGAGTAGTCTAAACAAGACTAAAACGTTTTGATCATGGTTTGCCAACATTACAAATTAGTGTTCTAATACATTTAAACCTAAAAGTCTTAGAACCTAACATAATGTTTCCAACTATAACATATATAGATCAAACTTTGAAACTTTATTATAAATATCAAAATGTCTAGGTAGTTACTCCAAAATAAGGCCCATCGTCTACGTCATCATTGCCTAATGTCTGTCATTGGATGATACGCGATTATCACTGGGAGAATAGACATCTACTGCCAAATCATCATTACCATCCTACAATAGAACAAATGCATAATGGATTAGTTTACATCAATGTATTAGTATTTTGTCAGCACCACCTTTAAATCACATCCATTTATAATTATTGTGAATGTCAAATTTTGTATTAATTGATAATATAAGACTCATGAATCCATGCATTTAATAAATTCAAAACAACACTAAAAGAAAACAACCATAGTTTTGAATAGTTTACTAATGAGATGGTTTTATCTCCTATCATTTTGAAACTTGAAGAGCCTAATCAATATAGAAAAACATTTAATATTGCATTATATATGACATTAATCAAAAGTCACAAAAAGTGTGACTACTAAACAACGTTGCATTAAGAATCCAATTTAAGGTTTCTTGCATTTGAAAGATGCAAAGTAAAGGCAAAAAACATATATAACAATCTTTGAGTACACTATTAGGCTTAAAGTGAGATATAAGGTTCCTCTCATTGATAATTTATCACACATCACATTTACAGGCTTTTGATTTGCGTGTTTGTGACTCATTTTACTAACAAATTTTGACAATTCTATGTTAATAGAAATGTGAAAATTCCACCATAGAAGTGTCAAAAAGTTTAGCTTTCAAATCCAATGTATTAGACTTTCTAATGCCAAAAATGGTGCATGTTTGACTAGAAAACCCTAATGCCATTTTGGTGATAGAATGGTGATCTAAGCTTGAGGAAATCAGCAAATATAGGACTGCTAAATGCAAAGATCAACAACTTGTTTGCATAAGCATGCAATTATAAGATTTGACAAATTGAACCACAACTAATGTCCTTGGGGGTCTAGCACCATATTATTAACCCTAAAATGAAAAGTTATGCGCATCTTATTATTTACTTATTTGTCTAGCACAACAAAAAAAAAAAAAATCATTTATTTTCTGTCATGTCTACTGGCTTTCCATTATTTTTTCCAACAACAATGTCATTACATTCAGAAAAATAGAGCGATGGTGTTGAAACACATTTACTTCTACTTTGAAACACAAAATAATTTAAGTTTTATTATTTTTTGGCATGTTACTAATATATAAATTTTAATTCTTACAAGGAGATCCACCGTTTGGGCATAGCTTTTGGAACCACAAGTATGTATCTTATGCTTCTCAATTATTGCCAAATGGCCTTTTGGCCTCTTTTACAAATCATATTTTCCATGAAAGACATAAAACAAGCACAAAGTAAAAAATTCAATCTATAGCCAACTAAGAAGACATTTTAAAGAAATGAAAATCAACACTCCCAATAATGAAAAGTAGACCACCTTATATCACCATGCAAGGCACCCACTTACTCCAAATCAACAACCCACCACAACAATAATTTGGACATATAATTGTAGAGTAATTGTAAGTGCACAATTGCACCTAGACCCAAAGAAAATTATGGGCTCAGGCCCAATGAGCCTTAAACAATGAAATTTGTAGAGCGTGGGCTCGAAATCTAGACTAAAGGTACTGAGAACTTGATAACAGGCTTTGGCGTGCAAACACTTGTAAATAATGAATGATAATTGTCGATGGACCTCCTCGGACGTGAGCCGAGGACTACTGCTATATTATTTCTCTTTCTTTCTTAAAGATTACCATTCTTCCCCACTTTCTTGGTTTCAGACCCCCTTAAATACTTCTTTTCCTGATACTTTTTCCACGTGTTGCTCAAACCCCCTCCCCTCTAGATATTTCTTTTCTTAGTGCCTTTGAATAGTGACCAGAAGTTTCAGTTCTACTGTTCAGGGGTCACTTCCCTATTAATGCGGCCAGGGAGGTAGGCGCAGAGTCTTTAATATGGAGGTGGCAGCCTTTGGTCTTGGCATTTTTCTAACACCGGTGCATTTAGAAGGTTCAGGGTTTCCCCCTTTTAACCAACAGTCTTTCCAAAATTCTGCCTTGACCTTCGTAGTGAATCTCCGAGTTCTCTTGGATCTGTCCGAGGAGAAGCTCACCCTCGGCTGTATCCTCAGACCCTTGGCGTATGGGCCGATTCGCAGTACTAATAAATTCTTAGCTTAAGAACAGATCGGCCCTCCTTGCTAGAGCCCAAAGGCCCAAACGCCCGCTTGGGTTCTTTTACTCCCCACAATAGCCCCTCAAAACTCTATTTTTTAACATCCGAGGAGAAAAATAGGGTTTTGACCCAACGAGAACTTACCCCACACGTTTTGTAAATAACTGCGCGTGTGGAGATCGCTTCATGTTCCAATAGGATGCCACTTGGCTGTTTTATTTTCAAAAACGCTCGCATTTATTACTGTAAGTTACACCTTGTCCCCCACGTTCAACGGTGAGATGAGCATCCAACGGCCCTTGTTACCCCCTGAAAATTTGGGCGGGACGAATACAATTTCGAGGCCGCTTCCCGCATGTCGTGACGCTTTGGGAACTTGCGCCTTCATTTATTTCTTCAGAGGCTAATCCCATCAAAATATCAGTAATCATCTTTTCGTTGCAGAAATCCGTGGAAACTCGCACAACTTCAAACTTGTAAGTTCCTATTCTTTTTCTTTACTCCATTCTCCTTGGATCTTGTCCTCGGCTCCCATTTCAACCGTTCTCCCTCTTAAAACTTAGTCTTTCGTTCCTTCCTAATGGGTAGATTTAAGTGTTTAGTTGACACCGCCGCTGGGATGGAAGGTTTCAGAGCCAAATACCACATTTCCAGCGACGTAGGTTTAAGATACTGTCCGGCGGAAGCCGTAGCTGGGTCTAGGAAAACGGAAGAGGTTATCATCCCCATGATTGCCTTCATAGAAGGTGGGATGACGCTCCCTATGAGAAGCGTGACTAGGGAATACCTCCTCAACCATCGGTTGTGTTCTGACCAATGTGCTCCCAACGTCTTTAGAGTCTTAGGAAGCGTTGATGCTCTAAATGAGCAGATGGGTCTAAACCTTACCTGGCATGACGTTGCCTTTATGTACGAATGCCACAAACTCACTAGGGTAGGCTATTATATCAAATCCCGCTCTAGCGTAGTTAGGTTGATCTCCTGTCTGCCCAAGTCCAATAAAGGCATGAAGGACGACTACCTCATCGTCTCAGGCAACTGGCACGACGGCCTCTACTGCCCAGTTGAGTGGGGAGATCCAAGTATGACTCCTTAGGATCTAACTTCCCACCCCATAACTCCACCTAACATCTAAAAATGTGCATTTGCATTTACTTAAGCGTCTAACTTTAGTTTATTACATGTCCTACAAATCTGACCATGTTGGTTTGTTTTGGTGTCTTTCTTTGCAGATAAACAACACGTGCGCCCTCGCTTGAGCCATTGTAACGTTGCGGATCTGAACCGAGTGCTAAGCTCAGAGGTGTTTGTGAGTGAAGACTTGCAACTAAGAGTGGCGCATTTGATATTAGGGTACGACCCTATCTCCTCAGACTTCCAGGAGATTGAGAACGCCATCGTTGCGGGTGACCGGAGGTGAAGAAGGATTCACGTGGCCAGACCGCACTTCTTAGCTGACCACGACCTTTCTGACGACCCCCACACCATATTGTACACATAAACCATTGCGGCAATCCCCCTCGCCGCGCACTCTCAGGCAATAGTTGTCCCAGAGGAGCAAGTGTCTTTGTCGAACACGTTGGACGAGGAGATAGATAAGTTTCAACTTGAAGACACCCAAAGGCCTCGTAGAAGCCCATTTGTCGTCCTTTCCGATGAAGAAAAGGAAGCCGCCGAGACCTCTGGGATAGCCGGTCTAGTGATAGCATGTCCAGACGACAGCTCTATTGAAGAGGACATGGACATGCTTAAGGACCTCCTGACCACGAGAGGGGAGAAAGTTGCCCGAAAGGGGACGAGGGGATCCTAAGCTCCCCCTGCCTTGCCACCACCCCCTCCTCCTGTCGACCCCAAGCCTCCTGCCGACAATCCGAAGAAGAAAAGGAAGGTGGAGGCCGAAGGCGCAAGTGGCGAGAAGCAAAAGAAGCCACGACAACAACCACAACCAGCTCAGCAGCAGAAGCTGGACAAGGGCAAAGGTCGGGCTCGCCCAATCGAGAGTAGGGAGATCAGAGACATGGCCGAAGTGCGCCGAGCACCGGCTATCTGGTCTCCTGACTTAAGACTGGACGGCGCACCAATCTCCTGCCACTCTAGTATTAGGGCAATCCAACAAGGCCACGCCCACCACTTGGCCAAGGCGTTGGAGCGTCCTCTTCTGCTGCCAAAGGACATGGAAACCTTGGAGAAGATGGGCCAGCCTCAGTTGTTCCTTTCATTAAAAAGGGATTTAGCTCTGGTAAGTTCCACCTTACACTTGTACTCTAGATTCATTTGTAAACACTTTACCACATTTAACCTCCTGACATTTTTTTTTTGCAGACCATCCAAGAAGTTTTCGCGACCGAGAAGTTCGTGGAGGATTCTCGGAAGCGCGCTGGGATAGAGCAAGAGTTACGGCAAGAGGCAAAAAAGGTCACTAGGCCAGGTCCTAGCAGAGAATGGGAAGATCACATCGCAGCTGGCCAATTTAAAAAGAGAGAAGGATGGTGCCGAGGCCAACTTAAAGATGATGAAAAACCAAGTGGAGGGGCAACATAAGCTTCTTCGCCAGAAGGACGACGAGCTCTCTCAAGCCCAACGGGCACGCTCTGATTTGGAGAAGGAGCTTACGCGGGCGAAGGAGGAGGCTCGCGCCCACAAGCACGCACTGGAGGTCGCGAAGAAGGCCAGCTATTAGGAGGGAGTAAATGCAACGCAAGAACTGTTGACAGAAGCCTTTGCGGCCTTGTGCCGAGAGTATTGTCAACAGGTCTGGGGAGAGGCCATGAATGCTGCAGGGGTTCCTCAAGCTTCTGAGCTGAGGAAGCCCGAGAACATTTGGCTTCCCCTAGACATACAGGAGATAGAAGACGCTCCTGTTGCTGCCTCCCCTGCCCTTCCTCCTGTGGTGCAAGAACTCGTTCCTGATCCTACAGAACCTGAAGGTTCCCATAAAGAGAAGGACGAGCGTGGCGGTGCCGAGAAGGAGCAAATTCAGAATGTGGAGCCCCTCGTTCCTTTAACAGACAAAGAGAAGCAAGTTTTGTCTACCTTTGAGCTGGAACTGAAGAGCACTGAGGTTGGCAGCAGCTCCCTCCAAGACCCCCCTCCCCAAGCTTAGGGCCTAGCATAGGACTTTCATGTACTCCCCCTTTTTTTGATGATGTATATAATTAATGAAGAACAATTTTATTCAACTTTCACTCATGTTGTATTTGTTTTACTTTATTCTTTTTGTGCTTGTCATGAAAGTTATCACTAATACATAGTTAAAGGAAGAACAGAATAAACAAATCTAACTCCAAGAGTTGCACAATTATAACCTCCAAATAGCCATGCGCATATTTGCTTTGCAAAGTAGAATATTTAAGAACCTGACAGAGATTAACTTAGTTTGGATATTAAACACTGCCTTAGTTAAAAAAACTCATATAATGGTTAAACTTTTGTAATCTGAGGTATTACTTTCAGTAGGATGTAAGGTCCGAGGGTTATTCCTTACAAAAATTTGTTTAACACTTAAAAATATAGAACTTAAGATCTAAGTTAATGAATGGTAAGATACTGATTTCCACAAAGCGTGTGATAAGAATAAGAACAGTGACTAAGGTGTTGTTTAACAAATAAGAAGATATCAATTTTCACAAGGTTTGTGGTCCGAGGACCATACTTAACCAAGTTTCTGTTTGACACTTAAGAATAGTAACTTCAAATGTTAATTTCCCCAAAGTAGGATGCCCGAGGACCCGGCATAACTAAGGTTCTGTTTAACAAATGACAAGATATCAATTTCCACAAGGTTTGTGGTTCGAGAACCATACTTAACCAAGTTTCTGTTTGACACTTAAGAATAGTAACTTCAAATGTTAATTTTCCCAAAGTAGGAGGTCCGAGGACCTGGCATAACTAAGGTTCTGTTTAACAAATGAGAAGATATTAATTTTCACAAGGTTTGTGGTCTGAAGACCATACTTAACCAAGTTTCTGTTTGACACTTAAGAATAGTAACTTCAAATGTTAATTTTCCCAAAGTAGGAGGTCCGAGGACCCGGCATAACTAAGGTTCTGTTTAACAAATGAGAAGATATCAATTTTCACAAGGTTTGTGGTCTGAGGACCATACTTAACCAAGTTTCTGTTTGACACTTAAGAATAGTAACTTCAAAAGTTAATTTTCTCAAAGTAGTAGCTTCGAGGACTCAGCATAACTAAGGTTCTGTCTAACAAATGATAAGATATCAATTTCCACAAGGTTTGTGGTCCGAGGACCATACTTAACCAAGTTTCTGTTTGACACTTAAGAATAGTAACTTCAAATGTTAATTTTCCCAAAGTAGAAGGTCTGAGGACCCGGCATAACTAAGGTTCTGTTTAACAAATGATAAGATATCAATTTCCACAAGGTTTGTGGTCCGAGGACCATACTTAACCAAGTTTCTGTTTGACACTTAAGAATAGTAACTTCAAATGTTAATTTTCCCAAAGTAGGAGGTCCGAGAACCCGACATAACTAAGGTTCTGTTTAACAAATGATAAGATATCAATTTCCACAAGGTTTGTGGTCCGAGGACCATACTTAACCAAGTTTCTATTTGACACTTAAGAATAGTAACTGTAAGCCCCTGAGATATTTATAACTTTGAACTGTTAACTAAGAAAAACACACTTTAGTAATAGTAATACCTTCGAAGGTTATTTACATTCCATGGGCGTGGTACAATTCTTTCATTTAGGTCAGCTAGTCGATACAACCCTATGCCTGCTACTGAAACAATGCAATAGGGGCCTTCCCAGTTTGGTCCTAGCTTACCCCAAGCTGGGTTCTTAGAAGTGCCCACAATTTTTCTTAGTACAAGATCCCCAGGTGCGAGTGGTCTTAGCTTCACGTGGGCATCATATCCCCGTTTAAGCTTCTGTTGATAATAAGTCATTTGGACCATAGCTGCCTCGCGCTGTTCCTCAACTAAATCAAGACTTTTCTCCAGGAGGCCATCGTTATTCTTTGGGCTAAAAGAACTCGTCTTCAGGGTGGGAAAACCAGATTCCAGAGGTATCACCGCCTCGGCTCCATAAGTCATAGAGAATGGCGTTTCTCCCGTGGACCTGCGCGGTGTTGTCCGATACGTCCACAGAACATGTGGGAGTTCTTCTACCCATCTGCCTTTCACATCGTCCAACCTTCTCTTGAGCCCACTGACTATGACCTTGTTAACGGCCTCGGCTTGCCCATTTCCCTGAGGATAAGCTGGGGTGGAGTATCTATTTATGATGCCCATATCACCACAATATTTCCTAAAAGCCTTGCTGTCGAATTGAACGCCGCTGTCTGAAATAAGCGTATGTGGTATTCCGAATCTAGTGACAATGTTTTTCCAAACAAACTTCTTGGAATCAACGTCTCTGATATTTGCTAAGGGCTCTGCCTCAACCCATTTAGTGAAGTAGTCTGTTCCCACGAGAAGTCATCTTTTGTTTCCTGCACCCTCGGAAATGGCCCCACTATGTCCAATCCCCATTGTGCAAAAGGCCAAGGACTGGAGAGAGGGTTGAGAACCCCTCCAGGTTGATGAATATTAGGGGCGAACCTCTGGCATTGATCACATTTTCGAGCATAATCCTGAGCCTCCCTCTGCATATTGGGCCACCAATAACCCTAAGTCAAAGCTCTGTGGGCTAAGGATCTTCCCTCGGTGTGGCTCCCACAAATCCCTTCATGCAATTCTTCCAAAAGTGCTTCCATTGATTCAGGGTGCACACACAACAAGTACGGTCCTGAGAAGGATCGTTTATACAGTTTCTAGTCCTCGGACAACCAGAAACGTGGCGCCTTTCGACGTATCTTATCTGCTTCAGACTTGTCCTTAGGAAAGATGTCGTTCTTAAGAAAAGATATGACCGGGTCAATCCAACTAGGTCCAGGCCTTATTAAATGGATGCAAGCCGCATTGACAGCGGTAAGAGTTGGCTCTAGCAAATCCTCTACGAGGATAATCCTGGGCAAATCCTGAGCCGAAGACGTTGCCAACGTGGCCAAAGAATCTGCATGGGTGTTTCCACTCCTAGAGATGTGAGACAAGACAAAAGAATCGAATTTAGTTTGCTGACATTTGACCTTGGCCAAGTATTCTTGCATTCTTGGGTCCCTAGCTTCCATGGTCCCCGTGACTTGGCCGACCACTAATTGAGAATCCGAGAACACATGAACTTCCTTTCCTCCCATCTTATATACCATACTCATGCCCACCAAGACTGCTTCATACTTGGCCTCATTATTAGTAGCCGAGAACGCCAATCTCAAAGATTTTTCGAAGACAATTCCTTTAGGGGATATCAGGACAAGCCCAACACCAGACCTTCTCTGATTAGTTGCCCCATCCACATAAACTTTCCAAGTCGGAGGTACTACGGCTGTGATCACACCAATTGATTTTTCATCCATGTGTGCTTCTTTCAGAGTTTCTTCTAGCAATGGTTCAGTAAACTCTGCCACCAAGTCAGCAAGGACCTGACCCTTCACGGAGGTGCGAGGCCTGTATTTAACGTCAAAGGCTCCCAAAATGGTTCCCCATTTTGCCACCCTGCCAGAGTAATCGGCGCTGCGTAACACCGCCTTGAGAGGCAATTGGGTCAGAACCACCACAGTGTGAGACTGGAAATAATGAGGAACCTTGCGCGTGGCATGAACTATGGCCAGAAGTGCTTTCTCCAAGAGTAGATAGCGCACCTCGGCCTCATTCAAAGACTTACTAACGTAGTAGACTGGTCTTTGCACCCCGCTTTCATCCCTTATAAGGACCAGGCTGACCGCGTGGACGGCCACTGCCAGATAAGCAAACAAAACCTCGTCCGCCTCGGGGCGAGACAAAATGGGTGGCCGAGAAAGATATTGCTTAAGCTGTTGGAAGGCTAACACGCAGTCCTCGGTCCATTGAAACCCCTTCCATTTATTCAACAATTGGAAGAAAGGACGGCATCGGTCAGCTGACCGAGAGATAAACCTACTCAGTGCGGCAATCATTCCGGTCAATTTCTGGATTTCTTTTGGGTTCCGAGGCGACTGCAAATCCTGAATAGCCTTGACCTGCGCTGGGTTTACCTCTATGCCTCTATGAGTAATCATATATCCCAAGAACTTTCCAAATCCCACACCAAAAGAGCACTTCGAGGCGTTAAGGCGCAACTTGTACTTTCTTAGCACCTAGAAGGTGTCGGCCACATCTTTGACGTGTGAAGGTATTGTTTTACTCTTCACCACCATATCATCCACATATACCTCAATGGTCTTCCCTAGTTGCTATTCGAACATTCTGGTCATTATTCTTTGGTAGGTAGCCCCAGCATTCTTTAACCCAAACGGCATGACCTTATAATGGTAGTTCCCTGTTGGAGTAATGAAAGCAGTCTTCTCTTGATCCTCCAATGCTAATGGAATTTGATGGTAACCCTAGAAGGCATCCAAAAAACTCATACGAGGATGTCCGACAGTGACATCCAAAAGCTGATCAATACGCGGCATTAGGAACGAATCCTTGGGGCAAGCCTTGGTTCAAATTTGTGAAGTCCACACATACTCTTCACGTTCCATTCTTCTTTTTAACCACAACCGTATGCGCCAACCATTCGGGGTAGAAAACTTCTTTAATAGCCCCAGCCCTCTTGAATTTGAGCACCTCTTCCTTCACAGCCTCGGAATGTTCTTTGGAAGAACGCCGAGGTGGCTGCCTTCTGGGAACAATGGTAGGGTTGACGTTTAAATGATGACAAATGAAGCTCGGGTCTACGCCGGGAGCCTCATAAGGGTCCCACGCAAAAACATCAATATTGCCTTTCAGAAATTCCAACAACTCCATCTTCTCCTAGTGCGGCAAACGTATGCTGACTTGGAAGAACCTCTCTGGGTCATCCGCTATCAAAAACTTCTCTAACTCCTCACAAAGAGCCTCCTCTCCTGTCACCACTCCAGGTGCATCAGGAGCTGTTAATTGCTATGAGTCTTGGATGAGCAAAGCCGATGACTCGGGTTCTATCTGATGAAGCACTGCGGCCGATATGCATTGCCTGGCCACCGATTGGCTACCGAGGATCTCTTCAACATATTCCCCAGAGGGGAACTTAACCTTAACATGCAAGGTAGAGGAGACGGCTCCTAGAGCGTGCAGCCATGGCCTGGCGAGGATGGCTGTATATGGGGAGTACGCGTCGACCACAATGAAATCCACCTCAACCGTTTCTGAGCCGGATTGAACAGGCAAACGAATCTGTCCCTTCGGCACAATGGCCCTTCCTTCAAAGCTTATGAGTGGCAAGTCATAAGGAGTAAGATCTTCCAGCTTCAACCTTAGCCCCTTAAATAAATCAGGGTACATGATATCTGCACCACTGCCCTGATCAATCATCACCCTCTTCACATCATAATTCTCTATCCTAAGAGTAACCACAAGAGTATCGTCATGGGGTTGAATGGTACCAACCTTATCCTCCTCCGAAAATCCCAAGACGGGTAAAGTCACCTTCAACCTCTTCGGCCTGCAGCCTACCTCCTCGGCTTGAGAATGGGAAACCGCCATCACCCTAGTGGTACCTGAGCCAGTCCTGCCAGGTGCAGCGAAGATAACATTAATTGTTCCCAATGCCGGCCGAGATGGATTATTCTTCTGATTGTTTGAGCCGGATTGACTGCCATGCCCATTAGGTTGACACAAGTGCTGCTTCAGTTTTCCTTCACTGACAAGCTGCTCCAAGTGGTTCCAAAGGGTCCGACAGTTCTCGGTAGTGTGGCCCACATCCTGATGGTACTGACAAAAGAGGTTATGATTCCTCTTCACGGGGTCTCCTGCCATCTTACTAGGCCATCTGAAGAAGGGCTCCTTACGAACTTTCTCCAATAATTGGTGTACTGGTTCTTGGAACACAGTGTTCACGGCCTGAGGTACTTCCGAGCCGAACTGCCCAATGTAATCTCTCCTCGGCTTGTTGTTGTGGTATCGATCCGACTTGAAATCCCTTCTCTCCTGCAGGATAACCTTCTCCTTACCCTTTCCTTGTTGCTGGTCTTCCTCTACTCTTTTGAACTCGTCAATACGATCCATGAGGCGACATACGCTGCGGACGAGCTTTTTGGTCAAAGACTTCCTCAAATCATGATCAGTAGGAAGACCTACCTTAAAGGTATTGAGCGCCACCTCATCAAAATCACCATCTATCTCGTTAAACATCTCCCAGTACCGGTCAAAATATGCTTTCAACTTCTCCCTTTCCCTCATGGTCATGGATAGCAGCGAGTCCAATGGCCGAGGTACTCTGCTACACGTAATAAACCACAAAGCGAATGCTCTAGTAAGCTCCCTAAACGAACCTACAGACCCCGATTTAAGGCCGTTGAACCACCTCATAGCAACAGGTCCCAAGCTAGAGGGGAAAACTTTACACATCAGGGTCTCGTTATGAGAGTGCACCGCCATCCTCTGGTTAAAGTGACTCACGTGCTCCATCGGATCAGTCCGGCCATAATAGATGGTAAAGGTGGGCTGGGTGAATCTCCTGGGGAGCCTCCCCTTCTCAATCCTCCGTGAGAATGGAGATTTGGAGAGTTGGTGCAACGCCCGACTCATAGCATCGTTCTCCAAGCCCCTGGAAGGAAGTTTCTTGGGTCTGCGAGCTGGCGGGTCGTCCTCCTCACAAGAGGACATTACGCTGAGGGGGTGTGCATGACCTCGAGCTGTAACTACCTCCCCGGACCTCCACCGAAGAAGAATTAGACGAGGACGCTGAAGGCTTACGTCTGGCGCGGCGCAGTTTTCTTTTCAAACGATTAATCTCCTTCTGCATGGCTTTATCACCATCCTCTTGGGTGGTGCTACCCCCGCCATGAGTATGGCTAGCCCTAGGGTGTTCTGTATGGATGCTTCCCTCTCGATCCCTTCGACGCTCAAGACGCTCGAAAAGATCCTCTGGTTGTGATCCCTGTGATTCTGCATGGTGAGAACCTAGGTCTGCCATAGTATCCCAGCTCCTTTCAGACTAGATCCCCACAGATGGCACCAATTGTAAGTACACAATTGCACCTGGACCCAAAGAAAATTATGGGCTCAGGCCCAATGAGCCTTAAACAATGAAATTTGTAGAGCGTGGGCTTGAAATCTAGACTAAAGGTACTGAGAACTTGATAACAGGCTTTGGCGTGCAAACACTTGTAAATAATGAATGATAATTGTCGATGGACCTCCTCGAACGTGAGCCGAGGACTACTGCTATATTATTTCTCTTTCTTTCTTAAAGATTACCATTCTTCCCCACTTTCTTGGTTTCAGACCCCCTTAAATACTTCTTTTCCTGATACTTTTTCCACGTGTTGCTCAAACCCCCTCCCCTCTAGATATTTCTTTTCTTAGTGCCTTTGAATAGTGACCAGAAGTTTCAGTTCTACTGTTCAGGGGTCACTTCCCCATTAATGCGGCCAGGGAGGTAGGTGCAGAGTCTTTAATGTGGAGGTGGCAACCTTTGCTCTTAGCATTTTTCTAACACCGGTGCATCTAGAAGGTTCAGGGTTTCCCCCTTTTAACCAACAGTCTTTCCAGAATTCTGCCTTGACCTTCGTAGTGAATCTTCGAGTTCTCTTGGATCTGTCCGAGGAGAAACTTACCCTCGGCTGTATCCTCGGACCCTCGGCGTATGGGCCGATTTGCAGTACTGACAAATTCTTAGCTTAAAAACAGATCGGCCCTCCTTGCTAGAGCCCAAAGGCCCAAACGCCCGCTTGGGTTCTTTTACTCCCCACAGTAATAGGATATTATGAAGTAGATTTTACTCACCTTTTAGCAACTCACTGCCCGCCTCATAGAAAGAGGAAACTTATAGCAAGCTGATAATCCTGTAAAAGCTAAGTCTAAATTATAAACTACTAAGATAACTAGTGCATAAAGATAAAGTAAAGAAGATATGAATAGGATGCATCAATTTACTTCCCCAACAACAAAAGTCTGTAGTGAGAATAATAATCATCATCATCATCATAATTTTTTTTTTGGTGGTTTTTCATTCTTAGTATATTAGGCTAGGAAGTGTTGACCAAATTATAGAGCGCACATCAGCCATGAACAATATAACATATAATTGGTTTAATCTTTTTTATTCAATGAATTAATCCCAATTTAGATTTTTTTCCCCCATCCAAGCTTCAAGGTGCAAACAAACAACACCAAAACCAGAATTTAACTTTGGTTGAAACAAAAACCGTATAGAATAAACCCACTTTAAACCTACCATAGAAATTATTTCATTTTATCCCTGTGCTGAGTTCCAAAATAAAGAGCAAATTGACCTTGGAAATTCATGACTAAATGGGCACTTTTCCATTTTTTGTAGGGTCAATTTTTTGTTTCACCCATATGTTAAAATCATATATCTCTAAATCTACTATTTTTATGAAGAATATAAAATTTTAGGATGGACCATGACCCATTTGATCTATATAAGATTCGGTCACTAATTCTAAAGACATCGAGCCTAGGTGCACCACACTTGTGACCATACACATTTCGATTAAGCGTTCACATCATATTGTCCAAAAATTCATTTCTATTTTAGTATAAGAATTTATTTTTTTCTATTTTACATACTCACTTTTTAGAACACACTATATTAATTAAATTATTTATTTTATACTGCATTTCATTAAAATATCAATTTTTTATGATTTTTAAATTGTTTCTCTAACTCTCTTCCTTCATTAATAATAAACAAAAGCTACATTAATATTAAAAAAAAATAGTGACTGACTGTGTCTATTGGAAGCTGTCACTAGAAGCCTCCATTACATATAGCTTTTTAATATTGACTGTGTGTAGTGGAAGCCTCCATTACATATAGCTGTAAAATCAAAAACCAAAGGGTGAGGATTAGTTCCAGTGCATCCATTACACTAGGTCTGTTTGGATATAGCCGAAAACTGAAAACACTATAGCAAAATAATTTTTAAATGTGTGAATAGTACTGTGGGATCATTTTTAATGAAAAAGTTGCTAAAAAGTGAAGTTTGTAGGTCCCATGAACAGTACACGAGACCCACTGGTGTACACAAAAATGTCAAAAATCACAGCTCAACAGTGCATGAATAGTACTCAACAGTGCATGAACAGTGCACTTGTCCCCTAAAGCTGAAACGCGTGCAGAAAAAAGAAAAAAGAAAAAAGAGCAAAACTTAAACACAAGATCATCCAAATCCAAACGCTCACTAGATCCATTGAAATAATAACACTTGTCTAAACGTAGACACATATCATTATCTTAACGAGTCCAAGGCAACTAGCCACTGGACTCAAACCTCACCTAGCGGTTTTAAAAGCGCTAGCTTCGACCTGCCATAATAGGTCAACCTATACCAGCGGTTTCTAAAAGCACTGTTATAGGTTGACCTATTAGGTGGTTTTGAAAAGCGCGGGAAAAAAAAACGCTAGTGTTGGATGAGTTTTTTGTAGTGAAAACAAAAAACATGTGTCTTCCATTCAATTCTCATGTGTTTAATGTATCTTTAGGTTTTTAGTAAAATCAAAAACCAATTGTCAACTAAAATTGGATTCTAGATTAGACTTAGGAGTCAAGACTCCTCAAATTAGCTCATTTCTTTTGCATGTTCTGACACACTCTTTCTCTCTCCTAGTTTCTTTGTCTTCCTTATTTCCTCCATCTGTCCTACTCTCTCCCTATTTTCTCTCTTCATCCATGTTTCCCTCTCATCCTTACATTATTAGAATTATAATTAAGTAATTAAAAGATTACTATTTTCTAATAACTTAAACTTATAAAACAATCGCTAATATATCATGGTATCGGAATAAGTGTATATATATATATATATATATATATATATAAAAGTGATATTCCTATAGAGTTCAATTAATATCACTTATTTGAGTGATGTTCGTAATCTTATGTATGGAGATTGGAAATTAGACCTCTGGAAATGATATAGCTTTTATTAATTGTCCTTCCTCTCTCTGAAATTTTGAACCAATATTTTGTGTTATCTTAATCCCATTAAAGATATGTTCTTTATGAGGATGCAACAGTTAGGGTCTATTTGGGATTTACTTATTTTGCTGAAACTGAAAATTTTTTGTTGAAAGTACAGTAGATAAAAGTAAAAGTTAACTGAAATAGTAGAATGAGACCTATAAATAGTACTAAAAAGTGCAGTGTGGCCCATGAATAGTAGCAAAAATAAGCTAAATAATAAAATAAGCTGGCAAGTTTTCAGTTTCAGCAAAATAAGCGAATCTCAAACAGATCATTAATGTAAAATAAGTGAAACGGTAAGCTGAACAACTAAACCGAAAATAGTTTAAATCAGCAGGAAAATAATAATAATAATAATAATAAATAAAAATAAACAACAACAACAACAACAACAATAACAATAATAATAATAACAAAAGAAAACAAAAACCAACGGTCGTTTATGTATCTTGGTGAGTTTGACTGTGCCATGTATCCATGGAATTGAGTAAATTCAAGGATTCATAGCCATTAGATTTGTTGAATCTGTTTATAATTTTCATTCTTAAATTGATGATTAAATGATGAAAAAAAATTGCACTTTCTCCCATTATCATTAGTTGAATCGCTTTATGATATGATTCTTATGTGACAATTAACCTTATATGCACTTGGTAAATTTTAGTTAGTTCAACTAACGAAGTATTTGAGTTTTTATCCACACAAAAAAAAAAAAAAAGTATTTGAGTTCTCCTATAATTTTTGGTACAATTACAATATCACTTTAAATTTCAAAATTAAGCAACGTCTCTCTAAACTGTAGTGAAAAATTGAATTTTCATTAAGCATGATTTTAGAAAAAAAAAATTATATATCAAAAGTTTATCAAAGATCCTAATGGAAGAGGGTGAAAAAAAAAAAACTCTATTCACCATAATCAATCAGTTGAATTTTAAGGAGAACATTATAACTTGCAAATACAACCATCATTAAGGGATTGGAATAGTACAATTAAATCCTTAAATGATTAAAAGGATGGTTGGATGTTGTTTCTTGCTTGATATATTTGATGTATATGTACTGTTTGTTTGCTACAGCCTACAGGTCCCCAGGAAATGTACTGTTTTGATGACTTGCCAAATAACTATTGCATGCATGGATATATTAGTCATTCAGGAAATGTACTGTTTTGAATCTTTTTATGACTCTAGTCCCACCGAAAGCTTGGAAATCCACAGTGTTATTATTAATAATCCTTTTCTATACAAGTAAACTGTGTGTTGGTATCTTTTTCTCTCTAGGCTTTCTGGTGAAAACTTAGCAGTAGAAACTTTTGCTAGCTAAGCTAGCAACAATTTCTCCCTCGGGGTGGAAACGCTATTTTGGTAACTGCAAAGAGTACAACATGGATGAAGTAACGAAGAAATGGGGGAACCTCTCCCTCACTGGAAGCGAAGAAGTTGAGCATGACCTCCAAGACACAGAACTGGTTGAAGGGGTAGCCATTGTGGCAAAGTTCTTCACGAAAAGGAGAGTCAATCTTGAAGTGGTAGCAACTACACTGAAAAGTGCATGGCGGACGGACTTCAGTTTTGAGGTTCGTGATCTAGGCGAAAATAAAGCAATTTTTTTATTCGAAGATGAGACAGACATGGTTCGTGTGTTGACAAAGGGCACATGGTCTTTTGATAAGTATCTGGTAGCAGTACACAAGCTAGGTGAGGAGGAACTGATACAAAATATCTGCTTTGATAAGGTTAGCTTCTGGGTTCAGCTTCATGACATCCCAACCAGAAGAATGACAAGGGAAACAGGCAAGAGGATCGGGAGAACGTTGGGTGAAATTGAAGAGGTGGACATCCCAGCAACGGCAAATCTCTTGGGCAAATTTATTAGAGTCCGTGTGAAAATGGACATCACAAAACCTTTGTGCCGAGGAAGATTAATTAAGTTTGGAGGACCAACGCCGGTGTGGGTATCGTTTAAATATGAACGATTGCCAATCTTTTGCTACTGGTGTGGCAAATTGAATCATGATAAAAAAGATTGTGGGATGTGGCTAAGAAGCCGAGAATCACTACAGCCACATGACCAACAATATGGGACTTGGTTAAGGGCAAACCCAAATAAACTCCAACGCCCACAGCTAGTACAAGTCAATAATGTAGAGAAAGGGAAGACTAGCAGCTCTGATGGAAGGCCCATGGAGATCACCACAACGAAGGATGGAGGTCAGAATAGGTCTGCGACAGAGGAGGGGGGTGGAATGGAAGTGGAACCCACAGAGGTCACGGAAGTGACAAAACGGAACTAAAATTATGCCGCAAAATACGGGGGCAGCAACGTCAGTGGGTAATGGTGATATCTTTGAAAGGACGTTAGCAAAAATCGATAAGGAACTGGGGAAAAAACGCAACACCCACAATCCCTAGACAGAAGAAAAAACACGATCATTTGGGGGAACTCAGCGGAGATGATCTGGAGGGTAAAGAGAACGATGGAGCCTCTCCCACAAGCTCGAAAGGGACACGGCGACGGCTTAATAGAGAGGCAACAAACACGGTGGCCATGGAAGGAGTCTCAACGGAGAAAGGACCAAAGAGGAAGCTGCTATCCCCACTAGGCGAGACAGACCCGAACTAGTTGCAAGACAAGAGAGCAAAAATTGACATCAATGAGGTGGCATTGGGTAAGGTGTTCAAAAAATTTTTGGGATTGGCGGAGGTTGCTACGCAACCCCGCCGGGGACAATGAGTATTATGAGCTGGAACTGCCGAGGGCTTAGGACCCCTTGGGCAGTTTAAGCCCTTAAGAGGGTCATTCGAAGAGAAGATCCCAGCTTGGTGTTTTTAATGGAAACCAAGTTAGACGTAGAGGAAATGAAAGGGGTACAGTATGAAATAGGTATGGTACAGGGGATAGCAGTGCCAAGTGAGGGCAGAAGTGGGGGTTTGGCTTTATTGTGGAAGTCTGATATGAATGTTTCAATAAAATTCATAAATCGATGGTATATTGATGCTTTGATTGATTTGGGTAGTGAGATTGGGATATGGAGATTAACTGGGTTTTACGAAAACCCTGAAACACACAAGAGAATAGGCTCATGGGAGATTCTGAAAAATCTTGGACAGATGTGTGATAAACCGTGGGTCTGCATCGGTGATTTTAATGAGGTTCTGAGTGTCACCGAGAAGGAAGGTGGGGCTAATAGATCTAGTCGACAGATTGCAAATTTTAGGCAATGTTTGGATAGTAATGGCCTAAGAGACTTGGGGTTTACTGGTTCATGGTTCACTTGGGCAGTTGATAGAAGAGATTATGGGTGTATCCAGGCAAGACTGGACAGAGCAATGGCAACGACTGAATGGTGTGGAACATTCCCATGGGCAAGGCTTTTTCACCTAGCAAACTCGGCATTTGACCATTGTGTCTTGCTACTAAGGCTCGAACAAACCACAAGGCAGAAAAGAGGCAAGAAACTCTTTCGTTTTGAATCAATGTGGCTTAAGCATGAGCAATGCGCGGAAATTGTTCAACAAGCATAGGAAACAAGGATACATATGGGAAGGGAGAACACACTGGATCACTGTTTGGAGCATTGTAGGATAGCATTAACAGCATGGAATTCGCAAGTTTTTGGCCATGTTGGAAAGAACATAGAGCATATGCAGGGGAAATTACAGTCTCTGGAAGCACAAGCAGTAGGCCTCTCTAAGCAAGAACAAATAAGAGACATGAGAATGGAATTAAACAAACTTTATGCCATTGAAGAGGACATGTGGCACCAGAGATCACGGAGTAACTGGGCAAAGTCAGGCGATAAAAACACGCGATATTTCCATGAAAAGGCATCAAGCAAGAAACGAAAGAGCACTATCATGGGTTTAATGGATGAGTCCAATCAATGGCAGGAAGACTCTAAGGTGGTAAAGGGCATTGCAGTAGGATATTATCAGAATTTATTTAGCAGTAATCATGGCGATGTACAAGGAGAACTTCTTGAAGCTATAGAAACTCAAGTATCGGAGCCCATGAATGCGTTATTGATCATAGATTTCCAAGCAGCAGAGGTGAGGAAAGCTCTCAAACAAATGCACCCATTGAAAGCCCTAGGACCGGACGGTATGAACCCTCTCTTTTATCAGAAATTTTGGCCTACTGTTGGTGACTGTGTTACAAAATGTGTACTAGATTTTTTGAATTTAGGTATTATACCACCAAAATTTAATGAAACACACATCACACTTATCCCTAAAGTAAAAAACCCCAAGAAAATCACTGAGTATCGGCCCATTAGTTGGAGTAATGTGGTCTCTAGGATTGCCTCAAAGTGAGTAGCCAATAGACTGAAAGTTATTTTACCAACAATTATTAGTGAGAACCAGAGTGCGTTCATGGCAAATAGACTCATCACTGATAATGTCTTGGTAGCTTTTGAAGTTATAAACCACATTAGCCAAAGGAAGGGTGGTTTGAAGGGGGAAATGACTTTGAAATTAGACATGAGTAAAGCATATGACAGACTTGAATGAGGGGGGTTTGGAGCAAATTATGAAAAGAATGGGTTTCCATCCAAAATGGATTAACATTACCATGCAATGTATTTCATCAGTTACCTACTCTATACGGATTAATGGGGTTCCCCAAGGGCTTATAAATCCAATACGGGGCTTACGCCAAGGGGATCCACTCTCTCCTTATTTATTTCTATTGTGTGCAGAGGGGTTATCATCGTTGATCAAGAAGGCTGCCTTGGAGGAAAGAATTCACGGCATCTCCATTTGTAGACAGGGCCCACAGCTATCACACTTGTTCTTTGCAGACGATAGTTTGTTATTTTGCCAAGCAACCCCAGGAGAATGTGAAAAGCTCCTGTGCCTCCTCCAAGTATATGAGCTGTCCACTGGCCAGCAACTCAACCGGGAGAAGACAGCCCTATTTTTTAGTAGGAATACTCCCTCGGATACCCAAGAATGCATCAAACAAATGTTTGGGGCTGAGATTATAAAGTAGCACGAGAAATACCTTGGAATACCATCGCTAGTGGGAAGGACGAAACGAAATACTTTCCAACAGCTGAAGGAGCGCCTAGCAAATAAGTTAGCCGGGTGGAAAGAGAAGCTATTATCCAATGCAAGCAAGGAGGTACTAATTAAGGCAGTTGCACAGGCCATTCCAGCACATACCATGAGCTGCTTGCTGCCTGTCAGTTTATGTGATGAGATGACGAGTATTGTTCGAAATTTCTGGTGGGGACAAAAAGGGGGAGAAAGGAAAATGGCGTGGATGAGTTGGGATAAGTTATGTGAGCCAAAAACAAAAGGTGGTTTGGGGTTCCGAGACTTGAGGGCATTTAATCTTGCCTTATTGGAAAAACAGGGCTGGCGACTTCAACAAGGAAGAAACTCTCTTTTTTATCGGGTCTACAAGAACAAGTATTTTCCCGATGATGATTTTATCCATGCCAAGAAAGGCCACCACCCTTCCTTTGCTTGGAGAAGCATTTGGGTAGCTCAAAAACTAATCAGTGAAGGGGTTAGGTGGCAGGTGGGAAACGGTGAGAGTATCAACATATGGAAGGACAAATGGATTGCAAATCCATCTACCTATTGTATAGTCTCACCACAGAGAATTCTTCCCATAGAGGCGAAGGTTTGTGTACTCATTGATGTAGAAAATGGAGAGTGGAAAGTTGATCTGATCCGGGATGTCTTCCTGGAGCATGAGGCTGACTCCATACTGAGCATCCCTGTCAGCACATTACTGCCAGCTGATAAGCTGGTATGGTCAGCAACTGCTAATGGGAAATTTAGTGTGAAGAGTGCATATAACTTAGCTAGAAGTGGGGAGAAGAAGGATAGGGGAGAGAGCTCAGACTCTTCAATCATGAAGCGCTTTTGGCAGAAATTATGGAAAGCAAGGGTTCCAAATAAGGTTAGGTTTTTGGTTGGAAAGCCTGTCAGAATATCTTGCCTACAAAAATGAACTTGTTCCATAGGCAAGTAACTGAGGACCCAATCTGTGATGCATGTGGTCTTGAACCCGAAACTGTCCTCCATGTGCTCTGCCAGTGCCCAAGGGCCAGAGAAGTTTGGACCCACTCTCGCGTGCTTCACTTGTTTGAGGGCAAAGGAGACTTTACTGACATACTGTGTTTTAATGGAATGAGTCAAGATCAAGACTCTAACCTGCTGCATATGATCTTGATGATTGCGTGGGGTATATGGCGAAATAGAAATGAAAGGAGACATGGGGGTAAAATCCTAGCAGCTGCTGCAATTTATGGGACAGCCATAACAATGCTGCAAGATTATTATGCAGCACAAGAAAATTTAAGCCAAACCGGGGATGTCTCACCATGCCAGGAAAAATGGACACCTCCTCCACATGGGTGGTACAAGGTCAACACAGATGGGGCAGTCTTTTCAGAGCTAAAAGGGGCTGGTATTGGAGTGATAGCAAGGGATGAGCAAGGAAGGGTGATTGTAGCTATGAGCAAACGGCTACAGGTTCCACTGGGTGCTTTGGAGGTTGAGGCAAAAGCACTTAAACTTGCTGCTGTCTTTGCAAAAGACATTGGTGTCCAAAAGGCAATTTTTGAAAGCAATAGTTTGGTGTTGTGCTCTGCCATCCAGGGGGCAACAGAACCTCCCATAACTATTGCAAATATCACCTCTAGCACCATTCAGCTTATACAGCAGATACGCCAGGTTGAAGTCCAACACACGCGAAGAGAGGGAAATAGAGCAGCTCACGGCCTTGCACAGCATGCTCAATTTATAAATGACTTTGTAACATGGATGGAGGAAACTCCAACCATTATAAACTCTGAAGTTGTCTCAAATGTACACCAGCTTGTTTCAACTTTGAAATGAATGAAAGTTCTGGTTTTCTTATCAAAAAAAAAAACTCTGTGTTGGTCTTTAGCAGAGTCTTTCACTCTTTATTCATTAAACACCCCGAAATCCCTTGGAACATAGGACCTCTATTTGCATCACTTTTTCAGGTATACTGAGAACACCATTTAAGTGTATCTTAAGGGACATGTTGTTAAATTTAAGGTAATTCTAAAAATTTTCAAAGTTTTATTAAGAATAACGTTACATGTACAAAAGTTTGATAACATTTTTCACATTAATTGAGTTGGCAAAATTTCTACTAATTTTCATTTAAATTCATTATTAAATTTTTTTTTGGCGAAAACACTATTTTGGTCCCTACATTTTAGGGTCACAGTTAATTTGGTCCTTACATTTTTTTAGCAGTCAATTTGATCTTTATTATTTTTAACTTGCAATTAATTTAGTCTTTATCGTTAAATTTTTAACGAAAAATGCTTACATGATAAATGGTGTACTTTGTTGGCACACTTGAAGCTAACATGACAACTAAAATAATAATAATAATTTTTTTTTATTGACATTAGAAAAATGCCACCTCAATTTATCAATATTAGAGAAATAAATAAAAAATAACTATTAAAAACAAAAAATAATACGAATTCAGATTTGAGAAGTGGGAAGACAGATTGAACATGAACTCAAAGAACATAAGCCCAGAAAAATATAGAATTAAATTTATTTTCAAATGGGAAGAACACAAACCCAGTAAATACAGATTTGAACAAAATTTTCTTTACAGGTTCAATCCAAAATTTTTATTTATAACAAAAGTTACAAAACAAGTTAGATCAAACTCAGTACATTCACAAAACAAAATAACTATGAAGCTCACAAGTTACATCCAACCTCTAAAGCTCCAATATCATACACAAATACAAAGGGATAATATCAAATAATTAAAATCAAAGAAAACCAAGCACAAAATCCATAGCCGCTGTCAAGACCCAGATTTACTCATCTCTCAATCTCCCTTTTTCTCTCCCACTTCCACTTCGTGTGTGTTTGTGCCATGGCCATGGCTCAGGTTCGTCACAATGAGCTTCTCATCTTGTCCCCAACAACTAAGTTTAATGGTGGTGGAGAAGATGAAGTCAAGCAAAAGCACACCAAGTAATGTTAAAAAACGGATTTTTTTTTTTTTTTTTTTGGGAGGGTTAGTTGAAAAGAAGTTAGAGATTCAGAGATTAATGTGCGAAGGAGAGGATTTGAAGAAAATTTAGAGATTTCTTAAAGGAATTTCAGAGCGATCTGTGTTTTACAACTTCTCAAATCTGAATTCATTTTTTTTTTTTTTAATTTTGTTCTGAATCGTTTTTTTTTTTCTAATATTGACGAACTATTTTTTATTTATTTATTTAGATGTTGAGGTGTAATGTCAATAAAAAAAAATTTATTATTATTTTAGTTGCCATGTCAGCTTTGAATGTGCCAACAAAATACACTGTTTGATTGTAAATTGAAAATAACAGGAATCAAATTAACTGTTATTAAAATATAAAACTAAATTAATTGTGATTTTAAAATATAGCGACAAAAATGGTATTTTCGTCATTTTTTTTGTTTTTATCTACCATTTATTTGGTGTTGTATGTTGTCACAGTGACTGGTCGATAGTTTATAGATTATTGACAGTTATACAAAGTGAAAAGGTCAGACAGTCAGATTTTATTTTTCTTCTCTATTGATGCCATTTTCTAATGAAACATCTTTTCTGATTAGTTGTTGTTTGATAAGACACTTAAAATTAAATAAAAGAAGAACTAAAGCTTGGATAATTTGGACATCTTCAACACTCTCTACATAGATACTGACTTGACTATAATGAAGTTTAAGTCGTAATTTGCCTCATTTTAACTATTCTATTTCATGCTTTGCCAATTGCACATTTCTGTTGTTCTATTATAAAGTAACCAAAGCTTAGAATGAGAAAAAAAAATTCAAACAAATTACAAATGGCATATTGTAGGAGGTGGAATAAAAAGTGAAACACTAAGAGTGGGATAAAATATTTTTATTTACATTTTTGTCTAAAATTAAGGCAACACATCATATCTTTAAATAAAATTAAATAAACATGACCAAACGAGGAAGAACAAAATATATTTAAGTTCTTTTTTCGTTACTTTAGCCTAAACACATTTCACACAATAAAAATTTATGAAACATTGGTAATGGATGATTTTTAAGGTTGACAAGAGACATCATATCCACCTTAAAAATTTATGAAACATTAAATCTCAAGTCTCAACCATGAAATCAGCCCTCTTTGTTTTAAAGCGAAAAGCATGGTTTACTTCACCTTCCAAATCTTAAATCGAATCTACTCACATATATCTCTCACTCTTTTGGTGTTAATGTTGACATATGAGTGTATTCCCTTATTTCATCCCCTTATATATATATATATATATATATATATATATATGTGTGTGTGTTTTTCTCAACAAAAAAAAATCTCTCGTTCTTTTTCTTTTCATAAGTGTGATAGGCCCACCCAGTACTTATGCCTCGGTGAATAGGGCTAGAGTTGGGTGGAGCATCTTTTTCTTATGCCTCAGCATCTAAAAGCTAAGATCAGCCCAGTGGTCTTCTATCATCTAGCCCACAAACTTCAATTAGCATCTCATATTGAACTAGCCCAATTTTGAAATCAGTCACTGAGTGAACCATTTTGGGCCATACTGTAGAGTAACAGGCTTTGGAAAACTCCTACGCTAACTAGGCCGAAAGACCCAACAGGTGACACCATTAATACTTAGAAAGCAACGGCTAGACAATTATGTTCAAATTTGGCATTGTTTGTAAGAAAATCCCATTTTGCTGTAGAATTTTTAGTGATAGAACTTTTGCATTTAGTACACTTGATTGAAAAGCCCTTTAGCATTTTAAGCATCTGATAAAATTACAGGGAATAGATTCTATTTTTAATAGAAAAAAAAAACAACAGTAAATTTCAACTTTAAATTTATGTTGATAGCAAAATTGCCAAGTGTTTGAGAATTTATGCTAAGAAAGTCTTTAAAGGCTCTTAAAAGGCACTTTTTGATAGTGCTGCTCACAGACAGATACCCAATGTCTTATAAGAGCACCTATGCTCCCAAATAAGTGTCCTATATACACTCTCTTAGGAATTGAGTGGGTTTTATGATGGAAAAGAGAAAATGATACCCTAAAGAAGTGTTTATTGATTACAAGGAAAACCAAATCTCCTTAGTGGAGCCTCCTATTTTGACTGTCTATACATAGGTCTTTTATCATTGGCGCCACTCACCCCTAAGATAGGATGTCATTATATTATGTTGAATTATATATATAATAAATAAATAAAAGTCATTATGTTGGAAAGATGAAGGGGTTACTTGCAATTTGGGATACTTAAATGTTAAATCTAATTAGATTCTAGTTGGGCTGTCCCACAAAGTGATTCCTTTCTTGTCATTTTGTATCCCAATCAAATAATTTAGTTTCAGTTGTTTAAGGGAAACAAACGAACTCTTAGATTCCAATCCTTCCTAATCAATACCTCCAAGACAAATTGCTTTGCTTCCTAGACTACACTATGATTTTTTTAATTTTTTTTTAATGATGTTAATATTTTAATATAAATAAAAATTTGAGTTACCCTTTCTAATGGAAAAAATATTTCAAGTCCATCTAGTGGATATTTGGCCAACCTTGGAGGCAAGTGTTTGGTCAATTGATCTCACCATATAATCCAAAAAATATTAAACCTTTAAAAAGTGAAATTTGATGGATGATGATGATGTGTGGGATCTCATCAATCCAATTCTCATTCATTAATAACTTTGATATTCCTAAAAATAATTATGTACCTTCATTATTGCTCATAATTTGACTCACATTCATTAATTCCTCGTCAAAATCTCAACAAGAAAAGCCGATTGTGAGAGTGTGTGCAAAATATCATTAAAATGCTTTTAGAGCATGTAACAGTTAAATATTATCTAACAATTATTTATGCACCATAAATATTTTATTCAAAAATTGACACCTATTAATTGAACACCATTATTCAATGTAGCAATCAATAGATATTTATCATCATGCTTCTATGATCTAAACAAACACAATTCTAATGACACATCACACATAAGGGTCCCATGAGTTCCACAAGGGGCATTCCTTATGAGAAATTAAAATAAAATTTATATTGGATAAATTATAAATTTAATCATTACAAACAACATAGATACTTTTCTCTTTCCTCTCTTTCTTTTTCTGGAGTTTAATATCTTTTGTATCTTTTCTCACCTAAAGAATTAGCTGACCTAAAGAATTAGCTCAAACTAGATACTTTGCTTCAAAGCACCAAAGGCTGAAAAGGAAAATTCTTTTCCTTTCCAAGCTACACCACCACCTCTAGTCCTCCACAACATGAATAAAAACAATTACTATGAAACCAAAGCACCAAAACCAAACCCATTCCTACCATTACTACTATCCCAATCAAATCAATCCCCATGCCCTGTAGTGCAGTGTAAGCCAGCAAGCCACCACCATACCATCCCATATCTCAAACAATCAAACAAATAAAAACGTCAGCCAATGATAAAGA
The DNA here is from genome assembly GCF_040712315.1 of Castanea sativa. Lineage (NCBI taxonomy): Eukaryota > Viridiplantae > Streptophyta > Magnoliopsida > Fagales > Fagaceae > Castanea > Castanea sativa. Next base: position 1,669,767 of record NC_134018.1, on the reverse strand, counting down.
CTCCAAAGTCATTGGCTTAAAGCAACACCAACCAACACCAAAATCCTTGCTTTCCCAAAACCAATAAAAATACTTTTCCAAAACTAAATAAAAGCATAGTCTTTAACACAAGAAAGAAAGAAAGGAAAAAAAAAAGATTGTCTATTCCTATATTGTTCTAACTTCCAAGACTGTTACTTTAGCAGTTAGTACAAAGAGACAAAGGGTAACTGTGATTCAGTGTGTTTGTGTGTGCGTCTGCGTGTGTTTGGTTGTTTAGTTCATCTTCCATATGATTGATAACTGTGAAAAAAGTAAACCTGGGAAAGCCTGGAGAGTTTTTCTTGGAAGGTATTTTCGATTGCATCCATGAGATCACTGTGGCACTTGCTTTTGCTAGAATGAGTGATTCTTCAGCTTATAGAGTTGAAACCACTTCACGTTTGGCTCAATGGCGGATAGAAAACTTGGCTTCCTGCACATACCGCAAGTCAGATCCTTTCAAAATGGGAAAGTGGAATTGGTAAGTGAGACTCAGAGACTCTCTCAGAATTTCTTTTATGCATGGTAATAGAAATTTGATATTTGAACAAAAGCATGCAATATTTGTTTAAATTTAGAATGACCCATTATAGTTTTGAGGCATTTTGATGGTTTATAGTTGAATTGAAACACAATAGAAGGTAAAAGAAGCTGACCCCTTACCTGTCTAGTGAGCATGTAATTAAGGAAAGTGAAAAGTTCTAATTCCTTTTGTTTGGTAGATAAGAATTTTTGTGAAGAAAGGAAAGAAAGTAAAATTGTCTGTGTTTTTAGTGTTATTGGGTATTTTGTAGTATTTGCTGCATCAAACAAAGGCATATGCAATTAGCTTAGATTTAGAATTAGGCAGTTAAAATTTAAAGATGTATAATTGAAGTGGAGTCCAATAGAAATAAAAGATTCTGGCCCTTTACCTACCCAATGAACTTGTAATTGAGAAAGTGGAAGGTCACCCTGTTGTTTGGTATCTGAAGATTTTGAGGGAAGGGAATGAAAGCTTCTGTGTCTTTTGTGCTCTTACAAGTTGGTGTAGTTTTTTTATTTTTATTTTTTTGTATTTGAATTGAAGGCATTTATCTCTGGAGAAGAATAGATTGCTGTTTGTTAAATTGTACCCGGAGATATCAAATCTAACAAGAGACAATCCCCCAATTGCATCTTTCATCATCCGAGTTGTCAGTTCTGCAGGAGATCGGAAGTCCTTGACACATCCAGGTAATAACAATTTAGTTTTCTTTTTGAATTTATAAATTCCTAGAAGATAGGAAGAGCTTTGAGGTTGATGTCTTTGACACCTTGATCAATTACTTTGATCTATCAACTAATTCCTTTGGGAACAAGATAATGTTTATCAATCATTTTAGAAATTGAGACTCAAGTGACAAAGCTTGGTTTAATTTGAAACACAAAAGCCCATACATGTAATTGGAACAAAGTCAGAACTGACCTATGTTTCAATGCTTATTATGACCTTACTCTCAAAAAGACTGCAGAAATTTAGGTCCCCTAGTTTAGACAAAAACTAATGCTTCTAAAATAATAATGAAACTAACAGGTAGAATTGATGCATTAAATACTTTAAATTTTGATGGATAAGATATGGTATGTCATTATTTGTTGTATCTTCAAACCTCCCTAATTTTTCTTGGACTCTATTTTTGCCCTTTAAAATACATTAAACTAACTTGTCTTCCGTTTACATACAGAAATAAAAGACAAGCAAATCAAGAACAACGACGATTTCGTTTGGTCAATAGAGGTTCCATTAACTGGGAAATTTATCATCGACGTTGAATTCCTTGATTTGAAGACTGCGTCTCCAGACGTAAGCATCTATTTACTGATTTGATTTTTGACTACCATTCTATTATATTGATTGAAAAGGATAACTGCCCTAAAAAAAAAATGAACATAAATTCCTCGGGTTGTTTAGAAACTTTCACTGATTAATGTAAATCATAGTAATTTGGAATCTAAGTGTTGCCACTGCCTTACCTACAAAATGACATTGATTGTGCAGGGAGGAGAACCTTGTTCTCTCTGGGTTAACGAATTAACACAGAAACGATCTCATGCAACAGCTCTTGCATCCCTCAGTCGAATGTTGACAGAAAGCATCCACACGGATATTATAATTAATGCCTCTGATGGAAGCATTGGGGCTCATCGTGCTGTTCTTGGTGCACAATCACCTGTTTTTCGTAGCATGTTCTTGCATAACTTGAAGGAGAAAGAAATGTCTACCATAGATATCTCTGACATGTCAATTGAAGCTTGCCAGGCTTTTCTCAACTACATTTATGGTAACATTCAACATGAAGATTTTTTGACCCACCGGCTGGCACTTCTCCATGCAGCGGATAAATATGACATCTCCGACTTAAAAGAGGCTTGCCATGAGAGTCTTCTGGAGGATATCGATGCAAGAAATGTTCTTGAGAGGCTCCAGAATGCTTCTCTATATCAATTACCAAAACTGAAAAGCAGCTGCATGCGTTATCTTGTGAAGTTTGGCAAGATATTTGACATACGAGATGATTTAAATGCCTTCTTGCAACATGCAGATAGAGACCTAATAGCAGAAATCTTCCATGAAATTCTCAATGTGTGGAGAGGTTTCTAAAACTCTGCCTACAAAAAGATAGGGAAAGAAAAGCTTGTTTAGTCAGCTGTATGTTGTTGTGACCTTGAAAATGGATTGTTAGACAATTATGCAGAATCTTATGTCATGAAGATGATTCTTTTGTCCAAATGGAATTTGTTTGTCTAATTGTATATATAAATATTGGTCTTCAATATGGAGGAACGCATTCTTGTATTCTTATTGATATGCAATTGATTTGATAATATAAATTCAGATTTGAGAAGAATGTTCTGATTGAATACACTAGTTCATTGTTGTGAAGGAATCAATGTCCTCAATATGCATAATGCCTGCATGAGCAGAATGAGAATTGAATGGCCAGAGTAGAAAATTATCATTATAGGAACATGTCTGAAGTGACAATGATTTCCTCTAGCTCATCATTTGGCTAGCAAAGAGTCTTAACTATATCCTAATCTTTTCTTCATCCTTTTATTCTTACAATAAACGAGCAAGGAGTATTGGTTCTTCTCAAATTGGACTGTGCACTGAGCCACAACCCTCTTGACCTGATTCATATCCTAATCATTCAAGAAACAGAAAACTAATTGTTGAAAGGCACTCTCACCACAATGCCTACCTCTTGTAACCGATAATAAACCTTGTAGACAGCATAATCTAATCTATGTTCCAAACATATTCTTCGAGAACCCTTTGGTTTGCAAAATCTTACTGCATGAGAATTCATTTTTCATGGAATCTTGGATTCCTACAATCAGGAATATGTAATTCTAGATTAAATTTCCAATTATCCTATTCAGAACCAAATATGTTCCAAACATAATAAACATCTAGTATACATTTCCAATTATCACATTCAGCAATGCTAGATACATTCCAATTATTCAGAACTCGCATGGGTCTATTTAGTATCCGTTTATTTTGTTAAAATTGAAAACTTTTTGTTAAAAGTACTATAAATAAAGGTAAAAGTGAACTACAGTTAAACTAATGAATAATACCAAAAAGTATATTGAGACTTTTTAATTTGAAACCAAACACACATAATCACAACTAATTGACCCATAAATAATAGGCGGACTTTTTAATTTAGAACCAAACACTCATAATCACAACTAATTGACAAGCTAAAGAAACATGACAAAATATGGACTCCATCAACAAAAAAAATGTTTGTCCATCCAAAGAATGAACATATAATGGCCTAAAGCTTGGTCTAAAGCACCATATTCAAATGGGTGTGTTCCAGAACGAGAAGTTTTCAAAAGTTTCTGTTATGAGAAGAATTACAAACTCACCTCTCACTGGAAAACTAATAACAAACTCCCCTTTAGTAAGAATTCTTTGAAGGGTCTTCTGTTTTTATACATATTCAAGTTGAAAGACAATTCCAAAAGTGAAGTTTCTATTTAAGAGTGCATACTTGAATTCTCTATTCAAAACAGAATTCTTATATGTGGAACTGAGAGAGAAAACGGAAAAAGCAATGGTTAATGAGAATATGGAGGGAATATTATTTAGGATCTTTTTTTCATTTTTCTAATTTCATTTTTTTTTTTTTTCCGGATAGTAAAAGGTTGGCCATCACCTCAAGAAAGAAAAAGTACCCATATGACCGGTGTAAAGCCTGTAAAGTACAGGCTTAGAGTTTAGACTATGAATAGTCTTAGGCCTTTCAAGATTGAAAGATCCAATTTATTCTATCTTGCCAGAAAACTGAAATTTTTAGGATCATATTGAGTGAATCCACGAAATTTTTAAAAGCCCAGATCCACCTTAATGAGTACCAAACAAGATATATCCCACTTGGATAGCTTGTAGCAGCCCAATAATTCTCAAATGCATAAATTCCATTCTCACATTTATAATTAAGATTTCGCAAACGTGTGCCTATAATAATTTATCATTTTTGGAAAAATTTTCTTGAAAATTGAAAAAGTTTTGACAATTTTTCAATTTTCGAGAATTTTTTTCCAAAAATAGATAAGTTAATGTGTGCCCTTAGGGCACACATTAACCGGACTCTTATAATTATTAATTAATCAACCTTATTGACCATCGTTTTACATCTTGAGTTTAAATAACTTACCCTATGTTTGGTTTGAGGGAAGGAAATGGAAGAGAAGAGAGAAAAGAATAACGGGAACAGAAAAATGTGGACTCAAGTGATAGATTTTTCATCAAATTTAGTTCATTATCTGTTCTCTTGTGCTATCCAAATAAAAAAAATAAAAATTAAAAAAAAAAAACTTAATTTTCCTTCCTTTCTCTCATCTTCCCTTCAAACCAAACAATTTTAATTAGCAATTTAGCATTTTAGGACCACTTTCAAATCAGTCCTCTACCCAATGTATTTGTAATGAGAGACAAAACTCACTTGAGAGATTAGCCAAGTACTCTAAGAGCCTTAGACATCTGGGTTAGGAAAAAAAGTTCAATTTTAAGAGCCTTTTCCCAACTCTTCTTGGGCTGTATTGATCATTTTAACCAACTTGCTTGAGGCCATGAGTGGCACTCCATCTCATGCAAAGTGTGTCAATTGTCTTGATTATGCAGTTGGGTGATGCATTGGTCATCCCAAGCGACAATCTCTTATTCCTTGATCCTTTGTATCCTAGGTTTCCATATACTCAGGAATTAGCGAATGAACTTTACGAAAGATGTTGAGACCTAAGAATCGAGCATGTTACGAAAGTGTAACAGGAGTTTTTTTTTTTTTTTTTTTTTTTAAGGCCAAATATTTAATTCATGTAATTTTATGAGATTTATATGATAGTAAATTCTATAGGTAAAACAACATAAGCTTGTCAATAAAGTGTTATGAGCTCGGATTCCTCGCCATAAGCACTTGGGGTTGAGCCTCACCAATAGGTGGGGTGGGTAGGCCTGAATTTGAGATTCAAAACACCCTTGTAACTCTCTCACACGTTTTTTTTTTTTTTTTTTTTTTTTTTTTTACCAAAGAAAAAACTATAGGCAAATCCTCCACCATATTGTCATTGTATTAAAAATTACATTCAGTTTATATAACATTAGTACAACAGATTTATAGAGTTACCAAATGTTTAAGGTAATTCCTAAAGTTTTATTATAATCATCGCTCAATTTGTTTTGACATTAATATTTTCTGAAAAATGAATTATGTTTCAAAATCTAAAAAATTATATCATTTTTTTTTTTTGAGAAACGACTTTAAAATGAGTTGGAAAACTATATATTGACTTCCTTTATTTAACCTCATGCGAATTAGAATTGTTTTCTATATTTAGCTTTGCATAAGATAAAATTGTTTTTACAAAAAAAAAAAATGGTGAAAAATAATTCTATCTCTTTAGGTCTTGCCAAGCTAAATAAGTGAATTTAACCGATAATTTTCATTTTACTTTTTTTTTTTCTAATACTACCAAACACAAGAAAATACAAAAAATTATTTTCACATAAGATTTTTCATTGAAATAAATTGAGTGTAAAACTAAAATTTTCTTTAAAATAGAAATTTTTAATTAAAATAGGTGAGGGAAGAAAAAAAGACAAAGGAAAAATCAGTTTGAAGCATAATTGGCATTGGTAATCAATATTAAATGTTTTTAATGATAAAAAAAATTCATAGTTTTTCGTAATTATTAATAATCGTAGTAATTCCTCGATTCTAACAAAGTAGTTCCTCCGGATTCCAATGAACAACAACAATAATTATTGAGTTACCTAAAAATAATTGTGATAACCTAAAAATAATGTTGCACTATTCACAAATTGACACCTCAATAAGTTATGCAATAAATTGTATTTCCTTAACAGGACTCATATTAAGTGATTTTATTGAGTTATCAAAAATTCATCCTACTAACTAATTGTATTGAAATATGAAACTTGATATTTATGATAATTATTAATAGACAGTTAGTATTTGATTGTGTTTTTATATGAAATACGTAAAATTTAATAATTATAATATTTATGAATAGGAATTTATATACTATGATTGTGTTTTTTATATGAAAGATGAAACTCTTCAATCTATAGTTATAGTAATTATTAATATATATTTATTATGATTATGTTTGTATATTGAACTATATATTCTTATCACTTAGTTGAGGGTTTAAATATAATTTTTTTTTTTTTTTTTAGAAACAAACACACACAACACGAGGGAGAGGTAATAGAGTTTTAACACAAAGGTATGTTATAGACATAATCATATTATAAAATATATATTGCAATAGTGACTTGTACAATGGTAAAGGCAAAAAATTATGTGACAAAATACTATAAGGCAATTATAAACAAAATATCTTTGATTTTTTTAAGGTTATATATATATATTACGGATGTTGGACTTTGATGCTAATAACAATGGAAAATTACACATTTGCAAGCAAAATATTAGTCAAGCAACTACGAAAATAATACTAATTCATAAAAGAGTGGTCCTGTACCTATGCAAGGTTGATGTGAAGGATTAGGTTGCTCTCACATTAATGTATGACATGACAAAGACCATTTATTTTAAATACACACTACGTTTTTTTAAAAACCAATAGAAACAAGTTTTGATAAATAGAAGTATTACTTTTATATTAAGTGATGTAACCTGGTTACTTCAAATGGCATTTTTTATAAGAAAAGTTAGTATGAATGATAACTAAATTTTAATTCTTGATGAATAATTTGATTGAAACGAATGAATTTGCTAGTGTGAATTCAGTGCCCAAAACTATCATCAATATGGTACACTGTTCCCAAAATACAATTCAAGACTTCTTTTGTTTTCTTTTACGCTCTTCAAGTGCCAAGTAGCAGATACCATAAAAAATACTGGAAAATTATAATATACAAACAAAACTCGAACATCAAGTGTTATAAATATACTTTAAGCTTTTGTCCTAAAAAAAGTGTGAATACCAATATAGTAAATTATCCTAAATTACAACTTGAGATTTCTTTTATTAATTGAGTTAACAGAAATTCATACTTTGAAAGAGACCTAATCAATAATGTTGGCAAGTAATATGTATTGAATCATAATATTTTCTATTTTTGGTGGTTCATTGTTAAATGTGGGAGTTCTAATTCCAAAAAGGAAAATAATACCATCTCTTCTTTCATTGATGAACTTGGGATTTTAATTGAAAGAAATAATTAAAATAATTGATTTTAAATTACTTGCTGCCATTAGTAATTCTAAAATTTCTTATATCAATAAGAGTGATACAAAAAAGTCCAATTCTTTTTCTTTTTTTTCCACAATTATTGAGGTGTAATATTGTGATAGATGTACAATAAAAACAACAACTATAAAAAGAACATAAAATGTTGCCAACCATGAACCCATGTGAAATGTGTAAAATGGTTATAGAAACGAAAGTTACAAACAAAGGCAAAGAAGCGAAAGAGAAAATGAAGTAGAACGAAAATTTGGAAAATAATAACGTTCTTTGTCATGATTCATTTATTCTAGATTATATACACACAAACCGATTGAGATAGGTAGTGCACCATGTGCAATTTCTTACTTCTCTCTCACAAAAATTTTACCTCCTTTACTTTGTTTTTTAAGTCTTTCTAACTTGAATTAACAAAAATATAAAACGGAAATTAGTTACAAATGTTTATTAATTGTTTACACCAACAACTAGTTTGACTTTCACATGTGTCTTACGTAGTGTATAGTTTTAATTTTGTTACTGTTTAAACGACGTCGCATCACTTAATTTGCCAGTTCTTTATTTAATGGAACGGTATCGTTGGGTAAATAGAACGACATCGTCTTAGATTTTCTTAAATACGATTTTTTTTTTTGTCTCTAGTACTATTTCATTAGGATTAGTTCAATTTTTTATCATATTATGTTGTAGCTTATATATTCTCTTAAGACTTAAGTGATAGGTGGACCAATAACAAATATAAAATTTTAAATTTTATGGTAGTTTTGTTTTGTCAATATTGTAATAAATAAATAAATAAACCTTCTCAAAAAATAAAGTTCTCCAAAAAAAAAAAACACACACACAGATATTGTGGGGAGTAAAAAGACCTTGATGGGAATATGGGCCGTTGGGTCATGCTAAGGAAGGCCGACCTGCTCTTGGGTTTAGGACTTGTTAGTACTACGGGTCGGCCCATACGCCGAGGGTCCGAGGATCCGGCCAGGAGGGATTTTTCCCTTCGGACTGACACCGGAGAACTCGGGACTTCATGGTAAAGGTTAGGGAAAGACACGGTCAAAACCAATGGTTAAAGGGGGTGAACCCTTGAATGTCCTAGAAGCACCGATGTTGGAGAAATATCAAAGATAAAGGCTGCTACATCCACATTAAAGACCCTGCACCTACCGCCCTGGCCGCATTAATGGGGAAGTGACACGAGCAGTGGAAGGGAAACTTCGGTTACTATTCAAAGGCACTAAGAAAAGAAATATCTAAGGGGGAGGTGGCGACAACGTGTACAAAGTATTCAAAAGAGTCGTATTTAAAGAGCAATCTAAGACGAAAGAGGGACGGACTTTTTGTAAACTAAAAGGAAAAAGAAACAATGAGAGAGAGATAATCTAAGAACAACTCTTTGCTTACGTACGAGGATGCTGATTTACTATATTCCTTGTTGTTTCATAGTATTTGCAATCTTTAGTTTGTCATTTAATCCTCACACACTTCTAACTTTGGGTTTCAAGCCCACACTCTACAAATTCATATTGTTTAAGGCTCGTTGGGCCTGAGCCCATGCTTGTTCTGGGGCGGGTGCAATTGTGCACTTACAATTGGCGCGCGTACGTGGGGATCTAGTCTAGAAGAGGTAGGGATATTATGGCAGGCCTAGGCTCTCACCATGCGAGTCACGGGGATCACAACCGGAAGATCATTTCGAACGTCTTGAACGTCGGAGGGATCGTGAAGGGAGTGTCCATACGAGAATACCCTAGCCATACTCGTAGGCGGGGTAGCACTACCCACGAGGAGGGATCTAAATCCATGCAAAAAGGAAATCAATCGTTTGAAGAGGAAGTTACGCCGTGCTAAACGTAAGTTTTCACCGTCCTCGTCCGGATTCTTCCTCGGAGAAGGATAGGGGAGTTGGCTACGGCTCAAGGTCGCGCTCCCCGCGAGTGCAACGTCCTCGGCGAGGAGGACGACCGACCAACCCGCGGACGTAAGAAGCTTCGTTCTAGGGGCTTGGGCAACGATACTATGAGTAGGGCGTTGCACCAACTCTCTAAATCTTCGTTTTCACGGAGGATTGAGAGGGGAGGCTTCCGGGGAGGTTCACCCAGCCCACCTTTACCATCTATAATGGCCGGACTGATCCGGTGGAGCACGTGAGTCACTTCAACCGAGAGGATGGCGGTGCACTCTCACAATGAGACTCGGATTTGTAAAGTTTTCCCTCCGGCTTGGGACTGTGGCTATGAGATGGTTTAACGGTCTCAAATCGGGGTCTGTAGGCTCGTTTGGGGAGCTAACTAGGGCATTCGCTTCGCGGTTCATTACGTGTAGTAGAGTCCCTCGGCCATTGGACTCGCTGCTATCCATGGCCCTGAAGGAAGGGGAGACACTGAAAGCATACTCCGACGATCTTGGGAGATGTTTAACGAGATAGATGGTGACTTTGATGAGGTGGCGCTTAATACCTTTAAGGTAGGTCTTCCTACTGACCACGACCTAAGAAAGTCTTTGACGAAAAAGCCCGTCCGCAGCGTACGCCGCCTTATGGATCGTATTGATGAGTACAAGAGGGTAGAGGAAGACCAGTAGCAAGGGAAGGGAAAGGAAAAGGTTATCCCGCAGGAGAGAAGGGATTTCAGGTCGGACAGATACCACAACAACAAGCCGAGGAGGGATTACTTCGGGCAATCCAGCTCGGCGGCACACGGGCGTAAATGCGTGTTCCGAGAACCAGTGTATCAGTTACTAGAGAAAGTTCGTAAAGAGCCTTTCTTCAGATGGCCAGGAAAGATGGCAGGGGACCCTGCGAAAAGAAACCAAAATCTCTTTTGTCAGTACCATCAGGATGTTGGCCCCACTACTGAGAATTGCGCTGACCCTGTGGAACCATCTAGAGCAGCTCGTCGGTGAGGGAAAGTTGAAGCGGCACTTGTGTCGGCCCGGCGAGGTCGAGATCCAAGTTGGTTCAAACAACCGGAGGAACAATTCATCTCGGCCCGCATTGGGAACAATTAATGTTATCTTCGCCGCACCTCAGTAGGACCGGCTCGGGTCCCACTAGGGTGATGGCGGTTTCCCATTCTCGGGCCGAGGATGTAGATGCGGGCCGAAGAGATTGAAGGGCACTTTACCCGTCTTGGGTTTCTCTCGAGGAGGATAAAATAGGGACTATCCAGCCCCATGACGATGCTGTGGTTACCCTCAGGATAGGGAACTATGATGTGAGGAGGGTGATGATAGATCAGGGCAGCGGTGCAGATATCATGTACCCTGATCTATTTAAGGGGCTAAGGTTGGAGTTGGAAGATCTAACTCCTTACGACTCCCCACTTATAAGCTTTGAAGGGAGGCGTTGTGCCGAAGGGACGGATCCGTTTACCCGTTCAATCCGGCACGAAACGGTTGAGGTGGATTTCATTGTGGTTGACGCGTACTCTCCATATACGGCCATCCTCGCCGAGCCATGGCTGCACGCTTTGGGGCTGTCTCTCTACCTTGCACGTTAAGGTTAAATTCCCTCGGGGGATCATGTTGAGGAAATCCTCGGCAGCCGGGTAGTGGCCGGAACAATGCATATCGGCTGCGGTGCTTCGTCGGTCGAAATTGAGTCATCAACTTTGCCCATCCAGAGTTATAGCAATTAACGGCTCGGAGGCACCTGGAGCGATGACGGGAGATGAAGCTGTTTCGAGGAGTTAGAGAAGTTTGTAATAGCAGATGATCCGAGAGGTTCTTCCAAGTTGGCATATGTTTGCCACACCAAGAGAAGATGGAGTTGTTGAAATTTTCGAAGGATAATATAGATGTCTTTCCGTGGGACCCCCATGAGGCTCCGGGCGTAGATCAGAGCTTCATTTGTCATCGTTTAAACGTGAATCCTGCCATTGTTCCCGGAGGCAGCCACCTCGGCGATCTTCCGAGAACATTCGAAAGGCTGTGAAGGAAGAGGTTCTTAAACTCAAAAGGGCGGGGCTATCAAAGAAGTTTTTTACCCCGAATGGTTGGCTCGCACCTTGTTGTTGTTAAAAAGAAGAACGGCAAGTGGAGAGTATGTGTGGACTTTGCGAGTTCGAACAAGGCTGTCCTAAAGATTCGTTCCCAATGCCACGGATTGATCAAGCTGGTAGATGCTGCGTCGGACATCCTCGGATGAGTTTCTTGGACGCCTTCTAGGGTTACCACCAAATTCCCTTGGCGTTAGAAGATCAGGAGAAGACTGCTTTCATTACTCCAACCGGGAACTATCATTATAAGGTCATGCCATTTGGATTAAAAAATGCTGGGGCTACTTACCAAAGAGTGATGACCCGAATGTTTGAACGGCAACTGGGAAAACCATAGAAGTATACGTGGATGATATGGTGGTGAAGAGTAAGACAAGACCTTCACACATGACGGATCTCAGCCGACACCTTCCGAGATGCTAAGGAAGTATAAGTTGCGCCTTAACGCCTCCAAGTGTTCTTTTGGCGTGGGGTCTGGAAAGTTCTTGGGATATATGATTACTCTCATAGGGGCATAGAGGTAAACCCGGTGCGGAGTTAAGGCTATTCGGGAATTTGCAGCCGCCTAGGAACCCAAAAGAGATTCGAAATTGACCGGAATGATTGCCTGCGTTGAATAGATTTATCTCTCGGTCAGTCGGCCGGTGCCGTCCTTTCTTTCAGTTGTTGAACAAGTGGAAAGGGTTTCAATGGACCGAGGACTGCGAGTTAGCTTTCCAACAGCTTAAGCAATATCTTTCTCGGCCACCCATTTTGTCTCGCCCTGAGGTGGACGAGGTTTTGTTCGCTTATCTGGCCGTGGCTGTCCACGTGGTGAGCTTAGTCCTTATAAGGAATGAAAGCGGAGTGCAAAGACCGATCTACTACTTTAGTAAGTCCTTGAATGAGGCTGAGGTGCGCTATCTGCCCTTGGAAAAAGCGCTTCTGGCCGTAGTCCACGCCACGCGCAAACTTCCTCATTATTTCCAATCTCATCCGTGGTTGTTCGAGCCCGGTTGCCTGCCGAGGCTGTGTTGCGCAGTGCTGATTATTCTGGCAGGGTGGCAAAATGGGGAACCATTTTTGGAGCCTTTGATGTTAAATACAAGCCTCGCACCTCGGTGAAGGGTCAGGTCCTCGCTGATTTGGTGGCGGAGTTTACCGAACCATTGTTAGAAGAAACTTCAAAAGAAGCACACATGGGTGAAAAATCAGTTGGTGTGATCACGGCCGTATTGCCCTCGGCTTGGAGAGTGTATGTGGATGGGGCTGCTAATCAGAAAGGGTCAGGTGTTGGACTTGTTCTAATGTCCCCTGAAGGAATTGTCTTCGAAAAATCTTTGAGATTGGCCTTCTCGGCTACTAACAATGAGGCCGAGTATGAAGCAGTCTTGGTAGGCATGCAAATGGTACATAAGATGGGTGGCAAGGAAATCCATGTGTTCTCGGACTCTCAGTTAGTGGTCGGCCAAGTCATGGGGACCATGGAGGCTAGAGACCCCAGAATGCAGGAATATTTGGCCCAGGTCAAGCGTCAGCAGACTGAATTCGACTCCTTTGCCTTAGCTCACGTCTCTAGGAGTGGAAACACTCATGCAGATTCTTTGGCTACGTTGGCAACATCCTCGGCTTAAGGTTTACCAAGGGTTATTCTCGTTGAGGATTTGGTAGAACCTTCTCTTGTAACTGCTAACGCGCCTCGCATCCATCTAATAAGGCCTGGTCCTAGCTGGATGGACTCGATCGTATTTTTTCTTAAGAATGACATCCTTCCCGAGGACAGGGCTGAAGCAGAAAAGATACGTCGAAAGGCGCCGCGTTTCTGGTTGTCCGAGGATCAGAAGCTCTACAAACGATCCTTTTCAGGACCGTACTTGTTGTGTGTACACCCTGAATCAACAGAAGCATTACTGGAGGAATTGCATGAGGGAATTTGTGGGAGCCACACTCGGGGAAGGTCCTTAGCCCGAGAGCCACGATCGGGGTTATTGGTGGCCCAATATGCAGAGGAGGCTCAAGATTATGCCAGAAAATGTGATCAATGTCGAGGTTCGCCCCTAATATTCACCAACCTGGAGGGGTTCTCAACCTCTCTCCGGCCCTTGGCCTTTCGCACAACGGGGCTTGGACATTGTAGGGCCATTTTCGAGAAATTGCTTTGAAACAAAAGATGGTGCTCGTAGGGACAGACTACTTCACTAAATGGGTTGAAGCTGAGCCCTTAGCCAATATCCGAGATGTTGATTCCAAGAAATTTATATGGAAAAATATTGTCACTAGATTCGGTATACCACATACACTTGTCTCGGTACAATGGCGTTCAATTTGACGACAACGCCTTTAGGCAATATTGTGGTGACATGGGTATCACAAATGATACTCTACCCCGGCTTATCCTCGGGGAAATGGGCAAGCCGAGGCCGTTAACAAGGTCATAGTCAACGGGCTCAAGAAGAGGTTGGACGATGCGAAAGGCAAATGGGTAGAAGAGCTCCCTCGTAATCACGTGGACGTATCGGACCACACCGCGCAGGTCCACTGGAGAAACGCCATTCTCTATGACTTATGGAGCCGAGGCGGTGATACCACTGGAATCTGGTTTTCCTACTCTAAAGACAAGTTCTTTTAGCCCAGAGAGTAACAAGGGACTTCTAGAGAAAGATCTTGATTTACTTGAGGAACGGCGTGAGGCAGCTATGGTCCAAATGGCTTACTATCAGCAGAAGCTAAAACGAGGATATGATGCCCACGTAAAGCTAAGGCCACTTGCGCCTGGTGATCTTGTATTAAGGAAAGTTGTAGGCACATCTAAGAACCCAGCTTGGGGTAAGCTGGGACCTAACTGGGTAGGCCCCTATCTCATTGTTTCAATAGCAGGCATAGGGTCGTATAGACTAGCTGACCTAGACGAACGAATTGTACCACGTCCATGAAATGTAAATAATCTTAGAAGGTATTATTATTAATGAAATGTGCTTTTGTCAGTTAATATTTCAAAGTTATGAGTAGCTCTGATGCTCGCAGCTGTTATTCTAAAGAATCAAACAGAAACTTAGTTAAGTGCAGTCCTCGGATCACAAACCTTGTGGAAATTGATGTCTTGTCATTGTTAAACAGAACCTTAGTTATGCCGGGTCTTCGGACCTCCTGCTTTGGAAAAATTAACATTTGAAGTTATCATTTTTAAGAATCAAATAGAAACTTGGTTAAGTGCAGTCCTCGGATCACAAACCTTGTGGAAATTGATGTCTTGTCATTTGTTAAACAGAACCTTAGTTATGCCGGGTCTTCGGACCTCCTGCTTTGGGAAAATTAACATTTGAAGTTATCATTTTTAAGAATCAAACAGAAACTTGGTTAAGTGCAGTCTTCGGACCATAAACCTTGTGGAAATTGATGTCTTGTCATTTGTTAAACAGAACCTTGGTTATGCCGGGTCTTCGGACCTCCTGCTTTGGGAAAATTAACATTTGAAGTTATCATTTTTAAGAATCAAACAGAAACTTGGTTAAGTGCAGTCCTCGGACCACAAACCTTGTGGAAATTGATGTCTTGTCATTTGTTAAACAGAACCTTAGTTATGCCGGGTCTTCGGACCTCCTGCTTTGGGAAAATTAACATTTGAAGTTATCTTTTTTAAGAATCAAACAGAAACTTGGTTAAGTGCAGTTCTCGGATCACAAACCTTGTGGAAATTGATGTCTTGTCATTTGTTAAACAGAACCTTAGTTATGCCGGGTCTTTGGACCTCCTGCTTTGGGAAATTTTACATTTAAAGTTATCATTTTTAAGAATCAAACGGAAACTTGGTCAAGTCTTATCTTCGGACCACGATTTTGATCAAAGTTAACTCCATATTATGTCTGGGTGTTAATGCGTTACTGTTTATTAACTCGGATCTTAAGTTTTATATCTTTAAGTGTTAAGCAAATTTGTGTAAGGAATGGTCCTCGGACCTTACATCCTACTAGAAACGGTGCTATGCATTACAAGGGTTTAATCGTTATATGAGGTCTTCTCTTCTTTTTAATCGAGGCATTGTTCAAATGTATCAACTATGCCATCTTTTGTTAAATCTTTAATAATATGCGCATGATTATGTGGAAGTTATGATTGTGCAATCCTTGGAGTTAGATTTGTTTACTCTGAGAAACTTTTGCTATGTATTAATGGGAAACTTCTGTAATAAGTACAAAAAGAATAAAGTAAAAACAGATACAACCCAAGTGAAAAGCAAATGAAATTGTTCTTCATTAATCATTCAAATATACATTACATATAATTCAAATATGGAAAAAGATAAGTCCTAAAGATAGGTCCTAAGCTTTTGGAGGGGGGTCTTCTTTGAGAGGTGCGGGTGCCCTCGGTCTTTCTCAACTCCGGCTAAAAGGAGTTAAGACTTGCTTTCCTTTATCTGGCTGTCTTCGTTGGAAGGACGTTGGGTTCAATCGCTCAAGTCCTTCTCGCATCCCCTCCTCCTTCCTTCTCTTTGTTGGAACCGAAGGTTCGTAGGATCGAATTTCTTTGTGGGACCATCGAGGAGAGCGGAGCGGGAGAGTCGGCTCAGGGGTAGGAGTAGCAGCAGGAGCCTCTTCAATCTCCTGTATCTCCAAGGGAAGCCAAACATTCTCGGACTTCCTCAAATCCGAAGATAGAGGAACTCCAGCTACGTTTAGGGCTTCCCCCCATACTTTCTGACAATACTCCCGGCACAAAGCCGCGAAGGCCTCTGTCAGCTACTCCTCGGTTGTTGCTACCCCTTCCTCGTAGCTCGTCTGCTTGGCAGCCTCTAAAGAGCGTAAGTTCCTTTTTCAGATCCGAGCACTCCCTTTGGGCTTGGGAGAGCTCTTCATCGCTTTCGCGAAGGAGTTTGCGCTGCCCTTCTATCTGGGTCTTCATGGTCTTCAGATTCGCCTCGGCCCCATTCCTCTCTCTCTTTAGATCAGCCACCTCTGAGGTCAACTTCTCATTCTCAGCAAGGGCTGTGCCCAAGGACTTCTCAGTCTCCAGCCTGATTTCAAGCTCAGTTCTGGCCTTCTTCCAAGTGTCTTCTATAAACTTCTCGGCTACAAAGACCTCCTGAATGGCCTGTAACAAAGTATGATGGAATCAGGAATAGTAAAAAAAAAAAAAAAAAAACTTATAAATATTGTTAAAAGTGGAATCTTCCTAAAAAGGGGAAAAACTTACCAACGCTAAGTCTCTTTTTAGTGAGAGGAATAGTTGTGGCTGGCTCATTTTTTCCAAGGTCTCCATGTCCTTGGGCAGCAGGAGAGGGCGTTCCAACACTTCAGCTAAGTGGTGGGCATGGCCTTGTTGAACCGCCTTATCCTCGGAGGCGAGATGGGTGCGCCGTCCAGTTTTAGGTCGGGGGACCAGGTGGTCGGTGCTTGGCGCACTTCTGCCTCGTCCCTGATTTCCCCGCTTTCAACTAAGCGGGCCCTACCCTTGCCTTTGTCCAGCTTCTACTGCTGAACCGGTGGGAGTTGTTGTCGTGGTTTCTTGGGGTCCTTATTGATCGTCCCTTCGGTATCCCCCTTTCTCTTCTTTTTGGGATCCTCGGCGGGAAGTTTTGGCTCAGCTGGAGGAGGAGGAGGAGGTGGCAAAGTTTGAAAAACTTTGGACCCACCCGTCTTTTTCTCGGCGACCTTCGCACCTCTCTTAACTAGGAGATCTTGCATCCTATCCATGTCTTCCTCGGCTTCGTCTTCCGGTTGGGCAACTACAAACCCTACAATTCCGGAGGCCTCGGTAGCTTCTTCCTCCTCGTCTGAAAGCACGACGAACTGATTCCCTCGAGGTCGTTCGGTGTCTTCGAATTGGAATTGATCTATCTCTTCGTCTAGTGTATGAGAAGAAGACACCTGCTCCTCTGGAACAATAGTTGCCTGGGAATGCACGGCGAGGGGAATTGCCGCTATGGCCTGGTTGTATAAAACGGTGTCAGGGGCGTCAGGGAGATCGTGGTCGTCCAAAAAGTTGGGCCGGGCTATGTTTAGTTTTCTTCGCCTCCGGTCACCTGCGATTATGGCGTTTTCTATTTCTTGGAAGTCCGAGGAGATGGGATCGTATCCTAAAATCAGATGGGCGGCTCTCAGTTGTAGGTCCTCGCTGACAAACACCTCGGAGCGAAGCACTCGGTTTAGATCGGCAACGCTGCAGTGGCTCAAGCGTGGACGCACATGCTGCTTATCTGTAAAGAAAGACGTGAAAGTGAACAACATGGTCAGATTCACATAACAAGTGACAAAGTTAAACAAATATAAACACATATTAGTGTGCATGTTTGTGAGTGTCAAGGAAGTTGCGAGGTGGGGAGGTTAATCCTAAGGTGTCGCACCTGGATCTCCCCACTCAACTGGGCAGTGGAGGCCGTCGTGCCAGTTCCCAGACACGATCAAGTAGTCGTCCTTCATGCCTTTGTTGGATTTGGGCAGACAGGAGATTAGCCTAACGGTACTGGACCGAGACTTAATGTAATAACCTACCTTAGAAAGTTTATGGGACTCGTATAGAAAGACGACGTCGTGCCAGGTGAGGTTTAAACCCATCTGCTCGTTTAGAGCATCTACACTACCCAAAACTCTAAAAACGTTTGGGAGGCACTGATCGGGACACAACCGGTGGTTGCGAAGGTACTCCCTAGTTACAGGTCTCATTGGAAGGGTCATCCCACCCTCTATAAAGGCTATCATTGGGATGATAACCTCTCCCTCTTTCCTAGAACCGGCCACGGCTTCTGCCGGGCAATATTTTAACCCTACGTCGCTGGGAATACCGTACTTGGCCCTAAAGCCTTCCATCCTAGCGGCGGTATCAACTAGACACTTGAATCTTCCCATTATAAAGGAACGAGAGATTAAACTCTAAGAGGGAGAATGTTTGTAGTGACAGCCGAGGACAAAGACCGAGGAGAAAAGGTTAAGAATAGAAGGAGCAAGAACTTACAAGGTTGAAGGTGTGCAAGTTTCCACGGTTTTCTGCAAGTAAGGTATGATGGCTGATGTTTTGATGGGATTAGTCCCTGAGGAATTAAAGGAAGGCGCAGGTTCCCGAGGCGTCACGACGTGCGAAAAGGCGGCCTCGAAATTATATTTGTCCCGCCTAAAATTTCGTGGAGTAACAAAGACCGTTGGATGCCCATCTCACCATTGAACATGGGAGACAAAGAGTAACTTACAGTAATAAATGCGCGCGTTTTTGAAAATAACACCGCCAAGTGGCATCTTCTGGGACGCGAAACGATTTCCACACGTGCCATCACTTACAAAGTGTGTGGAGTGGATCCTCGTCAGATCAAAACCCTATTTTTCTCCTCGGATGTCGAAAATTAGAGTTTTGAGGGGCTATTGTGGGGAGTAAAAAGACCTTGATGGGAATATGGGCCATTGGGTCATGCTAAGGAAGGCCGACCTGCTCTTGGGTTTAAGACTTGTTAGTACTACGGGTCGGCCCATACGCCGAGGGTCCGAGGATCCAGCCGAGGATGATTTTTCCCTTCGGACTGACACCGGAGAACCCGGGACTTCATGGTAAAGGTTAGGGAAGGACACGGTCAAAACCAATGGTTAAAGGGGGTGAACCCTTGAATGTCCTAGAAGCACCGATGTTGGAGAAATATCAAAGATAAAGGCTGCTACCTCCACATTAAAGACCCTGCACCTACCGCCCTGGCCGCATTAATGGGGAAGTGACACTTTGAACGAGTGGAAGGGAAACTTAGTTTACTATTCAAAGGCACTAAGAAAAGAAATATCTAGGCTAAGGGGGAGGTGGGGCAACACGTGTACAAAGTATTCAAAAGAGTCGTATTTAAAGAGCAATCTAAGACAGAAAAGAGGGACGGACTTTTTGTAACCTAAAAGGAAAAAGAAACAAAGAGAGAGAGATAATATAAGAACAACTCTCGGCTTACGTCCGAGGAAGCTGATTTACTATATTCCTTGTTGTTTCCAAGTATTTGCAATCTTTAGTTTGTCATTTAATCCTCACACACTTCTAACCTGGGTTTCAAGCCCACACTCTACAAATTCATATTGTTTAAGGCTCATTGGGCCTGAGCCCATAACTGTTCTTGGGGCCAGGTGCAATTGTGCACTTACAGATATATATATTGTAATGCTATTGTCCCAAAATAGTTTCAAAAGCACAAAAATTAGAAGATCATACACTTAAAATTATATTTCAGCATGCTGACAAAATAAGTAGGTAAATTATATTATCATATTCCAGAAAAGAAATGGTAATCACATTTATAAAGTTGATTTTGTATAACCACTAAAATTGAATCATTTATCTATACTTACTATATGTAAGAGGATTTATCTCTTTCAACTGGACTTTTATGTGGTTCAAAAATACTCTCATTAATAAAAGGTCATAAATATCAAATAGAAAATTTCATTTTAAATTCTAAAAGAAAATTCTGTAAATTTAGGATCTTTTCCCTTTATGTTTAAAAAAGAAATTATGGTTATTGTTTATCTCTAAAATTTATTTTTCAAAAAAATATTTCTAAATTATAATAGATGCAAATTATTAATTTTTACCAAAAAAAAAAATAGAAGAGCCTCTAAGTATATGTGTAAGCGCGTGCTCAGAGACTAGTACTATATATAGAAAGATTCTCTTATTTGAACTGGATTTTTATATGGTTTAAAAACACCCTTATTAATGAAGGGCAATTTCTCTTAGAAATAGGGTCATAAATTGCAAATAACAAATTTCATTTTGAATTTTAAAAAAGAACTCCTAAAATTTAGAATTTTTTTTTACGTTTATTTTTTTTCCATAAAATTTAGCATTTTTTCTTTTTTCATCCAAATAAAAGTAAAACACCTCAATTTAAAAAATAAATAAGTAATAAAAAACTAAGAGAACTCCTAAAATATAGTCTTCCTTCTCCTCACATTCATCTTATTTTTCCTACCCAAACTTTTCTCTATATCACACATTTAAAAAACAAATAACAGTTATTGCTTATCTCTAAAGTTTATCATTTTTTTTTTGAAAAATAAATAAATATATATATATATATATATATTCAAATTATAATAGATACAAATTATTAACTTTTACCCAAAAAAATATAAGAGTCTAAAGGCTAGCTTTACAATATATGAATACTTAGGCAAACTATAAAATCATATAAAAGGGGAATAAAAACATATTGAAGTTTAAGCATTTAGTTTACTTGATTTTTTGATGTAGCAAGCCACTCTCATATAAAAATTGCTTAGATGTATATGTCATAGGCTCATAGCTGCATATATATAGTATGTGCCAAATGTATGCGCGCGCGCGTGCACACACACACACACACACACACACACACACACACATATATATATATATATATATATATATATTTAACTTTAAAAAAATGTCTTATAAGATCTTATATCACAAAAACTGAGGCAAGTAGTCATAAGGTACCACTATATATATGGCAGCATGGTTCAATCCTTTAGCATCTTTACACGGTATAGCTCTGAACTTCTTCTGATCAAATCCATACGGTTTGTTAATTGTTAGATACAAAGCCAAATTAACTACGTACAACCCCTATTTTGTGCGTCACTCCAATCCTTTTAGAATGATTACACGGTTTTATTGTTATGTACAACCCCCATTTGTGTCTGCTTATCAAAGGAAAAAATAAAAATAAAAATTTGTGTGATCAAATGGCATAAACAAATTAACAATAAATAGACTAGTGCTAGTATTTACCCATTTACATAGCTTCATGCATGAAATTTCACCTCCACCCTTCCTATTACATCATAATAACTCACTTAACCTAAGTCAAGGCCTCACGAAATCCATAAGGTCCAAAGATCAAAACTCCTATATAGCAAGCATTTTATGCCATGCTCAAGGAATTTCTTCTTGAAATAATCTAGAGTGACTACACATGCGTGGAAGAGTAGATGCTCGAAGAACTCTTGAGACCTATATTAACAAAAGAGAATAGTAATAATAACTTACTTAACAGACTTCATTCTTGTAGATATATTCAAAGGGTGTTTTTTATCTTTTGAGAAATACACACACATAAAGAGAAGGAATGTGGTTTTAACACGAAGACACACCACAAAATTACACTCAAAAGCCATGGTTAACTTTTGAGGGAGGAGATGAGACAAGTTATACTACACACAACACACTCTTAAGCAATGTATAAATACGATTAGTGGCGGAGTTATGATTTGATTTCGAAGGCCAAAATATATACACATAAACATACGTACATTTGAATATATATACACACTACTTATGATCAATATGAAATATAAAAAGTCATTCATGTGTATATCAAGTGATATTTTAATGTAAGGATATCCACAAAATGATAACATATTTATTATATTTGTTTATCTTTAATGATTTTTTTGAATGAATAAGCCTTTTTTTTTTCAAGTTCAAAATTGCACTTATGAATAATTTTTTTTAATAGAAGATAGACACAAAGTACAACTTACACAAATCAGAGTTATTATGTGATTGTCCCAAAGTTTTAATTGCTTATTACACAAATACTTCTGAAAGAGAATCAATTGTTACATCAAGAATTTGAGAGCTTTTTATTTATACATGACTATTGGAAGATAACAATAATATATTTTGTTGAAGATTAAAATTTTAACTTCATTATGTTCCTTCTTCTTTTTTTCCCTTCCCTATCCTCATTATATTTTTATAAGTTTTAAATATTAAAAATACATTGATGAAATATGAAATATTTTATTTCTTTTTATGAATGTATTTGTTATAAGAGTGAGAAAATAATTAATATATGAACAACAACAAAAAAAAAAGGAAAAAAAAATTAATTAACAATAAAGGAGGGGTAAAACTATGGGCTACAAATTATTCTACACACTTTACCACGATTATCTTAGCTGATTATGAGCGATGGGTTCATGCGAAAGTGAAAGTTGGTTAGTCATCGTTTATACACCTAGGATAGTTTTGAAAAATGTGTAATAAATGTTGTAGTCTTAAAATAAAATTTCTTTTTTTTGGATGGACCATTTGCTCCCTTTGGATCTCCTAGGCTTTGCCTATGGATACTATTGGATTTGAATCCGGTAACATCTACTACATGACAAATGGCAATTACTCATCATCATTAGGCTAAGAAGGATTCAAACTTAAAGTTTTTTTTTAATTTTAACTTAAGTTTTTAATTACAATAGATTTTACCTTTTTATTTTGTGGATAGAATACAACAGATTTTATCTGTTAAACTAAACTTGAACCCATGGGCGGCACCATGCATAGTTAAGAAGGATTCAAACTTAAAGTTTTTTTTTAATGTTAACTTAAGTTTTTAATTACGATAGATTTTACCTTTTTATTTTGTGGATAGAATACAACAGATTTTATCTGTTAAACTAAACTTGAACCCATGGGCAGCGCCATGCATAGAATACAACAGATTTTTTGGGTTATTTTACCCTCTTAAAATAAAATTTTGAACGCGTTGACCCTAAATTTTTTTAAAACCCGCTTGAAATAAGTTTAATTATGATTCTTTTAACAATATTTTGATCTTTTTAAACACAAAAAATGCCTAACAACAAACCAATTTTATCTTAAATATGGGAGAAATAGTAAGCCCAATAACAAAAGTAATTTTTTTTTTAATCTTAAATCTTAAAAAAAAAAAACCATTTAGATCTTAACAAATTTGAAATAAACTAATAGAAAATACATAGTTTACCTTGTACTATTAATGTAATATTTACATTGTTTCTTTTTCTTTTTTTTTTGATACAATATTTACATTGTTTCTGAACGTGTACAATATTGTATATTTTTTGCAAATGGGTATAGTATCATTATCTATAATGTAAATGTTACATTGATTCTAAATAAATGTGTACAATATAAATCTTGCATTGATAGTACAATGTGAACATATAGTTGTCCTAAACTAATAAATAAAAGTATTTTAAGCAGTAATAATTAAAATTCACTTAACATAATTAACATGTTTATTATATTAAGAAAAAATATGTCAAATGAACCTGTAATTTATTTTTTATTCTATTTCTAGTATGTACTATAGACAAATTTGTAATAAAGAAATCGTGTAAACCGTAAAATTCATATTTTACCCAAGATATATCTTCTTATTGACCCCCTTAGAACAAAATCTTGGAACCGCCACTGCTTGAACCTATAGTTTCTCAACAAAAAAAAAAAAAAAAAAAACTGTAACCCACATTTTATATCCTATGTTAAACCAACCCGAGGCTCTTCAATGATGAAGTTCACAGTTGAAACCAACTCTTTGAACCTAGTTGTGAATTTGAATGAAATGTGGTGTACCTCATATTTGTTATAATCTAATCTTGGAATGTTGAAAAACCGTTTAAAAAATAGTTCAAAATGGCAGTAGGTTATAGGAGGTCAACTTGTTCCATTTTTACCGCGGGTTAGAGTAATGGTACATTTACATGACAGAGCAAAATCATACGACTTTGTTATTTGAATAATAAAGAATCGCAAAGCCATTCTGTAAATTGAATATATTCTATTGAAAAGTTATCCTCTTGAAATGGACAAACCATAGTACTTTCCGTTATTGAAGGATGGCCAATTATCTGCATCATCCAAAGACAGAGCAAAACAGAGTTATAAAAGCAGAGGAAAGCAGAGTCTCCTTACTATCTCTATTCACAAAATTTTATTCTTTGGTTTTGTGACTAGAGAGAGTTATTTAAAAAAAAAAAAAAAATGACACTTTCGTTCCTCCCCTCGCTTCTTTTATCCCTTGTTGTTTTCTTTCTGCTACATACCACCACCAATGGCGCTAAAAAGGTAACAACATTTTGGTTTCTGATCAATGTTGTCATTCAAAGTTCTATGTTTTTTGTTTTCCTGAAAAGGTTTTGATATTTTATGCATGTGAATAAAATTTCAAGTTCTAAATGTATGTCATTACCAGTATTGATCTGGGTGTTCGATAGATTTCGATAACTGTTTCATCAATGGCCTTAGTTTTTACATCTTGGTGCAGTCTTATGTTGTGTACATGGGAGCACAATCGCATCTATTTGATGCTTCATTGCAAGAACTTGACAGTGTGACGAATTCTCACTTAGACTTGCTTGGATCATTTGTAGGAAGGTATAAAATTTGATAACAGGTGTCCTGTATAACTTATGTTCCTCTTTCTTTTTCCTTTTTGGTCAATGTTGAATAAAAATGACAACTTTGTTATTTATAAATTTCTTGCACAGTACTGTGAAGGCTAAGGATGCAATCATTTACTCTTATACAAGACATATCAATGGTTTTGCTGCAATGCTTGATGAGAAAGAAGCAGCAGACATTGCAAGTGAGGAATACAATCCAATTCAGTTCTCTGGATTTTTACATTGATGGCTCTGTTTTCCTCTGTTTCGGTCCCTGCTGCAAGCTAAATTTATGGCAGTGGGGACTATATCTGACAATGACTGTGTTTTCACTTGCAGAGGATCCAAGAGTAATATCAGTCTTCCCAAACCTACCAAGAAAACTGCACACAACCCGGTCATGGGAATTTCTTGGGCTTACTAAAAATGGACAAATTCCTGTTTCATCAGCATGGAAAGCAGGGAGGTTTGGTGAAGATGTAATCATTGGAACCCTTGACACCGGTGAGTCTTATATTCTCTTTTACTACAAGATTAATTGCTTTTCCTTTCACAAATTGTGAAGAAATATGAAAATGTTGCATGCATGTTTCTAGTCCAACTAACTTCTTTGTACAAGCCCTTAAAGTTGGCTATAATGAAAACAATATGCTTTGTATTACTGCTTTGACATGAACATATTTGACTCATAATTTTTTATTATTAGATCAATTATCAGGTCAATTTTGATATATTTCAAACCAACGCATGATGTTTCTTAGTTGATTTGACCAACCCAATTTTATATTTTTCAGATTGTAATGTGTTGGTCTCATGTTACAAAATAATGTATATTAGAGATTCATGGCATGCTTGTTTTTCAACAACCTATAGTACCATATATATATAATAAACCTTTTGTATTATGTTCACATGTATATATAAAAAATATTTGTGCAAATTTTCCTATGTTGACTGCTATTTTGTTTTAACATTTTATGTACCCTCTTTTTTCAATGGGATTGTGCTAGGTGCTTGGCCGGAATCAAAGAGCTTCCAAGATACGGGGTTTGGTCCCGTCCCAGCCAAATGGCGTGGCATCTGTCAACCTGGCCATGAAGATGGAGTTCGTTGCAACAGGTCTTCTTTTATCCATCCACTCATGCCAATTTTCTCTAACAAATTTTGAATAGAAGATACCTCATCCGATTGTGTATTGCCTTAATGAATTCATATCGAAACAGTCTATGATTACTTTCACGTAGTTTACATTGATAACCGAAAAGAGACAGAATTTTGATTTTGATAACAGAAATGAGTTTATAAATTTTGAAAAGCTTCCTATTATGCTCTCTATTCTCATATTTTCACATTTGAATATGGCCCGGCTTCACCGTTTTTATTTGTCATGTACGCAGGAAGTTGATAGGAGTTCGGTACTTCAACAAAGGTTATGCTGCAGCTTTAGGAGCTCCTCTTAACGAATCCTTTAACTCTGCTCGTGATCTGCAGGGCCATGGCACCCATACCTTATCTACCGCTGGTGGTAACTTTGTACCCCACACTAGTATTCTTAACATTGGCAATGGCACTGCATCGGGTGGATCACCAAGAGCCCGTGTGGCTGCCTACAAGGTCTGCTGGCCAGAAACCGAGGCCGGTGGCGGGTGCTATGATGCAGATATCATGGCTGCCGTTGATGCTGCAATAAGTGATGGTGTTGATGTGCTCTCAATATCTCTTGGTGGCGCTGGTGACACTGAATTTTTCAATGATGGGTTATCAATAAGTTCCTTCCATGCTGTTAAGAATAATATTGCTGTGGTATGCTCAGCAGGCAATAATGGACCAAATCCGGAGACTGTAGCAAACGTGGCTCCATGGATTTTAACAGTTGGGGCTAGTACAACAGACAGGAATTTTGCTAACTTTGTTTCTCTTGGCAACAAGAAGCAATTCAAGGTATTGTATATCTTATTTTTCTCAGTCCATGTATAAAAATATTCAAGGGATTAGTTTCAGTATGCATATAACACGAAAGTGAGTTGTGGCTAGCTAAGTTCTGAGCTGTTCGCTTATTTAGCTATGCCCTTACATTGAATCTGCAACAATTAGATGATTCTTAATACTAAGGTGCTTTGCCTTTGGCATTGCAGTTGGAATAGGTGGGAGTTCAACCCTACCATTTTTTTTTCCCATAAAATGCATATATAAAAGAGCATTATTGATAAACTAGTTCTGGAAACGACCAGGAATTTTTTTTAAAATTTCCTCCAAATGCAACTTTTGACAAGAAATATATAGTTATCCTTATTCATTACATGAAAAGAGTTGTAGTGACATTCCTAATTTTCACTGTTAGGGAATAAGTCTTTCAGCTTCAGGCGTGCCAGGTGGAAAGTTCTATCCACTGATCAGTGCTGCAAATGCCAATATTGCAAACGTATCAACCACATCAGCGTAAGCACAGCCATTCCATGTCCTTAATCTAACGCAAATATAATTTTGTAATGCCAAATTGTATGATTACCTTTCTTCAATTCTCTACCATATAAAACTGAGTTTTTTTTTCCCAATCTTTTCTGGTAGTCCGCTTTGCCTTCCTGGAAGTCTTGATCCCATAAAGGTGAAAGGCAAGATTGTGTTGTGTATACGAGGGGAGACTGCAAGAGTTGAAAAGGGCACTGAGTGTCTTAGGGCAGGTGCTGTAGGTATGATATTGGCTAATAGTGTGGCTGATGGAAATGATCTTTCAGCTGATCCTCATGTGCTACCTGCTGCACATATCAACTACACTGATGGCCAAATCATATTTGCTTACCTTAACAGAACCAAGTACTTATCTTTTTCACTTCTTACAGTCATTTTTGAACTAGTGAGACACAAGATTATTTTCTAACAAGTTATAATTGTTATGAATGGATATTTCTTTGTAATAGGAACCCCATTGCTTCCATTACTGATGTAAAGACACTATTAGAAGTAAAGCCAGCACCATTTATGGCTGCATTCTCGTCTAGGGGACCTAATACCGTTGAGCCAACAATTCTCAAGGTCTGCTAAGCAATTCAATCTTCAACATTTTTTTTTTTTTGGTATTGTTTTCAAGTATACATCATGTGCAGATTCTCTTATGTGCTTAACTTTTGCTTTAATTGCAGCCTGATATCACTGGACCAGGAGTGAGCATACTTGCTGCTTTCACCGAAGCAGTAAGTCCCTCTGGATTAGCTAATGACAAACGCCGGTTTCCTTACTCTCTACTCTCTGGCACTTCCATGTCATGTCCTCATGTTGCTGGCATTGTTGGCCTTCTCAAAACACGGTACCCTCACTGGAGTCCGTCAGCTATCAAATCTGCAATCATGACTACAGGTAAACGTTCTCTTGAAGTTCATATTGCAAATCCCTCATGCTGTGAAGTCAGACAAGTGTCACACATTCTTGTTCACCACCTCTAATCTCTCCATTTCCATTTTCAATTCCAGCAAAAACCCGAGATAACACCAGGAAGTCAATTCTGGACTCATCCATTGCCAAAGCGACACCATTTGCCTATGGTTCAGGACATGTGCACCCAAACAGTGCAATGGACCCTGGACTCGTTTATGACGCTACCACTGAAGATTACTTGAACTTCTTATGTGCTCGTGGCTACAATGATACCATGATCCGATTATTTTCTCAGAATCCTTATTTATGTCCCCGAACTTACAGTCTAGAGAACTTCAACTACCCTTCAATCGCAGTTCCTAACATCCAAGGACGCGAGGTGACTCTTACTAGAACAGTAACTAATGTTGGTTCTCCAGGCACATACAAAGTGCGTGTCAGGCAACCCTTTGCAGTTTTCGTCACTATCAAACCTAGTGTTTTGGAGTTCAAGACAACTGGTGAAAAGAAGACCTTCCAGGTTATTATTACGCCCAATTTTGCCAAAATAGGCACTAAAGCTGGCTATGTATTTGGAGATATGATTTGGTCAGACGGCAAGCACTCAGTCAGGAGTCCTATTGCTGTGAACCTTGCTAAAAAGAAATGAAAAGTAGGTCCATTTTTTAGAGCCTACGGTGTTCTATGTAATTTTAAGGCCAAATCTATAATTCATGTAATTTTATGAGATTTATATGATAGTAAATTCTATAAGCAAAACCACATAAGCTTGTCAGTAGAGTGTTATATATGAGCTCGGATTCCTCGCCATAAGCACTTGGGGTCGAGTCTCACAAATAGGTGGGGTGGGTAGACCTAAATTTGAGATTCAAAGCACCCTGGTAACTTGCTCACACAGTGTCGTAAGGGACGTCACCCTTTCTCCATCAACGGTTTTTTTTTTTTTCTACCAAAAAATAATCTGTAGGCAAATTGTCCACCATATTGCCATTGTATTAAAAATTACATTCAGTTTATATAACATTAGTACAACAGATTTATAGAGGTACCAAATGCTTAAGGTCATTCCTAAATTTTTATTATAATTATCACTCAATTTGTTTCAACATTAATATTTTCTAAAAAGTAAATTATGTTTCAAAATCTAAAAAATTATATCATTTTTTTTTTGGAAGCGACCTTAAAATGAGTTGGAAAACTATATTTTGACTTCCTTTGTTTAACCTCATGCAAAATAGAATTGTTTTCCATATTTAGCTTTGCATAAGATAAAGTTATTTTTACCACAAAAAAAAAAAGGCGAAAAATTACTCTATCTCATGCCAAGCAAAATAAGTGAATTTAACCGATTATTTTCATTTTACCCTTTTTTTTCTTATATTACCAAACACAAGAAAATATGAAAAATTATCTTCACATGAGGTTTTTCATTGAAATAAATTGAGTGTAAAACTAAAATTTTCTTTAAAATAAAAAATTTAATTAAAATAGGTGAGGGAAGAAAAAAGACAAAGGAAAAATCAGTTTGAAGCATAATTGGCATTGGTAATCAATATTAAACTTTTTTAATGATAAAATAAAATTCATAGTTTGTCATATATATATATATATATATATATATATATATATATATATATATATATATATATATGTATATATTTGTTGAAAATAGTTTTTCATAATTATTAATAATCGCAGTAATTCCTCAATTCTAACGGAAGTAGTTCCTCCGAAATCCAATGAACAACAACAATAATTATTGAGTTACCTAATAACCTGCCACTTAGAATTTGTTGTAAAAATGTTGTGGACATATCATTTCTCATTGTGATAACCTAAAAGTAATGGTGCACCATTCACAACTTGACACCTCAATAAGTTATGCAATAAATTGTATTTCTTTAACAGGACTCATATTAAGTGAATTTATTGAGTTACCAAAAATTCATCCTACTAACTAATTGTATTGAAATAAGAAACTTGATAACTATGATAATTATTAATAGACAGTTAGTATTTGATTGTGTTTGTATATGAAAAACATGAAATTTGATAATTATAATATTTATGAATAGGCATTTATTGTGATTGTATTTTTTTATATGAAAGATGAAACTATTATATCTAATTATGGTAATTTTTAATAGATATTTATTATGATTATGTTTGTATATTGAAATATATATTCCTATCACTTAATTAAGGGTTTATATATATATATATACCTATCACTTAATTAAGGGTTTATATATATATATTTATTGGAGAAACAAACACAGACATGGAAGAAGGAATAGGGTTTTAACACAAAGGTACATTATAGACATAATCATAATAAAAAATATATATTGGAATATTGACTTGTACAATTGTAAGGACAAAAAATACTATAAGGTCAACAAAAAGCAAAATATTTTTTATTTTTTTAAGGTTACATACATATATATATATATATATATATATATATCTATATAATACAGATGTCGGACTTTGATGCTAATAACAATGGAAAATTACACATTTGCAAGCAAAATATTAGTCAAGCAAATAGGAAAGTAATACTAATTCATAAAAGAGTGGTCCTGTACCTATGCAAGGTTGATGTGAAGGATTAGGTTCCTCTCACATTAATGTATAACATGACAAAGACCATTTGCCCCAAGAGGGGTGGCCCAGTTGGTGTGGGATCCCGCGTGCAAGCATGAGGTCCCTCGTTCGAGTCATGGCGGGTACCATGTGGGGGATGGGTTCCTAACTTGCATTGCGCCCATCCGCTGGCTCTCTTGAGGTGCTAGGGTGAGGTCTGTGGCACCTCGGTCACAGTAACTATGGCTCAATCTAACATTTTTTAGAGGAGAGGTGCCCCTATTAGGTCATGCCCTGGGGGGTAAGCCACATATGGTCATCCCCCCCCCCCCCCCCCCCTCTTGATCATTAAAAAAAAAACATGACAAAGACCATTTATGTTAAACACACACTATGTTCTTTAAAAATCAATAAAAACAAGTTTTGATAAATAGAAATGTTACTTTTATATTAAGTGATGTAACCCAGGTTACTTCAACTGGCATTTTTAAAAAGAAAAGTTAGTATGAATGATCAAACACGTCACTAAAATTTAATTCTTGATGAATAATTTGATTGAAACGAATGAATTTGCTAGTGTGAATTCAGTGCCTAAAAAAATTGTTACAGTGTGGAATAAGTTAGTAACCTCAATGGTGAAAACTATATCATAAATATGGCACATTGTTCCCAAAATACAATTCAAGACTTGTTTTTTTTAATTTTTACTCTTTTCAAGTGCCAAGTAGCAGATTCCATAAAAAATACTGGAAAATTATGATATCTAATAGGGTAGCAATTTGTTTTCACGTATCGGGTTCATGTCGTGTCAACTCATGAGAATCTGACTATATGAGTCAACATTGATCCGACATTTTATTAAACAAATTAAGACTACTCAACCCTAACACAACCCATTTATTAAACAGGTCAGTTGTGTCAACTTGTTTATCGGATTTTATCAAAATGAAAAGAAATATATTTATGAAAAACTAAGCAAATATATATTTATGAAAAAATAAGCAAATAAATATTTTTAATATAAAATTCAAAACTAACAAGTAACTGCTTCACAAATAATCATTCAAAACTAAAACATATCTCAATATCACAAATAATCATTGACAATACGTCAAAGAAAATAAACCACAGCAACTAATAAGTTTATATACTTAAGGTTTGAATTCGAAAGGTATATTGGTAAAATGTCATTTAATTAAATAAATCAAACAAGTTCCATATGTTGAACACTAACCCAACCCATTTATTAAACGGGTTAGTCGTGTCAATCCGAATATGATACAAACTCATTAAGTCTCAACCCATAACCTTTAAATTTCATGTCTTGTCGTGATAAGTTCGTGGGTCGTGTCCAATTTTGCCACCTGTTTGCTCACTCCCAAACGTAGGAGATCGTAACAATATAATTCTTGGAGTATCGAGGTCGAACCACAAGGAGCAGGGTAAATTTAAAGACAATATAATTAAATAACAATTTAAGTGAAGAAGAAAAATACTTTTGCTTGGTGTTGTTAACAAGAATAATAATAAAAGCCGATTTAAATCAATAATGTAAATACCAGAGTATCGGGGTGTTTCCCTATATCGATATGGAATTCTTTGTGATCAAAGAAAATATATATTTCATAATTGATTATTCTTATACAATTAAATACTTATGATTCGGTTGAACTGAAACAATTCAAGAATGCATGATAACCTAGATTGATAATATGGTTAGAAAAGTTTTTAGAAAAACACATTCACTTTAAAACTTGATTTCTATTTAAAACTATTAGAAATTCATCTAAACAATAAAAAAAAACATGATTGAACTTATTGAAAGCATAGAAGAACTAATACATCAAAAGAAATCTAATTGAACAATCAAATATATCGTTGATAAAATCCTAGAAAAAATCACATTGAATACTCATATCGTATAGAAGAAGCATAACCCCTAGCCCTAGCAAAGATTTTAGGCTGCCATTAAAGAAAGAAAAATACAAGGTTTTCTCTACCAAATTTGTTCTACACAGCCTCCCTTCAAAACCCTAATGTCAAAATGTCCAAAGAAAATAAAACTTTTACTATTTTAATTTCCATCCAGGTTTATAGTAATAACTTGTCAGTTAATTTCAGCCTTCAAAAATTAATAATTTTGAAAAACTCAAAACTGAAAATTGTAGATATTTACATCACGGTTCCAACCCATCTGGCCTTGTGTCAATTGAAATTTTTAGAAGAGAGATACACCCAAAATACTGATTAGTGCTCAAATCAAATTTTTCCTTTTCAAATTCTGCCTCTTTGATTTCTTTCCTTATTTGAAGCTTTCAATCATAGAAGATGATCCAAGCACTCCAGCTGCACCTCCTTAGGCTTTTAAGCATGGTCTTTTAGCTCCACTTTAATTCTAGTTTGGCCTCCATTCTCTCACAAATTCTTGTAAACTCATCTTTCTCACATAATTTTCTGAAAGTAGAAAATTACGCACAATAAATGGTATCTTATTTAAGAAATTATGTAAAAATAAATAATAGGGATCAATGCAAATCATGGCTTGATTATACAAATTAAGTATAGTAATAAGGAGATAACGCCCACATAAATATATAACAAGTATACATTTTAAGGCGTTATCACACCCCCTAACTTAAATCTTGCTAGTCCCTAGCAATCCACAAAGCACCCATGTCTACTAAAAGTGAAAAATTAAAACTAAAATACAAGCCACTTTCATAGGCTACACAACTACACTTTCCATGTGCAGCAAGTCTTTGAACCCCTAAGTCACCCTAGTGGACGAGTTTACTCTCATAAGGGTTTGCAATGACCCTACCCACAAAAGTCAAAAGTTTCCTAAAAATTCCTGTAGCAAATGTTAGTCTACTTTATTATTATATCATACAAATGAACTTTCAATCTTGAGTTAGGATACTATTCATCATATTAAAGAGTTTTCACTAGCTTCACTTTTAGAGTGTGTGTGTGCATAGCCCATCCAATCAAACCGGCTTTTCCAAACATGTATAGATCAAGAGTAATCTAGATTAGAGCCTCAACTCCAAAATCTCACTTAATTCATCAACACTCTAAAAGAACACACATAGAAGTAATGGTTTCTCTCTTCAAATCACATGTGAACAAAAAAAGGAAAGAAGAAATTTTAAGAATATTACATGTGTATACAAAAACAGCTGCTAAAACAACGAAAACAGATCTCTTGGAAATGATGTTGAATTCCTGGAAACATGAGGTTAATAACATTCTCATCCCTAGTTTTTATCCCAAACACCTACCAACCATGCACCATTAGGATTAAGTAAGACTTTAAGCTCAATGGTAGTATAATCTTATGAAGGTAAATTGCTATCTTTGAAATATAAGGTATATGAATCAAATACAAAAATTCAAGCCAAACCTAACTCATAGCGATAACAACCAACTTGAATCAAAATAACCTTTACTCAACCATATAACCCTTTTGAAATATATGAAAGATGTGTAAGACACTAATGATTTATTGGTTGATTATGTATGTCTCCTCTTTCTTTTTCTTCTTTTTTTTTTCTTTTTTTTGGAAGAAAAGAGAGACAATGGTGGTATCTAAACACATCAATTGCTCAAAACTTGAACCCCCATGAGAATACCCATAAATACAAATGTTTTGTGGTATTGTAGAAGTATTTCTCATTGCTCAAATGATGGTGACAATGGTTAATGTAAAGGTATGCTGAATATTTGTTTAGTTGGTGACAAAAATTGGTGGTCTTAGGCTCTTATCTTCTAAAATTCCACATAACCTAGCATGCCTAAAGACAAAAATAAGTAGGATCATAGTATATTTCCTCATAATGTTTCCAGTAGTCAACCAAAAAATATAGAGATCTTTTACAAAAATTGAAGCATATGAGAGAAATTTTAGAGTTCAAACAAAGATATACTCTCACAAAGAAAAGTAAGGCTCAAGAACTCTCTATATGAGTTGAGTTTCAGCTTCTTCTAGCTTGTTCATGATCCATGCATATCCAACATTCAACCGTCCGTTAACCTGGCTATTGTGCTCAAAAGTTTCCAATTGTGCTCTTAATGAAAGAGTCTTAATATAGTAAATAGTATAACCAACTCAGCACTATTCATTCCATCACATGATATTAAAATAAAGCTTATAACTCTTCTGTATTCAAATTCAAGGTTTTTTTTTTTTTTTGAAAAGAAAGAAAGAAAAATCATACAAGGTGTAGTAAAAAGTTTAAACCTCTCCCCCCAACAAAAATATTGCATTGTCCTCAATGTATCAAAGCCAAAATAAATTCAAGTATAAAGGGAAGAAGTTACCTTAAGCATTTAAACTTTTTTTTTTTAATTTTTTTCACACTTGCAAATGTTAGCGAACAAAAAAATAATAACAAAACAAAAAAAAAAGGCAAAAAGAAAAAAAAAACAGAAAGAAAAGAAAATTAAAACAAATATGGTACAACTTCATAAGGCTCTTTCAAAGTTCACGTAGCATCCCAATAGGCAGGGATCTCCAATGACATAATCTCCTCCTCTGGTATAACTCCCCCTAAGTATGGTTTTAACCTTTGTCTATTTACTTTCAAAATCTTACTATCTCTAGGGTCATCAATTACTACAGCTTCATGGTTAAACACTTTCCTTACAATGAAAGTGCCATCCCACCTAGGTTTTAGCATGCCTGAGCCCAAATATGCATATTTAAGACCACCAAGCAGTGACTTAAGCTCCAGTTGTAATGCCTTTTCACTTGAATGCACGAGCTTTTTTTCATTCTCTGGTAGCTCCTCAAAGCAAGGCTTCCATCCTTCATTAATTGCTATCATTTGTTGTTCTTCCAAAACCTGTGAGGAATCCAACAAAGAAAAATTTCATATACATGAATATCACATTCTAAATCAGAAGAACCAATAGAATTATTGAGAAGAGTTTTAAGAGGATCAGAAAAACAATTCTTATTAAACTCTTCTTGAACCACCACCCCAATGAGGTTCACATAAATACAGTCATCATCCTCGTGTGGTTGTTTAGCCACATGAAATATGTTTAGTTCTAAAGTCATGGAACCAAAAGTGAGTTGCATTCTTTCATTCCTGCAATTAATTAGAGCATTAGCTGTGGCAAGAAAAGGTCTACCCAAAATAATAGGAGTATGAACACTACGATGTAAAATAGGTTGGTAATCTATTGGAAGATAACAATAATATATATGGTCGAAGATTAAAATTTTAACTTCAATATGTTCCTTCTTCTTTTTTCCCTTCCCTATACTCATTATATTTTTGTAAGCGTTAAATCTTAAAAAGACATCGATAAAATATGAAATATTTTCTTTCTTTTTATGAATGTATTTCTTATAAGAATGAGAAAATAATTAATACATGAACAACAACAAAAAAGAGGAAAAAAAAAACCAATTTTTAATTAACAATAAAGGAGGGGTAAAACTATGGGCTACAAACTAGCTTCTTATTTATTTTTTCAATAATTCTAGGACAACAAATTATTCTACACACTTTACCACGATTGTCTTAGCTAATTATGAGTGATAGGTTCATGTGAAAGTGAAAGCGTAATAAATGTGTAATAAATGTTGTGGTCTTAAAATAAAATTTCTTTTTTTGGATGAACCATTTGCTCCCTCTCGATCTCTTTGGCTTTGCCCATGGATACAATAGGATTTGAATCCAGTAACATCTACTCCATGACAAATGACAATTACTCATCATCATTAGGCTAAGAAGGATTCAAACTTAAAGTTTTTTATTTTATTTTATATTAACTTAAGTTTTTAATTACAATAGATTTTACCTTTTTATTTTGTGGATAGAATGCAACAGATTTTGCCTGTTAAACTAAACTTGAACCTACAGTTTCTCAACAAAAAAAAAAAACTGTAACCCACATTTTATGTCCTATGTTGAACCAACCCGAGGCTCTTCGATGATGAAGTTCACAGTTGAAACCAACTCTTTGAAACCAACTCTCTGAACCCAGTTGTAAATTTGAATGAAATGTGGTGTACCTCATATTTGCTATAATCTAATCTTGGAATGTTGAAAACCCATTTGAAAAATAGTTTAAAATGGCAGTAGGTTATAGGAGGTCAACTTGTTCCATTTTTACCGCGGGTTAGACTAATGGTACATTTACATGACACAGCAAAATCATACTACTTTGGTATTTGAATAATAAAGAATCGCAAAGCCATTCTGTAAATTGACTATATCCAATTGAAAAGTTATCCTCTTGAAATGGACAAACCATACTACTTTCCGTTATTGAAGGATGGCCAATTATCTGTATCATCCAAAGACACAGAAAAACAGAATTATGATAGCAGAGAAAAGCAGAGTCTCCTTACTATCTCTATTCACAAAATTTTAATCTTTGGTTTTGTGACTAGAGAGAGTTTATATAAAAAAAATAAAACATAAAAATGACGCTTTCTTTCCTACCCTCACTTCTTGTATCCCTTCTTGTTTTCTTTCTGCTACATACCACCACCAATGGCACTAAAAAGGTAACAACATTTTGGTTTCTGATCAATGTTGTCATTTGTTTTTTGTTTTCATGAAAAGGTTTTGATATTTTATGCATGTGAATAAAATTTCAAGTTCTAAATGTATGTCATTACCAGTATTGATCTGGGTATTCGATAGATTTCTATAACTGTTTCATCAATGGCCTTAATTTTTACATCTTGGTGCAGTCTTATGTTGTGTACATGGGAGCGCAATCGCATCTATTTGATGCTTCATTGCAAGAACTTGATAGTGTGACGAATTCTCATTTAGACTTGCTTGGATCATTTGTAGGAAGGTATAAAATTTGATAACAGGTGTTCTGTGTAACATATGTTCCTCTTTCTTTTTTCTTTTTGGTCAATGTTGAATAAAAATGACAACTTTGTTATTTATAAATTTCTTGCACAGTACTGTGAAGGCTAAGGATGCAATCATTTACTCTTATACAAGACATATCAATGGTTTTGCTGCAATGCTTGATGAGAAAGAAGCAGCAGACATTGCAAGTGAGGAATACAATCCAATTCAGTTCTCTGGATTTTTATATTGATGGCTCTGTATTCCTCTGTTTCGGTCCCTGCTGCAAGCTAAATTTATGGCAGTGGGGACTATATCTGACAATGACTGTTTTCACTTGCAGAGGATCCAAAAGTAATATCAGTCTTCCCAAACCTACCAAGAAAACTGCACACAACCCGGTCATGGGAATTTCTTGGGCTCACTAAAAATGGACAAATTCCTGTTTCATCAGCATGGAAAGCAGGGAGGTTTGGTGAAGATGTAATCATTGGAACCCTTGACACCGGTGAGTCTTATATTCTCTTTTACTACAAGATTAATTGCTTTTCCTTTCAACAATTGTGAAGAAATATGAAAATGTTGCATGCATGTTTCTAGTCCAACTAACTTCTTTGTACAAGCCCTTAAAGTTGGCTATAATGAAAACAATATGCTTTGTATTAATGCTTTGACATGAACATATTTGACTCATAACTTTTTTTTATTAGATCAATTATCAGGTCAATTTTGATATATTTCAAACCAACGCGTGATGTTTCTTAGTTGATTTAACCTACCCAATTTTATATTTTTCAGATTGTATTGTGCTGATCTCATGTTACAAATAATGTATATTAGAGATTCATGGCATGTTTGTTTTTTAACAACCCATAGTACCTTATATATATAATATACCTTTTGTATTATGTTCACATGTATACATAAAAAATATTTGTGCAAATTTTCCTATGTTAATTGCTATTTTGTTTTGACATTTTATGGTGCACCCTCCTTTTTCAATGGGATTGTGCTAGGTGCTTGGCCGGAATCAAAGAGCTTCCAAGATACGGGGTTTGGTCCTGTCCCAGCCAAATGGCGTGGCATCTGTCAACCTGGCCATGAAGATGGAGTTCGTTGCAACAGGTCTTCTTTTTTCCCTCCACTCATGCCAATTTTCTCTAACAAATTTTGAATTGGAAATACCTCATCCGATTGTGTATTGCCTAAATGAGTTCATATTGAAAGAGTCTATGATTACTATCAAGTAGTTTACATTGATAGCCGAAAAGAGACAGAATTTTGATTTTGATAACAGAAATGAGTCTATAAATTTTGAAAAGCTTCCTTATATGCTCTCTATTCTCATATTTTCACATTTGAATATGGCCTGGCTTCACCGTTTTTAATTGTTATGTATGCAGGAAGTTGATTGGAGTTCGGTACTTCAACAAAGGTTATGCTGCAGCATTAGGAGCTCCTCTTAACGAATCCCTTAACTCTGCTCGTGATCTGGAGGGCCATGGCACCCATACCTTATCTACCGCTGGTGGTAACTTTGTACCCCACACTAGTATTCTTAACATTGGCAATGGCACTGCATCGGGTGGATCACCAAGAGCCCGTGTGGCTGCCTACAAGGTCTGCTGGCCAGAAACCGATACTGCTGGCGGGTGTTATGATGCAGATATCATGGCTGCCGTTGATGCTGCAATAAGTGATGGTGTTGATGTGCTCTCAGTGTCTATTGGTGGCACTGGTGGCACTGAATTTTTCAGGGATGGGGTATCAATAAGTTCCTTCCATGCTGTTAAGAATAATATTGCTGTGGTTTGCTCAGCAGGCAATGATGGACCAACTCCGGAGACTGTAACAAATGTGGCTCCATGGATTTTAACAGTTGGAGCTAGTACAACAGACAGGAATTTTGCTAACTATGTTTCTCTTGGCGACAAGAAGCAATTCAAGGTATTGTGTATCTTAGTTTCAGTATGCATATAACACGAAATTGAGTTGTGGCTAGCTAAGTTCTGAGCTGTTCTCTTATTCAGCTATGCCCTTTCATTGAATCTGCAACAATTAAATGATTCTTAATACTAAGGTGCTTTGCCTTCGGCATTGCAGTTGGAATAGGTGGGAGTTCAACCCTCCCATTTTTTTTTTTGATATAATGCATATTCAAGAGAGCATTATTGATAAACTAGTTCTGGAAAAGACCAGGAAATTTTTAAAATTTCCTCCAAATGCAACGTTTCGCAAGAAATATATAAGTTATACTTGTTCATTACATGAAAACAGTTGTAGTGACATTCCTAATTTTCACTGTTAGGGAATAAGTCTTTCAGCTTCAGGCGTGCCAGGCGGAAAGTTCTATCCACTGATCAGTGCTGCAAATGCCAATATTGCAAACGTATCCACCACATCAGCGTAAGCACAGCCATTCCATGTCCTCAATCTAACGCAAATATAATTTTGTAATGCCAAATTGTATGATTACCTTTCTTCAATTCTCTACCATATAAAACTGAGTTTTTTTTTCCCAATCTTTTCTGGTAGTCCGCTTTGCTTTCCTGGAAGTCTTGATCCCATAAAGGTGAAAGGCAAGATTGTGTTGTGTGTACGAGGGGAGAATGCAAGAATTGAAAAGGGCAGTGAGTGTCTTAGGGCAGGTGCTGTAGGTATGATATTGGCTAATAATGTGACTGATGGGAATGATCTTTCAGCTGATCCTCATGTGCTACCTGCTGCACATATCAACTACACTGATGGCCAAATCATATTTGCTTACCTTAACAGTACCAAGTACTTATCTTTTTCACTTCTTACCGTCATTTTTGAACTAGTGAGACACAAGATTATTTTCTAACAAGTTAAAATTGTTATGAATGGATATTTCTTTGTAATAGGAACCCCACTGCTTCCATTACTGATGTAAAGACACTATTAGGAGTAAAGCCAGCACCATTTTTGGCTGCATTCTCATCTAGGGGACCCAGTAACATTGAGCCAACAATTCTCAAGGTCTGCTAAGCAATTCAATCTTCAACTTTTTTTTTGGTATTATTTTCAAGTATACATCATGTGCAGATTCTCTCATGTACTTAACTTTTGTGTTAATTGCAGCCTGATATCACTGGACCAGGAGTGAGCATACTTGCTGCTTTCACCGAAGCAGTAAGTCCCACTGGATTAGATAACGACAAACGCCGGTTTCCTTACTCTATACTCTCTGGCACTTCCATGTCATGTCCTCATGTTGCTGGCATTGTTGGCCTTCTCAAAACACGGTACCCTCTCTGGAGTCCATCAGCTATCAAATCTGCAATCATGACTACAGGTAAACGTTTTCTCTTTAAGTTCATATTGCAAATCCCTCATGCTGTGAAGTCAGAGAAGTGTCACACATTCTTGTTCACCACCTCTAATCTCTCCATTTCCATTTTCAATTCCAGCAAAAACTCGAGATAACACCAGGAAGTCAATTCTGGACTCATCCATTGCCAAAGCGACACCATTTGCCTATGGTTCAGGACATGTGCACCCAAACAGTGCAATGGACCCTGGACTCGTTTATGACGCTACCGCTGAAGATTACTTGAACTTCTTATGTGCTCGTGGCTACAATGATACCTTGATCCGATTATTTTCTCAGAAGCCTTATTCATGTCCCGATACTTTCAGTATAGAGGACTTCAACTACCCTTCAATCGCAGTTCCTAACATCCAAGCACGCAAGTTGACTCTTACTAGAACAGTAACTAATGTTGGTTCTCCAGGCACATACAAAGTGCGTGTCAGGCAACCCTTTGCAGTTTTCGTCACTATTAAACCTAGTGTTTTGGAGTTCAAGACAACTGGTGAAAAGAAGACCTTCCAGGTTATTATTACACCCAATTATGCCAAAATAGGCACTAAAGCCGGCTATGTATTTGGAGATATGATTTGGTCAGACGGCAAGCACTCAGTCAGGAGTCCTATTGCTGTGAACCTTGCTAGCTAGAAATGAAAAGTAGGTCCATTTTTCAGATGTTTTCATTTTCTAGAGCCTACGACATTCTATGTTGAAAGAACAGAATTCGTCTTTCCTCTTGGACACAATAATTATGTAATCCTAGTTCTAGTTGAAAATGAAAACAGAAACATAAAGAAGATTTAATTTTTTGATTGCCTTCAGTATCTTATGCCTCTTTCTTGTTCCTTCAAATTGTATCACCGCGTGTAAACCCCAAAATGTGGGCTTATTGGAATAATATTCTCATTCATCATGATGACTCATAAAGTTGTGACTTCAGCATATTTCCATTAAATTTTTTTTTTTTTTTTTTTTTGGGGTGGGCCATTTGCTCCCTCTCAATCTCCTAGGCTTTGCCTATGAATACGATAGGATTTGAACCCTGTAACATCTACTCCTCGACAAATGACAAGTACTCATCATCATTAGGCTAAGAAGGATTCAAACTTAAAGTTTTTTTTAATGTTAACTTAAGTTTTTAATTACAATAGATTTTTACCTTTTTATTTTGTGGATAGAATACAATAGATTTTACCTATTAAATTAAACTAGAACCTACAGTTTCTCAAAAAAAAAAAACCTCATTTTATATTCTACTAGTCGTAGACCCGCGCGCTGAGCGAGAAAATATAATATGATTATTTTTTATTGGATAATTATTAAATTAATATATTAGATTGTACATTATTAAAAATTCAATATGTGTTATTTGAAATTATGTTTTAAATTAGAAATTTTTATAGTGTAACAAAATATAGTTTGTGCCAAAGCCCTTATAGCTGAATTGGCACCTCCCCATGCACAAAGTGCTTGGAGGTCTGAGAGGAAAATGGATCGAGCTGCAGGGTTAGTAGCATGTTGTAATTATCTCTCAAATATATATTTTGTAGTCATGTATTATATATACTAGTTGCTAACCCTTGCGATGCACATGAAAATTACTGAAAATGAAATCTAATGAATACAAAGCAATTATGCAAGAGTCCAAATCTTCTGTTCCATTTTTGCTGCTCCACTCTATACTCCACCAATAAAAACTTGTCACGTGTTCACCTAATTAATTAAATACTACTATTAATTAATAAAAGTAGCATTAATTAATAACAGTAGCATTAATAAGTGAATAATGATAGTATTTAATTAATTAGGTGAATACGTGACAAGTTTTTATTTGTGGAGTATAGAGTGGAGCAAGAAAAGTAGGACAGAATATTTGGACTCATTACGCAAAATACCATTTAAATTAAAAGACAAATATTAGTGAATGTCGTTATCCTTAGCTGTTTGTGTTACATCTAGAGTTGCATATCTAAGTTACTATAATACTACTTGTAGCAACCAAAGCTCACAACATAAGTACATTATATGAGGCCAAAACTTATACTCCCTCCGTCCCACTTTATTTGTCTTATTTGAAAAGTCAAACTTTTTAAGGAAATATCATTTATTGTCTTGTTTGCCTTATAAAAATGTATAAGTTTAAGAAACTACCCTTAAATAAATTTATCAGCTTTTTTAAAAAAAGTTATTCTTAATGAGGCAACTAAAAAGTTCTCCAATTAGATTGATTTTTTTAAAATATTGGTTAGTTTTCTTTTCAAATAGTTTTGAAAATAAAGTAGGGGTATAATAGGAACATTATTAAACTAACAACTTTTTAGAAATAAGACAATATTTTGGGACATCCAAAAATGGAATAAAGGACAAACAAAGTGGGACTGAGGGAGTAATCTCTTCAAGCTCCCCTTACCCTTACAGAGTTCCTAACAAAATTTCTTTTGTATTGAATTCGATTTCAAAGGACTTATTCAACATTATTTGAATTAAACCTCACAAATTAGAAAATAAATAAATAAATAACATTACAACATTGTAGCTGATTAATATACAAATAAACTACCAATT
This sequence comes from Castanea sativa, assembly GCF_040712315.1. Lineage (NCBI taxonomy): Eukaryota > Viridiplantae > Streptophyta > Magnoliopsida > Fagales > Fagaceae > Castanea > Castanea sativa. The sequence continues at coordinate 1,626,173 of NC_134018.1, read as the reverse complement.
TCGCATGATAAATCACTATTAGTAATTTAGAAAGCAAAAATTAACAAAGTTAAAGTTGTTACCCATTTAACCTAAAACTTTTCATATTCTAAAGTTGTTAAACACTCATTAACAAATAACTATTGATATAAAAATATTCAGTAATTACTTCAATATTGTAAGTTGTTTATGTTGTAAAAAATTTGAGAGAATAACACAGCAAACATCTTAAACTCTTTCTTGCGTGGATCCTAAAAAACAATATATATATATATATATATATATATATATATATATAGATATATAGCGATGGAGACAGAACATACCATTAAAGAGACAACCAATTACGATAGTGTTGGAGGCAAAGTAAAAGATTAAAAAAAAAAAAAAAACGGAAGAAGCAAGCTGTTTGGCTAGCATACCAGCTAGTCAATTTATATCAAAAGACATAAAAATCTTACAATCAAACAGAATCCATAAGTAAATAAATACATGTGGTACAATCTTATAAATAAAGGGTTTGTTAAGATGATCAAGTTTGGCAATGAAGAAGACGTAACAGCTATTGATGAGGGTAATCTCTATCTTAAGCTTGTGATAATAATGAAGATGCAATAACTACTAATTATGCAAATCTAGCATAATCTTGTTTTGATTCAACTACCAAAAAAATGACGATAATTACCATAAAACGATTATATCAAAAAACAATCTTTCATGATATAGCCATGAGTACAATCGAAGCTAATAAAAGTCATTTTAAATCGATTTCAATGATGAAGGAGGGATTCACTTAAATGAGGAGACCAAGAAAAAAGGAGAAGTATCATATTCTGAGTATAGTATTGAATTTTAAACTCTATAATTCAATTTGCTAACTACTAAAATACATTAGGAAATTGAATTTCTATAGGCACGCATTACATCATTCAATTGAATTTCTGTGGGCATGGATATTACTAAAACTCTATCATTCAATTTTCTAGCTACTAAAATTCTATCACATGGATACTACTAAAACAGTATCACACGTGTTACACAATATTAACCAAAAATGTTACCGTCTCAAACATTTAAAAAAAAAAAACCAAATCAATTTTAAACATAGAAACAAACAATCATATATCAATACAAATATCCAACCTAAATACATAAAAACTCATATATGACCCACAAAACAAAAGAGGTAGTAACAAAATTTTAAAAAAAATAATAATAATAAAAAAGAACAACACTATCAATCTAATACTTACATTGAACTATTATGCAGGAAGCCACAAGAATAGAGGTCAAGAGCAATTATGATTTAGATATACCTACACTAAATCATCCAACTTTTCAGTATTAATATAGTGTGAGGAAAGGAAGAGATGAAGGAGTTGAAGAGATGAAAATTTTAAATCTTCAATTACTTGAAATTAAAAAGAAGAAAACAAAAGGTTGAAATCAATTTAAATAGCTTAATATAGTTAAACATTTGCATCAATGAATAGTACGTTTGTAATGAATAGCAAATATGTGCATATATCTACCAAGTATGCGTTGGGCATTGATGAAAGTTGCCAGCTTATTTTACTATTTAGTTTATTTTTGTTATTATTCATGGGTCCCACTACATTTTTTGGTATAATTCATGGGTTCTATTATACTATTTTAGCTAACTTTTCTCTTTATCTATAGTACTTTCAGCAAAAAAATTTTAATTTCAGCAAAATAAGTGGATCCCAAAGAGACTCTCTAAATATAATGAATTATTCAATTTTAACAATTACTTGAAAATAGGAAGAAGGAAATGAAAAATTGAAATCAATTTAAGTAGCTGAATATTCAAATATTTGCATTTAAAACAAATGAATAGTAATGGAGTGCATTAATAGGTTTATCCATTAACTATATTTAATTATTTTATATAAAATAAAATAAAATAAAAAATCATAAAGGAAATTTTTAAAAAAAAATTATAACGTATATAGATGTTGAACAATGAAAGTATTATCGATAAAGGTAAAAGTTAGCTAGTAGATGTACATAGATGTTGAACCAACCCGAGGCTCTTCAACGATGAAGTTCATAGTTGAAACCAACCCTTTGAACCTAGTTGTGAATTTGAATTATATGTTGAGTACCTCGTATTTGCCGTAATCTAAATGTGGATAACCCGCTTGAATAATAGTTCAAAAAGGCAGTAGGTAATATTGTAATAGGAGGTCAACTTGTTCCATTTTTGGCAACAGACACAAAAGAAATTTTCTTTTCTCTTTCTCCTCCATTTTGAGGCCAAAGAATTAGACAACAAAACTCAGACACGCTTTTTTCTTATTTTGAGAACACAAACACATCATTTCCAACAATGTAACAACCGTACGTGTCATTTTTGGACCAAAAAAAAAAAGAATTTGGTACTTGAATAAATTAGAATCGCAAAGCCACTCTGTGTAAATTGACTATTCAATTGAAAGATTATCGTCTGGAAATGGCAAAGCCATGCTACTTTCCATTATTGAAGGATAACCAATTATCTATATCATCTAAAGATAGAGCAAAACAGAGTTATAAAAGCAGAAGAAAGCAGAGTCTCTTGACTATATCTATTCACAAAACTTTATTCTTTAGTTTTGTGACTAGAGAGAGTTGATAGGAAAAAAAAATGGTCTTTTCTTTTCTCCCCTCACTTCTCTTATCCCTTATTGTGTTCTTTCTGTTGCATACCACCACCAATGGCGCCAAAAAGGTAACAGCATTTTTATTTTCATGAAAAGGTTTTGATATTTTATGCATGTGAATAAAATTTCAAGTTCTTAATGTATGTCATTACCAGTATTGATCTAGATTTCTAAAACTGTTTCAACAATGGCCTTAATTTTTACATCTTGGTGCAGTCTTATGTTGTGTACATGGGAGCACATTCGCATCTACCTGATGTTTCATTGCAAGACCTTGACAGTGTGACGAATTCTCATTTAGACTTGCTTGCATCATTCGTAGGAAGGTATAAAATTTGATAACAGGTGTCCTGTATAACTTATGTTCCTCTTATTTTTTTCTTCTTGGTCAATGTCGAATAAAAATGACAACTTTGTTATTTATAAATGTCATGCACAGTACTGTGAAGGCTAAGGATGCAATCATTTACTCTTATACAAGACATATCAATGGTTTTGCTGCAATGCTTGATGAGAAAGAAGCAGCAGAGATTGCAAGTGAGGAATACAATCTAATTCAGTTCTCTGGATTTTTATATTGATGGCTCTGTTTTCCTCTGTTTCGGTCCCTGCTGCAAGCTAAATTTATGGCAGTTGGGACTATATCGGACAATGACTGTGTTTTCACTTGCAGAGGATCCAAAAGTAATATCAATCTTCCCAAACGTACCAAGAAAACTGCACACAACCCGGTCATGGGAATTTCTTGGGCTTACTAAAAATGGAAAAATTCCTATTTCATCAGCATGGAAAGCAGGGAGGTTTGGTGAAGATGTAGTCATTGGAACCCTTGACACCGGTGAGTCTTATATTCTCTTACTTCAAGACTGATTGCTTTTCCTTTAACAAAGTGAGAAGAAATATGAAAATGTTGCATGCATGTTTCTAGCCCAACTAACTTCTTTGTACAAGCCCTTAAAGTTGGCTCTAATGAAATCCATATGCTTTGTATTACTGCTTTGACATGAACATATTTGACTCGACACTCTTTTTTTGTATTTGATCAATTATCAGGTCAATTCTGATATATTTCAAACCAACGTATGATGCTTCTTAGTTGATTTGACCAACCCAATTTTATATTTTTCAGATTGTGTGCTGATCTCATGTTACAAAAAAATGTATATTAGAGATTCATGGCATGTTTTTTTTAACAACCCATAGTACCATATCTATCTATATATTACTAATAGCTGAAGCGTAGTATTTATTATTGCTATGCTCCTGTTGAGCCACATTAACAGTCATGTCATTAATTTATTTTTTATATTTTCTTTTCTCTAGTTAAACTTTTCTTCCCCTTACCTTCCCAAAAAAAAAAAAAAAAAAATCTTCTTCTCCCTATAAGTTCACATACCCACTGTTACACTTCTTACAACTTTTTCCTTTCCTTTTTACCTCTTTATCTCCCCACTACTTTACCGTTATATTTCCTTCATTTTTTTATAAATATTTTGACACTTCTTCTACTCATTTTATTTAATATAAATTCGATATCATTGTCTCATTCAATCCATATTTTTCTCACACAAAATTGTGAGTACTCTCTCTCTCTCTCTCTCTCTCTCTCTCTCTCTCTCTCTCTCTCTCTCTCTCTCTCTCTCTCTCTCTCTCTCTCTCTCTCTCTCTCTCTGGGTGAATTTTTGTTCTTTCTTATAACTCTAATTAAGGTTGTCAATGGATTTTTTTAATATGCGTTTTGGTATTGTGTTTTTTTTTTTAACGTCCCATCAGAAAGTCTTCTCTTACCCTTTTATAGTTTTGGTTGAATTTTAGTTTGAGTTAATATCTAGGTTTTTTGGAAATAGGAATTTGAATATGTCTACTAATTGTTTGAGTAATAAATTAACATAAAGCCTATTATTTATTCCTTTAGTTTTATCTTAATTTTGGCTAAAATAACATTGTAATTTTATAGTGAGTTTTGATTATTATGATAATTTCCTTATTCCTTAAGAGATGAGAAATTTGAATAATAAATTTGAAACTTATACAGTTTAGTTTTATATTAAGCAAATATAATACACTATAATAGAACTTAAAAGAATATGGTGATCACCTTAAAAAAAATATTAATCAAACATAAAAAAATGATATATATGTAGAGATAAAAAGTTAAATTAAATAATTATCGAAATCATTTTTAAAAAATAGACAAACTTGAAGTAATGGTTACTTTTTATACATTACATCACATTACAAAATATTTATATTCCCACGCATCGCATGGGTCTGCGGCTAGTATATATAAAATAAATATACCTTTTTGTATTATGGTTGTAACTCTCTCTCTATTAATTCCTCCATTGCTTAGGTCATCCACATTCACTTATTCTTATCTTTGCAACTTGATATTTGTTATCATTAACAATTTGCAAGTGTTAGAGTCACCAAAGAAATAAATCTCAATTATCCATATATGCAATATGTTCACATGTATATATAAAAAATATTTGTGCAAATTTTCCCATGTTAATTGCCATTTTGTTTTGACATTTTATGGTGTACCCTCTTTTTCAATGGGATTGTGCTAGGTGCTTGGCCGGAATCAAAGAGCTTCCAAGATACGGGGTATGGTCCCATCCCAGCCAAATGGCGTGGCATCTGTCAACCTGGCTATAAAGATGGAGTTCGTTGCAACAGGTTGTTTTTTCCCCTCCACTCGTGCCAATTCTCTCTAACAAATTTTGAATAGGAAATACCTCATCCGATTGTGTGTATTGCCTTAATGAGTTCATATTTAAAAGAGTTTGTGATTACTACTATCAAGAAGCTTATGTTGATAACCAAAAAGAGAGTTTCGATTTTAATAACAGAAATGAGTTCATATTAGCTTCATGGGAATTATCATGTCTCAAATGCTTAAGTAAATTTTCGAAGCAAACAATCACATGGAATGGCTAAATTTTCAAAGCAAAGAACCACGTGGAATGGCTTCTAATGCAATATGATTAGATAGACCCTCTAGTCTTTCTTGTTAACTCAATCTGGTATTTGCTTGTATTTCTACTAAGAAAGGATTCCTTATATGCTCTCTATTCTCATATGTCCACATTTGAATATGGCCCGGCTTCACCGTTTTTAATTGTTATGTATGCAGGAAGTTGATTGGAGTTCGGTACTTCAACAAAGGTTATGCTGCAGCATTCGGAGCTCCTCTTAATAAATCCCTTAACTCTGCTCGTGATGTGGAGGGCCATGGCACCCATACCTTATCTACCGCTGGTGGTAACTTTGTACCCCACACTAGTATTTTTAACATTGGCAATGGCACTGCATCAGGTGGATCACCAAGAGCCCGTGTGGCTGCCTACAAGGTCTGCTGGCCACAAATCGAGACTGCTGGCGGGTGCTATGATGCAGATATCATGGCTGCCGTTGATGCTGCAATAAGTGATGGTGTTGATGTGCTCTCAATGTCTATTGGTGGCACTGGTGGCTATGAATTTTTCACTGATGGGATATCGATAGGTTCCTTCCATGCTGTTAAGAAAAATATTGCTGTGGTTTGCTCAGCTGGCAATGATGGACCAACTCTGACGACTGTAACAAATGTGTCTCCATGGATTTTCACAGTTGGGGCTAGTACAACAGACAGGAATTTTGCTAACTATGTTTCTCTTGGCAACAAGAAGCAAATCACGGTATTGTGTATCTTATTTTTCACAGTCCATGTATAAAAATATTCAAGGGATTAATTTCAGTATGCATATAACACGAAAGTGAGTTGTGGCTAGCCAAGTTCTGAGCTATTTGCTTATTCAGCTATGCCCTTACATTGAATCTGCAACAATTAGATGATTCTTAACACTAAGGTGCTTTGCCTTTGGCATTGCAGTTGGATAAGGTGGGAGTTCAATCCTACCATTTTTTTTTTTTCCATATAATGCATACTCAAGAGAGCATTATTGATAAACTAGTTCTGGAAAGACCAGGAATTTTTTTAAATTTCCTCCAAATGCAACTTTTGACAAGAACTATATAAGTTCTCCTTGTTCATTACATGAAAAGAGTTGTAGTGACATTCCTAATTTTCATTGTTAGGGAATAAGTCTTGCAGCTTCAGGCGTGCCAGGTGGAAAGTTCTATCCATTGATCAGTGCTGCCAATGCCAATATTGCAAACGTATCCACCACATCAGCGTAAGCACAACCATTCCATGTCCTCAATCTAACGCAATTATAATTTTGTAATATCAAATTGTATGATTACCTTTCTTCAATTCTCTACCATAAAAAACTGAGTTTTTTTTTTTTTTCCTGGTAGTCTACTTTGTTATCCTGAAACTCTTGATCCCAAAAAGGTGAAAGGCAAGGTTGTGTTGTGTCTACGAGGGGAGAATGAAAGAATTGAAAAGGGCACTGAGTGTCTTAGGGCAGGTGCTGTAGGTATGATATTGGCTAATAATGTGACTGATGGGAATGATCTTGTAGCTGATCCTCATGTGCTACCTGCTTCACATATCAACTACACTGATGGCCAAATCATATTTGCTTACCTTAACAGAAACAAGTACTTTTCTTTTTCACTTCTTACAGTCATTTTTGAACTAGTTAGACACAAGATTATTTTCTAACAAGTTATAATTGTTATGAATGGATATTTCTTTGTAATAGGAACCCCACTGCTTCCATTACTGATGTAAAGACACTATTAGGAGTAAAGCCAGCACCATTTATGGCTGCATTCTCGTCTAGGGGACCCAATACCATTGAGCCAACAATTCTCAAGGTCTGCTAAGCAATTCAATCTTCAACATTCTTCTTTTTTCTTTTCTTTTTTGGCATTTTTTTCAAGTATACATCATGTGTAGATTCTCTTATGTGCTTAACTTTTTGTGTTAATTGCAGCCTGATATCACGGCACCAGGAGTGAGCATACTTGCTGCTTTCACCGAAGCAGTAAGTCCCACTGGATTAGATAATGACAAACGCGTTTTTCCTTACTCTATACTGTCTGGCACTTCCATGTCATGTCCTCATGTTGCTGGCATTGTTGGCCTTCTCAAAACACGGTACCCTCACTGGAGTCCATCAGCTATCAAATCTGCAATCATGACTACAGGTAAACATTCTCTTTAAGTTCATATTACAAATCCTTCATGCTGTGAAGTGTGAGTGTGAAGTCAGAGAATTGTCACACATTCTTGTTCACCACCTCTAATCTCTCCATTTCCTTTCAATTCCAGCAAAAACCCAAGATAACACCAGGAAGCCAATTCTAGACTCATCCACTGACGAAGCGACACCATTGGCCTATGGTTCAGGACATGTGGACCCAAACAGTGCAATGGACCCTGGACTCGTTTATGACGCTACCGCTGAAGATTACTTGAACTTCTTATGTGCTCGTGGCTACAATGATACCTTGATCCGATTATTTTCTCAGAAGCCTTATTCCTGTCCCAAAACTTTCAGTATAGAGGACTTCAACTACCCTTCAATCGCAGTTCCTAACTTCCAAGGACACAAGGTTAATCTTACTAGAACAGTAACTAATGTCGGTTCTCCAGGCACATACAAAGTGCGTGTCAGGCAACCCTTTGCAGTTTTCGTCACTATTAAACCTAGTGTTTTGAGGTTCAAGAAAACTGGTGAAAAGAAGACCTTCCAGGTTATTTTTACGCCCGACTATTCCAAAATTGGCACTGGAGCCGGCTATGTATTTGGAGATATGATTTGGTCAGACGGCAAGCACTCAGTCAGGAGTCCTATTGCTGTGAACTTTGCTAGCTAGAAATGACAAGTAGGTCCATTTTTTAGATGTTTTCATTTGCTAGAGCCTACGGTATTCTATGTTGAAAGAACAGAATTCGTCTTTCCTCTTGGACACAATAATTATGTAATCCTAGTTTTAGTTGAAAATTATAACAGAAACATAAAGATGATTTGATTTTTTGATTGCCTTCAGTATCTAATGCCTCTTTCTTGTTCCTTAAAATTGCATCACCGCGTGTAAACCCCAAAATGTGGGCTTATTGGAATAATATTCTCATTCATCATGATGACTCATAAAGTTGTGACTTCAGCATATTTCCATTAAAAACTTTTTTTTTTTTTTTGGGTGGGCCATTTGCTCCCTCTCAATCTCCTAAGCTTTGCCTATGAATACGATAGGATTTGAACCCTGTAACATCTACTCCTTGACAAATGACAAGTACTCATCATCATTAGGCTAAGAAGGATTCAAACTTAAAGTTTTTTTTAATGTTAACTTAAGTTTTTAATTACAAGAGATTTTACCTTTTTATTTTGTGGATAGAATACAATAGATTTTACCTATTAAATTAAACTAGAACCTATAGTTTCTCAAAAAAAAAAAAAAAAATACCGACATTTTATATTCTACTAGTCGTAGACCCGCGCGTTGAGCGGGGGAAAATATAATATGATTATTTTTTGTTGGATAATTATTAAATTAATATATTAGATTGTACATTATTAATAATTCAATATGTGTTATTTGAAATTATGTTTTAAATTAGAAATTTTTATAGTGTAACAAAATATATTTTGTGCCAAAGCCCTTATAAGCTGAATTGGCACTTCCCCATGCACAAAGTACTTGGGAGTCTAGGAGGAAAGGATTCGAGCTGCAGGACTAACAACATGTTGTAATTATCTCTCAAATATATATATATATTATAGTCAGGTATTATATATACTAATCGCTTACCCTTGCGTTGCACAGGAAAATTACTGAAAATGAAATCTAATGAATGCAAAGCAATTATGCAAAATACCATTTAAATTAAAAGACAAATATTAGTGAATGTTGTTATCCTTAACTGTTTGTGTTACATCTAGAGTTGCATATCTAAGTTACTATAATACTACTTGTAGCAACCGAAGCTCACTACATAAGTATATTATATGAGGCCAAAACTTATACTCCCTCCATCTCACTTTATTTGTCCTGTTTGAAAGGTCAAACTTTTTAAGGGAACATCATTTATTGTCTTGTTTACCTTATAAAAATGTATAAGTTTAAAAAACTACCCCTAAACAAATTATCAGCTTTTTTTTTAAAAAAAAAAAAAGAGTTATTCTTAATGAGGCAACTAAAAAGTTGCCCCAATTAGATTGATTTTTTAAAATATTAGTTAGTTTTCTTTTCAAATAGTTTTGAAAATAAAGTAGGGGTATAATAAGAACATTAGTAAAGTAATAACTTTTATTTTTAGAAACAAGACAATATTTTGAGACATCCAAAAATGGAATAGAGGACAAACAAAGTGGGACAGAGGGAGTAATATCTTCAAGCTCCCCTTAGCCTTACAGAGTGCCTAACAGAATTTCTTTTGTATTGAATTTGATTTCAGAGGACTTATTCAACATTATTTGAATTAAACCTCACAAATTAGAAATAAATAAATAACATTACTATATTGTAGCTGATTAATATACAAATAAACTACCAATTTCACATGATAAATCACTATTAGTAATTTAGAAAGAAAAAAATAACAGAGTCAAAGTTGTTACCCATTTAACCTAAAACTTTTCATATTCTAAAGTTGTCAAACACCTATTAACAAATAACTATTAATATAAAATATTTAGTAATTACTTCAATACTGTAAGTTGTTCATGCTGTAAAAAATTTGAGAGAATAACACAGCAAGCATATTAAACTCTTTCTTGCTTGGATCCTACAAAACAATATATATATATATATATATATATATAGCAATGGAGACAGAACATACCATTAAAGAGACAACCAATTACAATAGTGTTGGAGGCAAAGTAAAAGATTAAAAGAAAAAAACTGAAGAAGCAAGTTGTTTGGCTAGCAAACCAGCTAGTCAATTTATATCAAAAGACATAAAAATCTTACAATCAAATAGAATCCATAAGTAAATAAATACATGTGGTACAATCTTATAAATAAAAGGTTTGTCAAGATGATCAAGTTTGGCAATGAAGAAGACGCAACAACTGTTGATGAGGGTAATCTCTATCTTAAAGTTGTGATAATGATGAAGATGCAACAACTACTAATTATGCAGATCTAGCATAATCTTATTTTGATTCAACTACCAAAAAAATGACAATAATTACAATAAAAAGATTATATCAAAAAACAATCTTTCATGATATAGCCATGAGTACAATCAAAGCTAATAAAAGTCATTTTAAATCGATTTCAATGATGAAGGAGGGATTCACTTAAATGAGGAAACCAAGAAAAAAGGAGAAGTATCATGTTCTGAGTATAGTATTGAATTTTAAACTCTATAATTTAATTTGCTAACTACTAAAATACATTAGGAAATTGAATTTCTATAGGCACGCATTACATCATTCAATTGAATTTCTATAGGTACGGATACTACTAAAACTCTATCACTCAATTTTCTAACTACTAAAACTCTATCACATAGATACTACTAAAACTGTATCACATGTGTTACACAATATAAACCAAGAATGTTACCGTCTCAAACATTTATAAAAAAAAAATAAAAATAAAAATAAAAAAATAAAAAAAAACCCAAATCAATTTTAAACATAGAAACAAACAATCATATATCAATACAAATACCCTCTCTAAATACATAAAAACTCATATATGACCCACAAAACAAAAGAGGTAGTAACAAAATTTTAAAAAAAAAAAAACAATAATAATAAAAAAGAACAACACTATCAATCTAATCCTTACATTGAACTATTATGCAGGCAACCACCAGAATAGAGGTCAAGAGCAATTATGATTTAGATATACCTACACTAAATCATCCAACTTTTTAGTATTAATATAGTGTGAGGAAAGGAAGAGATGAAAATTTTAAATATTCAATTACTTGAAATTAAAAAGAAGAAAACAAAAGGTTGAAATCAATTTAAATAGCTTAATATAGTTAAACATTTGCATCAATGAATAGTACCGTTTGTAATGAATAGTAAACATGTGCATATATCTACCAAGTGTGCATTGGGCGTTGATGAAAGTTGCCAGCTTGTTTTACTATTTAGTTTTTTTTTGCTATTATTCATGGGTCCCACTGCATTTTTTGGTATAATTCATGGGTTCCATTGTACTATTTTAGCTCACTTTTACCTTTATTTATAGTACTTTCAGCAAAAAAATTTCAATTTCAGCAAAATAAGCGGATCCCAAAGAAACTCTCTAAATATAATGAATTATTCAATTTTAACAAATACTTAAAATTAGAAAGAATGAAATGAAAAGTTGAAATCAATTTAAGTAGCTGAATATTCAAATATTTGCATTTAAAACAAATGAATAGTAATGGAGTACATTAATAGGTTTGTCCATTAACTATATATAATTATTTAGATAAAATAAAATAAAAAATCATAAAGGAAATTTAATATAAAAAATTATAACGTAAATAGATGTTGAACAATAGAAGTATTGTAGATAAAGGTAAAAGTTAGCAGGTAGATGTACACAGATGTTGAACCAACCAGAGGCTCTTCAATGATGAAGTTCATAGTTGAAACCAACCCTTTGAACCTAGTTGTGAATTTGAATGATATGTTGAGTACCTCATATTTGCCGTAATCTAAATGTGGATAACCCGTTTGAATAATAGTTCAAAAATGCAGTAGGTAATACTGCAATAGGAGGTCAACTTGTTCCATTTTTAGCAACAGACACAAAATAAATTTTCTTTTCTCTTCCTACTCCATTTTGAGACCAAAGAATTAGACAACAAAACTCAGACACACTTTTTTCTTATTTTGAGAACACAAACACATCATTTCCAACAATGTAACAACTGTACGTGTCATTTTTGGACCCAAAAAAAAAAAAAAAAATTTGGTACTTGAATAAAATAGAATCGCAAAGCCACTGTATATAAATTGACTATATTCAATTGAAAGATTATCGTCTGGAAATGGCAAAGCCATGCTACTTTCCGTTATTGAAGGATAACCGATTATCTGTATCATCTAAAGACAGAGCAAAACAGAGTTATAAAAGCAGAAGAAAGCAGAGTCTCTTTACTATATCTATTCACAAAACTTTATTCTCTAGTTTTGTGAATAGAGAGAGTTGATAGGAAAAAAAAAATGGCCCTTTCTTTTCTCCCCTCACTTCTCTTATCCCTTGTTGTTTTCTTTCTGTTGCATACCACCACCAATGGCGCTAAAAAGGTAACAGCATTTTTGTTTTCATGAAAAGGTTTTGATATTTTATGCATGTGAATAAAATTTCAAGTTCTTAATGTATGCCATTACCAGTATTGATCTAGATTTCTATAACTGTTTCATCAATGGCCTTAATTTTTACATCTTGGTGCAGTCTTATGTTGTGTACATGGGAGCACATTCGCATCTACCTGATGTTTCATTGCAAGACCTTGACAGTGTGACGAATTCTCATTTAGACATGCTTGCATCATTCGTAGGAAGGTATAAAATTTGATAACAGGAGTCCTGTATAACTTATGTTCCTATCTTTTTTCTTTTTGGTCAATGTTGAATAAAAATGACAACTTTGTTATTTATAAATTTCTTGCACAGTACTGTGAAGGCAAAGGATGCAATCATTTACTCTTATACAAGACATATAAATGGTTTTGCTGCAATGCTTGATGAGAAAGAAGCAGCAGAGATTGCAAGTGAGGAATACAATCTAATTCAGTTCTCTGGATTTTTATATTGATGGCTCTGTTTTCCTCTGTTTCGGTCCCTGCTGCAAGCTAAATTTATGGCAGTTGGGACTATATCTGACAATGACTGTGTTTTCACTTGCAGAGGATCCAAAAGTAATATCAGTCTTCCCAAACCTACCAAGAAAACTGCACACAACCCGGTCATGGGAATTTCTTGGGCTTACTAAAAATGGAAAAATTCCTGTTTCATCAGCATGGAAAGCAGGGAGGTTTGGTGAAGATGTAGTCATTGGAACCCTTGACACCGGTGAGTCTTATATTCTCTTACTTCAAGATTGATTGCTTTTCCTTTAACAAAGTGAGAAGAAATATGAAAATGTTGCATGCATGTTTCTAGCCCAACTAACTTCTTTGTACAAGCTCTTAAAGCTGGCTGTAATGAAATCCATATGCTTTGTATTACTGCTTTGACATGAACATATTTGACTTGAAACTCTTTTTTTGTATTTGATCAATTATCAGGTCAATTTTGATATATTTCAAACCAACGTATGATGTTTCTTAGTTGATTTGACCAACCCAATTTTATATTTTTCAGATTGTGTGCTGATCTCATGTTACAAAAAAATGTATATTAGAGATTCATGGCATGTTTTTTTTTAACAACCCATAGTACCATATCTATATATTACTAAAAGTTGAAGCGTAGCATTTATTGTTGCTACGCTCCTGTTGAGCCACATTACCAGCCATGTCATTAATTTATTTTTTATATTTTCTTTTCTCTATTTAAACTTTTCTTCCCCCTACTTTCCCAAAAAAAAAAAAAAAACTTCTTCTCCCTATAAGTTCACAGACCCACTGTTACACTTCTTCCAACTTTTTCCTTTCTTTTTTACCTCTTTATCTCCCCACTACTTTACCATTATATTTCCTTCATTTTTTTAAAATATTTTGGACTCTTCTTCTACTCATTTTATTTAACATAAATTTGATATCGTTGTCCTATTCAATCCATATTTTTTTCACACAAAACTGTAAGTACTCTCTCTCTCTCTCTCTCTCTCTCGGTGAATTTTTGTCCTTTCTTATAACTCTAATTAAGGTTGTCGATGGTTTTTTTTTATATGTGTTTTGGCAATGTGTTTTTTTTAATATCCCATGAGAAAGTTTTCTCTTACCCTTTTATAGTTTTGGTTGAATTTTAGTTTGAGTTAACACCTAGGTTTTTGGGAAATAGGAATTTTAAGAGACATTTGAATAATAGATTTGAAATTTATATAGTTTAGTTGTATATTAAGCAAATATAATACACTATAATAGAACTTAAAAGAATATGGTGATCAACTTAAAATAAATATTATTCAAACATAAAAAATAATAATAATAAAATGATATATTTGTAGAGATAAAAAGTTAAAAAAAAATAATTATAGAAATCTTTTTTTAGAAAATAGACAATACTTGAAGTAATGGTTACTTTTTATATATTACACCTCATTACATTATATTTTTATTCCCACGCATCACGTGGGTCTGCGGCTAATATATATAAAATAAATATACCTTTTTGCATTATGGTTGTAATTCTCTCTCTCTATTAATTCCTCCATTGCTTAGGTCATCCACATTCACTTATTCTTATCTTTGCAACTTGATATTTGTTATCATTAACAATTTGCAAGTGTTAAGAGTCACCAAAGAAATAAATCTCAATTATCCATATATGCAATATGTTCACATGTATATATAAAAAATATTTGTGCAAATTTTCCCATGTTAATTGCCATTTTGTTTTGACATTTTATGGTGTACCCTCTTTTTCAATGGGATTGTGCTAGGTGCTTGGCCGGAATCAAAGAGCTTCCAAGATACGGGGTATGGTCCCATCCCAGCCAAATGGCGTGGCATCTGTCAACCTGGCTATAAAGATGGAGTTCGTTGCAACAGGTTTTTTTTTCCCCTCCACTCGTGCCAATTTTCTCTAACAAATTTTGAATAGGAAATACCTCATCCGATTGTGTGTATTGCCTTAATGAGTTCATATTGAAAAGAGTTTGTGATTACTACTATCAAGAAGCTTATGTTGATAACCAAAAAGAGACAGTTTCGATTTTAATAACAGAAATGAGTTCATATTAGCTTCATGGGAGTTATCATGTCTTAAATGCTTAAGTAAATTTTCGAAGCAAAGAATCACATGGAATGGCTAAATTTTCAAAGCAAAGAACCACGTGGAATGGCTTCTAATGCAATATGATTAGATAGACCCTCTAGTCTTTCTTGTTAACTCAATCTGGTATTTGCTTGTATTTCTACTAAGAAAGGATTCCTTATATGCTCTCTATTCTCATATGTTCACATTTGAATATGGCCCGGCTTCACCGTTTTTAATTGTTATGTATGCAGGAAGTTGATCGGAGTTCGGTACTTCAACAAAGGTTATGCTGCAGCATTCGGAGCTCCTCTTAATAAATCCCTTAACTCTGCTCGTGATGTGGAGGGCCATGGCACCCATACCTTATCTACCGCTGGTGGTAACTTTGTACCCCACACTAGTATTTTTAACATTGGCAATGGCACTGCATCAGGTGGATCACCAAGAGCCCGTGTGGCTGCCTACAAGGTCTGCTGGCCAGAAACCTTGTTCGCTGGTGGGTGCTATGATGCAGATATCATGGCTGCCGTTGATGCTGCAATAAGTGATGGTGTTGATGTGCTCTCAATGTCTATTGGTGGCACTGGTGGCTATGAATTTTTCACTGATGGGATATCGATAGGTTCCTTCCATGCTGTTAAGAATAATATTGCTGTGGTTTGCTCAGCTGGCAATGATGGACCAACTCTGCAGACTGTAACAAATGTGTCTCCATGGATTTTCACAGTTGGGGCTAGTACAACCGACAGGAATTTTGCTAACTATGTTTCTCTTGGCAACAAGAAGCAAATCACGGTATTGTGTATCTTATTTTTCACAGTCCATGTATAAAAATATTCAAGGGATTAATTTCAGTATGCATATAACATGTAAGTGAGTTGTGGCTAGCCAAGTTCTGAGCTGTTTGCTTATTCAGCTATGCCCTTACATTGAATCTGCAACAATTAGATGATTCTTAACACTAAGGTGTTTTGCCTTTGGCATTGCAGTTGGATAAGGTGGGAGTTCAATCCTACCATTTTCTTTTCCATATAATGCATATTCAAGAGAGCCTTATTGATAAACTAGTTCAGGAAAAACGAGGAATTTTTTAAAATTCTTCCAAATGCAACTTTTGACAAGAAATATATAAGTTATCTTTATTCATAACATGAAAAACAATTGTAGTGACATTCCTAATTTTCATTGGTAGGGAATTAGTGTTTCAGCTTCAGGCGTGCCAGGTGGAAAGTTCTATCCATTGATCAGTGCTGCAAATGCCAATATTGCAAACACATCCACCACATTAGCGTAAGCACAACCACTCCATGTCCTCAATCTAACGCAAATATAATTTTGTAATATCAATTGTATGATTACCTTTCTTCAATTCTCTACCATATAAAACTGAGTTTTTTTTTTTTTTTTTTTGCCAATCTTTCCTGGTAGTCTACTTTGTTATCCCGAAACTCTTGATCCCAAAAAGGTGAAAGGCAAGGTTGTGTTGTGTCTACGAGGGGAGAATGGAAGAATTGAAAAGGGCACTGAGTGTCTTAGGGCAGGTGCTGTAGGTATGATATTAGCTAATAATGTGACTGACGGGAATGATCTTGTAGCTGATCCTCATGTGCTACCTGCTTCACATATCAACTACACTGATGGCCAAATCATATTTGCTTACCTTAACAGAACCAAGTACTTATTTTTTTCACTTCTTACAGTCATTTTTGAACTAGTTAGACACAAGATTATTTTCTAACAAGTTATAATTGTTATGAATGGATATTTCATTGTAATAGGAACCCCACTGCTTCCATTACTGATGTAAAGACACTATTAGGAGTAAAGCCAGCACCATTTATGGCTGCATTCTCGTCTAGGGGACCCAATACCATTGAACCAACAATTCTCAAGGTCTGCTAAGCAATTCAATCTTCAACATTCTTCTATTTATTATTATTTTTTTTTTTTTTGCATTTGTTTCAAGTATACATCATGTGCAGATTCCCTTATGTGCTTAACTTTTTGTGTTAATTGCAGCCTGATATCACTGCACCAGGAGTGAGCATACTTGCTGCTTTCACCGAAGCAGTAAGTCCCACTGGATTAGATACTGACAAACGCATTTTTCCTTACTCTATACTCTCTGGCACTTCCATGTCATGTCCTCATGTTGCTGGCATTGTTGGCCTTCTCAAAACACGGTACCCTCACTGGAGTCCATCAGCTATCAAATCTGCAATCATGACTACAGGTAAACATTCTCTTTAAGTTCATATTGCAAATCCTTCATGCTGTGAAGTGTGAGTGTGAAGTCAGAGAATTGTCACACATTCTTGTTCACCACCTCTAATCTCTCCATTTCCATTTTCAATTCCAGCAAAAACCCGAGATAACACCAGAAAGCCAATTCTGGACTCATCTTCTGTCGAAGCGACACCATTGGCCTATGGTTCAGGACATGTGCGCCCAAACAGTGCAATGGACCCTGGACTCGTTTATGACGCTACCGCTGAAGATTACTTGAACTTCTTATGTGCTCGTGGCTACAATGATACCTTGATCCGATTATTTTCTCAGAAGCCTTATTCCTGTCCCGATACTTTCAGTATAGAGGACTTCAACTACCCTTCAATCGCAGTTCCTAACATCCAAGCACGCAAGGTGACTCTTACTAGAACAGTAACTAATGTTGGTTCTCCAGGCACATACAAAGTGCGTGTCAGGCAACCCTTTGCAGTTTTCGTCACTATTAAACCTAGTGTTTTGAGGTTCAAGAAAACTGGTGAAAAGAAGACCTTCCAGGTTATTTTTACGCCCGACTATTCCAAAATTGGCACTAAAGCCGGCTATGTATTTGGAGATATGATTTGGTCAGACGGCAAGCACTCAGTCAGGAGTCCTATTGCTGTGAACCTTGCTAGCTAGAAATAAAAAGTAGGTCCATTTTTCAGATGTTTTCATTTTCTAGAGCCTACGGTATTCTATGTTGAAAGAACAGAATTTGTCTTTCCTCTTGGACACAATAATTATGTAATCCTAGTTCTAGTTGAAATTGAAAACAGAAACATAAAGATGATTTGATTATTTGATTGCCTTCAGTATCTTATGCCTCTTTCTTGTTCCTTCAAATTGTATCACGGCGTGTAAACCCCAAAATGTTGGCTGATTGGAATAATATTCTCATTCATCATGATGACTCAAAAGTTGTGACTTCAGCATATATCCATTAATAAGTTAAATTTTGTTTTTTTGTTTTTTTTTTTTTTGGTGGGCCATTTGCTCCCTCTCAATCTCCTAGGCTTTGCCTATAAATACATTAGGATTTGAACCCTGTAACATCTACTCCTTGACAAATGACAAGTACTCGTCATCATTAGGCTAAGAAGGATTCAAACTTAAAATTTTTTTTTATGTTAACTTAAGTTTTTAATTACAATAGATTTTACCTTCTTTTTTTTATGGATAGAATACAATAAATTTTACATCTTAAATTAAACTTGAACCTACAGTTTCTCAAAAAAAAAAAAATACCCACATTTTATATTCTACTAGTCGTAGACCCACACATTGCGCGGGAAAATAGAATATAATTATTTTTTATTGGTTAATTATTGAATTAATATATTAGATTGTACATTATTAAAAATTCAATATGTGTTAGTTGAAATTATGTTTTAAAGTATAAATTTTTATAGTGTAACAAAATATTTTTTGTAGTCAGGTATTATATATACTGGCCGCGAACCTGCGCGTTGCACATGATAATTATTTTATGGTGGTTTTATTAATTTTTTATACAATTTAACTAATTTAATAAAGAGTAATGTATTTTGTAATTATATTTTTATTTATTTTAAGAATAATCATAAATGTAATATAGGAACAATCATAAATCATAAATTTAATAATTTTTGTCTTACTAAAATGAAAAAAAAATACAATTTTTCTCAAAAATTCAAAAGGCAAGGTAATGAAAATATTTATTTTTTAATAAAAGTTATTTACAACATTTTGTGAATCATTAAAAAGAATATAAAATTTGGAAATTATTCTTTTAGTTTTAAACAAACTTTCTCAAACTTATTTTTTCTGCCTACAACACAAAACACTGAAAAAAGTAACTAAAAAATAAAATAAAATAAACTTAAGTATGATTAATTGGACCAATTAGGAAAATAGTATGTTGTTTATAATTTACTTAGGTTATTTTCTTTGCAGAAATCGTAATTTCGTCCACCCAAAACATATTATCAAATAAAAAATTATTAGTAAAATCTAAGAAATAACTTTCTATATTTGCATTGTTATAAAATAATAATAATAATAATAATAATAATAATAATAATAATAATAATAATAATAATTAAAGTAAAATTGCGAAAGATAAAATTTGTTTCTCATCCAATAATTTTTGTTTAGCTAACTTTTGCTTTTCTCTAAATAAATGGCATTATAGAGTACTTTGTCCACCACAAATGATTAAAAAAAAAAAAAAATGATTAAAGTCTCATAGTTTAACATCTAAATTGAGCACTATAAAAATCATGCTATCAAATTACAATAACTACCAAATTAAATTATCCAAATCATGCTATGTAGTAGAATAATATTATATTTTTATATGTTATATTTAATCATTTATAATGCAATAAGATAACATTTAACAATCAAAGAGAGAAAAAAAAAACAATTAAAAAAAACAAAACTGAATCGCATTAACCTAAAGTAGATTAAAGAATATAAAAAATTATCAACCTAAAGCGAAGATATAAGAAAAATAAAAATAAAAATTCACCCAAAAATTTTGTGTGTGTGTGAGAGAGAGAGAGAGAGAGAACCTTTTTTTTGTAAGAGCAAACTATGCATAAAATGAAAGAGATAGTGACAAATTTATAGTAAGAGAGTGTGAATAAGAAGAGACAATAATAGAGAAAGATGAAAGAAAAGATGAAGAATGATATTAATGTAGAGGGTAGTGGAGAGATGAGAAGGTGAGGGAAGGAGAAAGGTTGGAGAAGTAGTGGGGAGATGAAAAGAAAAGGGAAAGAAAAAGCTTGGAGAAGTATAAATATAAAATAAAAATAAAAATAAGAAAATGGAAAGAAAAAAGATAATGATGTGGACGCTGACGTGGCTCAACGTGAGCACAGTAGTATTAAACGCTACGCTTCAGCTTTTAGTAACATATAGATATAGACTAGCCGCTAACCCGTGCGATGCACAAGAAAATTATTGAAAATGAAATCTAATGAATGCAAAGCAATTATGCAAAATTCCATTTAAATTAAAAGACAAATATTAGTGAATGTCGTTATCCTTAGCTGTTTGTGTTACATCTAGAGTTTCATATCTAATTTACTATAATACTACTTGTAGCAACCGAAGCTCACAATATAAGTATATTATATGAGGCCAAAACTTATAATATCTTCAATCTCCCCTTAGCCTTACAAAGTCCCTAACAAAATTTCTTTTGTATTGAATTTGATTTCAGAGTACTTATTCAACATCATTTGAATTAAACCTCACAAATTAGAAAAAATAAATAAATAAAATTGCAAAATTGTAGCTGATTAATATACAAATAAACTACCAATTTCACATGATAAATCACTATTAGTAATTTAGAAAGCAAAAATTAACAAAATTAAATTTGTTACCCATTTAACCTAAATCTTTTCATATTCTAAAGTTGTCAAACGCCTATTAACAAATAACTAGTAAGTTTCTCGTGCAATGCACAGATACTGTTGTAATGTTTTATGTAAATTTGTTTTTGGAAAATATTAGACATATTATAGTAGAAACTTCAGAGCATGTAGGTTTATTTTGTTGTCTACCATCAGTCGATCGTAAACCAATTAATTGCAAGCATACATTATGCATATCAAACTCCTTGAACCTTGTTATACGAAATGTTTAACTAAGGCGTTGACCCTGTGAAGCATCTTCAATAATATTTTAACTATAGTAGTGCTAAGGTTGCATAGTGATTCATGTCTAGGCAAAACAACAAACACACTTTGATATTGTCAAGGCTCTTGCGAACAGCCATACATGATACTTGACCTATAAATAAATATATAAAGCAAGTATCTTCAATGATGGTTGAGGTAAACATGATTCAACATATTTAACAATTTTTAAACTACCGCACACCTTTGGTGCAATAGTACTCCATAAGTATAAGTGCTTGTGAGGTGTGGGGGGTAAGGGTTGGGATTCAAGTCTCCAGGAAGAACCTTCACACACATATACACTTAGATTATGCTAGAGTAGAAAGTCTATCTTCTATATAAATAAAAAAAATAAAAAAAATTAACAAATGTGTACCAGTATAATATATTTAACAATTTTTTAATACCATTTTGAGTTTATATAGATTCTAGCCTAACCTTCAAACAATGGAGACACCACATAATTTTTTCTGCCCACTTAGTTCTTAATTTGTACTTTTGGGGTTCTATTGTTTCTTTCTTTGTTCTTATTTTTTACAATTGAGTTTCTATCATTTAGGAGGACATAAAATATGTGTAGATTGTGGTGATTATTTTAAAACTTTGCTACCAAATTATACTTAACCCCTCAATAGGTAAAAGAAAATTATTCACCTAAAAATAATAACTTATTTCTTACCCGAAGCTAATTTAATTTGTTTCACTCATGTCAATTATATAGGTTGCTACATCATACAATCAAATAAAAATTATAAATTTTCTGTCAAGCATTTTATCAAATACTATGGATTCAAAATAAAATATATGATTAGTCTTGGGCTCTTTGTACTTCAAATCCCACAAAAGTTTTGCCTCCATTGGTGCTTTGAATGTGACCCAATCCATAGAGATACATGTGTTTGTGCTCCGACTACATGTGGCTTGGAGGAGCTTGATTTATTGATTAGGCTTCTTCCTCATTGATCTTTCTACCTGCCCAACAAAACCAGATTATTTACTCAACCTGTCTTTGCCTTAAGGTCTAAGTATTACCCAATTCAACTAATATTCTTAATCACACCCTCATGTAACATATTTAATCACTCACCAAAAGTCAAATCATAAATTACAAAAATAGTGTGGCTCAATAAAAATCTCAACCAGTAAACAGTTTAAATGAAAAGAAACAAACCACCATCTAGTTCGATTATCAAAAACCCATTACCAAACAACAACAAAGAATGAACAAATTGAGTATTAGTATTTTGTACATCTTAGATACTAAAGAAGGGTTTGATAAATTAGGGGCTAGTGGCTTTTTCTCCGTAGGTTTAGTGACTTTAGTCCCTGACCAAAACAGGGTAAAGTTGAAGTTTCAATCTATCCAAGTCTATCTTCCCTTAAACATTGCAAACCGCAAACTCAATATCCCAAATAAAATTTTGAAAAAAAAAATTGAAAGAAAGAAACAAAGAGAGAGAGTTGGCAATATTTTTTTATTTACAAACACTAAGAAAGGAGCTTTTGTCCATGAACTCAAAGAGGAATTGTTGATCCATCAATATATAATTTTCAAAAGAAACAGGTACAATAGTGTGGGCTTAATTGAAAGGGGAAGTGAAAGAGTTTTTTGTTTTTGTTTTTGCTAGAAGAAGTGAAGAGTTAAGACTTAAGAGACATAGAAAGAACTAAAGAGTTAAGAAAGAGAATGAATGAAATTTAAAAAAATTAAGATGGGTTTTATCTCAACGGAAATTACTTGAAAAGTATAATATTATTGTAAAGGTGTAATAGTGCAAAGCTTGGTCTCACTTTGCCAGGTGCTTAAGAGACGTAGAAAGAACTGAAGAGTTAAGAAAGAGAATGAATGAAATTTAAAAAATTTAAGATGGGTTTGATCTCAACGGAAATTACTTGGAAAGTATAATATTATTGTAAAGGTGTAATAGTGCAAAGCTTGGTCTCACTTTGCCAGGTGTTTATCCATAGCGTGCATTTAAATTTGAACGGGGAAGTGAAAGTATTTTTTTGTCCGGAAAAAGTGAAGAGTCTTTTTTTTTTTTTGATGGAAAGAAGTGAAGAGTTAGGAGATAGTAAGAAGTGAATTGATTTTTGATGAAGCAATAAGTGCTAAACATAAAAGCTGCATTGTTTTAATTTTTGAGGTTGGAAAACATCATTTCATAATAAAGAGGATTGCAAAGAACTTATATAGAGTGCCACATGGCAGAACTTCATGCACTCTCACATGAGGTCTCTGCTTTTATATATATATTGACTATTGATATAAAATATTCATTAATTACTTCAATACTGTAAGTTGTTCATGCTGTAAAAAATTTGAGAGAATAACATAGCAAGCATGTGAAACTCTTTCTTGCTTGGATCCTACAAAACAATATATATATATATATAGCGATGGAGACAGAACATACCATTAAAGAGACAACCAATTACGATAGTGTTGGAGGCAAAGTAAAAGGTTAAAAAAAAAAAAAAACTGAAGAAGCAAGCGGTTTGGCTAGCATACCAGCTAGTCAATTTATATCAAAAGACATAAAAATCTTACAATCAAATAGAATCCATAAGTAAATAAATACATGTGGTACAATCTTATAAATAAAAGGTTTGTCAAAATGATCAAGTTTGGTAATGAAGAAGATACAGCTGCTATTGATGAGGGTAATCTCTATCTTAAACTTGTAATAATGATGAAGACGTAACAACTACTAATTATGCAGATCTAGCATAATCTTATTTTGATTCAACTACCAAAAAAATGACGATAATTACCATAAAAAGGTTATATCAAAAAACAATCTTTCATGATATAGCCATGAGTACAATCAAAGCTAATAAAAGTAATTTTAAATCGACTTCAATGATAAAGGAGGGATTCACTTAAATGAGGAGACCAAGAAAAAAGGAGAAGTATCATGTTCTAAGAATAGTATTGAATTTTAAACTCTATAATTCAATTTGCTAACTACTAAAATACCTTAAGAAATTGAATTTCCATAGGCACGCATTACATCATTCAATTGAATTTCTGCAGGCACGGATACTACTAATTAAAACTCTATCATTCAATTTTCTAACTACTAAAACTCTATCACATGGATACTACTAAAACTCTATCACACATATAACACAATATAAACCAAAAATGTTACCGTCTCAAACATTTAAAAAAAAAAAAAAAAAAAAAACCAAATCAATTTTGAACATAGAAACATACAATCTTATATCAGTACAAATACCCAACCTAAATACATAAAAACTCATATGTGACCCACAAAACAAAAGAGATTGTAACAAAATTAAAAAAGAAAAAAAAACAATAATAGAAAAGAACAACAATATTAATCTAATCCTTACATTGCACTATTATGCAGGCAGCCACAAGAATAGAGGTCAAGAGCAATTACGATTTAGATATAACTACACTAAATCATCCAGCTTTTTTAGTAATAGTATAGTGTGAGAAAAGGAAGAGATGAGGAGTTGGAAAGCCAGAGTCTAGCGTTAGGAAGCTGAAGGGTTGCCGTTTGAGATTGTAAACATGGAACACAAAGGGTTGTTGTTTAAAATTGTAAAAGTGGAACACAAATGGTTGCCATCTAAAATTGTAACCGTGGAACACAAAGGGTTGGGAATTAATTTCTTTTTATTAATATTTTTAAACTTAAGAAAACTAATTTTAAATTTTAGGACAAATTCAGTTAAAAGAATGGTAATGACATGGCAGCTGATGTGACTAAACCTGAGCATAACATCATTAAATGTTACGCTTCAGCTTTTAGTAATATATATAGAATAGATATAGTGAGATATTTATGAAAACACAATGCAATAATTTTATTTTAAAAAAATTGATAGTGTGAGATTTAACTATTATAGATATATTTTTCTCAAAAACATAGATTCACGTCTCTTTATTCCTCACAATTGAAACTAAGTGAAAAAGTAAATAAAGATAACTATACAATAGATTATTATCAATAAATCATATATTATAAAGTGGAAATTTAAAATAAAATAAAATGCAAAAAGAAAAAGTTCCTTAAGTATCTATACATAAAAACATTAATAGCATAAGGATGCCATAAAGTAAATTATATTTTATCTTCTTTTCTTTTTGGCATTTTTAGTAAAGATGATCAGTTAAGTAAAGTAAAAGCTTACCAAAAACGTTCAGATTAACTAAAAATTTGATTGTGGAGATGCTAATTATTTGTAATAAAGTGACCAAAATAAAAATAAAAAATATATTTGAGAAAAACATATATTTCTAAAAGAAATTTTACCAAACACATGGGATGCAACAATACAAAATTACTATCCTGAATATTTTTTTTTTTACTTTTTTGATACTCTACAAATAAATAAAAACTTTATTCACTTTTTTTCACAATATAAACTATAAAGCAATTACAAAATAACAAAAAGTCAATGAACTAATAGTAAAAGGCTTTCTATACAAAATTCTAGTAGAAAGGAGACTAATAGGTCCTCCACTTTCTTCAAGACATAGGGGATTATGAAGGACCATACATCATTTGCCTACCCTTTTCTCTTTCTCGAATTCACATTACCAAAGAAGTATATGAAGCTAAAAATATTGTAATTACGTCTCTGTTCAGTGGAAGTCTATTAGTATGTGCATTCAAATTTGTAGCCATGTATATTTTGTTTTGATATAAACTCAAATTTCTATTTCAAATAAAAACTACATATTAACCCAAACCAAAATTCAACCAAAGCTATAAGAGTGATTTGTGATGGGAAATTTAAAAAATACAACACAAAAAAATTAAATAAAAAAACCATTATCTTAAATTTGAGTTATAAGAAGAAGAAAAGAGAGAGAGAGAGAGAGAGAGAGAGAGAGAGAGAGAGAGAGAGAGAGAGAGAGAGAGAGAGAGAGAGAGAGAGAGTACTTACGGTTTTTGTGTGGACAAAAAAATATGGATTGAATCAAATAAATGATATCAAATTTATACAAAATAAGATGGGGAGAAGAAGAGTTAAAATATAAGAAAGCGGAAATGATGAAGAAAGTTTAACGATAAAGTAAAGAGCAGTAGGGAGATAAAGAGGCAAAGATGGAGGTGAAAGGTTGGAGTAAGAGAAGAAGAGTTTTTTTTTTTTTTTCCCTTTTGAAAAGGAAGATGAAAATTTTAAATATTCAATTACTTGAAATTAAAAAGAAGAAAACAAAAGGTTGAAATCAATTTAAATAGCTGAATATAGTTAGACATTTGCATCAATGAATAGTACCATTTGTAATGAATAGTAAACATGTGCATATACCTACCAAGTGTGCGTTTGGCATTGATAAAAGTTGTCAGTTTATTTTACTATTTAGCTTATTTTTACTACTATTCATGGGTTTCACTGCATTTTTTGGTAAAATTTGTGAGTTTCATTGTACTATTTTAACTAACTTTTACTTTTATCTATAATACTTTCAGCAAACAAATTTCAATTTCAGCAAAATAAGCGAATCCCAAAGAGACCCTAAATATAATGAATTGCTCAATTTTAACAATTACTTGAAATTAAAAAGAAGGAAATGAAAAGTTGAAATCAATTTGAGTAGCTGAATAATCAAATATTTGCATTTAAAACAAATGAATAGTAATGAAGTTCATTAATAAGTTTGTCCATTAACTATATTTAATTATCTTATATAAAATAAAATAGAAAAATAATAAAGGAAATTAAAATTAAAAAAAAAATTATAACGTATATATATGTTTTTTTGATACAACGTATATAGACGTTGAATAATAGAAGTATTGTAGATAAGATTAAAAGTTAGCTTATAGATGTATATAGATGTTGAACCAACCCGAGGCTCTTCAATGATGAAGTTCATAGTTGAAACCAACCTTTTGAACCTAGTTGTGAATTTGAATGAAATGTTGTGTACCTCATATTTGCCGAAATCTAAATGTTGATAACCCGTTTGAATAATAGTTCAAAAAGGCAGTAGGTAATACTGTAATAGGAGGTTAACTTGTTCCATTTTTAGCACGGGTTAGAGTAATGGTGGATACATGAACATCACAGACACAAAAGAAATTTCCTTTTCTCTTCCTCCTCCATTTTGAGCCCAAAGATTTAGACAGCAAAACTCAGACACACTTATTTCTTATTTTGAGAACATCTGTACGTGTCATTTTTGGGAAAAAAAAAAAGAAATATATGAATTTAGTACTTGAATAAAATAGAATCGCAAAGCCATTCTGTATAAATTGACTATATTCAATTGAAAGGTTATCGTCTGGAAATGGCAAAGCCATGCTACTTTCCGTTATTGAAGGATAACCAATTATCTGTATCATCTAAAGACAGAGCACAGAGTTATAAATGCAGAAGAAAGCAGAGTCTCTTTACTATCTCTATTCACAAAACTTTATTCTTTGGTTTTGTGAATAGAGAGAGTTGATAGGAAAAAAATGGCCTTTTGTTTTCTCCCCTCACTTCTTTTATCCCTTGTTGTTTTCTTTCTGTTGCATACCACCACCAATGGCGCTAAAAAGGTAACAACATTTTGGTTTCTGATCAATGTTGTCATTCAAAGTTCTACGTTTTTTGTTTTCATGAAATGGTTTTGACATTTTATGCATGTGAATAAAATTTCAAGTTCTTAATGTATGCCATTACCAGTATTGATCTAGATTTCTATAACTGTTTCATCAATGGCCTTAATTTTTACATCTTGGTGCAGTCTTATGTTGTGTACATGGGAGCACATTCGCATCTACCTGATGTTTCATTGCAAGACCTTGACAGTGTGACGAATTCTCATTTAGACATGCTTGCATCATTCGTAGGAAGGTATAAAATTTGATAACAGGAGTCCTGTATAACTTATGTTCCTCTATCTTTTTTCTTTTTGGTCAATGTTGAATAAAAATGACAACTTTGTTATTTATAAATTTCTTGCACAGTACTGTGAAGGCTAAGGATGCAATCATTTACTCTTATACAAGACATATAAATGGTTTTGCTGCAATGCTTGATGAGAGAGAAGCAGCAGAGATTGCAAGTGAGGAAAACAATCTAATTCAGTTCTCTGGATTTTTATATTGATGGCTCTGTTTTCCTCTGTTTCGGTCCCTGCAGCAAGCTAAATTTATGGCAGTTCAGACTATATCTGACAATGACTGTGTTTTCACTTGCAGAGGATCCAAAAGTAATATCAGTCTTCCCAAACCTACCAAGAAAACTGCACACAACCCGGTCATGGGAATTTCTTGGGCTTACTAAATATGGAAAAATTCCTGTTTCATCAGCATGGAAAGCAGGGAGGTTTGGTGAAGATGTAGTCATTGGAACCCTTGACACCGGTGAGTCTTATATTCTCTTACTTCAAGATTGATTGCTTTTCCTTTAACAAAGTGTGAAGAAATATGAAAATGTTGCATGCATGTTTCTAGCCCAACTAACTTCTTTGTACAAGCCCTTAAAGTTGGCTATAATGAAATCCATATGCTTTGTATTACTGCTTTGACATGAACATATTTGACTCGAAACTCTTTTTTTTGTATTTGATCAATTATCAGGTCAATTTTGATATATTTCAAACCAACGTATGATGTTTCTTAGTTGATTTGACCAACCCAATTTTATATTTTTCAGATTGTGTGCTGATCTCATGTTACAAAAAAATGTATATTAGAGATTCATGGCATTTTTTTTTTAACAACCCATAGTACCATATATTTATATAAAATAAATATACCTTTTTGTATTATGGTTGTAACTCTCTCTCTATTAATTCCTCCATTGCTTAGGTCATCCACATTCACTTATTCTTATCTTTGCAACTTGATATTTGTTATCATTAACAATTTGCAAGTGTTAGAGTCACCAAAGAAATAAATCCCAATTATCCATATATGCAATATGTTCATATGTATATATAAAAAATATTTGCGCAAATTTTCCTATGTTAATTGCTATTTTGTTTTGACATTTTATGGTGTACCCTCTTTTTCAATGGGATTGTGCTAGGTGCTTGGCCAGAATCAAAGAGCTTCCAAGATAAGGGGTACGGTCCCATCCCAGCCAAATGGCGTGGCATCTGTCAACCTGGCTATAAAGATGGAGTTCGTTGCAACAGGTTTTTTTTTTTATTTTTTTATTTCCCCCTCTACTCATGCCAATTTTCTCTAACAAATTTTGAATAGGACATACCTCAACGGATTGTGTGTATTGTCTAAATGAGTTCATATTGACAGAATTTATGATTACTATCGAGAAGTTTATGTTGATAACCAAAAAGAGACAGTATCGATTTTGATAACAGAAATGAATTCATATTAGCTTCATGGGAATTATCATGTCTTAGATGCTTAAGTAAATTTTCGAAGCAAAGAACTACATGGAATGGCTGAATTTTCAAAGCAAAGAACCACAAGGAACGGCTTCTAATGTAATATGATTAGATAGAAATCACCCTCTAGTCGCTCTTGTTAAGTCAATCTGGTATTTTCTTGTATTTCTACTAAGAAAGGCTTCCTTGTATGCTCTCCATTCTCATATGTTCACATTTGAATATGGCCCGGCTTCACGGTTTTTAATTGTTATGTATGCAGGAAGTTGATTGGAGTTCGGTACTTCAACAAAGGTTATGCTGCAGCATTCGGAGCTCCTCTTAATAAATCCCTTAACTCTGCTCGTGATCTGGAGGGCCATGGCACCCATACCTTATCTACCGCTGGTGGTAACTTTGTACCCCACACTAGTATTCTTAACATTGGCAATGGCACTGCATCAGGTGGATCACCAAGAGCCCGTGTGGCTGCCTACAAGGTCTGCTGGCCAGAAACCTTTTTCGCTGGTGGGTGCTATGATGCAGATATCATGGCTGCTGTTGATGCTGCAATAAGTGATGGTGTTGATGTGCTCTCAATGTCTATTGGTGGCACTGGTGGCTTTGAATTTTTCACTGATGGGATATCGATAAGTTCCTTCCATGCTGTTAAGAATAATATTGCTGTGGTTTGCTCAGCTGGCAATGCTGGACCAACTCTGCAGACTGTAACAAATGTGGCTCCATGGATTTTCACAGTTGGAGCTAGTACAACAGACAGGAATTTTGCTAACTATGTTTCTCTTGGCAACAAGAAGCAAATCACGGTATTGTGTATCTTATTTTTCACAGTCCATGTATAAAAATATTCAAGGGATTAATTTCAGTATGCATATAACATGAACTGATGAAAGTGAGTTGTGGCTAGCCAAGTTCTGAGCTGTTTGCTTATTCAGCTATGCCCTTACATTGAATCTGCAACAATTAGATGATTCTTAACAGTAAGGTGTTTTGCCTTTGGCATTGCAGTTGGATAAGTTGGGAGTTCAATCCTACCATTTTTTTTTTCCATATAATGCACATTCAAGAGAGCATTATTGATAAACTAGTTCTGGAAAGACCAGGAATTTTTTTAAATTCTTCCAAATGCAACTTTTGACAAGAAATATATAAGTTATCTTTATTCATAACATGAAAAACAATTGTATTGACATTCCTAATTATAATTGTTAGGGAATAAGTCTTTCAGCTTCAGGCGTACCAGGTGGAAAGTTCTATCCATTGATCAGTGCTGCAAATGGTTATAATGCAAACACATCCACCGCATCAGCGTAAGCACAACCACTCCATGTCCTCAATCTAACGCAAATATAATTTTGTAATATCAAATTGTATGATTACCTTTCTTCAATTCTCTACCATATAAAACTGAGTTTTTTTTTTTTTTCCAATCTTTCCTGGTAGTCTACTTTGTTTATCTGGAAGTCTTGATCCCAAAAAGGTGAAAGGCAAGGTTGTGTTGTGTCTACGAGGGGCGAATGGAAGAATTGAAAAGGGCACTGAGTGTCTTAGGGCAGGTGCTGTAGGTATGATATTGGCTAATAATGTGACTGATGGGAATGATCTTGTAGCTGATCCTCATGTGCTACCTGCTTCACATATCAACTACACTGATGGCCAAATCATATTTGCTTACCTTAACAGAACCAAGTACTTATCTTTTTCACTTCTTACAGTCATTTTTGAACTAGTTAGACACAAGATTATTTTCTAACAAGTTATAATTGTTATGAATGGATATTTCTTTGTAATAGGAACCCCACTGCTTCCATTACTGATGTAAAGACACTATTAGGAGTAAAGCCAGCACCATTTATGGCTGCATTCTCGTCTAGGGGACCCAATACCGTTGAGCCAACAATTCTCAAGGTCTGCTAAGCAATTCAATCTTCAACATTCTTCTTCTTTTTTTTTTTTGGCATTATTTTCAAGTATACATCATGTGCAGATTCTCTTATGTGCTTAACTTTTTGTGTTAATTGCAGCCTGATATCACTGCACCAGGAGTGAGCATACTTGCTGCTTTCTCCGAAGCAGTAAGTCCCACTGGATTAGATAATGACAAACGCAGGTTTCCTTACTCTATACTCTCTGGCACTTCCATGTCATGTCCTCATGTTTCTGGCATTGTTGGCCTTCTCAAAACACGGTACCCTCACTGGAGTCCATCAGCTATCA
This sequence comes from Castanea sativa, assembly GCF_040712315.1. Taxonomy (NCBI): domain Eukaryota; kingdom Viridiplantae; phylum Streptophyta; class Magnoliopsida; order Fagales; family Fagaceae; genus Castanea; species Castanea sativa. The sequence goes on along the minus strand of NC_134018.1, from coordinate 1,594,261 downwards.
AATCTGCAATCATGACTACAGGTAAACATTCTCTTTAAGTTCATATTGCAAATCCTTCATGCTGTGAAGTGTGAGTGTGAAGTCAGAGAATTGTCACACATTCTTGTTCACCACCTCTAATCTCTCCATTTCCATTTTCAATTCCAGCAAAAACCCAAGATAACACCAGGAAGCCAATTCTGGACTCATCCACTGTCGAAGCGACACCATTGGCCTATGGTTCAGGACATGTGCACCCAAACAGTGCAATGGACCCTGGACTCGTTTATGACGCTACCGCTGAAGATTACTTGAACTTCTTATGTGCTCGTGGCTACAATGATACCTTGATCCGATTATTTTCTCAGAAGCCTTATTCCTGTCCCAATACTTTCAGAATAGAGGACTTCAACTACCCTTCAATCGCAGTTCCTAACATCCAAGCACGCAAGGTGACTCTTACTAGAACAGTAACTAATGTTGGTTCTCCAGGCACATACAAAGTGCGTGTCAGGCAACCCTTTGCAGTTTTCGTCACTATTAAACCTAGAGTTTTGAGGTTCAAGAAAACTGGTGAAAAGAAGACCTTCCAGGTTATTTTTACACCCGACTATTCTAAAATAGGCACTAGAGCCGGCTACGTGTTTGGAGATATGATTTGGTCAGACGGCAAGCACTCAGTCAGGAGTCCTATTGCTGTGAACCTTGCTAGCTAGAAATGAAAAGTAGGTCCATTTTTTAGATGTTTTCATTTGCTAGAGCCTGGGGTGTTCTATGTTGAAAGAACAGAATTCGTCTTTCCTCTTGGACACAATAATTATGTAATCCTAGTTCTAGTTGAAAATGAAAACAGAAACATAAAGATGATTTGATTGCCTTCAGTATCTTATGCCTCTTTCTTGTTCCTTGAAAGTGCATCACCGCGTGTAAACCCCAACATTTTGGCTTATTGGAATAATATTCTCATTCATCATGAGGACTAATAAAGTTGTACTAATTGTCATTACTCTCCAGTAGGCTGCTCTAGACCATGTAAATGACATTCCATGAAACTTCACATGGCATTATTTTATAGTCAGAAGTTGCAAGTCTTTATTAATTACAAAGCAAACGTTCCCTTCCCTCAAGGACATCCAGTAAAATTAGAATGCTACTAACAACTAACAAGCTATAAGGCTGACTGGTACAAGTTTATTGGTAAGCTGTTAATTAAATTATTTTATGATTAGGCTTAGTATACCCCCCCCCCCCCCCCAAAACCCCTTTTTTCCTCCACCAAAACAGCTGAGTGGGTCTTGACTTCAGCATATTTCCATTAATAACTGGAATATGGAGGAGAATAAGAGAGAAATCTTCTATCGCTTTCAATATTTACATAGTTGGCAAGGACGGTATCTATTCAGACTTTTAACTTTCCAGTCACTACAATATTGAACCAAAGTGCATGTCCTCCTTAAAAGAGAGTGCTAGTCAGCAAAGACAATACACAAAGAAACTAATGGGGCTTTCTGTTCTCACTCCTTTACTTCTATTAGTCATTTTCTCTTTGTTGCAGATGCCTACCATTGCCAACAAAAAGGCAAGTTTGTTCTCTTTTATTTTTGTTACTTCTCATTATTACATGCTTTATGTTTTAGATTCTTCTAAATGATGATTTTTTTTTTTTAATATATGTGGATAGAATTAACGACGAGTTTCAAAACTGGTATATTTTTTGCTATTTAATAAACCCCAGCAAGCTCTCCTTTCTCATTTATTTTTCTAATATTCCATTTGAGTAGATTTCATATATATGTGCCATTAATGGCCTTAAATTACTTTTATGCTTCAGTCTTATGTAGTGTACCTAGGAGGGCATTCACATGGACAAGACCCTTCATTGATGGATCTTGATGGTGTGACAAATTCTCATTATGGTTTGCTAGGGTCTATCTTGGGGAGGTATATAATTGTATACAACTCTACAAAATCTCTGGTCTTTAAAGTAGAATAGAAGTAGCAAGTTCTTTTTATTTGTTTCATTTTTCTCACAGCAATAAGAAGGCCAAGGAAGCAATTTTCTACTCATATACTAGACATATCAATGGCTTTGCTGCAATCCTCAATGAGGAAGAAGCAGCGCTGATTTCAAGTAAGAAGTTCATTTGATACATTTGTGCAGAAACGTTAGTCAGTTCAAAATAACAATTTCAAAGAAAAATGTTTTTCTCTGTTTTCCCTGTGTTTCATATCTGGTTTAATTTGTTTCTACAAGAACTGGAAGAATTTGGTCTGCTAATATATATGAACTTCCCAACCACACAGAGCACCCAAATGTTGTATCAGTTTTCTTAAACAAGGGGAGGAGATTGCACACGACAAGGTCATGGGATTTTCTTGGACTAGAGAGAGATGGAGTAGTACCTTTGGGCTCAATTTGGCAGAAGGCAAGGTTTGGTGAAGATACAATAATTGGAAACCTTGACACTGGTTAGTTTGAAATCCTCATGAGTTTTTTTTTTTTTTGCTATAACCAATTTAAATGAAACAATTTGGAATTAAGAATGAGTATTTTTAATTTTCTTAAAGAATGAAGTTACATTTGAATGTTCAATGTTGCATGAGAATTTTGCACTTCACTTATTGTTCACTTTTTTTTGTACAATCAATGTCTTTCAATGAACCTGTGATCCGTGGAATTCAGAATGTACATGGGCTATGTTTTGTCTAATGCTTTGATTTGGCAATATTAGACCAGATTTTTGTATAAGATATAGAAAAAAATAGTAATGTATAGACCACAGAGCAATTACTTAATAATACTTCAAATAAATCCAATTTTGACCATTGTGCATGACCGACCCAGTATGGCATTTTGCTAATTTGATTTGACTAACCCATTTTCTTAAGTTAAACTATTTTGTATGTATTTTTCAGATTTAGTATAATGTATACTAGAGGGATTACAGCTAGTTTGATTTCATTTAAACACCAAAAATACCTCATCCTTTAGAAAATTTATTTTGGATGATAATGTATATATTGTTTGAGCAAGCTGACAGCATTGAATCCTTCATTTTAGATCAATCTTAAGATGTCCTCATGCTTCCTCCTTGGCGGCGCTCATAACTATATTTTCTCTTTTGTATAATACCAACCATTTGACAGTGGTGGGGTCAACAAAAAAAAAGATCTTGCCTAATCATATTTGCTTTTGCTTCCCTTTTGAGTGGTACATATCTGTCCCACTGTTTCCTTGTCAATTGCTATCTTGTTTTGACACCTTTTGGCATATCACCTTTTATAATGTGGTTGTGATAGGTGTTTGGCCTGAATCAAAGAGCTTTAGTGATGAAGGGATTGGTCCCATCCCATCAAAGTGGCGTGGAATATGTCAGCATGGAAATAAAGACAAAGTCCACTGCAATAGGTCCATTTTCCTCTCTGCTTCCTGCCAATTTTAACCAGCAATATTGATAGCATTGAGTTTCTTTTCAATGAATCTTACCGGCCTTATAAGGTGGTGTTTTACCTTTTTTCCTGTTTCACAAGTTTATAATGGTAATTTTTAGAAGTGTTAAATGATTTTGATTGTGATGTCACATTAAATAGTTAGAGGTTCGTTAAGTAGTACAAAATCTCTGACAAAATCCTCCTCACACTTACTGTTTTGAAAATTTTATGAAAGTCAGTTCATAGCCATACAAGAAAACTAAATTTATGCAAATATTTGAGAGGAGTCGGCTAAAAACTAATTGTGTGCATCAGATAACCACATTTGTTTTCTGGTATTGTTGGTTTGATGAGAAATGGATATCTATCATTATAGTTACTTTGGAAATAACTCTTTCTATCCAAAAACTGTGGCCACATTTAAAAACCTGAACCTTATGGTTCAAAGTTTTGAAAAGAAGGGTCCAAAATATGTATACTGTTTGAATAAAGCTGCATAACCTTCTTTTAGAGCATGGTAGAATTTTTAATATTATCATTGAAGCTCATATAATTGAAGTTCTATAATATAAAATGTAACTTTGTGCTATTGGAATCACAGCCAACAGAAAAGACAGTGATAAAAACAAAGTTTTTCCTTAAAATACAATTTAAGTCAATTTAACTCCAACCATTCATACTAGCAGCTGACCACTCACTCTCCAATCATTATTTTAAAGTCAATTCAATTTGAGGATTTTTATTGCACATGAAGATCTAACAACTCTACATTGGATCCTCAGCTTAGATAAATGGTTTGAAAATTTTGTCTTTTAGCTTGCATAAGTTTGTCACATGTCTATTATTAAAAACATTAGGGCCTTTTTTTGTGAATCCTATACCACTAACTCTAAAACAAGCACAGCCACTGATTCTTCCTCTAATTCATGCCATGTTGATAGGATTTGCTAGCTAAACATAATTTGCTTTGCAGCTAGATGATTAAGAAATCCAAAGTCTTCTATTTGATGCCTATAATATTCCTTATATGCTTGTCCATTTGAAACAGAGTTAATCATAGTTGAGAAAAGTACCCAAAGGAAGTAGAATAAAAGATATCCAAGAATTATTGGCTCATCCCACATACATGGAACATATCTTTTTGTATACCATTGCATTTTGACTGCTTAATATAAGGCTGCTATTGTAAAGTTCACATGGTTGTATCTAATGTCAAGCTCTTAAGTCCCGTTTGGTAGAGTATCTTAAACACACATTTTCAATTTTTAAACAACATTACACGCATTTTCACACACTTTTTCACCCACACGTATTTCAAAAAACTACAAACAACATTACTCAAACTCCTCTACCAAACGGGCCATTAGAGATAGGAAATTTTTAGTTTTATTGTTTCTCTGATTTCTATGTGTCACCTTTTTACCAAAGCTTGTTGAGCTTGGTATAAAACAAAAAATAAAATAAAAAAGGCTTATTGAGGTTATTTGGCTTATGTACATCTTTTTAAAACTTTAACTTTTCTAAATACATTTGTACTTTTACCGAGCTTATAGTTAAGCCCAACAAACCAATGAAAATAACCTTTATTCATTATGCTGTGAATTTTTGTGCTATGCAGGAAGTTAATTGGAGCAAGGTACTTTAACAAAGGTTATGCCTTCTATGCTGGCACTCTCAACTGCTCCTCCTGTTTCACTGCACGGGACTATGATGGCCATGGCTCTCACACCTTATCAACAGCTGGTGGTAACTTTGTTCCTGGAGCTAGTGTTTTCAGCCATGGCAATGGCACTGCAAAGGGTGGATCACCAAAAGCCAGAGTGGCAGCTTACAAGGTATGCTGGCCACCAATTTCTGGTTTACAGTGCTTTGATGCAGACATCATAGCTGCCTTTGATGCTGCTATAAGTGATGGCGTTCATGTGCTTTCGGTCTCTCTGGGTGGGGCACCAGCTGAATTTTTGGAAGATGCAATTTCAATAGGGGCTTTCCATGCAGTTAAGCATGGCATTCTTGTTGTTAGTGCTGCGGGAAATTCAGGACCAGATCTAGGGACTGTAACAAATGTGTCACCATGGATGTTTACGGTTGGTGCTAGCACAATTGATCGAGAGTTCACAAGTTATGTTGCTCTGGGTAACAAGAAACACCTCAAGGTATTTTCAACCCTAACAACTTTTGTTGTTGCTTGTTTGGGAGATTTTATTTCATTAGCTGATTGGACTTTAAAAAATAAGCTGAGCAGAAGTACAGTTGTACCTAGAACACATAAGTTTTAAAAAGTTGTACATAAGTTGAATAAGCTGGCAAAAAGTTGTACATGAAAATGCAAGGTTCAAGGCCCTCGATGGTCTAGTACACCATTGTCATCAGAAGTAATTATGTGATAATCCATTCTACAATCTTCACTACCAGGGAGCAAGCCTTTCTGCTAGAGGCCTGCCATCTCAAAAATTCTATCCATTGATCAGTGCTGCAGATGCTAAAGCTGCTAATGCATCTGCGACAGAAGCGTAAGAACAACTCAATCTATCAATATTAATTTTATATCAATTAAAATTGTATGCATTGCTTCAATTCCTCCATCACATGTATAACTAGTGTTTTATGAAGTCCTGTTGTAGCCTGCAATGTATGCCTGGAACACTTGATTCCAGGAAGGTGAAGGGGAAGATCTTGTTCTGCCTTCGAATGAATAATGAAAGAACTGTAAAAGGCGAGCAGGCTGCTCTAGCAGGTGCTGTTGGGATGATTTTGGCTAATGATGAGCTCAATGGAAATGACGTTCTAGCTGAGACTCATTTGCTTCCTGCTTCACATATCAATTTCACTGATGGCAAATATGCCATTGCCTACATCAACACTACCAAGTAAATCTCTGAGTCTTTCTCCTATATTTTTTGCACTCATTCATGATATGTATGTATATGTAACAGGAACCCTATGGCTTACATGACTCACCCAATAACACAACTGGGAACAAAACCAGCTCCAAAAGTAGCTCAGTTCTCATCAAGGGGACCCAATATGATTCAGCAAGCAATCCTCAAGGTATGCTTAGCAATTACATTTACATCTTTAACATTTCTGTTTGTTACTAATAAACTTTTAAACCGATTGCACATATGATTTTGCTATGCATTTCAGCCTGATGTCACTGCACCAGGGTTGGACATAATTGCAGCTTACACCGAAGCAGATGGGCCAACTAATCTAATATTTGATAAGCGCCGGATACCTTTTAACTCACAATCTGGTACTTCCATGTCATGCCCTCATGTCTCTGGAATTGCCGGGCTTCTCAAAACACTCCACCCTGATTGGAGTCCAGCAGCTATTAAATCTGCAATCATGACCACCGGTACAAAAATCCTTTCTTAGGTTAATGATAATAATCTCGTGTCCTATAAAATGTGACATATACTTGCTCTAGAATTCCTAATGTTTTGGTACCTATTTCATCTGCAGCAAGTACAAATGATAACAACATGGAGCCAATGCTGGATGCATCCTACCTCAAGGCAACACCATTTGCCTATGGTGCAGGAAATGTTCAACCAAACCATGCCATGGACCCCGGACTCATTTACGATCTAACCATATATGATTATTTAAATTTCCTATGTGCTCATCACTACAACAAAAGCCAAATCAATTTATTCTTGGATAAGCCTTATGCATGTCCTAAATCATTTAGTCTAGCAGACTTTAACTACCCTTCAATAGCTGTCCCTAATCTTTCTGCAGATTCAGTTACTATTACTCGTATAGTTACAAATGTAGGTTCTCCAGGTACGTACAGAGTGCGTGTCAAAGCACCTGCTGGAGTCTGGGTCACAATAAAACCTAGGAGAATGAAATTTAAGGTAATTGGAGAAAAGAAGAAATTCAAGGTGATTTTGAAGCCTAAGGTTGAGGGTAAACCTAGAGGGTATGTTTTTGGAGAATTGGTATGGTCAGATGGCAAGCACCATGTCAGGAGTCCACTTGTGGTGAAGCACACTGAGAATTGATATTTACAGACATAAATGTCTCGTCTTTTTCATTGGAAAAAAGATTTGTTTATGCAATGCTTTTAACATGGAAAATAAAAGGGTAGTTATCAAGCAAGTCATTAATTTTGTTACCTTCAACTTTTTAGGCCTCAGTTTTTTTCTGGTTGCAGCAGAACGTCAAACCCAGAACATTAATCAACTATTTGTAACCCAGCCAAAAATAAATAAATAAATAGAATAAATAAAGTTGATGTGATTGTCAAAAACCAAGAATATTCTGGTTTCTTTCTTTTTTTTCTTTTTTTCTTTTTTTGTGGTTGCTGCCATTTTTATCGGATTATGAGTTGAAATAAGCCAGGTAAATACTACTCGAACTCAATCTATAGCCAACAGGTAAATTAAAATACTGATCCAGCTGAGCTTCACCTTGCAGTACTAGTCACAAATACACTGACCTTCTATTGATAAGGCTGCCATTACAAAGTTTTCTTCTTCTTTTTTTAACGAATTTGAAAATTTTTATTCAACAAACCACTTTGCAACAGTATTACAAATCACAGGCAGCAGCAGGCTGCAAACTATCAAAGGAAACTAATTAAGGAAGTTATCAAAAACAAAAGGAAACTTCCACAGGTTGCATAAGGTCCTATATTGGATAGAATTTCTAATATTTCTACACCAAAAGAGCCTATATATAACAACATATACAATTTAGTTTGCACCAGATCAGTTAATCTTTCCATTGTGAATTATGGCATTCCAATTAATCCAAATATGGTACATAACAGTTGTCCAAGCAATCTTGTAGATCAAGGAATAGCATGTGTTTGAGACTCCTAAAAATAATCTTGCCATAACAAGTATAAAAAGGCAATCAGCCATTTGCTTGCTAAAAATGCTTACAGTATTGTCACTACACTAAAAGAAATCAGGGCCTCGGATCCTTGCTGCTGATCATTTTCATAACTTTTGAGCTTTTCCTTCTCTCTTTTGCAGATGAATAGAACAACAAAGTCTCAGTAATTTTTTGAGATCAATTTGGATCCTCAACAGATGAGTGATAGTTACATGTATTCTCTTCCTCCATTCTATTCTATCCAAAGTCGTTCTCCTTGTTACTTTCTCAGTTGACATGTCATTTTTTTTACTATTTCTACTAGTGTTATGTTTGGTCTTCCTCTACCCTTTTTTAAACAGAGAATTTTACACCCTGCATAGCAGGATCTGCGTACACAATCAGTTAAGCCAGAGACTCATTTCCTCCAAGTTATCCAAAACTCAGCTCAACTATCACAAAGACTTCCCTGGCCATCCCGGACCAATTCACACCTGGTGACAAGGTAGTATCTGCAAATACATCATCTACTAATAGAGATCATTACATATCAACTTGCTAGGACAGATGATTGAAAATGTCACAAACTGGCCTCTTTTCTCTTAGGTAAAATTTCCTAATAAATGACATCACAAGAAATTAAAAGTACAATTTTCCCATCATTTTGTTAGGCCCAGAATTAGAAGCTACCTTCATTAATACAACATAGCCATAAATTATTTCATAATTTTTGACAATCTTCATGCAGAAGAATATCAGAATAAAGGTCACTCCCCCACCCCCCATCCCCCCCAAACCCCCAAAAAAAAAAAATCTTGAATCAATGCTTTTCAACTATTCCAAGAGAAACCACAAAAAGTACCATGTGGAAGATTTAGGCACAGATATGTCTTTTATTTGGCTTGGATGAATTAATAAATTTCTTCTTTTTTTTTTTTACTGAATAAATTATGAATTAATTTATTTGGCTTGGATGAATGAAAAATTCATTCAAAGCAGAAAAATACTTAAATATTAAAATCACTATTTTCTAATAGCTTAATCTTACTAATTAACTTCAACACAAAATACCATTCATCATCCACAGTCATACCTACATATATATACGTATATACATACCATCAACTAAATTTTAGACAAAACACCATTTAGCATGCATAGTCATACCTACTTACCTATACATACATACATACATATGCAAAATCATAAATAAGCTTATAAACCAATAAGATTAGATCTATTAGGAATTAAATATTAGACATGACTACCATATTAAAAAAGATAAAACATAACTCTGATACTGCATGAGAAAATATGAAAAAGAAAATAAAGAAAGTATAGAGAACGCAGGAATTAACATGATTCGACCTACATCCTTGCAGATAAAAAACTAAGAGAAGGTAAGGAAAGAGAGGAAGAATCGGAAACTTATGGCATGGGCGGAGTAGGGAAGACAAACTTTGTTTTTGCAACTTTTGTTATGGTTCTTAACCAAAACAAAGAGCAACAAGACCACAAATAACGTATGTTGTCCTCCCTACTCGCCCATGCCACAACCTTCCGAAAATCCAAACTCTCTCTCTCCTTTTTCTCCAATGACAAACACCACTTTGGTAGCTCCACTCATGTATGTCTGTAAGTGCCAATGCACCTTGAGTCTTTGACTAGCTAGTACTACACCTACCTTAGCTTAGATTATACATAAGACCCTTTCATGCACTAAGCATTATATAGGGGTGTGTCAATGCTAAAGTTGTGTCAGTAGCCGTTGGATTGAAGAGTTTTTGGTTAGGTGAATATTGATCTTGTCCGTTCATTTGTTTGGTAAAGTTTTCCATCAACTTTGGTTGAAAGTCTACGTGTTTGCCTATCCGAATTTCTCTTTTGCAACAAAGGTAAAGAAAAAGGAAGAGAGAAAGATTATTTATTTATTTGTTTGCTTGTGGTTCCATTCCAAAAACTTTTTGTCTTACGGTTCACATGTTGCCAATAGGAATCTCTCCTACACCGAGAAAGCAACACAACACAACACAAAACTGTAAAGTCACAACAGTGACAACACAAAACAGTAAAGTCACAAACCAAAGAATGACAATATTATGTGACTTGTTGGCCATTATTGGATGCTAATCTCTATTAAATATCAATCTTGATGGTGGATTACAGATAACTCTCTGCTAATACTATTCTTTTAAGTATTAACCTTATGGTTTTATTTATGTTAAATTTTGCAACCGACAAAATTACCTGACGGTGCAAATACTATTGGACAAAATTTTCAAGCCTCAGCACTAGGTGGTCATTCATAAAATCATACATATTTATTGTTAGAGCAAATCATACAACTCATCAAATAGGTCGCGTAGCTAAAAGTACATATGAATAGTTTTATCGACTAGCACATAATGGGTTGGAAAAATTTTCCTCCAAACCAATTTGAAGATAAATGTTTTCAATACTATTTATGTTTTTTTTAAGCATTCATTAAATTATTTAAATAAATTACATGTCCATGAAATTTATTTGAGTCACCACATAATAAGTTAAAGAAACCTTCCTCTAAATCAAATTCTATCTTTTTTTTTTAAGAAAAAAAAACTTTAACTATTATTTTGCACCATTAAAATTCGAGTAAAAATTTGGATTTGATTTCATTGTTTGGAATCAAAATATAGAAGGTATACATATATTTATAGATACTATTTTAATACTTTAATCTAAAAATTATCTAATTAACAATAACATAAATGAAGACAGACAAAATTTTCAATAATAGGTTGAAGGATATTGTTTCAACCCAGTTTAGACGAAAACTTTTTATAAATGTATCCAAACAGTAGTTTTGAAGTAAAAATAATCTCACTGATTGATATATATATATATATATATTTATAATTCGTTCAAAGGTTGAAGGAGTTCATTTCAAACCAATTTAGATGAAAATCTAGGTTAATTATTGTACGGATTGAGAATACCGGCCCATTACTAAGCTGGTGGTCCATTCAACAGATGGACTCGGTTTATTTCGACACTAAACCAAGCCCAATTAAGCCCAGCCAAACATTTAGACAGTGTACCCCCCCCCTACAGGCACGTTTGAGCATGGAATAATGCATTGGAAGAATCCACCCATCAAGGATATTAAACGACATCTTGTGCAAGTTCCAAGGAAGTCATATCAGCAGCAAGTGGTGGGTCCCATTTGGTCAGGAACTTAGTGCAAAGGGGCCCACTAATGTGAGAAAAAAGCCCCACATCATGACAACCCCACTAAAGAGAGGCTATAAATATAAAAAGAGGGATAGGGATCAAGGATTGGAAAAATTTTAGGGGAGAGAAACACGAGCAGTGAGAAAAGACATAACTTTGGAGAAAGGGAATCCTGTTCGAATTATAGGGTAGAGACTTGGCTATGCAACCATAGCCTCAACTAGGCCAGTATCAAAGAAGTTTAGGGTCATAGACAACAATTTGCCTCTTTCAGCAATCTTTCATGTCATTTCTTGGACCTTCTACTTGTGGGATAAGCCCCAACCTAGAGCACAAGTAAATTGGGAGTCTAGGCCCAAAAGCCTAAGTTCATGGGAAAAGACCACCACAATTATATAAAATCACTTTAAAGTATGAGGAGGTATACACTGTTATGGATATATGAGTTCTCTCTCTCATAACTTAGTGGGACCCACCAATTGTGAGAAATAGGACTCATGTAACAGGATATATTTTCTCCTAAACTATGGGATCCTTTGAAAGACTTACCTTAGGTCCAATATTCTAATCTAATGCAATACGTGGTTTCATCCTTACAGATCTATTAATGCACTAAGGCAATGGACCAAGCTATGTCCAACTTTCAAAGCTTGCAATCCCATCGAGCCCATTATCAAGTAGGGCCCATCAAAGGCCCACTAATGAGAACCCATTGAATAGCCCAAGTTCACGTTTGTAATGGAAAAATTTGGTAAAACATGGCCCAACACATTAAAAACACATTTACCCAAAAAAAAAAAATCAATAAAGAATGAAGTTTATGGTGGCCCCTACTTATTTGCTATGTGTATTGTTCGTAGGGTATGAGTTGTTAGTACTCACACGCAAGACAATCCCTTTCAATAGGACTATAACTCACAAGACCTTCCACTTGTGGGATAAGCCCCAACCTAGAGTACAAGTAAATTAGAGATCTAGGCTCAAAAGCCCAAGTTCAGGGGAAAAGACCACCACAATTATATAAAATCACTCTAAACTATGAGGAGGTATACACTATTATGGATATATGAGTCATCTCTCTCATAACTTAGTGGGACCCACCAATTGTGAGAAAGAGGACTCATGTAACAGGGTATATTTTCTCCTAAACTATGGGATCCTTTGTACTTTGCATCCCTAAACTTTGAAAAACTTACCTTGGGTCCAATATTCTAATCTAATGCAATACGGGCCTTCATCCTTATAGATCTATTAATGCACTAGGGCAATGGACAAGGCTATGTCCAACTTTCAAAACTTGCAATCCCATCTAGTCCATTATCAAGTAGGGCCCATCAAAGGCCCACCAATGAGAAACCGTTAAACAGCCCAAGTTCACATCTGTAATGGAAAAGTTTGGTAAAACATGGCCTAGCCCATTAAAAATACATGTACCCAAACAAAAACAAAAAATCAATAAAGAATGAAGTTTTATGGTGGCCCCCACATATTCGCGGCTAGTGTGCTTGGAGTACGAAAGAGTTTTAACTTAAATGTAAGAATCTTTATTTTGTATCACAAGGAAATTAGGATTTGGTTTAATTGTTTAAGTATATTGAATTTTATATTGTACATATTGTAGGCGTCAGAATTGCAATAGTCACAACAGATTGGTAAAGAGAGTTATGAAGAATCATTCATGTGGCCAAACATTAATTGCTCTCCTAATATCATCAAGATGAGTCCATATTACGGGCTGTCAAATATGATACAAGGAGAAAACTCGTCATTTATCAAGTATGATTAGATAAGTGGTTGGAATGCAACCATTTAGTTACCATGAAAACACATCTCAGTCATGTACTTATTTACTATGCTGTTCTTATGTGTTTTTATTTTTTATTTTTTTTAAGTATAGGGTTAACTGTTTGTCTATCTAGACCTAATTTCTAAATATTGTAGTGTTCTCTTTACATTTAAAGAACTCATGAAACTCAATTTGAATTGTAACTTATCATGTTTAAATTGATAATTGCATTGGTATACTGTTAAGACCCAATAGTTGTGTGTTTAAAATCAAGAGGAATTGAAAAACATAATCCAAAAAAATTGTAAAAGAGTCATGAAGGTTGGTACTAAAGACATATTGAAACAAAGAAAAATTGAAAAGCTACATACTGATGCAGGTTGGTACTAAAGATATATAGAAACAAAAGAAAGTTGAAAATCTACATACTGATACTTCTATAATTACTTATTTGAAATTCAAACCGGTTTCAAAAAAATAGTTTGTGGTTTAGAGCATTTTCTATTTTCACTAATTGTGTTTTGTTTCCCTGCTCCTGTTTTTAAAACAAAGCACACACATTTTTTAATTTAAACTCTTGGCAGAAGGTATAGCTTTTTTTTTTTGCTTTTTTCTTTTTTTGTTTGTTATGGTAATCAAAAGAGCCTACAATTTTGTTTATAACTGACATATTTTAGATATTTTAATAATTATTTCCGATTATTTTGAATCCCTTTATTCTTATGGCCCATACCTCCTCTTTTTGTTTATTTTTGTATCATTCTTTTCATCAGGAACATGTAAGTTTCTTTCCGAATAGTATATGTTGTTATAGCAATCATTTTGACTATTTGAAGTTTTAACTTAGCCTCATTGATTTAATAAATTTAATTGCGTAAATGTATATAATATATTTTGTGAATTTTGTTGATAGAATTGTAAAGTATGGTATTACTGAGAATAATATCCTTTTAATATGCAGTTGAATTTAAATAGATTAGGCATTCTTTGTTTTTTCTTTATTCAATTGCTTCTCATATGTGTAATTTTATTAACTATTCCGTGCATTACACGAGTTAGCGACTAGTAGATTCTATAATGAAACTAAATGTTTTCATTTTGTTTTTTAGGATAATTCTCCACTCCAGAAGGCATGTTATGATTTGTCAAATGAGCATCAATGGCGGCTTCAAAATTATTTTCTAGGGGGTTTAATAAGAAACATAAATTATACAAAATTTTAAACAAAAGATAAATTAAATATATCGACATCACAAAAAAAAATCTTTAATACATAAATTTTTACAATTGACTTCGACGATGTTTCGTATTTTGAAATTATTGTATGATATCTTCATTATCTATCCTACTAGCTACATATGTTTCAATGTACATAGTCAAACAATCATTCATGCACTAATTTCTCATTTGATTGATTTATTTAAAATTTCTTAAGATCTAAATGAGCTTTTTCTAAGGTTTAAGATTAGCAAATTCTAATTTTGTTGTTGGGCTAATTAAAAAATTTTCCCATATTTTAGATCAAATTGATTTGTTATTGAGCTTTTTCTTTGTGTTTAAAAAAGGTCAAGATATTGTTAAGATGATTATATTTAAGTTTATTTCAGTTAGGCTTAAGGTTAGGGTGTTCAAATTTTTATTTTAAGTGTCAAAATAGGGAAAAATATATATATATATATTATAATAATTTTTATTTTTTGGTTCAATTCAGGGGGTTCATTTAAACCCCTTAGGCTCCAAGTGGAGCCGCTCCTGATGAGCATCCAAGCAATTCTATTGGGAAGTTTGGTACTTATGATTTGACAAAGGTTGAAAATTCAAAATTACACAAAGATGGCAGGGGCAATTAGTTTGTTTATGATATTTAGGGTCATAAGATTAATTTAAACTTGAAAACTTGACATTTAATATTTTTGTCTCATAATGTAGCCCACTGGGCAACCTTTTGTAATAAGGTAGGAACCTTCTCTAACTCTAGAACATTAATGTAAAAGTTCTTTTTATATGCAAATCATTTTTCATCATCATTTGTTTGTACATAATTTCTTTCTCCTTTACTAACATAGGTTGGTTAATATTAAGAAGCAATAAGTTAGTTACAAGATAATCTCTCTTTATTGAGGTGCAAAGATGATCCATCATAGGTGGCAGATTTTGAAACCAAACAAAAGCATCATTGCTAGTATTGCCTATCTTTGACAACAATTGTGGTAGTTAGTTATCATAGAAATAATATATGTCATATCACAAGAAAGGGAAAAAAAACAAAAATAAAAACAATCTTCCAGAATTTTATTAATCACAATTGATTTTACAATATCCACTTAATATTATAACAATCAATTAACAAAAAAATCTAATAGACTAATTCTATGACTAATATAGACTCTTGTTACAATGAAACGGTAAGTATACAACACAATAAGAGATCAAAATATACATCAACATCCAAAATAAACAAATACATCAAATGATTGCAAATAGCAGCTTCAACTGCATTGCATTCCAATTTCCAAAGCTAGCACTTTAGCATCCATGATTTATGATATCCACTAGAGGAAGTACATCTTGAACAAAACCCCACTTGAATTGGTGCTAATAGTAGCAGCATTGTCTTCCAAAGCCAAAATTTGAGCTTCCATGCTTTAGGAGATCTACAAAAGGAAGTACAGTTTAGATAACACCACAATAGAATTTCTTCACACTCTACCCAATATTTTCCAACTAGTTTCCAACATATCTAACTGTACCATTTACATAAAAGCAATTAAAACTTATGAGACGAAATAGATCCCAAGTGATTGGCAGAATCTCAGAAAGTGATCTAGAATGAAAAGAAATATTCCTCTAGCAAGACACATAAAATGAAATGCCCAACATGCAAAGCAAAAAAGACAATAAAGATTACATATAGTTGATAACTATAGATGAACAACTCAAACTTGTTCCTTCTCACTAATGAAGTGATGTCATCCACATCAATAGACCAGCTGTTAGACAAATAACACCTGCAAGATGAGCAACACCGATATCTACCCACTCCAATATCTACATCAAATAATTAGATATATAAGCAGCATCGTCTTCATATGACCTTATATTTCTTTCCAGGAAGATATGCTTAGATACATTCTATGAAGGAAGAAAAACCATATGGTTTAGGACATTGACAAGGGTTACAAAGGAGATGGGATTCTCTTGTCTTTCTTTTGTGATGCTACTCAATGACTTAACACAATTCGATGTGTGTCCTGCTTATTTTCTTGATTCTTGCACAAATTTTCATATGCCCATCCTGAAGATTGCAACTGAGAAGCAAGAAACTAACCATGTTGTGAGCTTTCATCCAGGAGTCACGATCAAATTCAGGGTCACTGAAATCAGTGACAGGGTGACCATGGAAAAATTCAAGAACTACCACAAAGAAGCCAGCTGCTGCAACTTTGTCACTAGTTTCCTTCACAGAGAAGCAATGCATATTATTAATATCATATAGCTAGGAATAACTGATATTTGAATGCACTAACATCTAGTTTATCTAGAACATAAGAGTAAATTTGGCTGGCAAATAAGAAAATTGATGGAACACAAACAACTTAAAGACATGGTTGATGGCAGTTTGGATTTATGTGCATAGTAAAGCTTAAATATGATAAATTATAGTATTTGAAAAAAATTTGCTTATTGAGGACTGGATATTATTTGGCTCAAGTTTAGATAATTTATTGCAAATATATATCATTAACATGTGAAGGACCAAAAAGCAGTATGAGAAAAATCAAATAAATGGTGAGGATAAAAGAAAATAAAGAAGAAGAAAACATTATATACCCTGGACTAAATATAGCATTTCAGACTTGTGAACAGAACACTTCATATTTAGGATAAACTTATCAAAACACTACATATTTAGAATGCATATACAATCAACAATTAGAAACAAGTTCACTTTACAAGCCCTTAAAATCTATAACGTGGAAAATGCAAAAAAAACCCCTTGCAGTTTGCCTGTAAAACGCAAAGACCTCATGACCTTTTCAGTCTAACACACAAATTCATATAATCGTGCTTTAGTGATAATCGTGACATTTTCCATTACCATTGATGGTAAATAGTATATGTACCTCATGCAAGCATTTACACACTCTAAAATAAAGGGCAAAAGGGGAGAGTCTTTTCTGTTACCATCTCCAGCCTCTTTCCAAATGCTATAATTTCCATGAAATTCAAAGAACTTTAGGCCCCTTTGGCCCTTGGATTGCCTGGTTGTGTTCCATTAGCTAACTAAACATGCCTAAATTTAGGCCAATTACATGTAAATGGCCCAATTTTGGCCTTTATAGCTGTTGGAAAAAGGCATGAAATATTTCTGTCTCTTCTATACTCTATTTCATATACATATATAATTTCCTATGTGAGGCACATGTACTATTTACCATTAATAATAATGATAAATTAAAACAGTTATACTAAAAACATTACTTCAAGGATGTTATAGGTCACATGTCAAAATTCAGTGATCATGTCTTACAGGCAACCCACATGAATCCCCCTATGGTTACTTGCTATTTCATTTTCCTTATTTTCCTTCTTGGAAATCAGAGTTCAAAATTTTATAAGCTAACCATTGAATTCACTTTCCTTGATATAGTCATTCTCATAATATTCATCAGCCAAATTCTTCACTCAAACTAAAAATTTCAATCCTTCCTCAAGCACAACATAAGCTAAAATATTATGACTACAAGCCAAGACTAAAAGGATTCACTTCTATGCTCTCTCTTTTTTTTTATCATGAACTAGTTAAAATCATGAATGTTTTGTCATATGAATAAGACAACATAGACAGGAGCCAAAGGTCATCAAACAAGTCAAGTCAATGACTTGTAAATTAACACCATGCTTTCATAGTTTGTGTGTGCTAAGTAATTATCAAGTGCAACCCAGATCATGATCGTTGCCATTGAGGCTCTCTTGCTCACCATTACCAACAATCCCATTTGTATCCAATTGTAAGTCTATTTTCCATTCATTTCTTATTGTTTGAAAACTAAATCAAGGTAATAATAAACCATTTCGCTTTAATGCAAATTACACTTTTTCCTCCTACAAGATGAGTGGAGGACCCATTAATTGCACGTACAACTTACTAATATAAAAAAACCTACATCATTTAAATACAATTAATGAAACACTTGAATGTCTCATGGATTCATAATCACTATATATTGTTTTACAATGCACAAATGAAAAGAGAAAGCTCATCAATTTGAAACATAAATCGATATTATTGTTTTAAAAAGATTGAAGAGAAAAGCACACAAGACCCTCCAAGTGCATTGAAATTCCACTGTATCCTCCATTTCATTATCACTATTGTGCTCATTCAACTCGACAAGCCTAGAACCACTTGTTGTTTCTTCTTCCATGTGTGTGCAATCTAAATTATATAATGCACAATATTTTAAAACAAAGTATAACAGTATTATACTTATCTGTTAAAGCATGGTCAAGATTTCTATTAAAGCATGGTCAACTATAACAATAAGTATAACAGTATTGTAAGGTTGGATTTATTCAACCATATGTTGGTTTTATTCCGTGCCAAATTTACTTGTAATTTCAGCAATTAGATACTTTGTATTTAGATGGGATTAATGTAAGGGTTATGTGTGAGAGAGTGTGAAGAAATACAAGTGTATGTGCATTTAAAGGTTTCTCGCGAGTGACTCGCGACTAGCAACTCGCCAAAATGCCACACTTATGAAGCATGTAGGAAGCTGAAGGGTCACGACATCTGGAGCACTACAGGACAAAAAGTAAAGTCTGGCCTAGCAGTTATCTTGTGACTCAAACTCACAACTCGTTCCAGTCGCAAGAATAAGTTGCCAGAATACCTTGTATTGCTGAAAACTTACTTTTCACATTCCATCTCATACCCTAATATAAATACCCCTATACCCAAAAAATGTAAAGGTGGATATTGAGAGAAAAACCCTAAAAAAGGTTTCTACAACACACCCACCTCATTAGAGAGAGAGCTACTCATTCTTAGAGAGAAATCTTTGCACTCTCTTCTCCTTCCCTCTCCCATTGTTATACCCATTGAGAGGAGATTTGTACCCAAATACAACCCACACCTATTTAGAGTGTAGATAGTGTTTTAGAGCTTGGAAAGTATTGGAAGATGCCAAGGATGGCGGATGCAATATGGAGCTTATTGTGGGATCTGGAAAGCTAGAGAAGACGTGCTGGTACATTGGGTAGACTAGACTTGGAGGGTCTTTTATTATTAGTGTACTCCAACTTTATTCTCTAGTGGATCATTTTATCACTTGGAGGGCGGCGGAGAGTTTTTCGCCGAGTTCTTCGATTTCCTCTTCAATAACACATGCTGGTGTTATCCTTGTGTTTGCATCTCTCTTTCTTTACTCTTTAACCATTAATTGTTGTTGTGTCTATGATTAATTATGTGTTAAAGTAGTTTGCCAAATTGGGTATTGCCTATATTTCATATTTTGCATATACATTGTTTGAATATAAGCTTGTTTTGGCTATTTTGAAATTGGGGGTCTAAATATTCATTAGTGTTTTACACACTATTTAAGCTTTCAATTGGAATCAGAGCGGGTACACTTATTTTGGTTTAAATACGTATGATCCTTAACCCTTGTGTTATTTGCCACGGATAGTGCTTTATATGCTTCTATGCATGTTATGGTTGATGATGAATGCAACATGCCACGTGTTTGTGAAAATGCCTCTATAAGTATTTATCCTCATAATTGTGATGCTAATCTTTGAGTTTTGTTGATATTCCAAACACCAAACTCTTGAAGAAAAAAGCTAAGAAGTTTCATAAGAATTTGAGCAAGTTCATTGGTGAAAAGGATGATTTGATTGCTAAGCCTAATGAATCCAATAAATTGGTTGAAAAGTATAAGAAATTTGCTGAAAATTCTCTTAAAAAACTAAAGGAGTTTAAATGTTTGAATATGGACTTGGATGCTAAACTTGTTTTGTCTAACAAATTTGTTGATGATCTTAAATGTGAAAATAAATCTCTTAAGATGCATGCCAAGTGTTTGATTGCTAAACCTATAACTAAAAGGATGAAAATATTTGTTGCAATCATGTTGTGGTACCCGATTTTGTGCCTATTGTCTGTTTGACCTCAAAGGACAAATCAGCGTACATTCCTCCACACAAAATAAATCAAAAGATGGAAAGAAAAGCTATTAAGTCAAAGCCTCCGTTTAGGTCTCAACTAAAAGTTTTGGATGGATTTAATTTTGTTCCAACTTATCACCATTATGGTGTGATTGGTCATATAAAGCCTCAATGTCATAAGTTGAAGAGAGAAGAAAACCAAGTTGCTAAATCTCTTCCTAAAAATCCTAATGGACCTAAACACATTGTTTGTCACCATTGTGGTGCTTTTAGTCATCTAAGACCTCATTATTCTAAATTTCATGCTCTTAAAAGAATTAAAAGAAAAACGAAACTTAAGCTTCTTAGAAGTTGTGCTAAAAAGGGTAAACCAGAATTGAGTAAAAAGAACATGTTGTTAAAGAAAGTGTTTAATGCTCTTAACTCATTGTCTATATGCATCTTCGGTCCTCATTCTTCCAACCTCGTATCTCTTCTCATGAAACACTCATTCCAAATAATTGTTCTGTTTGGATGAGGAAGGGTTCCTATGGTTGAGCTTTAATTTGTTATGTTGGTCCTTAATCTAATTCTTTCAATCTTTGTAGGTCCCGTCATGCATTGAATGTCATATCTTCATATATTTTATGCATCTTGCATTTCTTTGTATACATTGTTTTTGTTTTGATCTTACTTTTATGTTTTAGTTTTGTGTGAGTAAAAAATCCAAAACCACATAAAAAGTGAAAAATTCAAAAAGTTTGATCATATATGTTTGAGCACATATCACATGTGAGTTTAGCCTAGTACCTTCATACAAATGACTTAGTGCATTTATGAGCTTACCTTGGTATGTATGTACATCTATCTTTGTGGGAAAAATCTTGACATCTATGTGTAATTCTTATAAATCGATCTTCAAGCTTGTCATGAATGATTAGTCAATAGTAATGTTGATTTTGATATATGCGTAGACTTGTGCCTATATCTCTTCCCACTCATTTATGTTTTTGCTTAAAGAGCTCAACCAATGTCAAATCTCGAAAAGAGATTATGAGCTGCAAAAGCGATTTGTATTGAATTATATGGTGCCCAAAAAGTCAAAGACTTACTCTCAAAAGTAAAACATCAAAAATTTCAAGCATTGATCTCAAAATGAGATGTAATGAATTGTAAGAAGCCAAATAAAAGCTTCTCAATGTAATCAAGTTTACGTGGGAGGTCATATATATTCATTTCTATAATTGAGATAGACCACTTGACTTAGTACTAGTTGTGTATGACTTGATTGAATTGATCATTGATGCTTCACTCTTGATTAAGGATTATTCCACATTTAATATTCACACGCAACACACATGCCTAATGTTCAATGAATGTCTTATTCATTTGTTCGATTGTACTTGATTAAATGTGTTGTATGTGTGCTCAACTACATGTTTGATCAAACTAAAAAGATTTTTGATCATTTTATATGTATTTGGAAGTGATTCTTATCACTTTTTATGTTCATGTTTTGTGCTTACTTTGTTTTTCAATGTTTTAAGCATGTTTTATGTTGAAAAATAGGTGTCAAAATTTTTGGTTACTCGTTTAGCGACTCGCGAGTGAGTCGCAAGTTTTGGCTACTTGTTTTGGCAACTCACTCGCTAGTCACGAGCTCATCCAGAGTCTTTCGCGACTCATTTCGTGACTCGCATAGTCGCAAAACGTCCAGAAACAACTTTTTAAAGGGCTTTTTGTGGGAAACTTGTTTTAAACCTCTCTCCTCCTCTTTAAAACTCCTCTTTTAATATTTTTACATCAAAACCCAACCAATTTGAATGGTTTTTCAATCCATTGACATCTCTGTTGGAAAATTTAAATCCCGGTTGATAGAATTAACAAATTTTAAACACATGTTGTTAATTAGATTTATTATGCATAAAACTTGTTAAAACAAACAAACATCAATATCATGTCAAAATCATATGCAGCGGAAAAGTAAATAAGACAAGATATGATGACCTAGGAAAACCAATGAAACCAACCAGTTTCACAGTAAAAAATCTGAGAGGAAACCTTTCCGACAAGTAATTCACTATAGTAAAGAGAAGTTTCAGATCTAGTACAAAACTTTTATCCCTAGACTCTACAATCCCTGTAGATGAACTCACAGAGAAACCTTCTACCGCTTCAGAACCTCTGAACGCTTCAGAACCTCTGAACGCTTCAGAACCTCTAAACTCTTCAATATATGAACGTCACCATTTGATGCACGGATCCTAGTATATGATTAACTCCTTTGCACGAATCCCAGTACGTGACTTACTCACCAACTTGAGAAAGAAGAATTTTTGCTGCAAAGTTTTTCACTTCATCAACAATGAAGATCAAGAAGCACTTGGTTACAAAACCCTAAGACACAAAGACGCAGTAACTTCTTTCAAAGAGAATAAGGCTTTGGTCACCTTTTGCATATGTTCTTCTTGTATTCTCTCATGTGACGGCCTCTAAAATAAGTCTTATATATGTCTAGGGTTGTGAGAAAAAAACCCTACACATAAACATAAACATAAACATAGGCCGAAAATCTGATCTGGAAATCTGAATTCACGTAACCTCGATAGATACCTCAATAGATAGCAGGTGTCGAGCCTCATTAAACCTCGATAGATAGCTATCTGTCGAGCAGTTGTCCGCAGATGTCCAACTATCTGTCCAGCTTTAGTGAACACTTTTTCTTCACTTGTTTCTTGGTCCAATCTTCATAACTTTAATACTAGACTTGAACAACATGTTTTTTAAAGTATTTACACATCCTAAATCTACCTAAATACAAGTAAAGTGCATTTTGTCAAAGGATTAGCCAAGTCTTTAACAATCTCCCCCTTTGGCAATCATTGACAAAACCACAACAAACAAATGACCATATGTGAGAAGTTATAAATCACTCAACTCATACTCACTTATTAAGTACAATAAAATCTATCATAAAACAAACTCTTGAAAAATTTTGCAAGAAGAGAGTTCATGGCATGGAAGACTTTGACAACCTGTATTTCTGAAACACTTTAAACAAAACTCATCAAGGTATCTTAGTATGAAACAGAAATTAAAAAATTGCATATAAAAATAAGAAACATGTGTATAAAGAAAGAAAAGAAACAACACATATAGAGATAGGTGAAGAAAACATACAACATTACATATATGTATCAAAGATAAGCACAATGTATGTAAACATGGTCACAAGGCCGGTGTCCAAGAAAAAGGAAGTAAGTACTCCTCCTAACAAGATGAAACACAACTCTCCCTTACAAGGTCATGTATTTCTCCTCCTAACTTGTAGAATCTTAAAAAGAAACCCAAGTTCTCCAATTTCTCCACTTTTTTGTCATGATTGACAAAGAATACAAGAAGCTATAAAGCTTTACCCGAGAAACATAAAGATGATCAAGGATAATCAATGGGATATAAAGAATCCATAAAAATGCATAAATATAATGAAACAATATGTTATGGATGACAAGATCAAAGAAATATGCAAAACATATCAAAAACAATGCATGCAGAGGATCTCGATGGATCGAGAGGTGTCGAGAAGCTATAGAGCATACCTCGATAGATCGAACAGCTATCGAGAAGCTATCAAAGGGATGGGAACTTTCTCGATTGATCCACCTAGCTATTAAGAGGTGTCAAGATTGCGATAAAAAATCAACTAAAGATTTCGATAGATAAGCTAGGTATCAAGAAGTGTCAAGGAGGTGTCGAGATTGCTTAAAAACAGTTTTTCAAGGAGGGAAAAACACAGACATACATGCAATCAAACAAGGAACTCAATCAAAGATCCAAACAACATTTTGATCTCTCAACAAGAAAAATGTCATGCATTTTGATCGAAAACAGACACGCACACACTAAACAAGTTTAACCAATTTTATATTTCAAAAACAAGTTAAGACAATTTAGTGAGCATACATTAACGCATGTAAATCTTGTGATGGCCAAATCACATTGTACCTACACATAAATCAAAAGTAGCAAAAAATATTGCGCATTGCGTGTGAAAAATATCGCAAGATTGCACAAGTATCTCAATGTTATAACGATTTGAGATATGAGAAAATTATTTTAACTCACACATAATCATAACTGTTTGATGGGGACTATCACCTTCGAGGTACATCCTAAAGTATTGACCCCTTGATAGGCAAAAAACGTATTGACCCCTTGTGATGGATTAAGTTGATTAATTAGCCAAGTTTATTAATTCATCAAATTAACATGCAAACGCATAGTAGCACAAAAAAAATCACCAATAAACTAAAGTGCAGCGGAAAATAAATTGACATGGTGATTTGTTTATGAATGGAAAAAATCTCCAAGGCAAAAAACCCTACCAGGTGATTTTAAGGTCACCATTCCCAAGAATCCACTATTATCACAACAAACGGTTACAAGTAAAGGAATCTCAGTACCTTATACTAACTTACAGTTCAACCTTTACCCCAATACCCAATTGGACTTATTCTGTAGTGATAATCTCTCTTTTTCAACGCACGGCTCCCAATACGTGACTAACCAATTGCGCGGATCCTAGTACGCAACTTCAATCACCAACTTGAGAAAATGTTAGCTGTAAAGTTCTTCAGTTCATCCTCACAATGAAGAACAAGAAGATGCTTTGTTACAAAACCCTATGGTGCAAAGACACAGCAACTTCTTCATAAAGAGATGAACTAGGGCAAACTTTTTCTCCGGTCACAAATTGCTCGAACAGACTTTGCTCAATACTTTTGCAACTTGTGTCTACTTTTACGGCCCTTAAAATAATCCGTTTATATGTCTAGGGTTATAAGAAAAGAATGCCCAAAAACATATCCACGGATTGGAATCAAAACAGATCTGAAAAACTATTTTTCTTAAACCTCGACAACTAGAGGTGTCAAGATGCCGTCAAGCAGCTGTCAAGCCTCAGGGCTGAAACAGCTTATTAAAGCTTGATAGATGAACCTGTCGAGCCAGATGTCGAGCTTTAATAACAGGCACTTCTTCAACTTGTTTCTTGGACAGACTTGTATGGCTTTAACACTTGATCTTGAAACCTTATTTCTTGAAGTATTAAAACATCCTATAACTCCCACGTCGCCTAGAAAACACACTTGCAATCATGTTTTAAAACATTTTGTTCTTTTTGCTTTTATTTCTTTGCATATTTTCTTTTATTAAGCAAACCATGCATGGGTGTATAAAAGAGAAAAAAGAAATATCCAATTATGTTAAGCTTTTTGACATTGCACTTTTACTATGCCGAAGCATACAAATATCATATCATGATTGGCAGGTAACAGTGGTGAGATGGTTATTTTTGCCTTTCTTTTAGGATTTTCTAATCCCTCCCATCAAAAAGAGTGATACGAGTGTTAAGTATAAGAGATCAGTTAACCTTACTCATCACAAACAAAGAGCCACAAAACTCACTTACTTAGTTGTGCATAAAGATGCTCATCTAAGTTACAAACGATAAAAAGTTTAGAAAACTCTATTTCAATGGCCATTTTAAGGTTCACAAGAACCGATGTACACAAATACACACTGTTTTTGTATTTTTTTAATTTTTTCCTTTATATTTTGAAAAAAAAACAAAATAAAAAAAAACAACCAAACAAAAATAGAGAAACAACACAAATGCATGAAAGAAAGGTGCAGATGCATGAAAGCATGATTCCAAAAGCAGACAATAAATCAAGTAAAGAGAGTCATACTTCAGATAGAAAGAATTAAAGTAGAGGACAAATAGAAAAGACAGTTAAGTCTTAGGCTCCTTTCTCACCCACACAGCACGAATCTTTGGCTGTGAAGATGAAAAGGCACGTGTTCTAGTATGTCTACCAAAGGACATAGAAGAATTAAAATTCTTCTAAAATTGAGTTAAAAAGCTCAAGACTTTTAATAACTCTCCAAGAGTTTCCATGACAACGGGGGTTAAAGATCACACTCAGAAAATTAATCTAATCAGAGTGTACCCGCTTTGATACCCCTTGTTGGAAAATTTAGACCCCAATTGATAGAATTAATAAGTTTTAAACTCAAGTTGTTAATTACATTATTATGCATAAAACTTGTTAAAACAAACAAACATCAATATTATGTCAATATCATATGCAGCGAAAAAGTAAATAAGACAAGATATGATAACCTAGGAAAACCAATGAAACCAACCAGTTTCACAGTAAAAAACCTAGGGGAAACCTTCCCGAAAAGCAATCCACTATAGTAAAGAGAAGTTTCAGATTTAGTACAAAACATTTGTCCCTAGACTCTACAATTCTCGTAGATGACCTCATAACAGAAACCTTTTATTGCTTCAAAACCTCTGAACTTTTCAATATATGAACGCCACCCTTTGATGCACGGGTCTCAGTATGTGACTCACTCACCAACTTGAGGAAGAAGAATGTTGGCTGCAAAGTTTTTCACTTCATTAACAATGAAGATCAAGAAGCACTTGGTTACAAAACCTTAAGACGCAAAGACGTAGTAGCTTCTTTCAGAGAGAATAAGGCTTCGGTCAGTTTTTGCTTATATTCTCCTTGTATTCTCTCATGTGAAGACCTCTAAAATAAGCCTTATATATGTCTAGGGTCATGAGAAAAGAAACCCTACACAAATACATAAACATGTGCCGAAAATCAGATCTGAAAATTTGAATTCCTGTAACCTCGATAGATACCTCGATAGATAGTAGGTGTCGAGCCTCATTAAACCTCGATAAATAGCTATTTGTTGAGCAACTATCCACAGGTGTCCAGCTATCTGTCTAGCTTTAGTGAACACATTTTCTTCATTTGTTTCTTGGTCCAATCTTCATGACTTTAATACTAGACTTGACCAACATGTTTTTTGAAGTATTAAACACATCTTAGATCTACCCAAATACAAGTAAAGTGCGTTTTGTCAAAAGATTAGCCAACTACATAAAATATGTCATTAATAATCTCTAAGGTAATTCTAAACTCTTTTTATTGATTTTGATCCTTAGATTATGTTTTAGAGAGTTTTTGTGCTCTTAGTTGGGATTTTCATCATAGGGGTTGGGAACACTTCATTTTTGTCAAATGTTTGTATGGGATTTGGTTCTTTTGATGATTTGCTTTGGATGTTAGCCCCTTGTGGCAAAAAGAACATGTATTAAGGGTGAATTTATGATGTTCATGCATTGTTTCACATTGTTATTCATAGTGTGCACGCTAGGTGTTTAATAAAAGGTCTCTTAGGCATTTTCTCACTTGTTTGAACTCCAATGAATACCAAACTTTAGGGTTTCTCATGTTTCCTCATTAGGAATATGTTTGGTTCATTAGTTGTGTATTTAACACACCTTGCCCCACATGTGCATTTTCCATACTATGGTTATGCATTGCACATAGCCAGCTCTTGCACACACCTTTGCTAGCCTTGTCATGCATTGGTCTGTACCTCGTTGCTTCATCCTAGCATGTCAGGTTTACCTTATGCTTTATAGTATTTTGTTATGTCTTTTGTTTGAGCTTCATTTTCTCATTTATATTGTACCCCTCATGCATCATTATCCTTGTTATACATTCATCTCTTGCACTCTTTTCTCCTTGACCCTTTGTTTATTCATGTCAAAAAGGGGGAGAAGACATTATGGTAATAAGAAAACTTTG
This sequence comes from Castanea sativa, assembly GCF_040712315.1. NCBI lineage: Eukaryota > Viridiplantae > Streptophyta > Magnoliopsida > Fagales > Fagaceae > Castanea > Castanea sativa. Next base: position 1,566,199 of record NC_134018.1, on the reverse strand, counting down.
TTTTGTTTGTTTTTCTTTATGTTTGTTTTCTTATTTGCTTTATAGTACTTTTAGTTAATGTTTTTGCATTTTTCTTTAGTACTCTTGTGCTCTTATTGGATCTTGTATCCTTGATGTAATTACCTTAGTGTTCTTGTATCCTTGATGCAATTACCTTAGTGTTCTTGCATCAGTTAAGTGTTAGATATGTATACATCCTTATGCTATTGTACTTCATTGAATGTATGTTAGGATGATCATTTGCTTTGCTTTGTGATCATTGTAGTCATTGCTATATGATTGTTTTGGTGTATGATTAAGTTGCTCATATGTTTCACATCATATTTACTTGATCACAATTTACTTGTTACATTATACTTGTCCTTTTATTACTTGCTTTACCTTGAGGGTCTAATGTGTTTTGTCCAAATGTTTCAAGTTACAGGTATATATGTTACAAGTTTATCACAGCTTCTAGATTTAGGTGTGAGTAAGTTTTGCTATTATTCCCAAACTCATGTTTAAGTCTAGAGTCTGTTCTTTTTCAAAAAAAAAAAAAAAAAGTCTAGAGTCTGTTTTAGGGTTTTGTCATGGAATTGCCAAAGGAGGAGATTGTAAGGTTGAATTTATTCAATCATGTGTTGGCTTTATTCCGTGCCAAATTTGCTTGTAATTTTAGTAATTAGATACCATGTATTTAGGTGGGATTAATGTAAGGGTTGTGTGTGAGAAAATGTGAAAGAATTTAAGCGTGTATGCATTTAGAGGTTTCTCACGATCAGATCTCGCAAGTGACTCATGACTGGCAACTCACCAAAATGCTACATATGTGAAGCATGCAAGAAGCTAAAGGGTCATGACAGCTAGAGCACTACATGACAAAAAGTACAGTCTATTCTAGCAGTTATCTCGCGACTTAAACTCGCAACTCGTTCCAATCGCGAGAGTGAGTTGCTAGAATGCCCTGTATTGCTGAAAATTGACTTTTCATATTCCATCTTATACCCTACTATAAATACCCTTACACCCACGAAATGTAAAGATGGATATTAAAAGAAAAACCCTAAGAGAGGTTTCTACAACACACCCACCTCATTAGAGAGAGAGCTACTCATTCTTAGAGAGAAATATTTGTAGTCTCTTCTCTTTCCCTTTCCCATTGTTATACCTATTGAGAGGAGATTTGTACCCAAACACAACCCACACCTATTTAGAATGTAGAGAGTGTTTTGAAATTTGGGAAGTATTGGAAGATGCCAAGGATAGCGAATGCAATATAGAGCTTATTGTAGGATCCACAAAACTAAAGAATACATGACTCTGAGAAATCCGTTGGTAGCAAGAGCTTAGAGGGCTCAATTACATTGGGTAGACTAGGTTTGGAGGGTCTTTTGTTATTCGTGTACTCCACTTTATTCTCTAGTGGATCATTTTACCACTTGGAGGGCGGCGGTGAGGTTTTTCGCCGAGTTTTTCGGTTTCCTCTTTCATAACACGTACAGGTGTTATCCTTGTATTTGCATCTCTCTTCCCTTACTCTTTAACCATTAATTGTTGTTGTGTTTCTAATTAATTATGTGTTAAATTAGTTTGCCAAATTGGGTATTGCTTATATTTCATATTTCGCACATACATTGTTTGAATATAAGCTTGTTTTGGCTATTTTGAAATTGGGGGTCTAAACATTCACTAATATTTTACACACTATTTGAGCTTTCAAGTATGGTGAAGATTTCTTTCAAGAATTGTATCAAACACTTTGCGAGCATTATTTATACCTTAATTTTCAATCCTCCCACCTTAATCATCGATTTGATTTTAAAAAAAAAATATTGTGTCAAATGCAGAGAAGTCCAGCTTTCTTTCAATGAGAATGAACGGTTACAAAGCAAGTAACAACAAAATTGCAATCACAACTCAGTAATTACAATAAGAAACAAAATCTGAGAAAGGTAGAGAGATGTGGGTCTCATCGTTTTAAGGAAGATAGAAAAGCGACAATGGACAACGATAGGGAGAAGAAGTTAAGTGCCTCTGCCTTCTGCCCTCTGCCTCTGCCTCCACCTCCGCCTCTACCTCTGCCTTCGGTGTGTGAGAGCTAGATTCTTTTCCAAAACCCCTTCTTTCCCTCCTCACGGAAATATACTAGTTTTTTGAATTTCATCTAATTGCTTGTTTTGTTTTCTTTATCCTTTTTTTTTTTTTTCCTTTTCCTAGTCAGATTATTTAAGTTGTGTTTTATGACTTAGCAGTGACGGGTAAGCAATATTGTAAAAATGTTGTAAACGTAGCATTTCTCATTATATATAGTATACTAGCCTTTAAGTAGTGCTTAGAGGCTCTTTTATTGTTTGGGTAAATTTTAATAACTTTTTGATCTCTTACACAGAATGCACTAAAAAATTAAACATGTAACTCTGGGCTTACTAAACTTAGGAAGGCACTTCCCAAATCCAACTCCCACAATACATTCTAAGATATATTTAGATCCAGACAACATGAAATAATTACCTCTAGAGATGATGTTGCTTTGTTAGGAATGTAGACTCCATAATGAACTTTAGCAGCCATGTTGTCAACATGAAGGGACTTCAAAATGGTGGCATATCATTTGTAGCATGGACTTCACGTCCCCTACTCGTTGATTGCAAACTTTTATCCTGAAAACATAAAACAACGTTCATTACAGAGGCTACATACAAAAATAGTTGTTGCTATGGAGGATAGGGATGGAAGGAGAACATTATAACTGTCTAATGATAATGGGTGGAAGATTGTAGTTGTGTTTGTGAGAATTTGTAGGCGGATTTTTTTTAAAGCTTTTTTTTTTTTTTTGCTAGCAATATCGGTGGTTAGTTAAGGAATAAGAAAGAATTTTGAACAATTAAATTTTTTTTAATCTATACTACAATTTAATTTTTTTTTGTTAACTTGTGATTATGGGAGGGTGGTAGTTTTATTCGAAGTTTTAACATATTTTACTTGAGTTTTTAAAGGTGAAGTTATCTAAAACTTGTATTGTTTTTAAACTTTGAATTTGAAAAAAAAAAAAGGGGCAACCGGGTAGTTTTTTCTATAAAACGCAAGATAGTTTTTTTTTTTTTTTAGAAAGGAATGTGTTAGATAATTTTTTTGATACAATGTGAATTTAGAGATAAAGATAAGTTTATCTATACTATTATTTAAGAAGTTTCTCTTATTTGGATTCCTCATTTTTTTAGTTTAAAAATGCCCTTACACTTTTATATTTAAGTAGAGACAAAACTAAAGGATAATCCAGTAAAAATGCAACTCCTAACTCTTACTAAAATATTACCTAAAAAATAGGATCACTCTCCTGTTAATTTTCAAATTACTTTATCCATTTATAAATTAGATTCACAAAATTAAAATTATATATAAAAACATAGAGTTTTTCTTTTTCTTTTTTTGCTAAAAAAATACTTTCCTGTTAATTTTTAAATTACTTTATTTACTTATAAATTAAATTCACAAAATAAAAATTATATATATAATAAAAACATAAAGTTCTTTTATACTAAAAAAGCTTCATTTATTGCGTGTAAGGAGACTAGTATTAAATTAAAGGTATTTCATTAGTTGTGTTTTTTTTTTTTTTTTTTTATTGAACGTGATTTTTGTTTTTTAGAATAAAATATTAGAATAAAATATGATATAGACACGCAAAACAATCCACGCTCAAAACCCTAGCTCTCCCTCTCTTCCTGTTCTGAGCCTCCCTCTCTGTGTTCAGTGCACCAACGCTAACAGAGGAAGCCATAGAAGATCAGGTACTCTCTCTCTCTCTCTCTCTCTCTCTCTACTTTTTCTTTATGATTTATCATTTATTCCAAAATTCATAATCTTAATTTTGTTCTTCCTCTGTTTTCTCTGAAAAAATTTTCCTGAACCGAGGGTTTTAATTTTTTGAGTGTATAGTTTGATGCTTTATTGAATCTAATCCAGAAATATTCAAACTTTAATTGATTTTCGTGTAGAAAAACCAAATGGGTTCTCAAGGCTGCGATTATTTCATGTATAAATTCTTCTTCTTCTTTTTTGGGTTTGTTTTTGTTGATATGTAAATTTCGTTTTTTGTTGTTGCCAGTTTGCTTAGGACAATACTAATCTTAAAACCCAGGAATGATTTTTTTTTTTTTTTGATGAATGAGCAAATTCATTTCGAAAGACACGACCCACTTTAGGCAAGGATAGGAAAATCTAAACAGTCAAACTAAGTATCCAAGAGCTGAACTAAAGATGACCCAATAGCAATCCTGACCTTAACTTCCCATTTAACAGTTTTGATGATAATATCATCAGAATTAATCCTGCCTCAATGAAGAATCTGAGCCGCCATAGTTGATATAAAGCAAACCATAAGGCAGTTTTGTATATGATATATCTCAAACTCGTTCCCTTCAAACTGATTATCACCCCCACAGCATGATATCTTGACAATGGAATTTAGGATTCCTAATAGAAGCGCCAACCCGTAATAGTTTTCCATCCTCTCTTTTAGACCGAGGGCACTTGAAGAAAAGATTATACCTGTCCTCAATTATATTTCTGCAGAATCAGGATTTTTCCTTAAAAATGGTTTTTTTTTTTTAATCCAAGTAAATATCTTAGTGGATTTTTTTTTCCCTCAAACAGAGCATGTTAGTTTTGACTTTGGTGTGGCAGATTAATAATTCAAAAAAGAGGCGAATGTGCATTTGCTTGAAATAGTTCCCCAATAACTGTTTTACGAATGTTTCATAGCGAGTAATTTCTTGGTACTTTGTGATTGTACAGCTATAAGCTTATAGCTAATACAATCCTTTTATATAGTTCATGTTCTAGTTGTGAATTAAGCTTTGTCAATTTACTTATTAGGTTGGAAGTTAGCACAAGCACAAAATGCAGTCCAAAGAAGCCCCTACTTCCATGGATGTTGAAGCAGTTCCATCTGCACCAAAGGTTGAATTTGGGTCTTTGCCAATGAAGCCAAAGTTTAAGCCTTTGAGTGCTCATGAGATGTCTGATGGTCAAGTTCAGTTTAGAAAGGTCAATGTGCCACCACACAGGTTCTCACCTCTCAAGAAAGCATGGATGGAAATCTACACTCCAGTATATGAGCAAATGAAGATTGACATTCGAATGAATCTCAAAGCTCGAAGAGTTGAGTTGAAGACCAGAACTGACACACCTGACATTAGTAACCTACAGAAGTGTGCAGATTTTGTGCATGCATTCATGTTGGGTTTTGATGTCATTGATGCCATTGCACTTTTGCGATTGGATGAGCTCTATGTTGAATCTTTTGAGATCAAGGATGTTAAAACCCTTCGAGGAGAACATTTGTCTCGAGCCATAGGAAGACTGTCTGGTAAAGGTGGTAAAACAAAGTTTGCAATTGAAAACGCTACGAAGACAAGGATTGTGATTGCTGATTCCAAGATTCACATGTTAGGTTCCTATAAAAACATCAGAGTTGCACGGGATTCTCTTTGCAACCTTATTTTAGGGTCCCCAGCTGGAAAAGTATATTCAAAACTAAGAGCAGTATCTGCAAGATTGGCAGAAAGTTTATGAAAGAGTTGTTTTCTCATGCTTGTGATACTTGGAAAGTCTTTCCTGAGACATGGATATTTTAGCTCAACTATGCTGAGTGTGATTGTAATTTGGTATCAATTTTGACCTTTTCGTCAACTTCCAGTAGTCTACCATTATGAGAATTACATTCCCTACTAGACTTGTTTTTTCCCCTAAGGTTATAGCCTCTTTCTTTTTTCTTTTTTCTCTTTTTTTATTTTTTTTGGCTTTTCTAATTGCTACTATTTGTATTTGCCATGATTTGCTGGTGGATTATACTATGTAACCGCATCTCAAAATTTCTTAAAACGTGCAAGCAGTTTTAATTCCATTGAATATTGAGTTCCTTTATATTTCTCTTTTACTTTTCTAGTTTTCTTTCCAGTCATAATCTTGATTTTTTATTTTCTGAAGTTATTCCAAATTTAAACATTAATTAATTGGAAGTTAAGGAAATAGCCTTCGTACTTGAATCACTGATGGATCACTGATGGACTTAAGGCATGGTTGTTTGTCATGCTAGATGGTCGGTTTGCTTTAAAATGAACAAGAAGTTAGGATTCTATCTGATAAGTGCATGATAGGAATTCCTGGTCCCCAATTGGGCTTGTCAACTGGATTCATTCCCTGTTTAATATTATGCATAAAACTCTTGCTTCTCTCATGCTCTCCCATTTTCAATCACCCAAAGCTCATTGCTACAGAAACAACTCAGACCACCTTCATTGATTCTTTATAGCTGCTCAGTTGTTAAGGCAAGGCCAAGTATAATAGTTAAGTGTTACATGTATAGGCGAAATCATACACCGATGCCATTGCTTCATCAAATAGGTTTAAGCCAGTAAAAAACTTTATAACTGCATGAGGATTCTGGCTTGATGGATGACGATACTGATGAGGCGCTTCTTATGTGTTCCTTCACTTGTACAGGCAGACGTACTCAAACGAACTTGGGCATAATTAACCTTGTGTCAGATTAGAATAAGATAAATAGTACCAGTACATTTACAGACCCGGTAAGGGAAAAAGAAATACAATTTCAACTGTTGCGTTCAGCGATTAATGGAGCATATACACAAGTCCTCTTTAGTGTTGAGGACATATTTTTTTGGTGAATCAGAAGGATAAAGAACATACTAGACCAGCCTAACAAAACTAACAGCTCAAAGGCTAAACATGCCAAGAGAACCGAAACAATTCATAAGAGAATAGGAAGCCATGCTGACCAGGACAGAGATATCTGAAAATTTTCTTTTCTGTACTTGTTGGAAATATATCTTTATGACTCCTTTAAGCTGCAGAATCTCTTCAACTAAAAAAGATGTGTGCCATGGACACTTTTTTTCCAATGGCATTACAGAATGAAATGTGGTTTTATTTGTGGAAGGAGTCTGGCAAAGATTTAAGTAAAGAAAGGGAGAAAGACTTTTTGTAGGAAACATAATTCAAAATGCTTAGCACAGCTTTCCATATTATTGTCGAATAGGCTCCACTGTCAACAAATGCCTGCAACATGGTAAAGATTAGTTTGCTTAGTTTTCAATCAACGGGTGGAATGGAACTAACAAGAAAGTGTAAAGGGAGGATGCATAATTCAAAATGACCAATATTTTTTTGTTACATATCATATGCCTGCATAAATCCCATTGAAATTTGTTTGAAAGTAAGGCAGTCCAGGAAAGTAAGATGTTATAAATAGGATAACAAGTGACAAGATACCCTATAGCCTTTAGTGATCTCACATTGCTCTGAAATGAATAGGTTCTTCCAAAGATATATTTCACCATCTAGATACCTTCAATGGTACACTATTAACCTCCATGTCAATGTACAACACAACCTTCAATAGACCACGTGTTTCTTTTTATTTTTTACTTTTGCTCAGGAAAAATAAAAAGACTAGAATTATGAGGATTACATTCATTATTAGCTGTGTTTCTTTTTTCCTTGAGGCTTCCTTCCCTTCCTTGCCGCTAAATTAGTACGAATTTTGTTAACCAGAATCATTCCGTATCTATTATTTTAGATAAAGTCTTGCTTCTTTCATGCACTCCCACTTTTCAATCTCCCAGAGCTCATTGCTACAGAAACAACTAGGACTCACTTTCATTAGGCCTTTATAGGTTCCCATTTAGTTTACAAAGACAAGTAGAAAATTGAGAATTACATGTTTCTGAAATCAAAGCAGATGTCACTGTCTCATTCTATTTGAGTAAGCTAGTAAAATCTTTTATAACAGCATGAGGATAGAGGCTTGATGCATAACCTTTCACTGGTGTATTTAGTTGTACCCAAATTAACAAGTTGGGAAAAAACTTGGGCATAAAAGACCTCACACCAGATTAGAATAAGATATATAAGACAAGTACATTGACATAACTTTTACATTCAACAATTAATGAATCATAATCAGAACACAAGTCCCTAGTATGCCTTAATGTTAAGGACATATATTTTGGCTACATAAGAAGGGACTGAGGCCATATGATTACATTGAAAACAAAAAAATAGAAATGTCATTTGATTACAAGTTTGGATAATGTTCCTAGTACATGATTACTAAGGGATTCTGTAAAAGGGAGTTATGCTGAACCAAAACTACCTCGGAATAGAACTTAAGCTTTCTTATATAGACTAGTAGGATCTTAGGATTCTTTGGAGATTTTGAAATTTCTAAGAGTAATTTACTTTTAGTCAGGGTGAAAAATTTTTCTACCGAAAATAGATGGGAATCTAGAAGGAGCAGCGAAGCTACGACACTGTTCATGTTTTATCATTTTGTGTTGGCTAGTACTGTTTTTGTCATTTTGTGTCGGCTGGTACTGTGTAAAAAGGAGTTATCCTGAATCAAGCTTCCTTTGAAATGGAACTTTAGCTTCCTTATATAGATTAGTAGGAGCTTAGGATCCTCTGAAGATTCTGAAATTTCTGAGAGTAATTTGCCTTTACTTAGGGTGAAAACTTTTCCACCGAAAATAAATAGAAATCTTGAATGAGCAACGAAACTGCGACACTATTCATGTTTTGTCATTTAGTGATGGTATTATAAGAGCAATATTCAAGGGTCAGCAACCACACCTCACCGCAACAAAAGCAAAAAACAGCATCACCCTCTTCACCTCCCTTCCCCCTAACCCCTCCTCATGTATTAGGACTAAAAAAAACAAAAGAACAAAACACCTCTTGGGAAATTTATCAAACAACTTGTGTACATGGAAATAAGAACAAAACATTGCAATTGAGTTTCATCAAAACAAGTTGTGTAAGGTAATCACCATTTTCTATTGCATTTTTTGAATAAGTAAAATCATCAAGAAGAAATTTGCTACAAGAAATTGTCCAAAATATATAAAATTCAACTCATTGTGGCAAAAGATTTTGAAGCCCGTTCAGACAGCCGCACGACCATCCCAGCTAGCCGCTTAGCTAGGAACGATCATGTACGGTTTGATCCACCAGAAAGAAGGATCAAGACCGTTAATCACGCTCAAATCGCACGGCTATGTTTCATCCTACCAGGCTTGAGATTCTGTCTCCTTAGTAATCAAGGACACAGAGATACCATCCCATTGAAAAGAGCCTGAACAAGTAAGGTCATAACCCCTGCTATCGTTTAGTGTAATATAAAGTGATGTTTTAGTTTCTATCTAGTCGATATGGGACAAGCTCGTTTGGTTTGCAGAATCATACTACTTGCTGTTTGACTATTGTACCCCTCTAAACCTTCCTAGTTCCCACTTCATTCATTGCTGTCTATGCAAGGACAAATATGGTATAAGAATTAAAGAGTGGCATCTATTAAAATCTAAGTGATAATCATTTAACTTGATCCCAAAAAATAAAATAAGAAAGTAGAGAGCGAATTTGTAACTGTTGTAAGGATGGAACCAGCAATTCATCTCCAAAGAGCATTCATCAATTCAATCAAAAATTCATTATCTATTTTAACCTAAAAACTTTTTTTTTTTTTAGGACTATAAATTATCCAATCCATTCATAAACAGCTCAGATTTGTCTCGATAAAAAGCTCATTCATATTTAATTATTTATGAACAAACCAAGATTAAGCTCTAGTTTTAGGCTTGTTTAATATACGAGTCAAGCCTAAGTAAAAAAAAATTATTCATGAACAAGCTTGTGAGTTTTGACAAAACAAGTTGAGTCTAGGCTTATTTTATGGGTTTGGTAATGAAATTGATATAAGTTTTTGACAAATAAACTCATGTCTAATTAGGAGTTAAAGATCACTCATCCAAACCAAATAGACTAGATAATAAGTTTGATATGAGCTTGATAATATACTTGTGTTGGATCTAAAGCTCAAAAGCATAATATTGAGCTCGACCCTGGCTCGACTAATGAATCAAGCCAAGCAAAGTTGAGTTCAAATTTTTATACTTTATAACGAGATCAAGCTTGAACATTATTCGTAAGCTTGATTCAAGCTCAAGCTAAGTTTGAACATTCTAATTTTGTTGTCAAGCTGAGCTTGAACAACCACTACTCAACAAAACTCGACTTGTTTGCAGCTCTAATTTTTTCTATTTTACTTAACCACTTTTCAAAACACTCACATTACACTATCTACTCAAAACTCTATTTCATTAAAATATCATTTTTAAAAAAATTATCTCTCTATCTTTGAACACCACAACCATCATTCACTTTTTTCCAAAATTCTTAATACTTGTGTTGCATGGCCGACTCTAAATTAGTAGTAATGCAAAACGTGGCATCTCCTCTTCTCTTTTTCTTTCTTTTTTCTTTTTTCCCCTCTGAAGTCATATTCTCCCTCGTTTTTGTTCCTCTTGTTTATACTCCAAACACCTTTGTCTTTTAACTCTCTCTGCAGCAAACTTCATGATTATGAATCAGTGAAGCACTGATGATAAAGATTAATCATCTACCTCAAAAAATTATTAGGGATCACCGTCTGATTTTTACCCCCTCTCGTTGTTGATTCTTTTTGTTTATATCTGATCATTTTGTGCTCACTTCATCTTGTTCAATGGTTCAATTGTTCTTCATTGTGTTAAGGAGATGTTTTTTTCTGATAAATCAGAAGGATAAAGAACAGAGTAGACCAGCCTAACAAAACTAACAGCTCAAAGCCTAAACATGCCAAGAGAACCAAAACAATTTATAAAAGATTTGGAAGCCAATCTGACCAGGACAGAGATCTCCGAAAAAATTCTTTTCTGTACTTAATGGAAAGATATCTTCTTTTCTGACCATGGACACTTTTTTTCCAATGGCATTACAGAAAGTGTAAAGGGGGGATGCATAACTCAAAATGACCAATATTTTTTTGTTACATATCATATGCCTGCATAAATCTCATTGAAATGTGTTTGAAAGTAAGGCAGTCGAGGAGAGTAAGATGTTAGAAAAAGGATAACAAGAGTGACAAGATACCCTATAGCCTTTAGTGATCTCACGTTACTCCGAAATGAATAGGTTCATCCAAAGATATAGTTCACCATCTAGATACCTTCAATGGGACACCATTAACCTTCATTAGCTGTGTTTCTTTTTTCCTTGAGGCTTCCTTCTTTTGTTAACCAGAATCATTCCCTGTCTATTATATTAGATAAATCCTCGCTTCTTTCATGCACTCCCACTTTTCAATCTCCCAAAGCTCATCGCTGCAGAAACAACTAGGACTCACTTTCATTAGGTCTTTATAGGTTCTCATTTAGTTTACGAAGAAAAGTAGAAAACTGGGATTTACATGTGTTTCTGAAATCAAAAGCAGATGTCACTGTCTCATTCTATTTGACTAAGCTAGTAAAATCTTTTATAACAGCATGAGGATAGAGGCTTGATGCATAAACCTTTCACTTGTGTATTTAGTTGTACCCAAACTAACAAGTTGGGAAAAACTTGAGCATAAAAGACCTCACACCAGATTAGAATAAGATATATAAGACTAGTGCATTGACACAAATCTTTTCAACTTTTAAATTCAACAATTAATGGATCATAATCAGAACATAAGTCCCTAATAGCAGACTCATTACCAATGCCTTTGGCAGCCAAGTATCATGGTATTATAAGAGCAATGTTCAAGGGTCAACAACCACACCTCACCACAATAGATGCAAAAAACAGCATCACCCTCTTTCACCTCCCTTCCCCCTAATCCCCTCTTCATGTATTGGGACTTAAAAAATAAGAACAAAACACCACCTGGGAAATTTATCAAACAACTTGTGTACATCGAAATAAGAACAAAACAACTCGCATACATTGTCAATACCATTTTCTATTGCATTTTTGAATAAGCAAAAATCGTCAAAGAGGAAATTTGCTGCAAGAAATTGTCCAAAATGCAAAACAAAAGCCCGTTCAGACAGCCGCTCGACCTTCTCAGCTAGCTGGCGCGCCAAGCTGAAATCGATCATCTACAGTATAATCCACCGGACAGAAGGATCAGAGACTGTTAATCACGCTCTAATCGAGCGGCTATAATTCATCCTATCAGGCTTGAACCACAGAGGTACCATCCTTCATAACAACATTGTTTAGTGCAATATAAAGCAATGTTTTAGTTTCTATCTAGTCGATATGGGACATGCTCGTTTGGTTTACAGAATCATACTACTGGCTGATTGACAATAATACCCCTTTTTCTTTTCTTTTTTGCAGAGGACAATAGTACCCCTTTAAACCTTCGTACTTCCCGCTCCATTCATTGCTGTCTACCCAAGGACAAATATGGTATAAGAATTAAAGAATGGCATCAATTAAAATAAGTGATATTCATTTAACTAGTCACAAAATATATTCATAAAAAAATAATAATAATAAAAACTTAGTCACAAAACAAAATAAAATTAAAAAATAAAGTAAAGAGAGAATTTGTAACTGTTGTAAGGATGGAACAGGTACTTTATCTCCAAGAGTATTCATCAATTCGACCAACAATTTATATCTATTTAAATATAAGAACTCATTTTATTCTATTTAGGGTCTGTTTGAGAACTGTTTATTTTGTTAAAACTGAAAACTTTTTATTAAAAGTACTATATATAAAGATAAAAATTAATTGAAATAGTAAAGTGGGGCTTATGAATAGTACCAAAAGTGCAATTACGTTTATAAATAATAACAAAAATAATTTAAATAGTAAAATAAATTGGCAAAATTCATTTATCCAAACGCACACTTAACCTCAAAAAAAAAAAAAAAAAGATTAATCATCTACCTCGAAAAATTATTAAGGATCACGTTCTGATCTTTACCCCTCTCTTTGCAAACATGTTTTATTGTTGTGGGTTCTTTTTGTTTGTATTTTATCATTTTGTGCTTACTTCATCTTGTTCAATGGTTCAATTGTTCTTCACTATTTTTTCCCACCTCCGCTAGATCTATTCATAACGTCATATATATCAATACAAAATTCATTCCAGTTGGATTTTCACTTCAATCAGTATTGACCAAAAGGTCCAAAACACCTGAAACATAGGGGTTACTATTTCAGTTTGCATACTAAGGGTCTATTTGAGATCTGCTTATTTTACTAAAACTGAAATTTTTTTGTTAAAAGTACTGTAAATAAAGGTAAATTTTAGTTGAAATAGTACATTAGGACACATGAATAGTACCAAAAAGTACAATGAGACCCATAAATAATAGCAAAAATAAGTTAAATAATAAAATAAGTTGACAAAAAATGAGCTAGCCAAACAGACACTAATACAGTATTTTCCGGCCAGAACATAACAGTATTCAAAACTTTGTCCTCTTCCTTCATCCTAAAGAAAGACTAAAAATTAAAATGCACAACTAAATTGCTAATGCATATTTGCACAAGTGCTATAGCCAAAATGCATTTTGCACAATGTATAAATAAGTAATATGGTTGATTTTTGGGGTTGGATAAACAAAATTTGGCCCTTTTGCCATTTTACTATGGCTGATGTGAGTGCTTTTAAGTCTGGGTTTGAACACTAAATACATATCATATAATAACATGAAATACACATATATTCAAGAATAAATTAATAAATAAAAAATAAAATTTGCACCTATTCAGCATTAATGAAATATTACTTAAAGAAAAGATACACTATTTTTTCTTAATACTATTTCAAGTTAATCATCCAGCAAGGCACTTGACTCTAAAGTTAAAGGCTATCGTATACTCTCTCATATAAATATAATTATATTGACATATCTTATTTGACACCTTACTCTAATCCCCCAAAAAAAAAAAAAATTAACAACATCAAAAAGAATTGTATATATAAAACCAAAAATAAAAAGTAATTTGATAACTATAATGATAAAAATAAAAAATATAACTTTGAGAAAATTTAAAAATTAAATAATTTGAGGTGAAAATTTTGTACTCAATTTGACTTTATCGAAAATAATCATCATTTTACTAACCAATAAATAAATAAATAAGATTTTCAAAAGATAATTTGTTATTTGTTCTCTTTGCTATCTCAACACCCAAACATATAAACATAATTAGCATGAACAGTTGTACTTTCTTTCTTTTTTTTATATATTTTAAAATATTAATTATACATCTATGTTTTATATAGAGAAATTTACACACCACACACCATGCTTGCCACAAGTGACTTAATAATTAATATATGTATGTATTACACATCATAAAATTAATGATTTTATATTTATTTTTTGTCATGTGACATGTTAAGATAGTTAATTTACTTTAGGTAAAAATTTATTAAAATTTCAGTAACTTACTAAATATTAAATGGTACAATATATACATTATTTTTAATTAAGTTGTGCATCGGATAGACATAATACTAGTTTTTATTAAAATCTCGCTATCTCAGCACATCTTTAGTTTGGTTGAAAGGAAACTTATTGCACCATTAACAAACATCGTAGAATTGGCAAAGTATAAAAAGAAGAAGGATATGCATGAATTACAAGAAACAACCAATCTTGTCATGTGAAACATAGAAATGAAAACCAGTGGGCTCTCCACAGTGTGGCCATTGATCAGAAAAATAGGAAAGCCCCACTTATTAGTGAGCACTGAGCAGGCACAAAAGCGAGGTTCCACATTCAAGCTATGCAGATGCAGGGTTGGTTGAAAATTATTTCAGTTGTCACTGACCCTATACTAATTTTGGCAGATTCCATCAAAATCCTCTTTGATAAAGAAACTAACAAGATAGGGAGTATAATTGAAAACATTCATATATTCACCTGCACATATGAATTGGGCTAAAACTCACAAAGGCAGCAAGTTGAAAATTTTTGAAATTGAAATACATAGCAAAAATTGCGAAAAAGAAAAATTCATGTCAACTTAATATGGCAGCACTCAGAAACATTTTTTATTTATTTATAATAATCGGAATAAATTTTATTCATAATATTAAACAACTTGAAAGTGTGAAAACTAGTCTGACAACAACACAGAAAAAACATTGCATGTGCTGGCAGAGACCTGAACCCATTAAACACAGCACAAACATAGAGAGGGAAAAAACTTAGGTAGTGCTCCGGGACTAAGTATTGCCCCATAGAGAGCTTGCTCTTCTGAAATTTCATTGCTCATGTCCTTTTGAGTACAACCACACTCACACTTTGATTTGAAAATTGAAAAGGAAAGCATAGCACTAACTCTTGATTTGAAAATGGGAAGGAGTAGAATATCATAGCTCTCTTCAGTGAATGACACTGAGCAGTCTGAGCTCTCTTAAAAAGGAAAGCATTATTGATATTGCTTACCAACTATAATCACACCCATAGTCTTTTCTGCTCACATTCTTCCATCTTTGCCACCAAATCATCATCACACAAGATCCCATCATGGCACTTTAATATTGTCGGCACAAGGATGACAACTTTTGTCACAACTCTAATGTCGCAAATTGTGAATGACAACCTATCATTTTCACATGAATCCATAAATTTTCTCACTGCTCAGTGTATCACATCAAGTTGTGGCAAAAGTTGTATCCAAAATTTTCTCAAAAACCACAAGCCTGTAATAGGCATTCAAGACTCGTGATAACATGGCTAAGAGGTAGATAGCAGAGCACACCCACAAGCCATCTCTATTTATACTGTCAATAAACTCAGTTGGGAAAGCACTTTTCCTTCTGTCTAAAGTCTCTCATCTCAGCCACCCAGAACTCCCTCTCTTCTCACTTCCACTCCTTTTGTTCCCGGAACTATCCTCAAATTCAATACCAATACCAACAACATCAACAACCCCAAACCCAAAGCCAATGTTTCCATGAAATCTGCACCACCCATCATTTCCCATATCATCATCTGCATATTCTTCTCCTCCATATATACTCTATCAAGGACGTGTCTTAGCCCTTATCAAAATCTTACTCTTTCATAAACTTTCACGCATAATATCATAAACTCAACAACTTCTAGTTTTGCCAGAAAATTTGACATCTTCTAGATTCGATCAATACTGTTATACGTGCATTGGTTTATATATATCATAGATTCGCAATCTTCTTTTGAGCTTTAATTTTGAATATAAGATGCAAATTGTTAAATTTTCTCAAACGTCGAGAGAAATTAGTGTAATTTAACACTCTCTTACAAGCAATCTATGAAATGATGGATGAAAATTTTAAATTGCAGATGATGATGTTGTCTAAGGGGAAAAGACCAGTTATTGTGGAGTCAGATATCGTGATCTAAGAAGAAGGCGTATCATATGATCAGTCTGTGTTAAAGATGAGAGCCAACTCACATCCCATCCATCTTTATTACAGAATTCAAGTAATTGGGATAATGTGACAACTGCACAACACGGTACTATCAGCACCATCAGGATTAGAGTAATCACATTATCCCAATTCCTTGAATTCTGTAATACGGATGGATGAGATGTGAGTTGGCTCTCATCCTTAACACAGACTGATCATATAATATGCCTTCTTCTTGGATCATGATGTCCGACCCTACAAGTACAGGTCTTTTTCCCTTGGACAACATCATCATCTGCAATTTAAAAATCTCATCCATCATTTCATAGATTGCATGCAAAGGAGTGTTAAATTACACTAATTTCTCTCGAGGTTTGAGAAAAATTAGCGACTTGCATCTTATTTTCAAAACTAACACTCCACAAGAAGATTGTGAATCCGTGACATAAAGAAACCAATGAGCATATAACAGTATTGACCAAATCTTTCACGTGGTGAGAAGATTCTGATCACCTTCCTAGCTAACAGTATCTTTACCCTGAAGTCTGAATAGAATAAGTTCATCCAAATATAGTTTTCACCATCTGGTTATCTTCAATGAGACTCCATTAACCACCATGTCAATGTACAACATAACCTTCAATATGCTAACATTATGAGGATTGCATTCATTATTAGATGTATTTTTTATCTTTCAATTATAGATTTCAGCAATTACTGGTATATGCAATGATTTGTGCTGGCATGATACTACTATGTAATAGTTTGTCAAAATTCCATCGAACTTGCAAGCAGTTTTATTACATCCAATACTAATTTATATTCCTGAGTGTTCTTTTCTCAGTTATTCCAGATTTCATTCCACTAATTGAAAGTTTAGGTGACAGCTTTTGCTTGAATTCAAGACGTAACGCTTGAATTCACTCCTGGACGGACCTAAGGCATGGTTGTTTGTCAGCCTAGATTATTGTTTTGCTTTAAATAAAGATGAGAATTCAACCTAAAATCATATGCAGATGCCACTGTTTCATACTAACAGACTAAACTAGTGTACTTTTTATAACAGCATGAGATTGGGGCTTAATGAATAAGTACATAGATGATAGATGAGAACTTCTTGTATGTGCCCTTCACTTGTATATGCGGTTGTACTCAAAACTAAAAAGTTGGGTAACCTGGGTAACTTGGTCATGAAAGATGTCGTACCAGATTCAAATAAGATAAACAGAACTACCCAATGACATTAACTTTACATTCAAGTTAAAGCATATTAAGTATCTGTTTGGATACTGATGAATGCGTCTAGCGTTTGCATTATTCTTCTTTTCTTTTCTTTTTTTAATTTTTGAGAAGTGCATTTCTAGTTTTTCCAGTGGGCATGCACTGTTTACAGGACCTACAAACCTCTTTTTTCAATAAAATTTTCATTAAAAATGGGTCCCACGATATTATTCACACGTTTAAAAATTATTTTGCTACAGTGTTTTAAATTTTCCGTTTAAAGTTTTTAGTAAAATAAGCGACACACCCTAAAAACATTAGTCCCAAGTACGTATGTTTCTAATGTTAAAGGACTTTTTTTTTGGGTGCATCAAAGGGATATATACCAGACTAGCCTAACAGCACTTACAGATTAAAAGCTATACATGCCTAAAGAGCCAAAAACAATTTCATAAGGGACTCGGAAGCCATGCAGGCCAGGACAGGAGATATCTGGAAATACTTCTTTTGTGTACTTGGTGGAAATAGAGCTCAGGTGCAGAATGTCTATAACACTATAATTGCAACAAAAATCCAACAATGATAATACGCAAACAACTTGTGAACATGGAAATAAGAACAGAACTTCAATTGGGAATTTTATCAAACAGCTTGTGTTGAAAAAATTGTTGCACCCACTAGCAAGCAAAAAGGTTTTGGGAGCCTGTCAGACAGACGTACGACCATCCCAGCTGGGGCGAGCCCTAGCTGAGAACAATCCTCTACAGTCTGATCCCTCGAACAGAAGGATCAAGACCGTTAATCACGCTCTGATCGCACGGCCATGGTTCATCCACCAGGTTTGGGGTGCTGTCTCCTTAGTGAGACTGGATACAGAGGTACAATCCTTTAGAACAGATCCTGTTCAGGTAAGGTCGTATCCAGTGGTTCTGTTTTGCGTATTATAAAATGAAGTTTTGCTTATTATCTGGTCGATATGGGACAAATTCATTTGGTTTATCGAATCATGCCAAGAATAAACTATTTATGCTAAATTTACTATAAATTTTACTACAAAATCTTTAAATTATACATCATTAATAACAAAGAAAAGGAAGAAATAATTTCATTTTTATTAGATGACAAAAACTCATTGACCATATTTTATTATATCAATTTAAAAATATATGCAGTTGAAATGTAATAATGCTTCGAGTTCCTTAGACCACTTCGGCGCCTCTTAATTTACCTAGGAGTCATGGTCGGATCCTACAGCTATGGGGTTTTTTTTTTTTTTCAAGGCTAAGCAGCCGGGTTGAGGTGGTAAATGAACATGCATTTTTAATAGCTAAAACTCGACTAGAAAAAATTAGTTTAAGTTCGTTTATTTAGCAAATAAGTAAAGTTCAAAAAAAATTATTAATAATTAAAGCTCAAGTTTAAACATAATAACATATATTCATAAATTAGCTTATGAGTATATCTATATACATACAAAAATAAATTATTAAGTAGCTCCCAAACATATTAAATATTGTTCGATAAGAAAATGAACTTTTAACACATAATTTAATACTTTGATGAGCTCAAAGTCGACTTATAATTGAGATAAAATTAAATGAGGAAATAAGGATTAAAGGACCTTGATAATCCAATTTGGGCCAATACCGTTTCTATTTCTTCCTTTTGGAGGGAGGCTTAGGAGGGCAAATGGGAAAAATGATGAGAGTGATGCGTTTGTTATTAATTTACACATGGTTCTCTTAATATTTAATATTATCATTTTCAAAATGGTATTATGATAGAGAAAAAAAATACAAAAACCTCTCATACTTTTTTCATCCTTCTCCTCCTTTTCATCCTCACAATTTTTCATCACTCCTACTACATCTAAATTATAAAATAAATAAAAAAATTCACTACTTCCTCTGTCATTTCACTTTCTACTTCTATAGATCAATAGGTTCCGCACACATTTTTCATCACTCTTGCTAAAAACACCTTATTAGTAAATCATTACTTTATCAATCATTGCTATTTCTGCTTCTAACGATCAAAAGATTTTACAACAACAAAGTTTTAATCCCAAATTTTTAAGATCGGTTATTAATTCTCAACAAATTATCAGGGTCAGTTGCTTATACTCTTTTCAATCTTTCTATTCTATATAAAATCATACCTTTTATTACTTTCTTAATCACTTATAATTTTTTAATACTACTACAATTTTTTTTTTTTTTTTTTTTGCCCTCCTCTACATTTTTTCATTTACCCAACTTAAATCAACCTACATTTTTTCACCGGTGCATTAGTTGCACTCTTCTAAACATAACTGAACAATTTCAAGCAATTTTTTCTCATATTTTCATCAATAAAGATCAACCCTATCTTTATTCTTTAAGCATATTTCCTCATTTCAAATAATATCTTTCCATGTATTTGTACTTATCTATTTTTAGAACATGTACTTAGTAACAACCTAATATTCAGTACCAGGCATAAAGACAAATCTAGGTGAATCATTCATAGGTCAAATTTTCACAAATTACCACCAAATAATAGTAGTAGTAATAAAAGCCTTACTTCTACCTGCGCTCAATAGGCATATAATGCAAGAAAAAAAAATTATAGACCAAAGAGAACCACACCAAGTCTAAAAGCTCGAGTTTGAAATTTGTTTACTTTCTCTCATTTGAATTGCAAGTTACAACACCAATTTCAGGGTTCAAAATAGCTTTAAAGGAATGCTATCAGTATCAAGTACACAAATTTCAATTTGTTAATTTGTAATTAAATTACTAAACCAAAAAGAAACCCTGCTCCTGCTGCCTGATCTTCATTTCCTTCGAATAATTTAAGAGCTTGTATGACTGCTTCCCTTCCAAACCCTAGCTGAACAAGCTTTGCCACTTTGGCTTCAAAATCAGGTCCCTGCTGCCATATAAATCACATGAAATCTTCAGATCAACCAAATACAATTACTAAATCTTGTTCATTAATTAACGTAACACCCATTGGTTAAAAAGATCAGATAGACAGGGTCAACTATCAATAAGATGGCAAACCGTGACAACTTGTCAATCACGCTAATGCAACAACCAAGTCTCAGTCCCTAAAGGTCAATAGCTTCTCAATGGCATTTGCATTCAGAATAAAATTCCAGGCACCAGTTCCATTCAGAATAAAGGCATTTGCATAGTAGATCTTGTAAATCCTCAGTCAAAAGTACATCATCAAGGAAAGTTTCTTTAGGACAAGCAAATTAATGAGAAGTACAAGGAGTCCCTGAGCTGAGTACTTGCTTGGACAACCCTTCTTCATTAAGAAAGTGTGATGGGATGTCTTTTTCTGAAAACAATGCACAATTTAAGTAGTTAATTTTCTATTCATCAAAAAGGTTGTCCATAAAAGCTATTTAGATAATTGGTGAGTTGCAAATAATGCAATTCAGGCCTAACTGCAGAAATTGTTCAATTATTGAACGGTAAGCACGTGTAGAGATTAGAAGGCCAACTTTGCAAAAATGGGACAGAAACTTCTCCACTACCAACTCTCAAAACATTATCCTTTAAATCTATAATGCAATACGGACATTTAGTAAGTCAGAAAAGAATAACAAACCTAAATAGCATCAATTAGAACCAAGAAAATGAAAAGGTACGTCAGATATTAGAAAGAGTACGCTACCTGGTGCTTCCGGAGCATATCCAGCCCAAAGATAAAATATATTCCCCAATCTACAGGAAGAAAGAAATAAACAAAAACAGTTACTCAACATTTTTTTAATCAAAAAAACGATATGTATATCACCAAAGTTTAATTCCCTTGATATAAGAGACAACAAAGTCCAAAGTTTGCATGTACAATTGTACATAAGCGAATGCAGACACATAAGAGCAAGCATATGAACATCAAGAAATGAACACACACACAAGGAGGCACAGAGAGACACAGAGGTGGAGGCCTCCTTGTGACTAGATGTCCAATGTTCTTGACCATTGTTCCAGAAAAAACATCTATAAGAACGAAAATAAATACAGATTTATGGAGAGAGAGGGAGAGAGGTCGACCACCTAAGACAAAAAAATCCCATTACATGACATAAGATTGTTACTCACTTTGATGTTCATATTACACAAACAACTTGTGAACATGGAAATAAGAACAGACCGTCACTTGGGAATTTCATCAAACAACTTGTGTTCAAAAACGTGCTGCACTCACCAGCAAAAAGATTTTGGGAGCCTGTCAGACAGCCGCACGACCATCCCAGCTGGGCGAGCCCAAGCTGAGAACGATCATCTACAGATTGATCCCTCGTACAGAAGGATCAAAGACCGTTAATCACGCTCTGATCGCACGGCCATGGTTCATCCACCAGGTTTGGGGTCCTGTCTCCTTAGTGAGCAAGGATACAGAGGTACGATCCTATAGAACAGATCCTGTTCAAGTAAGGTCGTGTCCAATGGTTCTGTTTTGCGTATTATAAAGGGCAGTTTTGCTTACTATCGGGTCGATATGGGACAAGCTCGTTTGGCTTATAGAAAGTATAATTCAATTACATTAAAAATACTATAAGTTTTACTATAAAATTTTTAAATTATGAGAGTTTTTATATTTATAATATTTTTATAATATTTTTACAACAAATCATACGTGATTAGCTGTTATTGGTTAAACTTTGAACTTAACACTAAAATTACTTTTTTGCCCCAACAATAACAACCAGTAACAACTTATCACTTGAGATTGTTGTAAAAATATTGTGAAAATATTTGAACTTGAACCAATAACAATTAACTACCTATAATTTGTTATGAAAATATTGTGAACGTAGTACCTCTCCTCAAAGTACACACCATTAACTACAAAAGAGGAAAAAATAATTTCATCTTAATTAGACGATTGAAACTACAGGGATCAATTTTATTATATAATTTAAAAAATAATTATGTAATAAAATTTGTAGTAATACCTCTAGTTCTTGGACCACTTTCGACTGCTCTTAATTACCTAGGAGCCATGGTCTGATCCTATGGCTATGGTTTTTTTTTTCAAGGCTAAGCAGCTGGGTGGAGGTGGTAAATGAACATAGCTAGAATTTTTTAATAGCTAAAACTCGATTAGAAAAAGTTAGTTTTATATTGGTTTATTTAGCAATTAAATAAAGCTCAAGTGGAGGCTCTCACTATTAAGCAAGTCAAGTTTAAATATAATAATATATTCATAAAAAAGCTTATGAGTATATAAATATATTATTAAGTAGCTCCTAGATACATTAAAGCTTGTTTGATAAGTGTGTGGGTGCTTTTTTTTTTTGGATAAACCCAAGTAGAAGCAAGAATCTTGGGCCTAGTGCTGATTGTTTTAAGGGACTAGGCTTGGTTCACCGCAGCTAATTGGGCTGATTTCAAACCAAATGGTACACAGAGCAAGAATCCTACAACACATACATGCTAACAAACAAAAATATATGCATTGAACAGCAAGAAACAGTAAAGGAACAAAGTGTTTAAAAAGAAGGAAAGGAAAAGAAAAGAAAGCGTTAGGGATCCTTAAGACAATGTAGAATATTCCATTACTTTCTTAATTGTGTAATACACTATGCTCACTAGGATATGTCACAAGGCCCAAATGAGTTCAAAAATCACAAACTTGGAAGGCTCTTTAGGCCTCTAAGACTTGCAAAGTTTAAATCTCTTTGAGTCCAAGTGTGTTCTCTAGTGGCTGTTGAGGATACCAAACGGTATTTTTCTCTTTTTTCTCTCTTTTTTTGAACTTTGACAGAGCTTTCTTAAGGATTTTACCCTAATTCACTGTTCCTGAATGCCCTTTCACCTGTTAGTTGCTCATCCTTTTATAGTGTCATTCTATGGTTTCCGGGGTACCACTGATTCTCTCCTTTTGCTCCCTTGAGTACCAAAAACAATGTTGTGTCAGCAACATTGGTAGTTGGTCCCTTCCTCATTCCTCATTATTTTCTTCTTTTGGAGTTTCTTCCTCAAAAGTCTCCTGCTATCTTTCCATTCTGAGGTGTCCCTAAGAGCTGACCTTGGGTCTCTCTTCTTTCAAGGCTTCTAGAGCCCATCTTTTCAGACTCAACTTTTGGCTACCTTTCCCTTTATCATTTTTCTCAAGTGAGCTGATTCCTCCCTGCCAAGTTGAAAGCCTCCTAGCCACCTCCCTTCGTGGTTCTTATTTCTAGGTTCCCCGAAGTACCAGCCCCTTATTTAAGAATGGTTGGTTCCCAAGTTTTCTGATTCTTTTCTGCATCATTGGGTGATTGATAGGGACATATCTTCTCTCGTTTCTTGTGTTTCTTAGCACCCTACTAAACTGTTTTTTATCTAAACCAGGTCTCGTTGCACGTCTCGAGGATCCCAGGCTCCCCAGCAATTTTACTAACCTTTGAGAGCTAGGTTAGGCTTTTCTCTCCTTTATTTCATGGGGCCCGAAACTTGCCCATCCATAGACACGGGTTTCTCCTTATGGACCCTTAGCGCATTTGGGCCTCTCCCTTTTTTCCTTTGTTGGAAGTCTAAACACTTTATGATTTTCAATCTTTTGTGTTGTTTTTTGGGCCTTGGTACAACATTGTGATTTTTTTTTTTGGATCTCAACAATAGGTAAATAAAATTTTAATCATGTAGTTTAGTGATTGATGAGTTCAAGATCGGCTTATATTTGAAATAAAATTAAATATAAAAAATAAGGGAGTGAAGGACCTAATAATCCAATTGCATACATAGCGGCAATTTTTTTAACAAAATTGTACAAAATGTTTTTATTTAATAACTTTAAAACTTAGAGGATTCAATTAAACTAGAGTTAAAGAACTAAAATGAATTTCAATCAAACTTCAAATGCACACTTTGCATTTTAGCCTAGAAAAATCATTACATACTCTATCATTTCTCTTTCTGCTTCTATAAATTAATAGAATCTGCACACATTTTTTCACCACTCTTTGCTAAATGCACCTTATAGAAAATCATACTCTCTATCATTGCTCTTTCTACTTCTATTGATCAATAGATTCTACAACGACAAAACTTTAACCCCAAATTTTAAGATCAACTATAAATTCTCAACAAATTATTAGAATCAGCCGTATATATTCTTTTCAGTCATTCTATTTTATATAAAATTATATTTTTTATTACTTTCTTAATTCAATTATCCTTTTTTTACTACTTCTACAAATATTATTTTTTGGCCATTTACATTTTTTTATTTCCCCAACTTAAATCAACCTAGTCTGTTTCAGTGGTGCATTAATTGCACTCTTCTAAGCATAACCAAACCAATTCAGGCAATACTTTCACTTCTTTTCATCAATAAGGATCACCTCATCTTTATTTTTTAAGCAAATTTCCTCATTTCAAATATTATATTTCTATGTATTTGTACTTACCTATTTTTAGACCATGTACTTATTAACAACCTAATACTCAGTACCAGGCATAAAGATAAATCTAGGTCAATCATTCATAGGTCATATTTTCACAAATTACCACCATAATAATAATAATGATAATAATGATAATAATAATAATAATAATAATAATAATAATAAATTTTTTTTTTAAAAGCCTTGCGTCCGTCTGCGCTCAATTTAAAAAGGCATATATTGCAATGGGAAAAAAATGAAATTATAGGCTAAAGAGAACCACACCAAGTCTAAAAGCTCAAATTTAAAATTTGTTTACTTTCTCTCATTTGAATTGCAAGTTACAACACCAATTTCAGGGTTCAAAATAGCTTTAAAGGAATGCTGTCAGTATCAAGTAGACAAATTTCAATGTGTTAATTTGTAATTAGATTACTGAACCAAATATTATTCCACAAAAAATGAAGTCTAAAAATAAATGTTAACTTCAACCCCCAAAAATAAACCCAGCAGCCTGATCTTCATTTCCTTCGAATAATTTAAGAGCTTGTATGACTGCTTCCCATCCTAACCCTAGCTCAACAAGCTTTGCCACTTTGGCTTCAAAATCAGGTCCCTGCAGCCATAGAATTAACATGAAATCTTCAGATCAATCAAATACGATTACTAAATCTTGTTCGTTAATCAACACAACACCCATTGGTTAAAAAGACCAGATCAACAGGGTCAACAATCAATAAGATGGCAAACCGTGACAACTTCTCAGTCATGCTAATGCAACAACCAAGCCTTAGTCCCAAAAGGTCAATAACTTCTCAATGGTTTAACCAACTTCACAATACAGCACAGACTATTTTTTTTTGCCTACAAGGAAGCTAACAGAAAGCTGAGACAGTTCTTAATAACAAATTTACCTGGCTCGTATCACCACGAGACCTTCCTGTTGGGACAATGTTGCTTCTATCTGTTGTTCCTGATGTCACCTAAAGAATAACATGCGATAAAAACAAAAATTACATAAACGAAAATGGTATCTACTCATTACCAATATACATCACTATATAATATACATACATAAAAAAGAAAACAAAACAATGCATACATGGCACACACTTTAGTTAGCCATGAGAAAATAAAATTCCAGGCACCAGTTCCATTCAGAATAAAGACATTTGCATGGTAGATCTTGTAAATCCTTAGTCAAAAGTACATCATCAAGGAAAGTTTCTTTTGGACAAGCAAATTAATAAAAAGTATACTTACTGGGGTCCCCCTGAGCTGAATGCTTGCTTGGACAACCTTTCTTCACTAAGAAAGTGTGATGGGATGTCTTTTTCTGAAAACAATGCACAATTTAATTAGTTAATTTTCTATTCATCAAAAAGGTTGTCCATAACCTTTCAAAAAAAAAAAAAAGTTGTCCATAAAAGCTATTTAGATAATTGGTGAGTTGCAAATAAAGCAATTCAGGCCTAACTGCAGAAATTGTTCAATTATTGAACGGTAAGCACATGTAGAGATTAGAAGGCCAACCTTGCAAAAATGGGACAGAAACTTCTCCACCACCAACTCTCAAAACATTATCCTTTAAATCTATAATGCAATACGGACATTGAGTAAGTCAGAAAAGAATAACAAACCTAAATAACATCAATTAGAACCAAGAAAATGAAAAGGTACATCAGATATTAGAAAGAGTATGCTACCTGGTGCTTCCGGAGCATATTCAGGCCAAAGGGGAATTCCATATTGGGAGAATCCAATACTGTTAATGAGCAAGGATAAAATATATTCCCAATCTACAGGAAGAAAGAAATAAACAAAAACAGTTACACTCAACATTTCTTTAATCAAAAAAACGATATGTATATCACCAAAGTTTAATTCCCAAGAGAGTGCATTCAAATTTATCCTCAATGGAACACTTACTCTACTGCAGAATAAAAGACTACAAAGTTCATAGTTTGCATGTACATAAGCAAATGCAGATACATAAGAGCAAGCTTATGAACATCAAGAAATGAACATTGTTTCAGAAAAAACATCCATAAGAAGAAAAACAAATACAGATTTATGGTGAGAGAGGGAGAGAGGTCGACCACCTAAGACAAAAAAAATCCCATTACATGACATAAGATTGTTACTCACTTTGATGTTCATATTTTTCTCAACAAAAGATAAAGCGGTTTTGACTGTGATCTCTAATATCTTTTCTTTTTGTCTCTTCTCTTGGATAAGTTTGATCTCTCATGTGCAGAATGTAACTCAATATAATGGAGGTATATGATACGTCAAAACAAATGGGTGCTGACATGCACATGGATACGTAAACAAGGGCATCCAATACACTAGAGAAGCAAACACTAGCATCTCCAAACACATGACCACATTACCAACAATAAGCAGTGTAAAAGCATTACTAAAAAGCTATATATATGACCTTGATTGGAGCTACATGTATGAGACCCTATATCTCAGATTGACCAACTCCTTGAGCAATGCCCTTATAACGTTGATCTATAAGCCTCAACAATCTGGAAGACACCAAAGTCACAACAAGAGGCTTTCCCATTTCAAACTCTTCTCACGTTAAAACATGTAAGTTCTATATTTATAACAAACAGAACAACAGGATACTAGGAATTTGTTCAAACAATAACATTGTCCTTTCATCAGAGTGAGGAGGGAATGTCTATAACACAATATAATTGCAACAAAAATTCAACAATGATAATACACAAACAACTTGTGAACATGGAAATAAGAACAGAACGTCACTTGGGAGTTTTATCAAACGACTTATGTTCAAAAAAATGTTGCACCCACTAGCAAAAAGATTTTGGGAGCCTGTCAGACAGCCGAATGACCATCCCAGCTGGGCGAGCCCAAGCTGAGAACGATCATCTACAGATTGATCCCTCGAACGAAAGGATCAAGACCGTTACTCACGCTCTGATCGCACGGCCATGGTTCATCCACCAGGTTTGGGGTCCTGTCTCCTTAGTGAGCAAGGATACAGAGGTACGATCCTATAAAACAGATCCTGTTCAAGTAAGGTCGTGACCATCGGTGCTATTTTGCCTATTATAAAGTAAATTTTGGCTTACTATCTGGTCGGTATGGGACGGGCTCGTTTGGTTTATAGTATGGTATCAAGAATAATATAATAATACTAAAAATACTATAAATTTTACTGCAAAATCTTCCTATTATACAACATTAATTACAAAAGAGGAAAAAATAATTTCCATGATTGAAACTACAGGGATAATATTTTATTATTTAATTTTAAAAAAAAAAATTATATAATAAAATTTGTAATAATGCTTCAAGTTCTGGGACCACTTTCGACGGCTCTTAATTACCTAGGAGCCATGGTCTGATCCTATGGCTATGGTTTTTTTTTTTCAAGGCTAAGCAGCTGGGTGGGGGTGGACCTGGTGGTAGATGGCTAGCATTTTTTAATAGCTAAAACTTTATTAGAAAAAGTTAGTTTTATATTGGTTTATTTAGCAATTAAGGAAAGCTTAAGTATAAACTCTCACTATTAAACAAGTCAAGTTTAAACATAATAATATATTATGAGTATAAAAATATACTTTTAAGTAGCTCCTAAATACATTAAAGCTTGTTCGATAGGTAAATGAACTTTTAAACGCGTAGTTTAGTGATTGATGAGTTCAAATTTGGCTTATATTTGAAATAAAATAAAACGTCGGAAATAAGGGAATGGAAGACTTGATAATCCAATTTAGGCCACCATTTTTATTTCTTCTTTTTGGGGGGAGGCCAGGAGGCCGAATGAGGAGAATGATAAGAAATGATGTGTTTATTACTAATTTAATTGTTCTCTTAATATTTAATATTAATATAATCGTCTTCAAAATGGTATTATGATGGAAAAAAAATACAAAAACCTTTCATCTTTTTTTTTTTCATCCTTCTCCTCCTTTCATCCTCACATTTTTCATCACTCTTGCTACATATAAATTATTGAAGATTGGCTAAAATGTAAATGGTACCCTCTAAGTTTAGCTAAAATTCATTTAAGTCTTTAATTTTATTTTCGTTCAATTAACTCCTCTAAATTTTAAATTTATTTAATTCAGGCATTCTATCCAATTTTGTTAAAAAAAATTCCTTAAAGAATATTACTTTCTCTCCAAAAAAAAAAATATATAATTAATAGAATATTTTTTATGTAAGAAGTTTTTTTTTTCAAAAATTATTTTTTTCAGTAGTTAATTTCATACTTAACGGCAATTTTTTTAACGAATTGGACAAAACGTCCTAATTTAATAACTTTAATACTTAGAGGACTCAATTAAACTAAAATAAAATTAAAGAATTGAAATGAATTTCAATCAGACTTAAAAAGTACACTTTGCATTTTAGCTAAGAAAATTCAATAGAATTTGCACACATTTTTTCACCACTCTTGCTAAATACACCTTATAGAAAATCATTACTTTCTCTATCATTGCTCTTTCTACTTCTATTGATCAATAGATTCTACAACAACAAAATTTTAATCCCAAATTTTTAAGATCAACTATAAATTCTCAACAAATTATCAAGATCAACCATATATATATTCTTTTTAGTCATTCTATTTTATATAGAATTATACATTTTATTACTTTCTTAATTCAATTATCCTTTTTTTACTACTTCTACAAGTATTATTTTTTGGACTTCTACATTTTTTTTATTTCCCCAACTTAATCAACCTACTCTTTTTCACCAGTGCATTAACTGCACACTTCTAAACATAACTGAACCATTTCAGGCAATCCTTTCTCATCTTTTCATCAATAAGGATCATCCCATCTTTATTCTTTAAGCCAATTTCCTCATTTCAAATAGAAATATATTATATTTCTATGTATTTGTACTTAGCTATTTTTAGAACACGTACTTATTAACAACCTAATATTCAGTACCAGGCATAAAGATAAATTTAGGTCAATCATTCATAGGTCATATTTTCACAAATTACCACCAATAAGAGCATCCACAGCAGTGGAGCTAAAAAATTAGCTTTTTAGCTTCACCAAAGGTTACTTTATCTATTTTACCTATACATATCTACGCATATGCTGCAGCAGTGGATCTATTTTAGCTTTCAACACAATAAAATAATATAAACATCACAATAAAATAATATATCTCCTACAATAAAATAATATATCCCACAACTCAAAAAACATTCATACAACCAACCACAACCACCTTTACCATCAGCCACAGTCACAACCACCACCACCACCACCAGTCCACAGCAGCAAAAAAAAAACCAACCGAAATCTCCAATCTTTTTCCTCAACCCAGACCAAACAAAATCACCAATTATAAACAAAATAAAAATCATCAATCATAGAGCTGGGCTTTGGTGAGGAGGACAATGTCGGCGTGGGTCTGATCGGCGGCGAGCTTGCGTGGAACTGAATCGGCGTGGGTCTGATCGGCGGCGAGCTTGCGTGGAGCTGAATCGGCGTGGGTCTGATCGGCGGCGAGCTTGCGTGGAGCTGAATCGGCGTGGGTCTGATCGGCGGTGAGCTTGTGTGGGTCTCAGCTGATCGGCGTCGGCATGGGTCTGATCGGCGGTGAGCTTGCGTGGGTCTCAGCTGATCGGCGTCGGCGTGGGTCTCAGCTGATCGGCGTCAGCGTGGGTGAGCTTCAGAGTGTGATTGTGAAATGGAAATGGACAGGAGAGAGTGAAATGAAAATGGAGAGGAGAGGAGAGAGTGAAATGGAAATAGAGAGAGTAGCTTCAGTGCCCGAATAAAAAATTTTTTTTTTTTTATAACTTTCAGCTACAGTGCTCATGTATTGATACATGAGCACTGTAGCACAAAGCTAAAATTTTTTAGCTTTGCCTCCACTGCTGCATGTGGGTTTTTGGGGTTTGAGTGGAGCTAAAATAGCAATATAACTATTTAACTCCACTGCTGTGAATGCTCTAAAAGCCTTACTTCCATCTGCGCTCAATCTAAAAAGGCATATATTGCAAGGGAAAAAAAATGAAATTATAGGCTAAAGAGAACCACACCAAGTCTAAAAGCTCAAGTTTGAAATTTGTTTACTTTCTCTCATTTGAATTGCAAGTTACAACACCATTTTCAGGGTTCAAAATAACTTTAAAGGAATGCTATCAGTATCAAGTACACAAATTTCAATTTGTTAATTTGTAATTAAATTACTGAACCAAACATTATTCCACAAAAAATGAAGTCTAAAAATAAACGTTAACTTCAACCCCCAAAAAGAAACCCTGCTGCCTGATCTTCATTTCCTTCGAATAATTTAAGAGCTTGTATGACTGCTTCCCTTCCAAACCCTAGCTCAACAAGCTTTGCCACTTTGGCTTCAAAATCAGGTCCCTGCAGCTGTGGAAATCACATGAAATCTTCAGATCAATCAAATACGATTACTAAATCTTGTTCGTTAATCAACATAACACCCATTGGTTAAAAAGACCAGATCAACAGGGTCAACTATCAATAAGATGGCAAACCATGACAACTTGTCAGTCGCGCTAATGCAACAACCAAGCCTTAGTCCCAAAAAATCAATAACTTCTCAATGGTTTAAACAATTTCACAATACAGCACAGACTATTTATAACAAATTTACCTGGCTCATATCACCACGAGACCCTCCTGTTGGGACAATGTTGCTTCTATCTGTTGTTCCTGATGTCACCTAAAGAATAACAAAAGATAAAAACAAAATTACAGAAAGCAAAATGGTATCTACTCATTGCCAATATACATCATTATATAATATATAAACATAAAAAACAAAACAAAACAAAACAATGCATATGTGGCCAACCCTCTAGTTAGTCATAAGAAAATAAAATTCCAGGCAACAGTTCCATTCAGAATAAAGACATTTGCATAGTAGATCTTGTAAATCCTTAATCAAAAGTACATCATCAAGGAAAGTTTCTTTTGGACAAGCAAATTGATTAAAAGTATACTTACTGGGGTCCCTGAGCTGGATGCTTGCTTGGACAA
This sequence comes from Castanea sativa, assembly GCF_040712315.1. NCBI lineage: Eukaryota > Viridiplantae > Streptophyta > Magnoliopsida > Fagales > Fagaceae > Castanea > Castanea sativa. The sequence goes on along the minus strand of NC_134018.1, from coordinate 1,534,358 downwards.
CCTTTCTTCATCAAGAAAGCGTGATGGGATGTCTTTTTCTGAAAACAATGCACAATTTAATCAGTTAATTTTCTATTTATCAAAAAGGTTGACCATAAAAGCTATTTAGATAATTGGTGACTTGCAAATAAAGAAATTCAGGCATAAATGCAGAAATTGGTCAATTATTGAACAGTAAGCAACTTTTATGCAATCAAGCACATGGAGAGATTAGAAGGCCAACCTTGCAAAAATGGTACAGAAACTTCTCCACCACCAACTCTCAAAACATTATCCTTTAAATCTATAATGCACTGTGGACATTGACTAAGTCAGAAAAGAATAACAAACCTAAATAACATCAATTAGAACCAAGAAAATGGAAAGGTACATCAGATATTAGACAGTGTATGCTACCTGGTGCTTCCGGAGCATATCCAGCCCAAAGAGGAATTCCATATTGGGAGAATCCAATACTGTGAATGAGCAAGGATAAAATATATTCCCAATCTACAGGAAGAAAGAATTAAACAAAAATAGTTACACTCAACATTTTTTTAATCATAAAAACAATATGTATGTCACCAAAGTTTAATTCCCAAGAGAGTGCATTCAAATTTATCCCCAATGGAACACTTACTCTACTGCAGAATAAGAGACTGCAAAGTCCAAAGTTTGCATGTACATAAGCAAATGCAGACACATAAGCGCAAGCATATGAACATCAAGAAATGAACACACAAGGATGCACAGAGAAACACAGGTGGAGGCCTCCTTGTGACTAGAAGGAGATGCATGTCCAATGTTCTTGATCATTGTTTAAGAAAAAACATCTATAAGAAGAAAAATAAATACAGATTTATGGAGAGAGAAGGAGAGAGATCAACCACCTAAGACAAAAAAACCCCATAACATGACATAAGATTGTTACTTTGATGTTCATATTTTCTCAATAAAAGACAAAGAGGTTTTGACTGTGAGCTGTAATGTCTTTTCTTTTTGTCTCTTCTCTTGGATAAGTTTGATCTCCCATGTGCAGAATGTAACTTATATAATGGAGGTATATGATATGTCAAAACACATAGGTGCAGACATGCACATGGATATGTAAACAAGGGCATCCAATACATTTGAGAAGCAAACACTAGCATCTCCAAACACATGAACACATACCAACAATAAGAAGTGTAAAACTATTTCTAGATAGCAAGATATATTACCTTGATTGAAGCTACATGTATGCGACCCAATATCTCAGATTGACCAACTCCTTGAGCAATGCCCTTATAACGTTGATCCATAAGCCTCAACAATCTGGAAGACACCAAAGTTACAACAAGAGGCTTTCCCATTTCAAACTCTTCTCATGTTAAAACATGTAAGTTCTATATTTCTAATAAACATAACTACAGGATACTAGGAATTTGTTCAAACAATAACATTGTCCTTTCCATCAGAGTGAGAGGGGGGAGGGGGGGATCATGCTAATAACAAGAGAATTTTTTTGAAGAGTAGGTAAACTGGTAAAGGATAAAAATAATCACTAGCAAGTGTACGAGGTGGTTTTATAACCACCTCCCCTCTCCCTGGTGCAATCCACAATCAACTTTCTCAAAGCCGCATATGTTTTATGAGACTATAGAGGTGATTATGTATGAGTGCACATATGTAATTGCTACCCAATACTTATAAATAGCATAATGCCCATATCTACCGGTTTTGATATTCTAAGTTATTAAACCATGTCAAATAGCAAGTAAAATGAAAAATGATATTACCACTGACTGAATTAAACAACAGGCAATCAGATATAAAACAGTACATACCCACAACGCTCAGCACAACTTTTTGATATTATTGTTGATTGGGCTCCACTGTCAACAAATGCCTGAAGCATTGTGAAAATTAGTTGGCAGACTGTATTTGCTTAGTTCTCAATCAGCAGGGGCTGGAACTAACAATAAAACATAAAGAGGGATGCATAATTCAAAACGACACGGATATTAATCTAGTTGCATATCATATGCCTGCACAAATCTCATTGAAATGTGCTTTTAAACCAGGGCAGTCCCGGAGTGTAAGATGTTTTATATAGGATCACAAAAGTGACACAAGAAACCCTATAGTCCTTCAGCGATTTCATATTATGCTGAACTGAATAAGTTGTTTCTAAGATATTTTTCACCATCTAGTTGTTACCTTTAATGGGAAACCATTAACCTCCATGTCCACGTACAACATAACCTGAAGAGTTGCATAAGAAACTTTAAAATCAATGCAAAAACATATATATATATATGTGTGTGTGTGTGTGTGTGTGTGTGTGTGTGTGTGTGTGTGTATGTAATAGTGATAGCAGAGGTTGAAGATAATACATACCACCCTTGCAAAAGCTTCAGGGTTATGTTCCAAGGCAGCGGCCCAATTTTCATCAATTCCTTTCTACAAATAATTTAGAAGTATTGTCAACACGAAGTACCCATATAATATATCTTCCTTCTTGGCGTGGAAAAAAAGATAATCAAAAAATATCAATTTTATGATTATATCAATAGTACTAAGATTATATTAAAAAAAATAAAAAAGATATATGCCACAACTATCAAAGGATGAAAGAAATTTCAGACTTGCAAGTAATAAATTAGTTGGCGTAAACATTAATGAATAAGTTATACAAATATTATTAATCATTATAGTAAACATTGTAAAAGAATCTCTTTTTGACAGTCCAATATCATTTTCTATCATCAGCAATCACATTCCTCATCAAAAATAAAATAAAATAAATCAAAACGCACACTCCTATTCTGAGAATTTAATGAATTCATCCTGCAAGGCAAATATTTATAATCACAGTTTCTAGCATGTTGGGCCATGCCTACTATTGGTCACAGAAAAAATAATGCGTACATACACAAAAATCCAATGAAGAAACTTAAAATGACAAAAGAATCCTAAGGCATAAAAGTCTCTCAGTTATTACTTATTAATGCACACCAGTAAGTATTGTCCAGTCCAAGGAATTTGTAGGAATGAAAAATTAGTTTTGAAGAGAAGTAACAGATGTTTCAAGATAGCAAAGCCACTTGCAAACATCATTATAAGGTTAGAATCTTTGCACAATGAAAAATTAAATTACTATAGATTCTATAATTACAATGAACTTAAGATTTCAATGGAATGAAAAATATGCAGAAAATCAGGAGTACAAAGAAAGGTTCTTTCTTTCACTTCTTTTCCCCTCTATCCAATGCTAAACAACACCCAGACCTGTGACCTACCCTGACCCAGCCTACCTGTTGAACCCCTGAGCCAAAGCATCAGGGAAAAAGGGCCTTCTATTGATACATCAATGCCACATATGACAAAGAAATAACACTGACCTGGCGAATAGCAGCTTCAATCTTTTTCTGCGCTTCAACATCAAAAGGATCTGCAGTAAGAAGGGCCTATATCACACAATAACAAGAACATGTATGTATCAGTTTCTCCATCTAATAACCGTTGTCAAATTAAATTATTTATGTGAGAAACTCAACGATTACAATTTAACTACATCTGATCAGTAAATGGTAAGTACGTAAATACATACATACATACACACATACATACATATATACATATACATATATGTGTGTGTGCGCACGCGTGTAACCTTAGAGGCCAATATATTAGAACTTGAAAAGTACTTTACGTGGTAAAAACTTAACCATCATGACATGAGCTATAAAGGCCAAGGAATAGAAAGGGTTAGAGCCAGCAGATAAGCAACTTACAAGTTCCTCTTCTTGTTGACGTCGTAAATCAGATTTTTGGCGATGACGCTGCCGTAAAAGGTCTTGCAATTTATTAAGATCATTTCCTAGAACAGCTTGAGCTAGTTCAGGATCATTCTGTAAATTCAACACAAATTTTAGATTGCTAGAAACTCACCAGTTAAGAAAATAAATCATAGAACTCAAGAATGGACTACAAACAATACAATAATTCTTTTTATACTTTCACATATAAGTTTATGCCAACTGCTACTGATTGGCATTTTCAGATAATAATCCAATTTTCAAAATCATCTCCCAAATAGGTTCTAGCTCAAGAACACTATGAGAGTACGGCAGTGCAAATAATATTAGAACAAAGCTATTACTCAAGTAGTTAAGTTTCCAGACTTTATCTGATTCCAGACTTCTTCTTAACAGGAAAACACTATTTACATGCTTCAAACCCCAATTTGAAATGCAAAGAATAACTTTGAAGAAAAAGACCACAATTTTACCTGAAACAACTGAGCCATAAGATTAGAATCACTTCGAATATGCTGCTGGAAAGCTCCAGGGTTCGCAGCAGACCCATCTGGATTGAAGCTCAAATTAGTGGTAGGTGCACTGAAATAATTTCAAATAATAGGAGTCAGAATAAAGCTTTAGATTCCTGTTTAGTACATGACAATTATTGAGATAATATTACAAAAGGAAAATTAAAAAATTACAATGAGATAGTTGAAAATTATCTTATAAGAGATTTTACAAAAGTTAGACACAAATAAATTGTTATATTACTGTGCTTCATCATAAGACAGTGATTTGCTTTTACATGGGACTTAAAGTGTGCATAGAGAATAAGTGGAACATTTTCAGAGAAAAAAAAAAAAAAAAAAAACTCTATCTAACATCTTAAGTCACCATACTGTAATTTGTAGACTGGATTGCTGAGTATCAACTCTACATAATCTTGGCATCCTTTAAATTCCTCATAATCATGGAAATCAAAACTAATTTTTCAGAGCACAAAAGATTGTGTCTGAAGTTATTCCATCAACCTATCGATCTATATCAAATTAGTAATGTTGAGACCATCAATCACAAACACCCAACATGAATGAGGACCAGGAGGTGTTGCTGGACTGCTAAATCATTAAAACACAACAACTCATATTATTTTCCTCAATCAAAATAGGTGCTCGGTGGTTTTTCTGTTCCCTCAACTTGAATAGTTCACTCTTCCTAGCTAGTGAATTAATTCTTGAAACAAAACTAATCTTTTAAAATTATTTTAAATCACAAAAATCGTCATCAGAGTTTGCCAAACATTACAGCCTAATAAAGCAACATAATGTACTATGAATAAATAAATGAGTACCTTGATGCAGAAGCAGAAATCATCATCACCAAATCTTCATCTTTCACACCCAATGCACTCAATTTCTCAAAATTCTTCATCTCGTTCCCATTATACAGCAGCTGCTGTTGCTGAAGAGGCACACTTGTCTGCCCACATACAAAGCCAAATCAAATTTAACATTCATAAATCCATACTCAAATTTAATTTTCTAGACCTCAAAACCCTGTTTTGTTCCTCAGACAACTAAGAACCAACTGACCCCAAATACATATAAATATTTTAAATCTCACAATCAAAGTTTACAATCCAATAGTACCAAACTCAAATTGAGCAAAAAATATTGACGAAGCAGAAAGGAAATCTAGAAAGTCAAAGCTCAAAACTTCAATCTATTCCCTTCCCTCCCAGAACTACCCCACCAACCAAAACAGCACAAGAAAAAACAAATTAAAGAGATCTCACCTCCACTTCAAGCAAAGCTTTCACATTCTCAACCTATTGAAACAAACCCAGATTTCAAAAAAGCCAAAAAAAAGAGAAAAAAAAACATTAGTACCCATCAAATTATTTACAAACACATGTATATAAATACACACACACACATGTATGCATGCACGTATGTGAATAAAGATGGTGTTTTGGAAGAGTTACAGATTCATGAGGATCCACGTCAAGACTAATGATTTGCTCATCTGCAGTCATTACAGTGATCTTCATCTTCTTCTTCTCTTATCTGAATGGATCTGTGTCTCTGTGTCTCTGAGTTTTTTGTTTATGTTTTTGCTTTTCTTGAGGTGGGTTTTTATATATATATGTAAACTTTGTTGGGTTTGGTTTGGTTGCTTAGTCCACGAGGTTTCGTTTGTCGAAGTGTAATAGAATTCGAAGTTTTAGATTAGATGGAAGAGTCCAACAGTCCAAAACCTTTGTGTTTAAGGGAAGAGATATAGGGATTCTCTGTGGGAGGGTGTATCTGCAGTCGGCTAGAGCAGGTGGACTTGAAAGCATACGTGGCATGTCATGGGCCATTCATTACTGGGATCCACTATCAAGGCACAAGAGCGCATAGGAATAGTTATTAAACAAGTGCAATGTATTTAGAATTTAACTAGTCACTACGTGTGTGATGCACGAAAAATTATTAAATATATGAAATATTATTTAATTTCAGTTTATTTACAACAATCATTATATCATAAATGCATAGTATACTCAGAAACATGAGTTAACATTAATAATATACAAATTGTAGCAATTAAACCTATATAATAAATTAAGTTCAATCTAGCAAATATTTTAACTCTTTAAGTACTATCAGGAAAATATTGTAACTTTTTTGGGAATGAACGTTAAGTGAGCACAATTTTTAATTTATTTTTCTAAGAGATAGAGTTTCACTCCTTGTTAAGTTTGGATTAAACAAAAATAATTTTATTTAAATAAAATGATAATTTTATTTAAATATTGTGCTGACGTGAAAAATTGTGAGAGTTTCAAAGGTTTCGTTTATATATATATATATATATATATATATATATATATATATATATATATATATATATATATATATATTTATATATATATATAGATTAATATAAGTGTTAATGAATAAATTTTGAATTACAATAATTCACCTAATTTAATTAAAACTTTTATAGAAATTGAAGTTCGATTTTTTTTATATTGATTTTTTTTTTAAAAAGGCCATAACTTTTTTTTGATTAGTTTAAACTAACATAATTCAATATTATTTTGAACTTTAAAAATGCATATTTTCTTACCTAAAATATCCCATAAATGCTAGTAACCATGAAACAATAATAAATTATTACAAATGGTTCCTTGTAAGATTGGGATAATTTTAATTCCCCAATCTCTTAGTCCCTTTATGTTTAAAAGTAAAGATTTTTTTTTTTTTTTTTTGGAGAAAAGAATTTTATGTTTAAAAGTAAAGCATTTCATCATTAACATTATATAAAGTTTTGATTCAAACTTTTTTGTCCAAGCCTGTTAATGAGACGCTTGTGGGGTCATGGATTTTGGGATTTGGCCGAGAGCATGTGGTTTTGGCCGAGAAGCATGGGTGATCCGGGTCCGAGTCCGAGGAGTACTATCTCCTCGGATAAAGCTAAACGCAAATCTAGTATAAATCCTAATGATCAAGGATGACATTCCAAGAAGTTCTAATGATAGCAACGAGTATCATGAACGTACAAGAGGGATAAGGACTCAAAAATATCTAAGGAAAAACTGCTACCACTGCATTAATGAGGAAGTGACCTCTGAACAGTATTATGGCAGCCTTACAGCCACCCCAGAAGACTTTTAGAGGGGGCTGATGGGACAACCATCAACTGTCCACATGTAGTCCACGTGTAGGGTAAGGATGAAGGGGGAGAGGTAATATAAATAAGGGTAGAGATCCCAGAGAATGATAGATGAAAAAAGGAGAAGAGAAAGCACTATAGCAATCTCAACAACTCCTGTAACCATGGTCATCCAATATACGCTAGAACAGAGCTCCTCGGACTGTGCCGAGAACCAACTTTCTCCCACAAACCGGATTCAATTCTTGTTGGCTCATCATCCAAAACCATATTAACTGTTATCCTAGCACTAAAGCCTAGCTCTTTGACCCACTCTCTACAAATTTATTGTACTGGGTTCACTGGGTCAAGATCCCTTACATTTTGGGCTTGGTCTGAAAATTGTGTCCCCACAACGCCCATTTCATGCTTCTTAAGCGGGTCACATGTAAGTTTTTTTTTTTTTTTTTAAAGGAAAGGTCACATGTAAGTTTGTCCAATCAAATCATGTATTGTTAATTTATACATATATAAATACGATAGATTCAACCTATGGCGTATGCTTAAAGATTATTACTCTTTATTATCAAATCAAGAAATTAATTGGTTTTTGGTATAGGATGTTAAAATCTCAAATCTCTTGCTCGACGATAAAATATTTTATCAATTGAACTAATTGAAATTTGTCATGTATTATTAATTTAATTATGTTGCATCATTAATAACCTTAAACAATCATAATAAATAAATAAAGTTTCGATCTCTCAAACATTTTTTTTTAAATCCAACTAGGAAGCCAACAAATTAGAATGTCCAAACAATTTATAAAATCAAAAGTTACATTAAGGGGAAAACAAAAAAAGTTCTTGAAGCATACAATTTTAATCTCCAAAAATACCATACGATCAAAAAAAGTTATTTAGTCCTCTTAGACAATAATAAATAAATAAATAAAGTTTCGATCTCTCAAACATTTTTTTTGAGATCCAACTAGGAAGCCAACAATTAGAATGTCCAAATAATTTATAAAATCAAAAATTACATTAAGGGGAAAAAAAGAGTTCTTGAAGCATACAATCTTAATCTCGAAAAATATTATACGATAAAAAAAAAAAAGTTATTTAGTCCTCCTCATAGACCACATTATTCCCCAAAATAATTTATCTAGAAATAAAAATTTCCCATGCTTATAGATAAATTGTCTTATGATGTCGTAAAGATTCTTAGTGGTTGCATGTTTAGATAGGATTGTCAATGTTTGATATGATCCGCGAACACAACAGGAGTTTTTGAGGGTCAGGGCTGGACATTAAGGGCTTTGGGTCATAAATAAGTCTACCTGAAAGCAACACGATAAGAAATATGGCATAAGCAAGTTAAACCGCATAACCCACAATAAATACGTTTGACACGCCAATTTATTTATGTCAACCCAAAATAACCCATTTAACACAACTCGTTTAACTCATAAAACAAATAAATATTCATTTTATTTTGAATATGGGTTGAAGACTTAAAGTGTATGCACTACTTTTGGGATGTAAAGAACTTATTTATATATAGATTTTATATTTAATATTATGCAGGTTGAAACGGGTTATGTCATAATTATATCAACCCAACACAACATGTTTGTTAAGCGTGTCAAGTAGGTTAAGTTGTATCAACTCACCTTATTAATAGGTTGGGTTGGTCATGACACGATTATCAAATGGATCAAGTTCTGGTTGAGTTATTTAGTCAGATACTCTTAACTTGACACAACACGTTAACCCGAATTGATACCCTTACGTCCAAATGAGCTTTGGAAGGTATGTAAACTTTATATGTTTTTTCTGATACCTTGGTAGGGTGATGTTTGGCCGTTATTTCCATGATTCCTACCATTCCCTTTAGTTGGGACACAGAAGATGTCATAACTACAGTTATAAAAGGATGTCTTAGGATTCATGCCCATATGTAAGGGTGATGCATTAATTATATGTAAATATCACTCTCATGTTTCAAGGTTCTTATTTTTTTAGGTTTACTAACATATTCCCTAAAGGCATAAGTTAATAAATTTTTTTTTTAAGGGAGGGGCTCATCCTTCCTTTCTCATCCATTACTATTTGGGTGAGAGAATACATTGACAAGGCATACCTTATTGATTTGCATGATTTGAGTGAACTTCAGATTCCATGGTGAGTAGTAAAGAAACACACCTATTATTAAGGTTAAAGTTACAACAAGAACAACCATAAGTGAATTCCTAATGAAATCTTTTGCAAGCTTTACATTTGCCATATTATTTGCATAAAATTATATTTCATCAAAGAGAATAAAATGATATTTTGGTGAAATGGATGGTTCAACTCATAAGATCGACACATGATTTATAAAGGTCGAACCATTTACATTGTATACATTTGCAGTTGTGAGTTATGACCCAATACTAGTTTTGCACACCAAAAAAAAAAAAACATTTTTCTTTGTATTCATTAAAGACCAATTGAAACTTGTTGCAAAAATGTTGAATTTTTGCCGCCATCACACACAAAAACAACCTCTAATATGTTTAGAAAAGGAATTTATAGAAAGTTGAATTAAGGTATTACCCTAAATCCAAATCTAGATCGATACATATCTTTATAGATAATAATCAAAACCACTAAGGTGTCATTAGCCAATAAGTTAGTAGAAAAATAAGTGATGACGTTCAAACCATATATATATATAATACCACAAAAAATGCTATTAATCAATAAATACTACAACTTATTTCAAGAAATGTGAGACGACTAGAGCATTTACCCAAAAAAAAAAAAGGTAAAAGTGCCTTGAGTCCAAAATTTGTCCAGAGAGAGAGAGAGAGAGATATCTACTGCTCTAATGCTCAGTCAGTTGGATTTAGATCCTCTAAATTTTATAGGGTGCTTTACCAATAGATTTTTATTAAATCCTAACCATTCTTTTATGATTTAAGGGTCTAAATTTTGTCATATCAACATTCCACTAACAATACTCTTAAAATTAAAAAAATAATGTTGCAAACAAAATTAAAAATGCATTTTTTCTCACCTAAAATATAAGATGATAAAATATCCCATAAATGCTAGGAACCATAAAACAATAATAAATTATTACAAATGGTTCCTTGTAAGAGTGGGATAATTTTAATTCCCCACTCTCTTAGTCCCTTTATGTTTAAAAGTAAAGAATTTCATCATTAACGTAATAAAAAGTTTTGATTCAAATTTTTTTCTCCAAGCCTGTTAATGAGGCGCCCATTTAATGCCTCTTAAGCGGGTCACATGTAAGTTTTTTTTTTTTTAAAGTAAAGGTCACATGTAAGTTTGTCTAATCAAATTATGTATTGTTAATTTATACATATATAAACGCAATAGATTCAACTTATGGTGTATGGTTAAAGATTATTGCTCTTTATTATCAAATCAAGAAATTAATTGATTTTTGGTGAAGAAGGTTAAAATCTCAAATCTCTTGTTTGACGATCAAATATTTTACCAATTGAACTAATTGAAATTTCTCATGTATTTTTAATTTAATTATGTTGCATCATTAATAACCTTAAACAATAATAGTAAATAAATAAAGTTTTGATCTCTAAAACATTTTTTTAAGATCCAACTAGGAAGCCAACAATGAGAATGTTCAAACAATGTATATAATAAAAAAGTTACATTAAGGGGAAAACAAAAAGAGTTCTTGAAGCATACAATCTTAATCTCCAAAAATATTATACGATTAAAAAAAAAAAGTTATTCAGTCCTCTTAAACAATAATAAAAAAATAAATAAAGTTTCGATCTCTTAGAAATTTTTTTGAGATCCAACTAGAAAGCCAACAATTAGAATGTCCAAACAATTTATAAAATCAAAAAATTACATTAAGGGAAGAAAAAGAGTTCTTGAAGCATACAATCTTAATCTCCAAAAATATTATAAAATAAAATAAAAAAAGAAGTTATTTAATCCTTTTGATAGACCACATTATTCCCCAAAATAATTTATCTAAAAATATTAATTTCCATGCTTATAGATAAATTGTCTTGTGATGTTGTAAAGATTCTGCTTGCTCACTCCCAAGTGCAGGAGATCGTAGCAATATAATTCTCGGAGTACCGAAGTCGAACCACAAGGAGCAGGGTAAATTCAAAGACAATATAATTAAATAATAATTTTGGTGAAGAAGAAAAATACTTTTGCTTGGTGATTGTTAACAATCCTTCTTTTTACTTGCTGGACTTTGTGAGGAGGAAAATGTTTCTTAAAAAACTCTTGGGCCATCTCCCCCTAACTACCTATAGACCTAGGTTTCAAGGTGTAAAGCCAACTTCTTGCCTTATCCTTAAGCGAAAAATGAAAGAAATGTAACTTAGCAGTCTCAATAACATTTTGTGCATAGAAACTACTAATTACCTCTTCAAAAGCTCTAACATGGACATAAAGATTTTCATTTTCTTGTCCCCTAAAGTCAGGAAGTATTGCTAATAACCCTTGTTTCAGTTCTACATGTGGTGCATTAGGTGGAAACATAATGCATGAAGGAACAGAATTTTGTGTGGGATGCAACAATTCATACATAGTTCTTCTATTATCCTCACGATTATTACGTGTTTCATCACCCATGATTGATGAAGAAGGTGAAGGTGTGTCAAAAAGATTACCAAAGTAAGTTTCAAAAATTTCTAATCTGCCGCTCTCGTTTCTAACCCAAATGCTCATGCAACAATGAATACACAATCAAATAAAAACAAACAGAAAAATAAAAACAAAATAAGGGGAAAAAAATGGAACAAGGTTACCAATAGAAGAATTTCCACCGGTTGTGCTTTGCTCCAAAAAAACAAATTGCCTTTGAACACGCAGCAGCTCCCCGACAACGGCGCCAAAATTGCTTGCTCACTCCCAAGTGTAGGAGATCGTAGCAATATAATTCTCGGAGTACCAAGGTCGAACCACAAGGAGCAGGATAAATTCAAAGACAATATAATTAAATAATAATTTTGGTGAAGAAGAAAAATACTTTTGCTTAGTGATTGTTAATAATAATTGTGGGGAGTAAAAGGGCCCAAGTGGGCATATGGGCCTTTGGGCTGTAACATGGAGGGCCGACCTGCTCCAGGATTAAACTCTATGAGTTGGCCCATACGCCGAGGGTCCGAGGATACAGCCGAGGGAGAGTTTCACCTCGGACAGATCCAAGAGAACTCAAGATTTCATTATAAAGGTCAAGGCACAACTTTAGAAAGACTAGTGGTTAAAAGGGGACATCCTGAATCTTCTAGATGCACTAGTATTAAAGAAAATATCAAGGGTAAAGGCTGCCATCTCCGCATTAAAGGCTCTGCACCTACCTCCCTGGCCGCATTAATGGGGAGGTGACCCCTGAACAGTGAGGTGGAAACTTCTAGTCACTGTTCAAAAAGTATGAGGGAAGGAAGTATAAAAGGGGGGCGGTAGCTAAGAAAAAGAGGGAGAAAAAATTGTAATCTTTAAGGAAGAAAGAGAAATAATAAAGAAGTAGTCCTCGGCTCGAGTCCGAGGAGATCCATTGCAACTATTGTTCGTTATTTACCTGTTTTTGTTTGTAAAAGCCTGTTATCGAACTCCCAGTACTTCTAACCTAGGTTTCAAGTCCACACTCTACAAATTTTATTGTTTAAGGCTCATTGGGCCTGAGCCCGTGATTGTCTTTGGGTCCAGGTGCAATTGTGCACTTACAATAATAATAATAAAAATGATTTAAATCAATAATGTAAATACTAGGGCATCAGAGTGTTTCCCTATATCGATATGAAATTCTTTATGATCTAAGAAAATATCGATTTCATAATTGATTGTTCTTATACAATTAAAAACTTATGATTCGGTTGAACTGAGACAATTCAAGAACATATGATAACCTCAATTAATAATGCTGTTAGAAAAGTTTTTCAGAAAAACTCATTCGCTTTAAAATCTGATTTCTATTTGAAACTATTAGAAATTCATCTAAATAATAAGAAAAACATGGCTGAACTTATTGAAAGCACGGAAGAACTAATACATCAAAAGAAATCTAATTGAACAATCAAATATGTTGTTGATAAAATCTTAGAAAGAATCACATTGAATATTCATATCATATAGAAGAAACATAACTCCTAACCCTAGCAAGAGTTTAAGCTGCCATTAGAGAAAGGAAAATACAAGATTTTCTCTGCCCAAAATTCGTTCTGCAGCCTCCCTTCAAAACCCTAACATAAAGTGTCCTAAGAAAATAAAACTTTTACTATTTTAATTTCCATCCAAGTTTACAGCGGTAACTTGTGAGTTAATTTAGGCCTTCAAAAATTGAGAATTTTGAAAAAATCAAAACTGGAAAGTTGTAGATAATTAAGTCACAGTTCCAACTCATCTAGCCTTGTGTCAATTGGATTTTTGAGGAGAGAGATACACCCAAAATACTGATCGGTGCTCAAATTAAATTTTTCTTTTTCAGATTCTGACTCTTTGATTTCTTTCCTTATTTAAAGCTTCCAATCATGGTAGACGGTCCAAGCACTCCAACTGCACCTCCTTAGACATTTAAGCATAGTCTTTTAGCTCCACTTGATTCTAGTTTGGCCTCCATTCTCTCACAAATTTCTGTAAACTCATCTTTCTCACATGATTTTCTGAAAGTAGAAAATTACACACAATAAATGACATCTTATTCAATAAATTATGTAAAGATAAATAATAGGGACTAATGCAAATCATGACTTAATTATACAAATTAAGCATAGTAATAAGGAGATAACGCCCACATAAAGATATAACAAGTATACATTTTAAGGCATTATTAGATTCTTAGTGGTTGCATGTTTAAATAGGAGTGTCAATGTTTGACACAATCCGCGAACACAACACGAGTTTTTGTAGGTTAGGGTTGGACCTTAATGGGATTGGGTCATAAATAAGTCAACCTGAAAGTAATACGATAAGAAACATATTATAAGCAAGTTAACCCGCATGACCCATAATAAATACATTTGACATGTCAATTTATTTGTATCAACTCAAAATAACTCATTTAACTCGTATAATATCTCCGCATACCCTTGGTGTGATGGTCACTCCACAAGTATAAATTATTGTGAGATGTGGGGGGTAAGGGCCGAGTTCAAGTTTCCAGGAGGGAGTTTCGCACACATATACACTTAGATTAGACTAGAGTAGAAATTCTATCTTGTATAAAAATAAAAATAAAAACTCGTATAATAAATAAATATTCATTTTATTTTGAATATGGGTTGAAGACTTGAAGTATATGCACTACTTTTGGAATGTAAAAAACTTATTTATATATAGATTTTATATTTAATATTATGCGGGTTGAAACGGGTTGTGTCACATTCATGTCAACTCAACACGACCCATTTACTAAGCGTGTCAAGTAGGTTAAGTTGTGTCAACTCACCTTATTAACAGGTTGGGTTGGTCATGACACGATTATTAAATGAATTGAGTTCCGGTTGAGTCATTTAGTTAAATACCCCCTACTCAACACGACGTGCTAACTTGAATTGACACCCTTACGTCCAAATAAGCTTTGAAAGGTATGTAAACTTTATATGCTTTTTCTGATACCTTGGTAGGGTGATGTTTGGCCGTTTTTTCCATGATTCTTACCATTCCTTTTAGCTGGGACATAAAAGATGTCATAACTACAGTTATGAGAGGACGTCTTGGGATTCATGTCCACATGTAAGGGTGATGCATTAATTATATGTAGATATTGTTCTCATGTTTCGAGGTTCGCATTTATTTTAGGTTTACTAATATATGCCTTAAGGGCATACATTCGTAAAATCTTTATTTTTATTTTTTGAAAAAGAGGGGGGAGCTTATCCTTCCTTTCTCATCCATTACTATTTGGGCGATAGAATACATTGACGAGGCATACCCTATTGATTTGCATGATTTGAGTGAACTTCAGATTCCATGGTGAGCAGTAAAGAAGCACACCTATTGTTAAGGTTAAAGTTGCGACAAGAACAACCATAAGTGAATTCCAAATGAAATCCTTTGCAAGCTTTACATTTGCCATATTGTCTGCATAAAATTATATTTCGTCAAAGAGAATAAAAGGGTATTTTGGTGAAATGGATGGTTCAACTCATAAGATAGTTCGACACATGATTTATAAAGGTTGAACCATTTGCATTGTATACATTTGCAGTTGTGAGTTATGACCTAATACCAGTTTTGCACACCCAAAAAAAAAAAAACTGACACTTGTTGCAAAAAGGTTGAATTTTTTCCACCATCACACACAAAAACAACCTCCAATATGTTTAGAAAATGAATTTTATAGAAAGTTAGATTAAGGTATTACCCTAAATCCAAACCTAGATCGACACATATCTTTGTAGACAATAATCAAAACTGCTAAGGGTGTCATTAACCAATAAGTTAATAGAAAAATAATGATGAGGTTAAAACCATATATATAAGACACTACAAAAAATGTCATTAATCAAAAAATTACTACAACTTATTTCAAGGAATGTGAGACGACTAGAGCATTTACAAAAAAAAAATGGTAAAAGTGCCTTGAGTCCAAAATTTGTCCAAAATTTTTTGTTTCAAACTTTCAATTAAGGTGGACCTCTTCCAGAGAAAGAGAGAGAGAGAGATCTAATGCTCTAATGTGTAGTCAGTCAGATTTAGATCCTCTAGATTTTATAGGGTATTCTACCAATAGATTTCTTTAAATCTTAACCACTATTTTATGATTTAAGGGTCTAGATTCTACCATATCAGCATTCCACTAGCAATACTTTTATAATTAATAAAATAATTTTGCAAACAAAATAATTAAGATTAGGGTAAATTCCACTAACACCCCTTGAGGTTTGGGCTAATACTAACCAGGTCCATGAGATTTCAAAATTGACCACTTTAGTCCTTAACGATAATTTAATCCAAACAAAATTAGCTTCTGTTACTCATTTTTCTTTCTTCCTCTCATCCCTCTGTTTCTCTCTATCTCGTTCAACCTCTCCTCTTTTATTTGCCGTCCCTTCACATACTCCACCATTGGATCACGCATTTGTTTAGCCAAGTCAGGTCCTCCACACCACTCTCCACCGAGCCTAATAGCGTAGCAACGTTCTTGAAGGCGATGGTTGGCGATGGTCTCCTTGATGGTCAGCAATGGTCTCCTCAGAGTGTGGGTGCGGTGGTTTATGGTTTTGGTTTGTGGTTGTGGGCTTTGTACCAATGGTGGCGAGGTGGTGGTTTTGGTCTCAAGTAATAGATTTGTGGGCTGAGTTAGATTTGCAGTGGGGGTGGTTGTGTGTACCGATGGAGTGGTGGGTTTACCATAAGTTTTTTGGATTTGGGTTTTGTTGTTGTGGATTTGGCTGTGTTTTGTGGCCAATGGTGGTTGTGGGTTGAGATATGGTGGTGCCGTGGTGGGTTTGTTGGATTTTTTTTGGATTTGGGTTTTGTTGTTGAGGTAGTGGTTGGCTGAGGTGGTGGTTATGGCAGATCTAAGGTTAGATAATGGGTAGGTTTGTAGTAGGGGTGGTTGTGGGTTGAGATATGGTGGTAGGTTTGCTAAGTTTTTTGGATTTGGGTTTGTCTTTGCTTAGTTTGCATTTTCATAGAGGAAGAGAGAGAAATGGAGATGAGCAATAACCAAGCGAAAGAAGCAGAAGATCCAAGGGGTAAAGCCAAAATCATAATAGTAGATTTTCCCACAAACCCGGATGACAAAATCTCCAAACTGTAAAAAAAAATCCGATCTCACTCTCAATCTCCTCGATTCCATTTTGCAAGGTGCAATTTTTCTCTATTTTGAAGCACACCCATTTCGATTCCTTGCTTAGTTTTTATGTTACAACGTGTTTCCTGTATTGAGGGATGATTGAACTGAACAAAAGAGATTTAAGGTTAGAGAGAGAGAGGGACGAAGGAGGAGCGAGTTTTGTGAAAAGAGAGAAGCTAACAGAGGCTAACGGTGTTTAGGGACAAAATTGTCTTTGGGGACTAATGTGGTCCATTTTGAAATCTCATGGATCTGGTTGGTATTAGCCTAAACCTCAAGGGGTGTTAGTAGAATTTACCCTTAAAATTATTGTTAGTGGAATGCTGACATGACAAATTCTAGACCATTAAATTATTATATGATAGTTAAGATTTTAGAAAATCTATTTGGTAGAGTACTTTACAAAAATCTAGAGGACCTGAATCCAAATCGGAACCATGATTTCAGAGAGACAAAAAGCATGAGAGAATGAAGGCTTTTGTTATGTGACGTGGCTATTTTCAACCTTTGAATTGGTTTATTTAGCCACATGTCTTCTATCTAAGCCCCACCCGAAGCACACTACACTACTATTACAACACATGTCCATCATGCCTTGTCAGCCTTGATACATAGCAATAGTAGTAGTAGTTTCTCCTTTTGTCACACAAAAAACTTGCACCAGTAAATTCATCATTGGCGCTCTCTCTCTCTCCCAAAGCCCAAAACCAAAGCCAGCAACGCACACAGAGATCAATCCAAGCAAACCCATTTAAAAGCAAAAGTTTCTCTCTTTTTCTGTTTTTTGTATTTTTGATTCCGTTCTTCTTATTCGACCGTACACAACGTAAAAAGCTCACACGATCCTCAGTCCTCACCAGTAGCTTATAGTTAATCCCTAACCAAACCAAACCAAACCAAACCAAACCCACATACCATCTTTCTCTATCTCTCTACATACATTTATAGATCCCTTCTATCACTTTGACCCTTTTTCCCAATCATACTTTCACAATTTTCTTTTGGGGGGATTTTGGATTTTAGCTTAGCATTGAATTTTACTTTGATCAATGGCCAGTGGGCATGTGATTAAGCGCGCCAAGTACAAGACCTCACCCAAAGGCGCTGGTACTCCTGGTGTTTTAAAAATGGTATATTGGAAATGCAATTTTTTTTTGTGGGTATTTTTTTAAAAAAAATTTTGAAATTTTTTATACCCACTTCATAAATGTTTGAACTTTATGGTTGGATTGTGATATTATTAGTTTATGTGCAATTTTGCTATCTGGGTCTTGGTTGATTTTAGTGAAGAAGCTATGAGCAAGTGTTAATTTTTATTTTAGCCATTCTTGGTTTTATGGTAGTTATTTGATATGATGGGTGAACACATAATGCTCAATACATTCTTTCTGCAATTTGCTAATTGGGTTTTGGTTGATTTTGCGTATTTGATTAATGGTTCTTGAAAAAACTACGAGCTATGTGTTGAACTTCGTGGCCAATTCATAATGTTTGTATACTATGGTTAGTTTGTGAATTGATGGTGAACACATAATGCTGTATTAGTTTATTGTGCAATTTGCCAATGGGTTTCAGTTGGTTTTACGCATTTGATTAATGCTTTTAAGGAAGAAACTATAAGCGCATGTTAAATTTTATGCTCAATTCATAATTTTTGTATATAGTGGTTCGTTTCTGATATGATGGTGAGCACATCTATTAGTTCATATAAGTGCAGATTATAGTTTTATTTTCCCAAGATTTGTTAATATTTATTTGATTATTGTTATTCTTGGGGAGGTGATTAATGGCTACTAGTAAAGAAAGTATGAGCATGTGTAAAATTTTATGCTGGATTCATGATGTCTGCTTATTATAGTTGGTTTTTGATATGATTGTGACACATACTGCTGTTAAGTTTATTGGGAAATTTGGTAACTGGGTTTCAGTTGACACGCACAAGTTGTATGCAATGTGCCGTTCTAGAGCAATGGTGTTTGTGATATAGTGGCATGAAAGTGTAGTGTTTAATTGAGATAATGTTGGCTTATAGAGGTCTGAAAATGATATGAAATCAAATGTTGCTGGATGCATGTAACATTAGGAGTTGTAGTTGGAAGGGATCCAGCTTAGCTTTGTTAGAAAATACTGGGAAGGTAGAAAGAAACTAGCTGCTTCCCACAGTTGGGCGGCTGACTCCAAGACGTGGTATTGTGCTGTTAGGGAAGCTTTACTTTTGGTTTTGAGGGAAGGCTTTTACTCTCTCTCTCTCTGTGTTTGACTAGCTGTACGGAAGGGGTGAAATTGCTATTTGGGGTTAGAGGGAACTGCTGGAGATTAGAGCTTGTGATTGCTGATATTAGGATCCTGCAAACATGGTTACTGCTGTGCTAGTTTAGACCCATTAGTAAATTGGGTTTGGTAAGGTCAGGCGGATAGTATACAAGGCTTCTAGTTGTACTTCGTATCTTTTGATTTGTGTACCCAAAAAAAAAACATCCATACATATTCATGGAACTAACGCTCTGTTTGTTTCAACAATGATGTTTTCTAGAAAAATAAGTTATTTTCCAAGAAGTATTTTCTATAAAACTATCTCATTTTTCAATGTTTAGTAGCAACTTTAAATGAGTTGAAAAACAAACTCTTAACTTCCCTTATTTAGTTTACTGTGAGATAGAGTTGTTTTTCAAAAAAATTTAATGGAAAACAATCTCTAAAAATAAGTCATACTTTTTATGTTGACTAAAGATAGTTTTCCTTTGACTCATCTTTTTTTATGCTATCAAACACTGGAAAACAAAGAAAACTATCTTTATACAAGGTTTTCCATTGAAACAAACGGAGCGTAAGTTGAGGAACAATTTTTTGAACGCATAACTTTATTTATATTTTCTATGTAAAAGTAGGAAGTGGAGTTGAAAGGTTTGATTTAAGAAAGTCTGAACATGATCAGCTAGGCGATGCTGATGCAGGGTTTCTTCAATGTTTTTAATTTTATTCATTTTATATTCTTTGTAGACTGAGTCAATCCTTAGCACACAACCTGTGTACTTTGGGTCATTTTCATTCCATTTTCAATAAAACATTTTACTTATAAAAAAAATATTCATTGCAGACTGAGAACAAGATTATGTTCAAGCCGAATGATCCCACTTCAGCCTCAAAGATTGATGTAGAGTTTAGATCGATAAAAGGTATTTTATCGTTTTGTTATCTATTTTAGTCATGTTCAAAGTTATTTGTGTTTCTGTTACTGTGTGCATCCAAGGAATTGAAGCATTGATATGGAAATAGATATGAGTTTTATAGCATTTAAGCACTTTGCTTCGGTATATTTTGTGACAATTAATCTATTTTATGTGTTTTGAGAAAAAAAAAGGGGGGGGGGTCTTCCTTTAAATTGCTGATCCTTGAGAGCCATTCATGGCATCTAGTTGCTTTAAAGTTTTTAATGTTTTCTTCTTTGTTGTGAATGATCAGGTTACAAAAACACTAAGGAGGGATCAAACAATCCACCATTGCTTAATCTCTCCCTTGAGCAGGTTTTTTCTTTATCCATGAAACTCTCATGCACCACCTAATGCTTAAGTCTCTAAGGCACTCTATTTCCATCTCTCCACCCATCATGGTTCAAGTGCCTTGAAAATTATGTTTCATACTTTGACATATGAGAAACTTTAGGATTTTAATTGACTGTCAATACATTAACATTGTACTAAATGTTATTTTTCCTCATTTGATGATATATGCAAATTTCTATTTTTGTGTTATTCCAGGGTGGAAGTTACATTTTTGAGTTTGAAAATTTCTTAGATCTTCAAGTTTGTCGAGAGTTTGTGGGTAAGTCTCAACTATTATGCACATCACTTATTTCAAGCTTCTTGACCTGTAATTATGTGCTGTCAATCTAGTTCAAAGGTTTAGACATTCTGTTAGGTCAGTGTAGTTGATATGGATCTTCCCCTTTGTAAATGCATTTGAAGAATAGCCAATTGCAACTGAGGGTCGTAGGATGTTAAGAAGAACATACCACTTTCTTTTTCTTACACATACTTTTTGTATTGCATTGCATTATTTGATATATTGATTATCTAATTATTCTATAAATAATTACATTTTGATTTGCTGGAAATTTGTTTATCCTGAAGATGTGGTGTGGTCCTTATGAACAGGAAATGCTCTTACAAAGTCTGGAGATGCTGCAAAAGCAAAGTCTGGAGACACTGCAAAAGCGAAGTCCGGAGAGGCTGTGGCCACTTCTGATAGATCTACAGTTACTTATCCTGATGAACAACTCATCAGTTCAGCGGAAATGGAGCTTCGAATAAAGCTATTGAGAGAGAATAGGTTAACTTTTTTTTCTTATACAAATGTAATTAAAATGCCTTCTTTAGTATGATGTATTTGGTAGTGTTTCACCTCTTGAGTTATAAGTTTAAGGCATCTTATATATTTTTCGTAGACGTATATCTCAATTCTAATTCAGCTTTAGTTGAATTGAGATCTACTCTTGCTTTGGTTTATGATAAATATGATGCTCAAGAAATAAGTAGTATGATAAGCATTGGTTAATTTTTGTGCTAAAGAAAGTTTGATTTACATGTTTTAGGAATAATTCTATAAATCAGTATTGTTCTTTACTGGATGCTTGCTGTTAAATGTGGTGATTTTCCTACACCTTATAGTTTTCTTACTTTCAGATTCTTTGTTATTGTTTGATGTCCCTAAACTTTTAACTTTCACAGTGAGCTGCAGAACCTTCATAAGAAATTTGTGCTTGGTAATATCTTGACAGAATCTGAGTTCTGGGCTACAAGGAAGGTAAGTTTTCTTTTTGAGTATGTATTTAATTATGCTGCCTTTTCCTTTATGTTTAATATTTGAACTCTGAGCTCAATTGGATTAGACCTTTCTGTAATTTACTAAATTTCCAGTGGAAGATCTTTATTAGAACCTGTTGTTTAGTTGTTGAAAAGAATTTGTAACATTCAATGGAAGAGTTTGAATTAAAAGCTGTTGTTCTCTTGATATGTTTTTCTAACATTTTCTGAACTTAAAATTTAATACAGAAGTTGCTTGATGGAGACAGTGGCACGAAGTCCAAACAACGGGTTGGTTTTAAAAGTTCAATGATTCTAGACATCAAACCCATGACTGATGGCCGGGTACGTCAGATCTCTCTCTCTCTCTCTAATTTTGTGATGGCACTTGGGTGTGCATGTCTGTGCTTGAGTTACAATGTGAAGATCTTATAGATGTAGAAATTTTTTTTTCCATTGGTGTATTACGATTATTGCATTTTCTTTATTGGCAAGAGTTAATGGTATTTTCCTTTGCAAGTTACTTTTGGCTTGTGGTTTCATGCATGGGAACTAATTATTATTTTTCTTCCTTCTATTGTGTTTCCAGACGAACAAGGTTACATTCAATTTGACACCAGAGATCAAATATCAGGCATGGTTCTTTCTTTTTTTGGTTTTTGGTTTTTTTGGGTGTTTGTTAGCAGGTGGTTTTTCTGAGACCCACCACAAGATCTTTGGTTGATGCCAAACATAGTTGGCAATCATTTGTGAAATGTGAACATATCTGGCTGAGGTTAAGATGTAAGCATGGGTTAAACATTGTAATTGGTCATTATATTGGTAGGTGCCGACTTGCTTGATAAGCGTTTGTAGACAATTATATACAGAAATAATTTGGAGATTAATTAAATACGAAGAAAGATAAGAAACAAACATTCAGATTGTGATTATGAACATGCACTGGCATTATAGTGTTTTTCATTGGTAAGTCAACACACGCAGCCCATGGGTCTTGAACACATGACCTCATCCTTTGTTTCTTAAAGGGTTTATTTGTTTCAATATGGATATTTTTGATAGTATCATTGTTCATGCTCAAATATTGAATTTTTGAGCTACAGCTTTTTCATAGTTGCTTCTTCCATGGTCTAGATAAGACTTTGGGTTTTAACAATTTGATATTCATGTGGCTTATTGATCATGAACTTTTTGCTGCTTACTTTTCCGTAATGGTTTACTTTTCTTTCAGATTTTTGCTCTAAAACCAGCTGTTCACCGGGCATTCCTTAATCATGTTCCCAATAAGGTAGTGAGGGCATTGAAACAAATTCTTCTTTCACTTTAATTGTGAAGAAGGTTTACTTATGAAATTATATAAAAATTTTATTACCTATCAAAAAAAAAAAAAAAAGACTTAATATTTTTAATTTCTCATATACTTTACTCAAATTGTGTATTGGTGTTTTCTTCCCTTGACTTTTGTATTCCAGATGACAGAAAAGGATTTCTGGACAAAGTATTTTAGAGCAGAATATCTCCATAGTACGAAAAATGCTGTTGCAGCTGCAGCAGAGGCTGCTGAAGACGAGGAGCTAGCCATTTTTCTGAAGGATGATGACATATTGGCAAATGCAGCTCGGCAGAAGGTACTCTTTCTGAGAGTTGGGGTTTCCCTTTTTTTTACGGGATACTCCTGCATTATTTTGTATGTTTACTTGAGTACTTTTACTATTTTGTATTTTCTGTTTGCAGATTCGACGGGTTGATCCAACTCTTGACATGGAAGCTGACCAAGGAGATGATTACATGCACCTCCCAGTATGTGGGATTAGACCACTCTTGTAGTTTCTTTTGGTTGATACATTAAATTAATCTCTCTGTCTCTTCCTCTCCTTTTCTTTTTCTTTCTTTTATCCTTGGGAAGGGGGATTCAAATTTAGGCAAGTGTTTTATTTTTATTTTTTATTTTTTGAGTCAAGAAAAGTTGACATAGAGATTTGCAAAGAAGTAATTACAAAACTCTGAAGTTACTAGTCAAGTTTGGGAAGGATTTTATAGATTTAAGACTTAATTTTGAAGAGGTCTATGCAATTCTATATTGATAATACAAAGTTGCTCTTTTGTGCTAGTAGCTTTTGAACTCAAAATATATTGTGGGAGAAACCATACTTCTTTAAATCCCTCTCCCCCCCACCCACAGAATAAGAAAAAGAAAAAAAAGGTGGTAAATGATTTCTTTTAAATGACAAGATTCATAGTTGTATACTTTATCATTTCTGCATCCGTGGAATTACTCAATGAGGGAATCCACTTAGAAGGTGGTTTTTTTGTTTGTCACTTCAAATTCACTGTGTGATTAGATTCCTGCTTGTCCATTGCCTTCTGTCATGATAACTTGCTTTGGCAAAATTTTGAGGGAGCTAATTGGTGATTTGTGCTAAAAGTTGGAACATGTCAGCAGTTTCTACTTCAGTACTTGATATATGAACCATTACTTCTTCTAAGAGTAGAAAATAGCAAAAGGGATAGTTTTTAGTATCTGGTTAATTTTCCTTGTTATTAAGATAAAATCATCTGCTTCTATAGTAAAAAATTTCTAGGTGTACATGTACATCCCTATGTATCTTATCTGGTTGTATATTGCAGGATCATGGAATTTTTCGTGATGGTAGCAAGGAAATAACTGATTCACAGCACGAGCAATTTAAGAGAACTTTCTTGCAAGATCTTAACCGACAAGGCGAAGTTGTTCTCGAAGGAAGAACTATCGGTAAGGATCTCTCTTGAGTTTATTTATTCTGTTCCTCACCAAATTTCTTTTTCTTCAGACAGTTATTTGATTTTATACTAGCTGAGTTTCCTTTTTATTCATTAAATTTAGGTAGATAACTTTGGTTTATAACCTTAATGTAGATGTAGAGTTGGAAGACCCAAGAACCGTAGCAGAAGCACTTGCGCAATCAAGACAGGGTTAGCATGGTTTTTTTTTTGTTAAAAAAATCCCACTTCCTTTTTTCAAGTCTTCTATAGAATTTGCACTCATTCTTGTACTATTGTGGTGAAGAATCTGATGAGAATGCAAAGCAGGAGAGGCTTGATAGAATTTCACGGATGACTGAGATGGAGGACCTTCAGGCACCTCATGATCACCCTCTTGCTCCACTTTGTATCAAGGTTGAACTTTGTATACATTGTACAATGCTTCTAAATTATTGTCATACAGATGTTTTATACGTGATTTTCCAAAATCAGGATCCTCGTGATTACTTTGATTCCCAACTACTTAAAATTTCTGATGATACACGAGCTGGATCAGAACAATTAAGATGTAGCCTGAGCTCTGAGGAAGCATATGGTTCTTTGAGGGGTTCAATATCAGAGATAAAGGCTATGGGATTAAGTGATCCCGTAGTCAGACCTGAGGTTGCTGTTATGGTAATAGCATCTTTATTTTGTGCCAGCCTTAAGATATTAGATATAATATTACTTATCCCCAAAACCCCTGAAAAAGTGATATGCTATCATATGTATGTTGCATAATTTAACTGTGTAATTTGTATGATTCAGGTCCTTAATGGATTGACCCAGAACATCTCAAGTACCAAATTTCAACTTGGGAAGAATGCTCAAGAGAGTATACTGAACAGCTTGCCCAACACAACTAAAGAGGAACTACTACATGTGAGTAGATGTGTTTCTTAAAATAATATATAGCTGCTTCAAGAAAAATGTGGCTAAATACCGTGGATATCTTATTTATTGAAGAGTTGATTAAGCAGGCTGTGTGCTAGAATCAATTGTTTTTGTGTTATGTTGAACTTATTAATTGTATATTCTATGAATTTTGGTTTTTCAGTGATTTTAATATTAATAAGAAGAGTGTTTTTTGTTTCCAGCATTGGATATCCATTCAAGAATTACTGAGGCACTTTTGGTCTTCATATCCAATTACTACATCATATCTTTATGCTAAGGTAAGTGTTGTATTTGTTAACATGGACAAGAGTTGTGTTAAACACATTTATTTATTTATGTTTGAGCATTTTTTTGTGTGCAAAAGAGTTATAGATAGTAAACTGTCAGCAAACCACTATAAGCTTCTTGGTAAAGTGCATAACACTCTTTTTCCAATGTTAAGTAGATTAAGGTGAAGTCTCATGCAGTTTATGGGCTTGTGTTATCAAATTAAAGGTTGCGAGGAGTTACTGGATTATTTATCATGGTTTCAGATTTTTGCAAATTTTCTAAATCTAGTATCTGAAATTTTGTTCTTGCTTTGAAATATTATAACGCCAAATCTTATGATAATTAACTATTAAATATTTTGTTAGAACTTCAAGTTCTGTCAGTATTAGAAATGTCAATTTGATTGTGGCAAGGATAATACAAAACTGATATTGGAATAGAAGGATGAACTCTGTATATCTTTTCAGTAGTATATTGTTTTAAGAACACTTACCAAAATATAATATATTGGTTTAAGAATGAAGAATACAGTCAAGAACTGTTGCCGTCAAATGCGAGTATATGACTTTGATTAAAATGAGGATATGTAATGCACAGCAATTGAATATTGATTTTCTGAAATTTTACTGCATGGGTTTCCTTTTATTTGATATTGTTGTCTTTTGATTGGATTGGTTCAGCATGCCTATTGCCTTATTCATTTAGTGATTAATGTGCAGGTGAGCAGAGTGAAGGATGCCATGTCAAAAATTTATCCACAACTGGAGGTATCTTATAAAAAAAAATCCCTTTTATTTTATTTTTTCCACTCATGAGCTTTTGATTCTTCCAACCCCATCAACATATCTTCTTGATTTTTTTTCTTCAGTTCACCATTATTGTATGGTCAATTTCAATAGTTTTGATTTTCTAGAGCACTTGAATCGTCTTGGATATTCAAATTGCATTAATTTTGTTCCTTTATTGACTGCATCTGAATATTAAACAGAGTTGGTTGATATTATTGGTAGATATCAAAATAAGATTAAGCAAGATAAGAATGGAGAGTTTCTTGATTTCCTTTTATCTCAAACTTTTCCCCTTTTATCTTATTTTGTTTGTAATATTAGTGTCTCAAAATTTTCCATCATAAAAACAGAGAGTTTCTTGATTTCCTTGTCCAAGGTAACAAATGTGCTGCTCAGGAAGAACATTAGCATGTGAAGGTGACTGGGTAACAGTTTGCAGCATGATGTTAGTAGGATAAAGTAAACATGTGAAGATGAGCAACTTCCCATTGAACATGTATTTTCTTTATATCTGGAAACACTGGATGTTTTCCTTCTCTACCTCTTTTGTATTTTGTTGTGTATACATTTCTCCTACTGGGCTCAAGTTTTGATAGTCACATCTTCTGTTCCATAGGACTCACACACAAGGCTTTGGTAACTACTGATTTGGATATTGTTTTAGTTAACATTGTTTTTTATTCTTTTGTCAAATCCCAGGAAATAAAGGAATCAGTTCCTTCAGACCTTCGCCAGCAGGTTTTCCTCCTTGTTCGTCCAATGCATCAGGTCAGCATTTGTCTTACAAACTCGCTCTCTTTGGGGTTGAGTACAGTACTCAATTTGGCTGCAACATGAAAGCCAGTGGATTGTGATAGCCCGTCACTTGTCCTGTCTGTACTGTTGATGTTCTCACCCCTTCTCCTTTCCATATTATTATGAGAATTAATTAAAAAAATCAATACATGGTATAATTAAACCATA
The DNA here is from genome assembly GCF_040712315.1 of Castanea sativa. Classification (NCBI taxonomy): domain Eukaryota; kingdom Viridiplantae; phylum Streptophyta; class Magnoliopsida; order Fagales; family Fagaceae; genus Castanea; species Castanea sativa. The sequence continues at coordinate 1,506,653 of NC_134018.1, read as the reverse complement.
TGATTTGTTTTGGCTTTGGATTGTTGTATGTGGTGCCATCTTGTTGATGGCTGAAACTCATGGGCAAAGACTATAATGGTGCAGGCTCTAGATGCTGCATTTCAACATTATGAGGCGGATTTGCAGAAGAGATCAGCAAAGAGCGGAGAAAAACCAAATGGATATGTGTAGGAGTAATATTACCCAACCCATCGTGTCTGCTGGGTCTGTCATGTAACATTCTTTGTTTTTGCTATCTTGAAGCAGTCCTATAAACTGTACATGAAATCAATTTTGCTCTGAGCTCATACACAATATAGAGTTTTATCAACTCGGCCCATTAGTGTAAACGCTGTTTAATGTTTTACTGCTGAGAAAAAATGCATAGAATACTAAGAATAGTGAACACTTGCTGCACTGCTGCCCCTGATCAGAACGTGAATCTTGTATTGTTTCTAGCAGTCAATACACTTTAAAGTTTCATAGCAAATTCCATATTGGACTGCCACAAGTTTTCCATCTGTTACCAAAGATTTATAATGTTCACGAGAAGATAGTTTTCAAGAGTCTTGGCACGAGCCTCGTGAAGTTTAGACCATATTTACATTGTACTTTTCAGGGCCTGCTTGTAGATTAAAATGAGTCCATTTTCAAAAACATGTAACCCTGCTTTTAGGGCATGTATTTTGCAATATATTTTTTTTATAGCTTTTCTTGCTTGAGCGAAGTCTAATACTAATAAACACACGTATTTGGCATTAATGTTAAGAAATTTCAATAAATATAAGATGAGTACTGTACTAGTAATTAGTGCTCCACCATGCAAGTGAGGTTAAATGCACAGCACCTTCACAAACTTGAGTTTGTCGTGTGTTAGTATGATAAAGGTGGTATCAATATTAGTCCATATAAAAGTGAGGTTTTCTAGTGATAACTTGTCACCTAAGTGTGAAAATGTTTGTGAAAACTTTTATGTCATTGCTCAAGTGTCATTTCAAGTTCTATTATTATTTCTTCCACGCAACAATACCTTCTCACATAGAGGTTAGTGTGACGTAGAAAGTGTGGAGCCAAAACATAGCGGCTACTCACATAGGCGGTTGTTGCGAGAAAAGAGTTGTTTATTAGAGGCTGGTGTGGGTGTTGAAATAGAGCTATCCACTACCTATTTTAAATCTCGAATCCCATAATGAATAATGATAGATTCCAAAATTTCCAACACATACTGTCTCCTTATTCTATGTGCTTAATCATTCATAGCTCCATTGAAATTTTGCTAATAGTAATAAAATCAAGACAAAAAAAAAATGAACAAAAAAGAAAAAACGGCATTCAAAGTACATTGAGGACCCCAATCTCGACAGATTATAAAAAAACAAAATGGCAAATATACAAATAAACAAATAAATAAAACAAGTGTATAGAAAAATCAATTAATATGATATTGGTAAACAAATTTCAAAAAGAAAAATCACATTGAATCCATAACACACAGATCAAGATTCAAGGCTTAACAAATCCTGTACATACAATAGAATTCAGGAGGTATTGAAGAAAGAAATAGGCAGTATGAAATCGACACAAATCCAAAGAAACAATCCTATAATTCCTAAAAACCCAAATACCCAGATGAGAATTTGAAGAGAAAACAGAAAAAAAGAATCCTAGTAAATGGTTAATAAAAACATTACATCACAGAATCAGTAAGGTGGAGGAGCTGTGTAACCCAAGAAGGGCCTTTTACTTCCACAAAGACTTCCATTGACATTAGGATCACAGAAAGTAACAGTGTCCTTCAACTTGTGGAAGCCATTCTTGAACACTCCAAACCCGAACAGCATTCCAATAGCAATCACCACAAGTATGAGACACGTACACAGCATACATATCCTAGTCCCACAGCACATCTTTGCCTTATCTTTATCTTTCTATCACTTCCTGAGGCTTTTTCTGAGTTGGGTTCTGGATCTTGGTTTGTAAAGTTTATAGCTTTATAGACAAAAATGAAGAAGACGCTGTTTGTTTGAGTTTTGAGGCTGGGTTAAACGTGTGGGGAATGTGATGTGTGACCTCTATCAGAGAAAGGAACAGATGACAAATGCTTCGACGTTATGTTTTGTTTGGTAATATTCGCTTAAAAGGAAAGCAAAGAACAGTGATTTAAAAAAAGCAAAAAAATAAACGAACAATTTTTTCTTTTTCCTATATTAAATTTGGATAATGAAGTGGGTTTTATGACTTTATCTGCATTGATTTTTCTTATAGAGAAAGGAGTTGTGCTTTTCTTTATTTGGATGCTGCTGATTTTTGCGAGTCACGAGATGGTGGAGTGTAGTTGTTATAGATATAGTTGTTACTGCAGTTAGTTGTTGAGATAGTTTTTTTTAGCTAAACTAGTTGTTGAGATAGTTAGATCAACTATTAGTCAAAGGGTAATTTTTACAGGGTAGAAACAATATATCTACGCGATAAAGTTTCAGTTAACTTAACTAATAAAATTTTTTATCTCTTAAATAAGAGATTTGCAGTTTTCTACCTACATAAAAAACAATAATATCTTAGTATGATGATAAGAACAATTATCATGAAACTATATGTAGTTAGTTTAGCTAAGAACAACCATTATAGAGCGGATGTTATAAATTGAAATTTTATCATATATATATATATATATATAAGTATATAGTTGCAGTACATAAAATTCTCTAATGAAATTCAAACACATGATTATATTTACTAATAAAATATAAATAATTATATCATTCTTATTGACAATTAAACTGCTTGGTCTTTTTTTTTTCTTTCCCCTTAATGGAGTTAAGCACGAAGACAAATTTCCTCCCATCTTTAGCTAGATGTGCAACACCTGATTTATTTGATTTTTAAATACCACATGTTTTAAATTTAAATAAAAATTGATGGAGATTAGAAAATTGAATGAAAGGAGATACTAGTCCTCCGAGTGCATGTATTCCTTACGTCTTGCACACACCAAATGATTATAGGAAAGAATTCCTTGAAGAGGCCCCATGATGCTAGTTAGAGATTTTAGACTTTTAATTTTAAGACCTCATGGATCTCATGAGGTTTTAGGCACCACTAGGCCAATTCCTTGGAGTTACTATGCGTTTGAATTTAATTGGTGAACATAATATATTACATGAGGAACTATACAAAAGTTTTACCCAAATTAGTTACAAATTTTCAAGTGCCCTACTATATGTTCTCCTATTATATTCAACTTTGTGGTTGCATTAGCCAATGAATTACATAGTTGAATATAATTTTTTTTTGGAAGATATCACCATTTCCACGTATTGGTCAATACAATTACATGGTTGAATTCAATTAACGAATCAAAGGTACAACACAAGGAATTGAACCTAAGTTTTGCCATTAATAAAATAACTTTTTCTTCCCCTCATTTTTCTATATTTTTCTAGCTATGTACACAACTTGATATTAAGGATTCTCTACATTTAATTTTTTTTTCCCGAATCTAAAGATATACATGGTGTTGTATAATTTATTAATTTACACAAGCATTTTACTTGATAAAGAATGATAAATTTTTTAAATAATGCGATACTATATATATATATATATGTGTGTGTGTGTGTGTATATTTGTTTTTCTCAAAAAAAAAAAAAATAGACTCTTTCTCTTTTCTTTTTAGAATAAATTTTTTCCTAATTGGTTTGAAGGAGAATTTATCTAACCCATTATGTAACAACTCAAATGAGCATCCACATGTACGGTCAATTACATAACCTATTTGATGGTCATGTGACTTATTTAAATTATCTGGAAAAAAAAAATACACAAACTTAGGTTTTCTTTGTAAAACATGGAACCCCTTGAAGTTTAGAATATATAACAATTAACCCCTTTTATGGTATTGATTTATTTATAAATTGTTAATTATGTAACACTTAATCCTTGAAGTTTATTATGTAGCACAAAACCCTCTTATAATATTGTTTTATATGAAAAATACTATGACTCTAAATATGAACACATGTCATCACATGAGCAACTTACCATTTATTTTGAAGATGTTTAACGGTTTACACATAAATTGTCACATAACATGATTATGTTTGGAGATTCACAAGATGGCTTAGCAAAAGTTACATATATTTGCAATGCTCAAAAATACAATCACTTGAAAATGGATGAGGCACCTCCTACTCACAATATGGGTCAGAGGCATCTACTATGAAATTGAAATTAAACTTGACATGAAAGCAAACATTGACAAATAATTACATGTTAACTACTGCGATAATGGAAGATGAACCGAAAAAAAAAAATATATATAATAAGAACAATAAAAGATTTCCTCTCTCTCTCTCTCTCTCTCTCTCTCTCTCTCTCTCTCTCTCTCTCTCTCTCTCTCTATATATATATATATATATATATATAAATTAATAGGTAAAGCCGAGATAAAATCCAATTAAATTTTAAATTGAATTCCAACTGTTGTCTAATTTTGTGACATGTGTTCTATTTAATTTTTTTTTAAATTTTTGTTTTAGGTGAGTTAATGAGGTGCAAAAGACGAAGGATCTAATATAAATAAATCATCAAGAGCAATACTTAGGTGTTGTTCCTTATATTCATTTTTTAAGATTCTGCAATGTGAAATTTTTTCTCATGGGATAGAAATGTATTTTTTAGTTAAGTCACATGATTGAATTTTAAGAAAGAAACCTAAGGAACAGTACATAAGGTGTTGTATCTAAATTTTGTCCAATCATCAAAAACTCAATAAAAAAAAGAAAGAGTAAACTCGTGTGTATATCTAAAAGAAATTTAAAAAAAAAGAGTAATTTGAATTTATATATATGTGTAATTATAATTTTTTTAATTGTACTGTGCATATGCACATGTTATAGACTAATATATATATATATATATATATATATATATATATATAAAATAAGTAAAGCAAAGAGAAACTCCAATTGCAATTCCAAATTTGAATTCTAATCTATATTGTGCCACATGTCATTGTAAATATGAAATTGCAGTATAATTTTCCTCCATTTGTTGTAATTCTGATGTGTTTTTTTTTTCCCCACACTCGTGTATTTTCAGGTTCATCTCCCTTTTCCATACTCACGTATTTTCAGGTTCACCTTCCTTTTTCATATCGATTCAAGTACCTTTGTATACAGCTCCCCTCTTCTTCAATCAATGCTATGGAATTTCAAAAGAATCTTTCAGTATCAGTGATGCATGTATTTGGGTATTTCTATATCTTATATACGACGTATTTTCAGGTTCACCTTCCTTTTTCATATCGATTCAAGTACCTTTGTATACAGCTCCCCTTTTCTTCAATCAATGCTATGGAATTTCAAAAGAATCTTTCAGTATCAGTGATGCATGTATTTGGGTATTTCTATATCTTATATAAGAAGAGGTTCTCCAGCTATTCTGGTTGTACTTGTCTTTACAATTTTCATGGTCCTAGTTTATACTTTGCAAAACAAATACCAACCATTCTTAAGGTTTGATTACTGCTTTTTTTCATCTGCCTATGCTGTCGTTCCTTTTTGTGTAAATTTTATATTGTTTAATTATATAATTTTGTGGTTTTCTTATGATTGATGTTGCATGTTTATTTTCTTTCATCTGCCTATATTTTCTTTCATTTTTGTCAATAATTTTTATTGTTTAATTATAAAATTGTTTTGTTTTCCTATCATTGATGTTGCATGTTTCTTTTCTTTTTCATAACACGTTATCAGCACGAGTCTCTACCTAATTTCGAAATGAAGTTGTAATCCTATTATTCTTCAAATATCAAAGATTATTTGTGTAGTTTTCTCAACTCACTATAAGTTTTATTTTAAAGAATTATTACTTATCCTATTTGTTTGTCTTTACGTTTTATGCTCATAATTTTAGAGATTTTTAATTGATTAAAAAAAAAATTATGAGATTCACATTATTCTTGTTATATATTGTTATGAGATGCATGTTATGAGATTCACATTTAATTGATTAAAGTATTTTGTTAAAAATGGTTTGTGATAAAGTAACTAAATCATAGTTATATATACCGTGTATGAATCAACCTTGAATAAATATGTTTATGTAGCATTCTTTCATTAGAATTTTGTATGATAAAAATATTTGTTAAAAAATTACATATAATGCTAAGTTTTATTAAACATGAATAAACTAAGTTTTTTAAACATGACTAAACTCATAATTAATAAAAAACAAAAACAAAACCTATAGTATCACTTAAATAATAAAATGTAATATATTTATTTCCATTATTTTATTAAATTATATACATTCTCATGCGGTAGCATGGGTTACATACTAATAATAATAATAGGTAAAACAGAGAGAAAATTCCATTAAATTTTAAATTAGAATCGAATTAGAGTCTAATTTTGTGCTATGTGTCTCATCTTTAGAGATTTGTGTCAAGTGAGTTAATTTAGTGTAAAAATTAAATTTCAATTAGAGTTCAAGTTTGTGCCATGTGTCCCATCTAATCTAAATTTTTAAAATTTTTCCAAATTAGTTAATTTAGTGTAGAAAACGAGGAGTCCGATATAATAAACCATAAAAAACAAAATCATATAATTAAAAAAAAACTCAATTTTATAAGTCATCAATATATATATTAATAGGTAAAACTTAGAGAGAGTTGAATTAGATTTTGAAATTATAATCCAATTTTGCGCCATGTATTTAAATTTATATGGAGACTACACTATAATTATCTACTTAAGCACTTAAACTTGTGCCATATGTTTATTTAAGTTTTTTAATCTTTGTGTCAAGTGAGTTAATGAATGCAAAATACTAAAAATCCAATATTAATGAACTATAAAAAAAAAAAATAATAAAAAATAATCACATATACTCAATAAAAATCACCACATGTTTCTCAAAAAATAAATAAAATAAAAATCACCTCATAACAAAAATCACCACATGTTTATCTTATTAAAAATTAGAAAAAAATGATCCTAAGTAGTATTAAATTTAAGTAAAATTTTTAATATATGACTAATTATGTTTACTTAAAAAAATAATTTGACTAATTATCTATATTTTATGACAAAAATTATGTTTAATTTTAAATGTATCTACATGTATGCATGAATGCATGTGTCACATGTTTATAATAAAAATTTTGTTTAATTTTATATGCATCCATGTGTTTGCATGGAGTTACATGCTAGTATAAATAATAGTAGTAGCTTGAGAAATCATTTTATTCCTTTTTTGTCGTTTAGACTTTAGAACGATAATTTCTCAAAAAAAAAAAGAAAAAAAAGACTTCAGAATAGTACATGCTATTTAATTTATTTTTTATTTTTGAACCAATGCTATTTATTAGTATTTGACCAATATGCCTTCTTCTGTTTTGGGGTGTGTGTGTATATATATATCCCTTTTCTTCGTTTACCCATAGAAGGATTATCACATCTATTGGGTGTAGAGAGAATGAAAAAACAATCCGTGGTGACGGTGTAGCAATAACCAAAAAAGACCAGAAGAGTTGCACACTTTCTTATTTTTAATGACAACATCCTATTCTAGTGTTATGTAATGCAAAGGTAGAGAAGTATAAAGGTATTCAAAGCATTTTATAAACACACGAGGCAGCATTAAGGAAAAAAAAAAAACAGAGAGAAATCCAACATTTTCTTCAGTGAAAACGTACAAGGAGATATAAGAGCATATTTGGAACCTATTATTGGAAGTCCAAGTTGTTGAGTGGCATGAAAATTATCTGGTGCTACCTCACTAATAAGCAAATCAAAGGAAGTGTTCTCCAAGGTTACAATGATAATTCAGCGGTAACTTATTTCCAACTTCGTTAGAGAGAAAAAAGAAGAAGAGAATCATGTTGGGTAAAATAAAATAAGCTGATGATATGTTTATTTAAATAGTAGGATTTTAGGGTATGATAACTTGCAATTTAATCCTTATCAACGCAAGGGGGGTGGGGGTGGGTCTAAAAAGTCTAAACCCATCTTTGCCCTGCCCCATGGTGCGGGTCTAAAATTTCGCTCCATCCTTACTGCACCACTTTTGCGAGACTGGAAAAACTTGCACAGGGCGAAGCGAGGAGAGACTGGTTAAGCGGGGTGGGGCAAAATTGCCATCCCTATTAATTGTGAGATTAAATATTTTGCATGCAAGTGTTGTTCATCTAAACCACAAAAACCAAAAATTCTTAGTGACTTTTGGGTTGTTGACTTGTTGGGATGGGGTTTGATTATGGAGAAAGTTTATGTAGAAGATGTTGCATTATAAATTGACCTTTTTTAATTAATTCAATTATCCAAAATTGATTAATTAAATCAAATTACATGCAGTATCGTGGAGACATGAACAAATCACCAAATAATCTAGAATGATTAGTGGGGAAAACCTTCATAAGGAAAAACCCTCATTGGGTGATTTTCATGTCACTACTCCCAAGAATCACTAATCAAAATCAAGAGATTACAAGTACACGGAATCTTACTCTAACTTGATCTATCCTAAAGTATCTACCTACAGTAGAATCCTTACACCAATCCATAATTGATCCTGATTTTGTAGAGACTTTTTTCCTTTGCACAGATCTCCAATCTGTGTCTAACAGCTTTGCACGAATCCTAGTATGTGACTAACTCCACAACAACCCTTTTGATTGTTGTAGTTGATTTGCAACAACTTCACATAAAAACACCAATAAGATTTTTCATTTGTTGGTGCCAGAGACTTTGCTTGGTACAAAACCCAAAGATCTTCATTTGTCGCAAAAAGATATCTTTCTTTTGTTTTCTGAACTCACAAGTTCAAAAGATGGAGGCTAGAGTTTCAATAAGAAAACCTTATGAAGCATTAGGGTTAGTGTTTTCTTTTTCTATCACCTTATTTAAATAAGAGCTTAATGGGCCTTTTAAATGAGCTCTCCTATTTCTATTAGGTTTACACAAACCCATAAACAATAGTGAATTAGAATTCAAACGTTTTAGGCTATATTTTGAAATTTGTCAACTTGATAGATTGAGATGTATCAAACCAAGTATCAAGGTTCATTAAATCTCGATAGATCAAATGTGTCGAGATAGGTATTGGGACTTGTAGATCCAGCTTTTCTTTAGTAGTTTCTTGAGTAATCTTCATGTCTTCAATAGTATCACTTGTAAAGTCTTGTCAACATACTTCATGATATTCTTGAGTCCACTTAAAACTATCAAAATACAAGTAAATTGTATTTTGTCATAGGATATGCCAATTACATAAAAATATGACCCTAACAGATGAATTCCAAAGTTTTGATTACTGTAGTGGGAAGATAAGTGAGGAGTTTGTTAAGGTTAAATAGAGAGTCTAGTTTCAAAGGTTTTATAAGTAGGCTATTGTAATTGTTTCTTCTATAATGAACCTTCTATAGAGTTGGATCTTTGGAGTGATTTTTCCTTTGAAGATATTCTTCATTGGTATTCAAATTCATTACCAAATTTATATGTCTTCTACTATTTTGATAATTGTGATTGAAATAACTGTTCGTAATATTAGTTTGGAATAAATCAATATTTGGTCAATTAATCTGTTACTTAGTTTTTTGGGGCTCTAAATCTAGATTTTTCAATTGGTGTAAGTAAGGGTGTCCAAGCTGACTCACACCTAGCCAACTCAACCAAACCACTCGGGCCTGAATCGAAAACTGTCTGACCCGACTCTAGCAACTGTTGGTGGCAGGTCTACATGTCTAGAAATCGAATTTGGTGGGTCGGTTGGTGGGTCTTCACATGAAAAACTATATCCAACCGACCCGACCAAGATCCGCCACTCTCAGAAGCAGATTTGGCGAGATCCAGCCAAATCTTGACGTGATCCATTGAGATCTGGCTAGTTCTCACCGTCAGTGCTGTTCCATTGGTTTTGATTGAAATTGATGCTGTTCAATCAACTTGAAACCGAACCGAATTGTGTTTTCTAGTGGTCGATGGTAGGTTGGATTTCCAATCATCCAAAGTGGTCAGGTTGGTTCCGGGTTGGGCATAAACCCGACCCGTGGACAAGCCTAGGTGTAAGAGCATTTTAAACACATCGAGGTCATAATCAAGATATTCAAAAATCCTTGGAGATGATGTGAAGTGACTACACTTATTGATGATGATACAAGATGGTGGAAGATGGACCTAGCTAATTGATACAATCTATCTATCACAAGAAGCAAAATCAATCATTATGTTTTTTTTATATAAGAGTAAAAGACCTCGCATGAAGAAACATGAGGTTTTATCATGTGGTGCATTTTTTAATATTTTCTTTATTTAAGCTTCGACCTCATTAAAGTTTGCATTTATACTGAAGTATTAGTTTATTGAATTAGTCAATAAAATGACTACATATATTAATTATCGATAATTATATATTAATTATTTATATTAAAGAAATTCATATGATTTAATAAATTTTATACTGAAAACTATTTTTATTTGGAATAATAATAATAATAATAATAATAATAATAATAATAATTTTAGAATATGACATTCTTCCTTATTTTAGTTACTTTGACAATAATTGAAACAAAGGCCATTGAAAGTTGACACGTAATATATATACATGTAATATATATATATATATATATATATATATATATATATATATATATTGGTGCATTAATTATGTAAGTATTTTTTTTTTCATTTTTCTAAGATAATAAGAGAAAAGATTGATTTGAAATATCTTATTCTTAGTCAAATTTAATTGTTTTTGCAACTGTTGAAACAAAGTCCAACAAAATAAAAAATAAAAAATTTAATTACATGCAATCAAGAATGTAAAAAAGGGCAAGACTTAGATACAATTAAGTGTTGTTTCTTAAGCTCCTCCCTAAAAATTCTGTCATGTGACTTTTTTCTTATGGAATGGAAGTGTATTTTTAGTAAAGTAGCTACACGGCATAATTTTAAGAAGGGAACTTAAGGAATAACACCTAAAGTACTGTACATAAATTTTATCTATAAGAAAAAAAAATCATTCTACGCTATCCACCTATATTTTTAGTGGGTATGGTATCGCCCAAATCTTATTAATAGTGTTAATAAGATTAGATTTTATTAGATTTTTTAAAAATTTATTAGTAGTGTTAATTGAAAGATAATTTTTAATTTATTGAAAAGTTTAGTATTGAAGTTTCATTTAAAGCTAACTATCTTAGTAATTTCATTTAGCCTTAAAAAAAACAAGACGAAGAAAGGGAATTTTTAAATATAACAAAAGTACGGTCACATGTGATGTTGGTACTACTCAATATGACAATAAAACCACCAGATGTGAGAAAATAAATAAAGGAACGACTGAATGTGACAAAAGTACAGTCACATGTGATGTTGGTACTGCATAATGTGAGGATGGTACCATCAAATGTGAGAAAAAAAAAAGGAAACACCAAATATGACAAAAATATAGTCACATGTGATGTTGGTACTGCACAAATGTGAGAAAAAAAAGGGAACCACCAGATGTAACAAAAGTACAATCACATGTGATATTAGTATTGCATAATGTGAGGATGATACCCATCAAATGTTAGAAAAAAAGAAAAAGAAAACCACCGAATGTGACAAAATTATAGTCACATGTGATGTTGATACTGCACAATATGGGAATAGTACCGTTAAATATGAGAAAAAAAAGGGAACTACCTAATGTGACAAAAGTACTGTCACATGTGATGTTAGCACTACATAATGTGAGGATGGTACTATCAAATGTGAGAAAAAAAAATAAGGGAACCACCAAATGTGACAAAAGTACAGTTACATATGATGTTAGTACCATACAATGTGAGGATGGTCCTATTAAATGTGAGAAAATTTAATATCATTCTCAATATTCCTATAAAAAAAATGTGAGAAAAAAATAAGGGAACTATCGAATGTGACAAAAGTACAGTCATATGTGATGTTGGTACTGCAAAATGTGAGAAAAAAAATAAGGGAACCACTGAATGTGACAAAAGTACAGTCACATGTTATGTTAGTATTGCACAATGTGATGATGATACCATCAAATGTGAAAAAAAAGAAAAGGAAAATCACTGAATGTGACAAAAGTACAGTCACATATGATGTTGGTACTGTACAATGTGAGGATAGTACCATCAAATGTAAAAAAAAAAAAAGAGAACCACCAAATGTGAAAAAAGTACAGTCACATGTGATGTTGATATTACTCAATGTGAGGATGGTACTATTGAATGTGAGAAAAAAATAAGGGTACTGCCGTATGTGACAAAAATACAGTTATATATGTGATGTTAGTACTACACAATGTGAAGATAGTACTATCAAATATGATGTTTTGGTAACCTAGTATAGCAGGTTGTCTACTAGTAAGTACTGTACCCAAAAAAAGAAGAAGGGGTATGATAGAATTACCCTTGTTAGAAATATTATACATTCGGAAAATATGGTTGGGTGAACTAAAGATTCAAAGTTTAAAGCTTTAGAGGCTGTTTGGTATAGGAGTTTAAACACATATTTTCAATTTTTTAACAATATTACATGTATTTTTACATATATTTTTTACCCACTCTTATTTCCAACTTGAAAATAACCATCGCGGACCCTTAGTGCGGTGATCATTTTACAAGTATAAGTGCTTGTGAGGTGATCATTCTACAAGTATAAGTGTTTGTGGAGTGTGGGGTAAGGACGGAGATTCAAGTCTCTAAAAAGGAGTTTTATACACATATACACTTATATTAGACTAAAGTAAAAAATTATATCCTGTATTAAAAAAAGAAAAAAACTTGGAAATACAAATAACTAATGTCTTTCCTCTGTCTAAAAAAAAAAAAACGCGTATTTTTTTTTTAATTTTTAATTTTTTTAAATTCTTATAAAAAGGAGCCTATTTTGTCTTTTTGGTTTGACTTAAAGTTACGCGTATTATTATTATTATTCCAAGTGCCTTTTCAGTTTTTCACACGTGTTAATCTCTTCCCACTTCAAGAGTCTCCAGATCTCAGATATTTCTACCTCACTCTCTCACTCCCTGCGTTCAAGCATTCAGATCCATTCTCAATTTTTTAATGGAACGCGTGGGACCGTCACAATTTGATCCATTCTCCTATCAAACTGCGTTTTTGTCATTAAAGTCATTTTGTTTTGCATCTCATCACATCCTTCTTCTCTCCCTATTTTCTCAAACTTTTTGCTCATAGATTATTCCTATGGCTCCCCAGATCAACGAAGGAGCCTCCTCTTCTTTCACTCCCCGATTTATCCATGATGTTTTCTTAAGTTTTAGAGGGGAAGATACCCGCTATAATTTTACAAGTCATTTATATCAAGCTTTATGTGATAAAGGTTTCAACACCTTCATAGATAATGACCTTCGGAGAGGAGAAGAAATTTCAACAGAACTTCTTAAAGCAATTGAATTGTCAATGATTTCAATTGTTGTGTTCTCTGATAATTATGCATCTTCCGGTTGGTGCTTAGATGAACTTGTAAAGATTCTCGAGTGTAGGAATAATGGACAGATGGTTCTACCTGTATTTTACAAAGTGGATCCGTCAAAAATACGTAAACAAAAGGGAAATGTTGGAGTAGCGATGACTCAACATGAAGAAAATTTGAAGGATAACAAGGAGAAAGTTCAGATGTGGAGGACAGCTTTGACTGAAGCAACTAACTTGTCTGGGTTCCATTACAAGGAGGGGTACGTAACTATTCATTGCTCTTCTATAAGTTATAGAGTTTAATAGTTTTTTTATGGGATTCACACCAAAGAAAAGTTATCATTAAATACTAGATTATGAAAGTACCTTGTTTTTCAATTTTCATAGAATCTTCTACTACTTTGGTAGATAAGTTATAAAAGTTGATTGTAGAAATTTAAGAAATAAAAAAATAAAATTTTTTTAGGCCATATAATTTTACCAATTATGACAATCGTTGTGTGCTTTTATGACTTACAAACTTTAAAAATTCGTCTTCAGTAGATCCAATCATGGATTAGAAGAAGGTTACGAGAGAATTAGGTTATCATCTTTGGCAAGCCCCAATCTTGAATTTAAAAAAAAAAAAAAAAATTCACATAAGAAATATACTAAAGCTCAAAACTACATTAATATGTGTAAAACTTTAATGGTATTTGTTCAGTATTAATAAAATATTAGCAAAACATAGATTTTTTTTTAATTTAATATATCTTAACTCAATTATATATGATCTATCAAAATAGCATTTGATCTTCTTTTTTATTCTAAAAAATAATCTATAATTAATTTTGTACTAAAAATTTAATAGCAATTTCTCTTTCAATATACATGATCAAAGAGTGTTAGATCGTTCTCTCATTTTGTTGTGAGCTTAATCTTTACTATATTTAGGACAAAAAGTCCTCATTTTGTAGTTACAATAAATTTTAGACAAGTAAGTGTGATAACAAACCACTTTAAAAACAAGTTGATAAGCTATTGACTTTTGAGTCCCTAACATCTATTTGTACAATTCTTGAATTTTTTTTTTTTAATGTTTTTTAAAGTTTGAGTGTTAAATTACATTATGCCTATAATGATAAAGTTCAATTTATAATAATAGTTTTTCATGGAATATATATATAGCAAGGGCAACCCAACCCAAATAGGGCAATTCACTATACGAAGAGAAGTTACAAATCCAATACAAAATCCTTGCCCCTAGACACTACCCATTAGATGAACTTACTGTTCCAACCCACAATAACTTTAGAAGTTTTGAACTCTTCATACATGAACGACCCATCTATGTATATTTTCAATTTGTCTAACTTATTATATGTTTCTTATGCTTTGTGTGTGACAGCTGTATTGAATCTGAAACTCAATTTATCCAGAGAATTATTAAAGAGATATTAGTTACTAAATTGAATCGCACTCAGTTATTTGTTACTAAACACCCAGTTGGAATAGATTCTCGTGCAGATGATATAGAATTGCTCTTAGATATGAAGTCAAATGATGTTCGCATGGTAGGGATTCATGGTCTTGGAGGAGTAGGTAAGACTACAGTTGCAAAGGCTATTTATAACAGAATTGCTAATTTTTTTGAATTGAGTTGCTTTCTAGAGGATGTTAAAGAAAATTCGGAAACAAATGATGACATAATCAAACTACAAGAGATGCTTCTTTCTAAGATCTCACAAGGCACATATGTAAAGGTAGACAGTGTACCCAAAGGAATTATTATGATAAAGGAAAGGCTTTGTCATACAAGACTTCTTTTAATTCTTGACAATGTGGCTGACTCAGAAGTGATGGTAAATTTGCTTGGAGAATGTAATTGGTTTGCTCTAGGAAGTCGAGTCATTATAACAACAAGAGACAAACAAGTGCTAAACAATTTTGGAAAAGATCATCCAATTTATGAGGTTAAGGAATTAAATCAATCTGAATCTCGTGAACTCTTCAACCTACATGCCTTCCAAAAAATTGAACCGGAGAAAGATTATTCAGAAATTACAGAGCAAATCATACATTATGCGAATGGCCTTCCATTAGCTCTTAAAATAATTGGTTCTGATCTGTGTGGAAAAAGTATATGTGAATGGAAAAGCGCATTGGAAAAGTATAAAAACATACCTCATGAAAAAATTCAAGAAAAACTCAAAATAAGCTATGATGGACTTGGAAGGGCTGAAAAGGATATTTTTCTTGATATTTCATGTTTCTTCAAGGGATTAAAGAAGGATTATGTAGTGAATATATTAGACGCTTGCAACTTATATCCTGATTATGGAATTAGAAAACTTATTGATAAGTGTCTCATAACTGTTGGTCAATCTGGCAATTTGTGGATGCATGACTTGCTTCAACAAATGGGGAGAGAAATTGTTCAACAAGAATCAAAAGAGCTTGGAGAACGTAGTAGGATATGGTGTTTTGAGGATGCTGAAGAAATACTAACTACAAATATGGTATAAGTTCTTTTCCATCTCTTTTTTTCCCAAATGAGTTTTTTCTTTTTTTATTTTTAATGTTGAAGAAAACTTAAGTTTATTGGTATACGTTTGTTTAATTTTTAAAATTTTTTATAGTTCTATTATTTAGTGTAACTATTGCTTTGTCCAATTAGGGATCAAGTAAAATTCGGGGAATTATGTGTTGCTCACCTCACCCGATAAAGATGCAAATAGAAGCTAAAGTTTTTGAAAAGATGGTAAATCTCAAATTTCTAATAGTTCGTAACGTACACATTTGTGAAGAACTCGAATATCTCCCCAACGGGTTAACGTTGCTTCAATGGCCTGAATTTCCATTTTCCTTGCCATCCAAATATTATCCTCGACAACTTGTTGAACTTGAGATGCCAAGAAGTCTTATTAGATTGGAGACAACATTCAAATTGGTATGAGTATTAGTATTTATAAATTATAATTTCTTTAAGTTATATTTGAATGTTGGTCTAAAATAAATTTTGTTTTTTTTCTTCTACAGGGAATCCAACTAAAATATTTAAAATATATCAATCTCAAAGGGTGTGAGTCCATTACAAATTTACCTGAGTTGTGTACCCCAAGCCTAGAAACATTGAATCTTTCCTATTGTCGAAATTTAGTTGAGGTTCATGAGTCGGTTGGATTTCTTGATAAGCTTCAGGTATGGGATCTCCAAGGTTGTGGAAAACTTCAAACTCTTCCAAACAACCTCATGTTGAAATCTCTTAAGGAGTTTGTTCTTTGGGATTGCTTAAGGCTGGAGAAGTTTCCTAATATTCACCCAGAAATGAAATGTTATAATTTAAATTTACGTGGGAGTGGTATTCGAGAGTTGCCATCATCAATTAAGTATCTCACTGGGCTTCGTGGCTTAAACATAGAGGATTGCGAAAACCTTAGGTATCTTCCCGATGACATCTATAAATTACAACATCTTTTAGGACTATATATTCCCACTGCCAAATTGAGACAGACATATGATTGTTTGGATGGCTTTTCCAGATATGGGTTTTTGAGGTTGACGTCCTTGAGTTTCAGGGGCAATAAAAATATAATTGAATTAGATTTTTTGATGAAATCCGAGTATTTCCCCGTATTGATATCTCTAAATCTATCTGCAACTAATATTGTTAGCATCCCTGAAAGCCTTAGCAGATTTACTTCATTAGCGATCCTTGATATACAACATTGCAAGCAGCTTCGGGAAATTCCAAGGCTTCCACAATCGGTAGAATGTGTGAATGCAAGCAAAAGCTATTCGTTGAGTCCACAATCATTAGGCACATTATTGAATCAGGTTTCTCCCTTTTTTAAGTTATAAAGAAACAATTTTTGTTACTTTCTTCTAGATTGGAGATTCAGTTTATTGAATTTACTAATTGCATGCAGGTTGGAGAAATTTTAGGGATTTTACCAAATAAAGCATGTAAAGGAGCAAGTAGCAGGATATTAATGGATCCACAAACATCATCAAGCGAATTATTGAATGATGATAAATTTGATATTATACTATCAGTAACTGAGATTCCAAAGTGGTTGAACTTAAACCATGAAAGTGATAGAGATGTTGTATCATTTTGGGTTGGTTGCAAATTTCCAAATATTTTTTGTCTATTTTGCTTTGGACCGGCGAACTATCCACGGATGTCTTCCTGTGTTGTTTTCCTTTCCATCAATGGGTGTGAAAAAAAGCTCCTTACAGCAACTCCTATAGATGCAGATGAATTATCCGACGATCTGTGGATATTTTCTTTATCTAATTATGAATTACAGAAACAGTTGAATGAGTCAAACCCATCCGAACAAAATTATGTTGAGGTAATATGTGAAATTAAGGATGGTTTGGTTGTGATGGATTGGGTTAAAAACCATCCAAGAAGGTGGGGGGTACGTGTAGAGTGCATCTGTTGTTCCCAAAAATCTGATGTTTTTCACTTGCCGAGTCCAAGTGCTAGGCATAATTGTTGTGGCTCTGATATGGATCAATGGGCTGTCAACAATGGAGGAGATTCTGGACATCTATGTGGACGGCGAAGAAGAAACCATCGACCAACCTATGCCAGACGTCGCCAAAAACACTACCTGTCCCACTTCGGATGGCTTCGAATCCGATTCCGACTCTGGAAAAGGGGCTCTCGTCAAGCCCGAATTCCAACTGCAACGCTCATGTCCAGGTACCTTCTTTTTTTATTATTCACTGTCTCTGTTTGGAAAGCGAAAGAAAATGAAACAAACTAGTTCTGTGTGTTCTTTTTTTTTTTGGAAACTCAAGGGCTCTGAGGGAAATGGAAGAGATAGATCCAAGGGCTTTCAACAATTGAGAAGAAGATTCAGGGCTTTCAATGGCCCGCTCTTATTTCAATGATGGTTCCATCTCCAAGTTGTATCCACCATCAAAGAAGGCAAGAAAATCTTGATTGAGCTTCGATGCCAAGGTATGGCTCCTTCTATAGTTGCATTTTTGGATTCACATATTTGGGTACTTCTCTTTCTATTTCTCTTAATTAAATGCTCAATTATAGGATTGTTGCTCAATTATTTATTGCAAACACTTGAATCAGTAAGGATGACAGAGCCACAACTTCAACATTGTTGGGTTGATTTCTGTAGCTGTTGATGAAATCAATTCCTCATAGACATGAGATTTTTTCCCTAGGATCCTCTGTTCTGTTATTTTGATGACTTCGTGAATGATGGAGCTGGGTACAGATGTAAGTCTTTTCTTTGGTACTTGATGTCCTTATTTTGCAGACATTTGAATCAATCTCTATATCTGTAGTTCTGTACCTATGAACAAGTCTTCTATCCCTTTGAAGACCATAGCTCTGTAACCATTTCATGTCTCTCCTACTTGCAAATACGTTGTGAATAAATTTAGGATTACCTCCAACTAGTTTTATTATAGTAATTTTCTATGGTTCTTTGGCATTCACTTACTTATTTCACTTGGAGTTACTGATATATACAAATTCAATTTTGAATATATATATATATATATATATATATATATATATATATATATATATTGTAATTACAAAAAATATCACCTTAAAACTTATTATTGGAATTCCTTGTAGAGAAAAGTAAACATTGTTCACGAGCAAATAGTTATGCTTGTATATCTTGTACAAACAATATACATGGGTTTAACTTTCTTATAAATAAAAATACTGTGAAGAAGAGGTCATTTATGACCAATGAGCTATATCTCAATTGGTACTTCCTCCTCCAATAATAATGGAATGGAGGGTGAGGTCATGGTTTCAAAACTCAATAGGTTTATTGTTGCATTTGTTTTTCCTTTCTCCTTTTATTAATTTTTCACTTGTTGTAACCAATGACTAAGTTAAAACATCAAGTACATACTTAGCAAAAAGACAATATCAAGTAAATACTTTGCAAAAAGAAAATCTCATGTATATGGTAATGTTAATTGTGCATTGTAATGTTCCCTCCCAGTTCAATATACTCTTACATTTAAAAAAAAAAAATTATTTGGACTATGATTTTTCAGTTAAATGTCCTTTTAAAAAAAATTTATTTTATGCCACTCACAATTAATGCACGTTTTATAAATGTAAAAAATTCTTAAATCAGAATTACTAGGGCACAGTGGTACAGCTTCACAATTTAGGCACTAGTTTCTAGTTGGAAGATGCAAGAACTGTGGTTTTACTCTCAAGTTTTATTGTGCCTTGAATCCGCACAATCATTCCTAGATGTTCACTGAGGGATTTTCACCATGTATTGCAGCCCATGATGAATCTATGCAAGCATTGTTCAATGTGATACAGAGCTTCTTAATGATATTGCGTGTTCCGAATAATTTGAATTATATCTGAATTATTCTTTTGTTTAAAAAATAATATTTCTCGTTAGATGGTTTTTTTTCTCTTTGCAGTTAAAGTTTTGAGCTTGTTATATACAATTTACAAAAAAAAAAAAAAAAAATGTATCAGGTGTAATTACAATTATCTGTCATAAGCTAGGAAGCACGGACATGGACATGAGTATGGTACAAAATGGCGACACAAATAATTTCTGAAAAATTATAACATGAAATGGCTGGTACAAAATGGATACAACAAGGGCACAACACCCTAAATTAAGTGTCCTTACTTCCTAGGTCATAAGTAAATTCTAATCTTCACCCTACTTCTACATTTAAATGAACATAAAATACAATATATCTCTTGTAACTGATGTGGAAAAAAAAGGATGTTATCTGTAACGTAAAAATAAATATTCCTTGACTTTGACAAGGTACAAATATATTAAGTAAAAACGGGGAATTTTTACCCTTATCATGGCATGATGGGAGTATATGTTTTCTTAGTTCTTGAAATTGCTTTTCCTACATTCAGGCTGGGGCCAGGGCTGCTGATAGCACAGTGAGGTAATTGCTTTAAAAAATGATGCAATGTGCAAGCAATGCATATCTTGACATCTAAGAAAGGTATGATTTGATTTGCTGGTGGAATTTGTCATTAAATTTTAGCATCATGAGTCATCCCTGATTATGCATTTGACAGCCACTATATTAATAATGTAATGGACTTCATTATTAGCTTAATTGGCCACAAACACACACATAGGTACCTTGTTAATGTTATTACTTATGGGTGTTAGAACATTCAAACAGAAACAGATTAATGTTATCATCTTATTTTCCTATGATCTGCCCATGTTTGTGTGTCAGTAGTGACGTATCCATGGCCCTTGTTCTTGTTCATGCTGCATAAATTCAAAGTTGAAAAATAAGGTTCGGATATATTAGAATAAAAAAAAAAAAAAGTGGTTTCTGTGTTTTGATTAAGTTGTTTTAATTCTATTGTTTTCTGCATTATAATTTTATGATTCTATCTAATTCTTTTCTTTCTCAAACATAAATCGAACTAAATTTTGGGTGGTTCTATGAAGGAGTCGTTGACGATCCTTATGGTGGATTTTTCATTGCAGAGAACAAATCTTTTCAAAAGGTATGTTTCCATTAACAATAATTATGAGTTTATAAAATCTTTTTTTAGATGCTTACAATTTATTAATCTTTTTTTGGAGAGCCTCACTTGGGATTATGATTCTAAGTATTGAAAGCAATGGCACAACTTTAAGGATGCTACTCCTAGCTTCCTTGCAAATATTACTAGAACAAATTTGTGTCAAATTCTGGATGACATGAGACAATGCCGTTACAGTGTTCAGGATTGGTTATGATTATGCACACACAATTTAGACTAATAGTTATAATTAAATAGTAATAACAAAAAAGAATCTTGCGGTCTTCTAGTATTCGGTCTTTGATTGGATTCTAGTCAGCCCTGTATCAGAATATTAAAATAAATAAGCTTTGGCTTGAGCTGTTGTTACCTTGAGTATAAAAGGTGCTAATGACTTTGTGAGTAGTGAGCTCTTAATCATTTCTAACCTGCTAAAAGTATCTTATCATACTAGTGAAGACATCTGATCAGGAATGACGGTTGGATCTTAATCTTTTTTTCTTTCCTTTTTTTTTTTTTTTTTGTTGGGGGGGGGGGGGGGGGGGGGAAGATCATAATTCTATATGAAATTCATTAGGGTTTCCATGTTATTTTTATGTGTGAAATTTGTCATAAAATTCGGAGTGCACCAACACTTAATATTAATGTATATTCTTTTGTTCTTGAACATAATTGGCACATGGTGCATAACAGACTTTAGACTGGAAAAGGCATAGATGAGGTATGGCCTTCATTTAAAAATAGGTTCTTTCTTCTCTAGCAAAAAGGAATTGTGTTATATTTGAATGTACAATATCTAAGAAAAAGTTGTGTATGCATGATTCTTTTAGAGAAATAAAACTGTGTATTGATAAATATTGCAGTGTTTGCTCATGTGTTGAGAGTGACTAGTCTTTGATGTATATGTTATAATATTTTTTTTTTGAAACAGATTATCCAGCACCATTGTTTTCTCCTTGATAAGTGTCTCTGTAAACATTTGCTTCTTTAGCCTATGTGAAGGTTGGTATTTTTTTTTTTATCAGCAACGCTTGACTGCTTGAGTATTGGTCTAGTTTAATTTGGATTAACAGGTAGGATGATTAATGAATATTATTCCTTTATATCTCCTAATCAGCATGAGTCTCGAAAAACTTGCAGCCATTGGGCTCCCTCTTTTTGGTACACATTCCCTGAAGAGTATATATCAAAGTTAATGAGTTGTAGAGGTAAAAGAAATCATACTGTACATTTTCTCAGTATCCATGTTATTTAATGAACTTAGTTTATTCATGATATTGTTATAAACTACTGATATTTGTGACTTTAATGTCAATTTATTTTGATTTAGAAACAAACTTGGAAGTTGGAACCAGAATTTGATATCTTTATTTGAAAATAGAAGTCATCCAATAATCACTAAGTACCTCTGGTGAATAATGCTTTTGAAAAAGAGAAGACAATTAATTTTTATGCTTATTTTAAGAACTTAATTTCCAATTTCATTGGTTGTCTTTGGGTTTATTCTTAATAGCAAGAATTTTCCAATGCAGAAAGTGGAAAAGCTGAAATCGATGTGCCTATAGTATATAGCAGCAAGGCAGTGGTAAATACTATTTATCATTGAGATTCCCAAGCTCGATAAATTGCTTATTGATTTAGTTGGGAATTCAACTAGTGCATCAAGGGCAATTAATTTGCTACCAAAAATTCTACGATCCTGACTCTATTCTATAAGTAAAGTGACACATACGCTGATACACACATCTCTCTCTATTTGTGTGTGCGCCTTCTCTCTGTTTCACACATTTTGCAGCAAATTCAAGAGGGAATCTAAAATGCTGAACTTCAGAGCTTGGGGTCAAAATTGATCAGTAATTCCCTAGTAGAGCCATACTTCTTTGTTTTTTTGTTTTTTTTTGGGAGGAAAAAAGTAGAGCCATACTTGACTCATCTTGTACAGTGGATCCTTGGGTGCTGGAAATGACCAATAATTTTCTTATATTGAGGAGTTTGTTTAGATGAAGAAAATGTGAATATGTTCAACACACCATATATGTTGGGTTTGCAATTTGAATGTTGTTGTTTGTGTCTAGGATTTGTGATTCTTTAAATATCTGTAAAAACATGAAATTGTTATTAGTTTGTATTGATTTTTTCAATTGCAATACTTGGTATTATAGTCCTCGATCATGTTATGCATATAAACTAACACATAATAGTTAACCTCAGTGATTTTGAGTTTCTTTACTCTCTCTTTTTTTGGCAGTAATCAATGTGAGTTTTCCTATCACTAAGCAAAAATCTAAATATCCCATGCTTTAAGATAAAGGTGCGTATATTCAACTTCAATTATTGAGGTTATTCAACTAAAGCTAGATTAGTTATATAAATTGTTTGTTTATTTTAGATTTGAGTTTTTTGCTTTTTTTAATAGTTCACATTCTACACCGAGTCAAGATTTCTACACTTTGAACCCAGTTTGACTTGACGACAATAATTTAACAAAAACCCAAATCTTAAATCTTCCATCTTACTCTTGGGTCATTTTGGATCAGGTTACATAAAAAATGATCTCGTACATTTGTTTTGGTTCTTTTTTTCCCACTCTTTAGGAATTAGGAATTTAACGTCCTACTCCTAATTAGGAATTAAGAATTTGTGTGCGAGTTTCTTTCATCTTTTCAACCCAAGTTGAACAATAGAGGGTTAGGTTAGATGAACTTGAGAGGGCAAAAATGAATAAACCCCTTTGCGAATTAATTAATTACTCAAGTTAATTAATTAGTCAAATTATATGTAATAACGTGGTAGCACAAATAAATCACCAAATAACTAAATGCAGTGGAAATTAAATTTGACATAGGTGATTGGTTTACGAATGGGAAAAACTATCGAGGCAAAACTCCCTTGGGTGATTTTAAGGTCATTATTCTTGAGAATCCACTATTATCAATCACCATTGGACTCTAACCCCACCCAATCGGACTTGTATTGTAGCAGTATTCTCTCCATTCAATGCACGAATTCCAGTACATGACTAACCAATGATGCACGGATCTCAGTATATGACTAACTCATCAACTTGAAGAAGATTGTTGGTTGTGAAGTTTTTCAGTTCATCAACAATAAAGACTTGATTTTTAGAGTTAGGAGTTGGGACAGTGAACTGGGAGGTGTAGAACATAAGAAATGAAAGAAAAAATTAGACAAACGAAGAAAGTGAGAAAATTTGTGTTTTGAGTGGTTTTTTTTAATAACCATTGCATTGTATGACATGTGTCTGTCATCTTATTTAAAATGGGAGATAATTGGGGTACAAAACGGGGAAAAATTATTATATACTTTAGGAGTATCATAAATGTGTACTCTCTCCTCTCATATAAATTATGGGTTCCACCATAAATTTAATTAGTGGGACTCAAAATTATGTGAGGGGAAAGAGTATGCATTTATGGTACTCTGGGAGTATTGTATAATTACTTCTAAACGGGAGGGGAGCTGAACACTTTTTAGTTTAATTAAGTCTATTTGTCATCTTCTTCTTTTGGGGCGCATTTGCTAAATTTGGGCTTCTCGTCTCATACTTTTTTTTGTTATTATGCATCAAAAATTATGAGAAATTTAGTAATTCAAGGCTAGTCATATATATATGGCTCATTAGCCACTTCATGACAAATTTGTAGTTTATTTTTTTATACTAAAAAATAGTAAGAATATGTTTGCATTAGTCAGCTAAAAGGGCCACATGGGACTGTGATTTCATGAACAACAAGTAAATTTCAAATAGAGTAATGGTAGGTGTGGACATAAGGGGGGGGGGGGGGAGTCGCTACCTAGTTTTTGCAATGGTCTAGGAACCATATATATAGCGTCCTTTTCGAGGAAGGACCTTTGATCTTACTACCAAAGTATGAGTTCTGAATTTAGGTACGCTCTAGGGAAGGTGTTAGACACCTAAGATTGCCCAACCCTAAGGTTGGCCTCCCATCGTTGTGTCTTATGTCTTAACCTTATTTTTAAAAAAATGACTTTAACACTTGCATTCTAAACTCTCACACACACTAACATGCATTTAACATACAACATGACATCTTTTACCCCAAAACAAACATATCTATCCACAAAGTAAAAGAGAACCAAACACACATAAGAAACCCTACCATTCATCTAATGAGGCAGCAGCCCCAAACATGACAGCAAGCATATCATCAATCACAAGATCATGTAAAGCATTTAATTAGTATTGAAAGACACAAAGCACGACATTCAACAATACACCATCAAATGCATGTTCATACCTATGCATGGCTTATATTCACTTACCTTTTAGCAACATAGCACTTATGGCATCATGAATGGACAAGTGAATGCATGTTCATGGCATCAAACATAAAACTCTAGTCTAAGCATGTTAAAGACAAACAAGCATGCAAATTAGAGGCTCAGGTATGTATAAACATGTGAAGAAAGTTTAAATGGAGGTAAAACATATGAGACAAGCAAACCAAACAAACGTAAGGAATCTGGATTAGGGTTTTTAGGCAAGTGCCTACGTACGCAGCTAGAGGCCTGCATGCACAGGATTAACCTGCATGCGCATGCTCATGACATGTGTGCATGGGACTTGTTTAAGAACCCTAACCCAGAAACTTGAAGCAAAAAACAGAGCATGAAAAAAAACCTAATTCTAACAACCAAACATGCTCAGAACATAAAAAGAGCTGTGTAACCCAAGAAGGGCCTTTTAGTTCCACACAGACTTCCATTGACATTAGGATCACAGAGTCACAGTGTCCAACTTGTGGAAACTATTCTTGAACACTCCAAACCCGAACAGCATCCCAATAACAATCACCACAGGTATGAGACACATGCACATCATACATATCCTAGTCCCACAACACATCTTTGCCTTATCTTTATCTTTCTATCACTTCCTGAGGCTTTTTCTGAGTTGGGTTTTGGACCTTGGTTTGTAAAGTTTATAAACAAAAATGAAGAAGATGCTGTTTGTTTCAGTTTTGAGGCTAGGTTAAACGTGTGTGGAATGTGATGTGTGATCTCTATTAGAGAAAGAAACAGATGACAAATGCTTCGACGTTATGTTTCGTGTGGTTTGTTTGGTAGTATTCGCTTAAAAGGAAAGCAAATAATAGTGATTTAAAAAAAGGAAAAAAGAAACAAACAATTTTTTCTTTTTCCTATATTTAATTTGGATAATGAAGTGGGTTTTATGACTTTATCTGCATTAATTTTTTTATAGAGAAGGTAGTTGTGCTTTTCTTTATTTGGATGCTGCTGATTTTTGCAAGTCACGAGATGGTGGTGGAGTGGAGTTGTTATACATATAGTTGTTACTCCAGTTAGTTGTTGAGATAGTTAGCTCAACTATAGGCAAAGGGTAATTTTTATAGGGTAGAAACAATATATCTATGTGACAACATTTCAGTTAACTTAACTAATAAAATTTCTTATCTCTTAAATAAGAGATTTGAAGTTTCCTGCTTACACAAAAAACGATGATATCTTAGTCTGATGATAAGAATAATTATCATAAAACTATATATTGTTAGCTTAGCTATTAGTCAATGGATGAAATTTATAAGGTAGAATATAGTTACACTAGAGGGTTCTAGTTAGCTCTCAACTGATAAAATTTCTTATAGTCAAATAAGAGATTTGGAGTTCTCCGCCTACAAAAAAAAAATGATTGATATATTAACTTTATAATAAGAACAATTATTATAGAGTGGATATTATAGATTGAAATTTTATCACACACACACACACACACACATATAAGTATATAGTTGCAGTACAAAAATTCTCCAATGAAATTCGAACACATGATTATATTTACTAATAAAATATAAATAATTATATCTTTCTTATTGACAATTAAACTGTTTGGTTTTTTTTTTCCCTTAATAATGGTGTTAAGCATGAAAAAAATTTTCCTCCAATTTTTAGCTAGAAGTGTAACACTTGAGTTATTTGATTTTTAAATGCCACATGTTTTAAATTTAAATAAAAATTGAAGGAGATTGGAAAATTGAATTACAGGAGATACTAGTCCCCCGAGTGCATGTATTCCTTACATCCTGCACACACCAAATGATTATAGGAAAGAATTCCTTGAAGAGGCCCTATGATGCTAGTTAGAGATGTTAAACTTTTAATTTTAAGACCTCATGGATCTCATGAGGTTTTAGGCACCACTAGGCCAATCCCTTGGAGTTAGTATGTGTTTGAATTTAATTGGTGAGCATAATATATTACATGATGAACTATACAAAAGTTTTACCCAAACTTATATACAAATTTTCAAGTGTCCTACCATATATTCAACTTTGTGGTTGCATTAGCCAATGAATTACATAGTTGAATATAATTGTTTTTGGAAACATATCGCTATTTCCACGTATTGGTCAATACATTTAATTAGCAAATCAAAGGTACAACACATAAGGTTGCATTAGCCAATGAATTACATAGTTGAATATAATTGTCTTTGGAAATATATCGCTATTTCCACGTATTGGTCAATACATTTAATTAGCAAATCAAAGGTACAACACATAAGGAACTGAACCTAAGTTTTGCCATTAATTAAATAACTTTTTCTTCTCCTCATTTTTCTATATTTTTCTAGCTATGTACACAACTTAATATTAAGGATTCTCTACATTTAATTTTTTTTTCCTTGAATCTAAAGATATACATGGTGTCATATAATTTATTAACTTACACTAACATTTTACTTGATAAAGAATGATATATATATATATATATATATATATATATATATTTTATTTTTTTTTATGTAATGCGATATATATATTTCAAACTTGTAAATTTTTATTATTACATAGACTCTTTCTCTTTTCTTTTTTGAATAAATTTTTTCCTAATTGGTTTGAAGGAGAATTCATCTAACCCATTAATTATGTAACAACTCAAATGAGCATCGATATGTACGGTCAATTACATAACCTATTTGATGGTCATGTGACTTATTTAAATTATTTGGAAAAAAAATACACAAACTTAGGTTTTCTTTGTAAAACATGAAACCCCTTAGAAGTTTAGAATATAATAAGTAACCCCTTTTATGGTATTGATTTATGTCTAAAATGTTAATTATGTAACACTTAATTCCTGAAGTGTATTATGTAGCACAAAACCCTCTTATAATATTGTTTTATATGAAAAATATTATAACTCTAAATATGAACACATGTCATCACATGAGCAACTTACCAGTTATTTTTAAGATGTTTAACAGTTTACACATAAACCGTCACATAACGTGATTATGTTTAGAGGAAAACTTATGCAATTCACAAGATGGCTTAGCAAAAGTTACACATATTCGCCATGCTCAGAAACACAATCACTTGAAAACAGATGAGGCACCTCCTACTCACAAAATGGGTTCGAGGCATCTACTATGAAATTGAAATTAAACTTGACATGAAATCAAACATTGATAAATAATTACATATTAACTACTGTTATAATGAAAGACGAACCGAAAATATATAATATATAATAAGAACAATAAAAGCTTTCCTCTATAATAGAATATAATATAAATAATAGTAGTAGCCAAAGAAATCATTTTATTCCTTTTTCGTCGTCTAGACTTTAGAACAGTAATTTCTCAAAAAAATAGACTTTGAATAGTACATGCTATTTAAGATTTTTTTTGAACCAATGCTATTTGACCAATATTAATCCTTACTCTATTGGGGTGTAGAAAAGGGATATTTACATATCCCTTTTCGTCGTTTACCTGTAGAAGGATTATCACATCTATGGGTGTAGAGAGAATGAAAAAAAAAAAAAAAAATTTCCATGGTCATGGTGTAGTAATAACCAAATTTTATAAACGTACAATGAGATGTAAGAGCCAAGAAAGTCAATACCGTACCGGAGGCTGTACCGGTTTGGCCACCGGTACGATATATTTCGGATACCGGTCAATACCGGTGTACCGTTTCGGGTTTACCGCTATTTTATATATATACACACACACACACACCAAAATATCTAGAACCATGTTTATAAACATATAATATTTCACTTATATTATAGTAAATATAAAAGTTTATTATAAAACATTACCTCAATTCAGAACAAATTATTCATAATTTTAGACTTTAGTATCAAATAAAAGAAAAAAAAACACAATATAAAAAATAGAAAGCTTAGTTGTTCATTGCATACTAAGAAAACAAATAATACTAAGAAGTTAATGTAAATAAGTTACCATTATACCTTTACAAAAATTCAAAAATTACAAAACTAAAAAAAAAAAAAAAAAAAAAAGCTTTTTCAGAGCCGGTACGCCCGGCACGGCCGTATTCGAAATTGGCCGGTACGGCCGGTATTTTTTCCGGTATAATATAAAAGTATACCGGTACCGGTGTACTAGCCGGTACGGTATGTACCGGCCGGTACGGCCGGTACCGGTACGGTATCGGCCACACTGGTAAGAGCATATTTGGAACCTATTATTAGAAGTCCAAGTTGTTGAGTAGCATGAAAATTATTTGGTGCTACCTTCACTAATAAGCAAATCAAATAAGAAGTGTTCTCTAGGATTCCAATGATAATTCAGTGGTAATAGCATCGGTTATAGTGCCTCATATTTGTGGTTGGAACCTCACCTCTCCTTCCACCACTATCTACCTATCTCAAAAAAAAAAAAAAGTTGAAGCAAGTGTTATTTGAGATTGAAAAAAAAAAGTTCTAATCAAGAATATGGAAGAAATTCCAAAAGTAGAAGGAGAAACTATTATTGAGAGCGCAAAGAGAAGTTCTAATAAAGATGGCAGAACAAGTAATCCGAACATATGCAAAGACTGACTTTGATTTCCCATTAAATTGTGTGAGGAGTTAAACTCTATGATTAAAAGGTGTTGCTGGTAATAAAGAAGACATGAGGCGCAAATCCACCGGATCAAGTAAGAAAATCAATGTGACAAAAAAAAAAAGAAGGTAAAATGGGGTTAGAGATCTACAACATTCAATTTGGCATTATTAAGGAAGCAAGTTTGGCAACTCATGCATAGTAAACTTTCTTTACTTTGTGAGAGGTGAGGGTAAGATATCTTTAAACAAGTACTTTCCTTGAAGTAAGAATGAGGAGTATAAATGGTGACACCTATATTTCCGATTTTTCACCATATAAACCAACCCTTACTACAAGAAGAGGGAGAGAGACTGTCATACAAGAGCAAATCTAATAACCAAACCTCTAGAACCAAAGAGTTAAATTTCTTTGGGAATTTCACCCCATGAGATATTATTTAGAGTTTCTTGTCTTGAGCGCTAACTGTGAGATTAAAATATGGGCAAATTACAACTTACTTACCTATGGTTTGACCAAAATTTAATTTGTCTATTTACGGTTTGAAATTTGACATTTTACTCACTTGAGATTTGATGAAAATTTAAGTTGCCTACTTGTGGTATGAAATCACAAGATGCAAGTGTTTCATTGGATTCTTTTTTTATCTTATTTGATCTTTTATATATATATATATATAAATATATATATATATATATTTTGTTGTGTTTTTGGAGGAGAAAGACATAACAATGGAGCAAAATTACATATTAACATTGCATTTAACAGAGGTGGATTACGAAACTCTAATTAAGCTAATCTCAAGTGGGTAAAGTATCAAATTTCAAACCATTGGTAGGCAGTTTAAATTTCGACTTAACCATATGTGGGTAAGTTGTAATTTACCCTTAAAATATTTTAAGTGTTGTTCATCTAAACCACAAAAACCGAAAGTTCTTATTGACTTTCGGCCCCAGGTTGTTGACTTGTTGTGGATGATGGGGTTTGATCATGGAGAAAGTTTCTGTAGAAGAATTCCAAAGTTTTGAGGTTATTGTAGTGGGAAGGCAAGTGAGGAGTTTGTTAAGGTTAAATAGAGAGTCTAGTTTCAAAGGTTTTATAAGGAAGCTATGGTAATTGTTTATTCTGTAATGAATTTTCTATAGAGTTAGATCTCTAAAGTGATTTTTCCTTTGAAGGGATTCTTCATTCGTATTCAAATTCATTACCAAATTTATATGCCTTCCACTATTTTGATAATTGTGATTGAAATAACTGTTCGTAATATTAGTTTGGAATAAATCAAATTCTTGTTCAATTAATCCCTACTTAGTTTTTTTGGGGTCTAAATCTAGATTTTTTAATTGGTGTAAGAGCACTTTAAACACGTTGAGGTCATGATCAAGATTTTCAAGAGTCCTAGAAGATGATGCAAAGTGAGTGCACTTATTAATGATGATACAAGATGGTGGAAGATGGACCTAGCAAATTGATACAATCTATCTATCACTGGGACATATATATATATGGGTGAATTGGGCCTGATGAACTAGACCGACCATTGAGGCAAAGCCCAACCCGAAGCCCAAGGCCCATTGGATAGTGTAGGCCTAATACACAATGGAGAGGTACCCTTGGGGTTTCATCACATTGGGCTCGATCATTGGCTGAGTATCAGGAATTGGTGCAACCCTCCCTGAGGGGTCCTATAAAAGGAGGGGGTCTGAACCAATCACAAAGGAGGTTTGAATGTAGTCCCTAAGAGGTCAGTAACTGAGAGTTAACGGTTCTAAAAGGAATCCACTCCTGAGCACTATTCGGCGTTTGGAACAAGTTCCAATGGAATCCTTTGAATTCGTGAGGATCCCTTGGGATTCTGGGAGATATGGGAATATGTGAGTGAGTGGGAATAAAATGATGGCCACTCCACTCACGGAGGGCTATAGAAGGAGGTTTAAGCAGTGGTTGTGGGGGTTGGAAAAAACAGAGAGGGAAGAAGGAACGTAAGAGAGAAAGAAAAATCATTGGGAAACTAGAAGGGAGTAAGGAAGAGAGTAAGGGATAAACGCTTGGCTAAGATAGACCAAGCTAAGGTTGAAGTCCCATTTGTAGGATCAAGATAAAGCCCACATATAAATAAGTTAAGGGCTTAAGGACGAGCTCATCAAGAGCTATAATTGGTGCCCACAATTGGCGCTGATTTTGGGGATCTTACCCATTTAGGGCCTTCAAATTGGTTTGATACTATCTGATTATGGAAGGCTTGCAAGCTGGAGAGAGTTTAGTAGCGTGAAATCATTCAAGGACCTCATCACGGGCCAAAGGAGGTTAGAGGGAGAGAAGAAGGGAGTAGCAACGTATGTAAGATGGACATGAAACGAGGGTGGACTGTGACGAGGGATCTTCAGAAGGGGAAAGATCTATATCCTACATTCCTGAGTGATCTCGTCAGAACGATCGGGTAAGAGAGCTGGAGAACCTGCGAAAACAGGTCAATGATCTGGAGATTGAGTTGAGAGGCTGACACCGGAGAAAAGAACAGGAGCAGTCGTCGTTTGACCTCGATTATATTCCAGGGGCTTTGTCCCATGGCTGTAGTTCTCGTCGGTCGAGGGAGAGATCTCGCGAGACAGCAGGGTGTCGTAGTGAATCCCCCTGCCATGGACGACATTGTTATCATAACATGGCTTTCGATGCTATGAGCAGAGCGTTAAGGACGGTGGCCCAGTCACCTTTCTCCAAAGAGATAGAGCGCACGGAGATACTGAGGTGGTTTAACCACCCGCCATTTACAATTTATTACGAAAAAACCGATCCGGTTGAGCATGTAAGTCACTATATACACATGATGTCACTTTATTCTCATAATGATAGGTTGATGTGTAAGGTGTTCCCGTCCAGTCTTGGATCGACTGCTATGAGATGGTTCAATGGATTGAGGAAAGGCTCCCTCTAGAATTCGGGGAATTGATTCAAGAGTTCAGCGCTAGGTTCATAACATGCAGTAAAGTTCCTCGGTCCATTGATGCTTTGTTATCCATGAGGATGAGAAGTGGGGGGACCCTCTGTTCCTATGTAAATAGATATTGGGAGCTGTATAATGAGATAGGAGGAGGGAACGAACAGGTTGTTGCCAGTACCTTTTGGTTAGGTCTTCCCGAGGATTCCGAGTTGAGGGACTTTTTAACCATGCGGTCGCCTGAGGGAATGCACCAGCTAATGAGAAGGATCGAAGACTATAAGAGGTTGGAAGATGACTGCCTACAGGGAAAGGGTAAGGCCCCGGCCTCTTCGCAATATCGTAAAGAATATTGTCCCTACAAGTTTCAACAGAGGTCTATGAGGGAGCTGAGAGCCCCAGGCGAGGGCTCGGCACAATGCTCCCGAAGGAGTTAACTTGACATTCAAGGAACCAGTTTGTAAAATTCGTGAACGCATTAAGAACGAGTCGTATTTTTTTTGGCTAGGTAAGATGGGTGGTGACTCGACGAGAAGGAATCAAAGTTTGTATTGTACTTACCACAAAGAGAAAGGACACACAACTGAGCAGTGTTGTATACTAAAAGATCACCTGGAGTAGTTGGTGAAAGTAGGGCACCTCAAGGAGTATTTGGTCGAGTAGGGAGGAGGGAGTGCAGGCAAGGGGGGATCAGGAGGCCGAAGCGACCGCGCACATACCCCTCTGTTAGGAGTTATAGAGGATATTCATGCAATTTCGCAGGGCGTGAGCTTAAATAGTTGAAGGGGAGTTTTGAGTGTGATATTTGCATCTGAAGCGGACAGTGGAAACCGACCAGAGAAGAAGCCTAGGAGGACATTGGTCTCGATTACTTTTAGTGAAGTTGATTTGGAAGGGACGTCTTAGCTACATGCTGATGCTTTGGTGATAACTTGTATGATTAGTGGTTTCCTAGTGAAGAGAGTCATGGTGGACTAGGGGAGTGGAGCCGAGATTATGTACCCTGACCTTTATAAAGGACTGGGACTGAAACCTGAGGATCTAGGCGAATACGACACCCTTCTAGTGGGCATTGATGGAAAGGTGTTAATGCTCGAGCGGCAAATTAAACTCCTAGTGGTAATTGAGGGTAAGGAAGTGGAGGTGAACTTTATCGTGGTTAACGCTTACTCACCCTATACTGCAATTCTAGGGTGTCCCTGGATCTATAGCATGGGGGCGGTGCCTTCAACATTACACCAAAAGATCAAGTTTCCTATAGAAGATGGAATCAAGGTAGTCTGTGCCAATCAGAAGGTAGCTAGACAATGTTTGGTGGCCACAATAAATCACGAGCTAAAGCAAAAAGAGCAGGTTGATCGGGAGCCGTTATAGCAATTACCGATAGCCGGGAGTTCGGCAGGCGTGGATGGTGCGGAAGAGTTGGTCCACATCAAAATTTTGCTGCACTCTGATAGATACTTTTGGATTGGGAAGAACTTGTCGGTGGAAGATCAAGTGGAGATTTTGCTATCATTAGTACAAAGTTTGGATGTGTTTTCTTGGAGCCCATATGAAGTACCCAGGGTGGACCTAGCCTTTATCATGCACCGATTAAATATGGACCCTTTAGTCCCCCCAAAGAAATAGAGGCCGAGGAGAGTTGCGAAACCCCATATTGAGGTCGTGAAGGAGGAGGTGGAGAAGTTAAAAAGGGAAGGGGCTATTAAAGAGATATTTTTTCCTGAGTGGTTAGCCAATATGGTGGTCGTGAAAAAGAAGAATGGTAAGTGAAGGGTTTGCGTTGATTTCACAGACCTTAACCAAGTGTGTTTGAAGGATCCTTTCTCGGTGTCGAAGATAGACCAATTGGTGGATGCAACGGTCGGGCATCAGAGAATGAGATTTTTGGATGCTTTCCAAGGGTACCATCAAATAGCTCTAGCACTTGAGGATTAGGAGAAAACTTCCTTCATCATGCCGGTGGGAACTACCATTATACTGTAAATGCCCTTTAGGTTGAAGAATGTAGGAGTCACTTATCAACGAATGGTTACCCAGATGTTTAGGGACCAGATCGGTAAGACCATTAAAGTGTATATAGATGATATGATAGTTAAAACCAAGGAAAGTGGAGGGCATACAGGGGATTTGGTAGAGGTTTTTGGTATACTACAGCAACACAAGCTATGCCTCAACGTAGAAAAATCTTCCTTCGGAGTAGGATCTAGCAAGTTCTTAGGCTACATGATAACCACTCGGGGCATAGAGGTGAACCTAGATTAGATTATGACAATTCAACAACTCCAGCCTTCCAACAGCCCAAAGGAAGTATAGAAGTTTACTGGGATGATTGCTGCTTTGAATAGATTTGTATCTAGATTGGCAGACAAGTGTCAACCTTTTTACCAGTTGTTGAAAAAATGGAAGGGTTTACTATGGACAGAGGAATGTGATGCGGCCTTCATAGATTTGAAATCTTACTTAGCAAGCCCGCTGATTCTATCCCGACTGGAGCCCGGGGAGGACCTTTATATGTATTTGGCAGTTTCTGACCGTGTTGTAAGCTTGGTATTGATTCGACAGCCCGAAGGGATACAAAGATCCATACATTACCTCAGTAAGACCTTGGTGGATGCAGAAACATGGTACTTGCCCTTAGAGAAGATGGTCCTAGACTTAGTGCATGCTACAAGGAAATTACCACATTATTTCCAAGCACCCTTTACAATCCTTGCTGAGAAGATCCGATTTCATGGGAAGAATAGCCAAGTGCGGAACGAGGCTAGGGACCTTCGACATACGCTATAAGTCGAGAAATTCCATTAAGGGACAGGTGCTAGTAGATCTTATTGTCGAATTCACTCTCTCATCGATGGCTTCTTTAACAGTATGCCAAGTCACGATTAAGCGGTTGAAGGTGTATGTTGATGGTGTGTCTAATGGAAGGGGTTCGGGGGTTGGGGTCGTGCTGATATTCCCCGAGGGCATAAGGTTGGGGAAGTTGCTCAGGTTGGGTTTCCGAGCTTCAAACAATGAGGTTGAGTATGAAGCACTCCTTGCAGGATTGTAGGCAGCACAAAAGCTTGGGGTGGAGGAGGTAGTTGTATTTTAAGATTCTAGGTTGGTGGTGAGTTAGATAGACGGGAGTTTCGAAGCTAGGGACCAGTGCATGTCTTAGTACTTAAAGTTGATCCAACGTGGTCTCGAATGATCACACCGACGCCAATGTTATTGTCTTATTTTCCCATGATCTGCCCATGTTAGTGTGTGTCAGCTGTGTCATATCCATGGCCCTTGTTCTAGTTCATGCTGCATAAATTCAAAGTTGAAAAATAAGTTCAGAGATAAATTTGGCAATTTGTAAAAGATATTTATGAGATCAAGTTAAAAGGGCAATCCTTCAGATGTACAGTCCTATTTAAAATGCATGTTGTTCAGAGCTTGATGTACAGTTTCCTCTTTTTCTTGCATTTATGTAAGCCCTCCTTCAGATGAAGCGGCTAAAGAATGAGTAAGGATGACAGAGCCACAACTTCAGCATTGCTGGGTTGATATGTGTAGCTGTTGATGAATGCAATTCCTCGTACATAGTTCGAGAAGGGAAGTGGGGTAGTGGTTGGGGAGGCTTCTGTATTCATATGAGAAAGTCAGTCATGATGGCAGTGGAGGAACCACGGAGGCATGGTGGTGAGTTTGTAAAAAAGAGGAAATGAGAAAATCTCGGAAATTCAAATTTCAAACACTACGAATTCCGGTGATCATGTGTCGCTTGAAGGCAAGTCTGAGTACGTGAAGGCTCAGTGCTGCCTAAAGTAAATGGGCCGAAACCCAAACTGCATTCGGAGTTGCCTAAAGACATTGGGCGGAAGCCCAAACTGCCTGTTTGGAAGCCTATTGGTGCGAAAAGGGCTGGGCTGCTTTCTGAGCCCCAAACCTACAATCTAAGCTCTGTTAAAAGACCAGAAGCGTGTTGCCCAACCTCAAACCTAATTAATTTGTTATGAATTCATAGCCAACCTCAAAGTTTTTAACACTAAGGTTTGATAGTTGTTGCCAATTTCTTTTACGCTGGTAATTTTAATTTAGGGATTGTGTTTGTACTTTAAAAAATAATAATTAAAAAAATAAAATAAGTTCATATTTTACCTTCAATGTGCCTATCGAATAATGTGAAAAATGAATTAGCAGAAGACAACTCAAGCATGTACAAGCTTAGATGGTCCATGTTTGGTTTTCAAAATTGATCAGATATGCGGACTTTCATGTGCAACCTGTACACTGCTAGGGAGAAAAGCATGTGGTTAAAACGATATATATACTAGTACAATATTATAAACTCAACCAAAAGTCAAATTGGTTTGGTTATATATATATATATATATATATATATATATATATATATAATTGAAGTATTTTAATTTGAATTTTGGTTGACCTGATAATATTATGCCGTTTAAACTTTTGGAACCTCACAATTTGACACGTCATTATTTTAATTGAATATAAATTCAGTTTTATATTTAAATCTTTTAGTAGAATCTTGATCTTTTGGGGGGGGGGGGGGGGGCAGGAAGAACATAATTCTATATGAAATTCATTAAGGTTTCTATGTGCAAAATTTGTCATAAAATTTCAAAAATGCTCAGTGCACCAACACTTTAATATAGTTATAATGCATATTCTAATGTTTTTGAACATAATTGGCACATGCTGCATAGCATACTTTAGACAGGAAAAGGCATAGATGAGGTATGGCCTTCATTTAAAAATATGTTCTTTTTTCTCTAGCAAAAAAGAATTATGTTAGATTTGAATGTACAATTTCTAAGAAAAAGTTATATATGCACGATTCTTTTAGACAAATAAAGCTGTGTATTGTCAAATATTGCAGTGTTTGCTCATGTGTTGAGAGTGACTAGTCTTCGATTTTTATGTAATTATATATATATATATATTGAAACAGATTATCTAGCACCATTGTTTCTCCTTGATAAATGTCTCGGTGAGCATTTGCTACTTTAGGTGAAGGTTGGTACTTTTTTTTTTTTATCAGCAATGCATGATTGCTTAAGTTCTGGTCTAGTTTAATTTGGATTAACAGGTAGGATGATTAATGAATATTATTGCTTTATAACTCCTAATCACTAATCAGCATGAGTCTCAAATAACTTTGTGATAGGACTTTATCATACGGACAAAATGAGCATAGATTTTTTTTTAATCTTTTTTTTAATAAGTTATTGTTATTGTGTTCATCCCCATAAGAATTTAAGCATAGGTTAAATTTTTGTTATTTTTGACAATTTTTCTTTAATTCCTTTATAATTTTTGTATTGTGTTGGTTTAAATGAATTTTTTCTCAAGCTTTCAGAGAATGGACTTTAGATAAAATGTTCAACTTTATATGCCAAGCATTGATTGTAAGTCTTGTACATGGAACAAATCGAGATAAGAAATTAAGAATATAGTCCATTTGGTTGGCCTGATTTTTCTGGATATCAATTTTCTCTCCTGCCAAAATTTTGACTTATTTTAGGCGGAAATTTCATTGATTAATACTTGTATACAAAATTCAAGCATCATTAAATTGGAATAGGCCCCTTACAGACCTAACCAATTGGAATAGAATGAAATTTCTTTCCATCCAAACTGAACGTTGTGTACACTCCAAATTGTTTTTGCATCTCATAGTGATACGTTGTGGAAGGGTGTCATCTAAGTCTAACATGATTGAGAGTTGTAGTTGAGACTATGGCCTAGAAGCTTTACTATTCAATAATTGCGAGAAAAATTAAACACTCATTTGATGTAACAGGAGACTACACTTCCTGAGGCTTTTTCTAAGTTGGGTTCTGGATCTTGGTTTGTAAAGTTTGTAGCTTTATAAACAAAAATGAAGAAGATGCTGTTTGTTTGAGTTTTGAGGCTGGGTTAAACGTGTGGGGAATGTGATGTGTGATCTCTATCAGAGAAAGAAACAAATGACAAATGTTTCGACGTTATGTTTTGTGTGGTTTGTTTGGTAGTATTCGCTTAAAAGGATAGCAAATAACAGTGGTTTAAAAAAAGGAAAAAAGAAACAAACAATTTTTTCTTTTTCCTATATTTAATTTGGATAATGAAGTGGGTTTTATGACTTTATCTGCATTAATTTTTTTATAGAGAAAGTAGTTGTGCTTTTCTTTATTTGGATGTTGCTGATTTTTGCGAGTCACGAGATGGTGGTGGAGTAGAGTTGTTATAGATATAGTTGTAACTGCAGTTAGTTGTTGAGATAGTTAGCTCAACTATTAGTCAAAGGGTAATTTTTATAGGGAAGAAACAATATATCTATGTGGCAATGTTTCAGTTAACTTAACTAATAAAATTTCTTATCTCTTAAATAAGAGATCTGAAGTTTTCTGCTTACACAAAAAATGATGATATTTTAGTCTGATGATAAGAATAATTATCAAATGAGCATTAATATGTATGGTCAATTACATAACCTATTTGATGGTCATGTGACTTATTTAAATTATTTGGAAAAAAAAAATACACAAACTTAGGTTTTCTTTGTAAAACATGGAACCCCTTAGAAGTTTAGAATATAAAAATTAACCCCTTTTATGGTATTGATTTATGTATAAATTGTTAATTATGTAACACTAAATCCCTGAAGTTTATTATGTAGCACAAAACCCTCTTATAATATTGTTTTATATGAAAACTATTATAACTCTAAAGCTTGGTTTGGATACAGCTGATAGCGTCCACGTTTTGGTTTTGGCGTTTCAGCTTCTTCTTCTTTTTTTTCTTTTTTTTCTTTTTTTTCCTTTTGTTGCTGCAAATTTTCTTTTGCTGCTGCACGCGTCAGAGGGGACAAATTCTACTGTTCATGCTACTATGCATGAACAGTAGCCGCATATTGTTGACTTTTCAGCTACTTTTTATCACATTAGTGGGTTCCACGATACTATTTACACCTTTAAAAATTATTTTGCTACAATGTTTTTAGTTTTCAATTTTTAGCTGTATCCAAACGGACTCTAAATATTAACATATGTCATCACATGAGCAACTTACCATTTATTTTTAAGATACTTAACAGTTTACACATAAATCGTCACATAACATGATTATGTTTGGAGGAAAACTTCCCCCTCAAAAAAAAAAAATTGTTTGTAGGAAAACTTATGCAATTCACAAGATGGATTAGCAAAAGTTACATATATTCGCAATGCTCTGAGATACAATCACTTGAAAACGGATGAGGCACCTCCTACTCACAATATGGGTCCAAGGCATCTACTATGAAATTGAAATTAAACTTGACATGAAATCAAACATTGATAAATAATTACATATTAACTACTACGATAATGGAAGACGAACCGAAAATATATAATATATAATAAGAACAATAAAACCTTTCCTCTATAATAGAATATAATATAAATAATAGTAGTAGCCAAAGAAATCATTTTATTCCTTTTTCGTAGTCTAGACTTTAGAACAGTAATTTCTCAAAAAAATAGACTTAGAATAGTACATGCTATTAAATTTTTATTTTTGAACCAATGTTGTTTGACCAATATACCTTCTTCTATTAGGGTGTAGAAAACTAGATATACATATCCCTTTTCGTCGTTTACCTGTAGAAAGATTATCACATCTATGGGTGTAGGGAGAATGAAAAAAAAAAATTTCCATGGTCATGGTGTGGCAATAACCAAAAGAGAAAAAAAGATTTACCCTTTTTTTTTAATGACAACATCCTATTCTAGTGTTCTGTAATGCAAAGATAGAGAAGTACAAAGATATTCAAATTTTATAAACGTATGAGGCAACATTAAGGGGAAAACAAATTTAAATTGTGAGAAATCCAACATTTTCTTCAGTGAAAACTTACACTGAGATGTAAGAGCATATTTGGAACCTATTATTAGAAGTCCAAGTTGTTGAGTAGCATGAAAATTATTTTGTGCTACCTTCACTAATAAGCAAATCAAAGAAGAAGTGTTCTCTAGGAGGCCAATGATAATTCAGTGGTAATAGCATCCATTATAGTGCCTCATATTTAGGGTTGGAATCCCACCTCTCCCTCCACCATTATCTACCTATCTCCAAAAAAAAAAAAAAGTTGAAGCAAGTGTTATTTGAGATTAAAAAAAAAAAAGGTTCTAATCAAGAATATGGAAGAAATTCCAGGAGTAGAAGGAGAAACTATTATTAAGAGCTCAAAGAGAAGTTCTAATAAAGATGACAGAACAAGTAATCCAGACTTATACAAAGATTGACTTGCTTTGATTTCCCATAAAATTGTGTGAGGAGTTAAACTCTATGATTAAAAGGTGTTGCTGGTAAAAAAGAAGAGATGAGGCGCAAATCCATTGGATCAAGTAAGAAAATCAATGTGATAAAAAAGAAAAAGAAAAAAAGAGAGAGGTAAAATGGGGTTAGAGATCTACAACATGCAGTTTGGCATTATTAAGAAAGCAAGTTTGGCAACTCATGCATAGTAAACCTGGTGCAGACATCACATGATAGCACATCTGTGAAGATTATCTTTATCATTTATGTTATCTTTAGTATTGGATTAGTATTTGAGATTGTTAGGATTATCGTATTTGAGATTGTTTAGGATTTGTTTAGGAGAGTTTATCCTTATCATTGTGATTCCTGGAAGCTGCATATAAAGCTCCAGATGGTTTCTTTTGTATTTTACAGACAATGATTATTATTATTATTATTATTGAGATTATTAAAACAGATTGCATTGTGTTTGTTTGGTGGTGAATCCAAACACCTTAGGTGGAAAGCCTAAGGTCTACGGTAGGACTAACCTAGGTGGGAAGCCTAGGTTGTCCTAGGTTGTCCTACATCAACTTGGTATCAGAGCCCAACCCGATCACCCCTTTCAGCAACCCAAAATCACATCTGACAACCCACACCCACACCCACCAGCAGAAAACAAATCAATCACCAGATATGCTATTACTCAAATTCTTACCCCACAAGATTTGCAAACCAAAGCAACCCCAATTCTTACCCCACGAGATCTGCAAGCCAGAGCGAGAACCAATCCGTACCATATACCGCCTTTGGCCACACGAATTCTTCATCCCAAAACCAACAGAGAAGTCCACTACTCCCTCCAAGCTTATGACCCTAATCCGTGCTCGACTCTGATGACAGAAACAGGAGAGCTTGAAAGTCAACAAATAGTCGCCGATGTCACTACTGGAATCACGCCGCCGACACGCCGTCACCATCACTCCTACCATGCCGCTTCACGCTTCATGGGTTCCATCACTGCGATCTGACTTGCAAGCTCCAATCTCCACCATCGAGCACCGCCGACAGTGAACACTGATGAGCCCATGCCACCTCTCAGCCAATGACTCCAGCGACACTTCATGACCGCTCCGCAGTTTATTTTCTCTTTTAGTTTCCTCTGTTTCTAGTTTCGTTAGTTTTGGTGTTTAATGTTTGACGTGCTACTATTTGACACCTTGGCAGATTTTAGTTTTATATTGTAGTTCTTTCTTTATTGTATTTCAAAAAAAAAAAAAAGTCAAGTCAGGTCTCAAGAAGGTTCCACTCCACTACATGTGAAAAACCACAAGACCAATTTCATCATTTTTAGTAGCGTGACCCACTATCCAGTGAGGCCCAGGTCATTAAGTCGGCCCAACCAAGGTGTGGACTTTCCTATCTTAATGAATTGAAATGCACTTTCTAAGTTAATATCAATATGTCTCCTATGTGCCTCAACTTTACCTTCAGTAACATGCTACTGCCTTTGCCCTTTGTTCTACTTAAACTTTCACATGACTTTGTTATTTTAGCTGCTGGTTTATTTTCTTTCAGCCTTTCATTTTAGCCCAAAAAAAATTATAAAAAAAAGAAAAAAGAAATCCTTTACAGTAATTAATTCTTAGTATTAGTAGTTGAACTAGCCTAATCACATTGTAACAGTTAGGTCCTTTTTAATTTAATTCTTGTTGAAGCTAGTACTGCTTGAATGCAACAACCTGTGGAATTCATGACTTCTCTTCACATATAATTTAACTTGAGTATTATCCTTACTATTCACTTGCTAGAATTACTTTGTTGATCTCTTTGCATGCATTCGCGTAGTGGTCATCTAGTAACTAGTTCTAAAGTATAGTCTAATTCCAAATTAGAGTCTAGTTCTGTATCCCACTCTAGTCCCCAATCCTGCCTGAACATGGATCCTCCTCCCCAAGATGAATTAAGACAACCATTGCAAAGCTTACTGCTTGTCTAGGCCACTTAGAAGCTAGGTATGAAGAGGATAATGCACATAATGGAAGAAACAATAATAGACATGGCCTCATCCTAGGCAAGACCATAGAGACAATGAAGACAACTCAGCAAAGCAGATCAAAGTAGAGGCATCTACCTTTGATGGTGTTAGTAACCCTCAGGTCTACAATGATTGGGTGCGAGAGATGAAGCATTTTTTTGAGTGGTATGAATTGTCTAGGGACAGAAAGGTTAGATTTGCCAAAATGAAACTTGTGGAAAGAGCAAAACTCCATTAGGATAGTATTGTCAACCACCTCCGTAAAACCCGCCAACCACCCATAACTCTTTGGGAAGAAATGAAGGCAAAGCTCAATGAAAAGTACTTCCTAGCATCTCATCAAGGCAACTTGTTGGATCAATGGCATGATTTGAGACAAGACAATAGGTCTACAACTGAGTACATAGAGCAGTTTGAAGAGTACAAGATACGTAACAATGCATCCGAAGATGAGCCAATTACCTTGAGTAGATTAGGAAAGGTCTCAATTATGATCTTCAAAGAGAATTGGTGGCCCAATAGATCTCAACTCTTGATGATGCTTACACTTTGGTGCAAGATTTAGAGCTAATCCTTAGACCCCAAGGTGGAAGGAGATTTGACAATCGCATGTTGCCTCACAACAATTTTGAAGGTCCCCTTAGGGTACCTCCAAGGTGCTCAAAATAGGCCTTACCCCAACAATAGGCCCTTGCACATAGAAGACAATCCTTAAGGTAGATACCAACAAGGTCCTCAAAATAGACTCAATACCAACAATAGGCCCTTGCGCTCGGAAGACAAAGCGAAGAGTGTGGTTAGAGAGACATTTAGGCCCAATTCTAGAATCCAATGTTTTAAGTGCCAAGGTTTTGGTCATATGGCTGCCCAATGTCTTAATAAGACTTCGTTGATTGAAGAATTGGATAGAGAGGAAGAGGTAGAAGAAGTAGTCTATGAGCCTAACATTGAAGACATTGTAGAAATAGAAGAGGATGATTCCACCCAATTAGCTGGCATTAGAGCCCTACCATCTTTTGATAATCTCAGTGAGGGTAGTCTTGATACTCATGTAATGAGTGTTGTTAGGTGTACTCTAGCACAGTCCAAAGAAAGTGAGGATTGGAAAAGAAATACTGTCTTCCAAACCTTTGTAAAGTGTGGAACCACAAATTGCAAGGTTATAATTGACAGTGGAAGTTGCATTAATGCAGTCTCTTCTAAACTTGTCTCTCTCTTAGGTTTAAAGTTAGTTGCCCATCCTAAGCCCTATAAGGTTTCTTGGGTTGATGATTCATCTATCACCATCAAGGAAAGGTGTCTTGTTCCTAT
This sequence comes from Castanea sativa, assembly GCF_040712315.1. NCBI lineage: Eukaryota > Viridiplantae > Streptophyta > Magnoliopsida > Fagales > Fagaceae > Castanea > Castanea sativa. The sequence goes on along the minus strand of NC_134018.1, from coordinate 1,462,302 downwards.
TTATATCCTCTCATACAAGGCTCAGATTTCATGTGATGTGATTCCAATAGATGTAGGACATATAATTTTGGGATGACTATGATTTTATGATTTAGATGTCACTCTTTATGGTCGCTTGAACTCTTGTTCCTTCATGCATAATGGACAAATGATTAAGCTTAACCCAGTCAAAACTAAGTTTGTTAGTACAAGTAAGGCTAAAGAAGAGCCCAAAAGGCAAAGTATGAACCTCATTAGTCCAAAAGAACTTGAAAGAGCTGTCAATCAAGACTCCATCATCTTTGGTTTGGTTGTTAAGGAAGTTAAGAAGTGCCGGTCTTTGATCCTTTAATGTGAGTTGTGCTTCGAGTCACTGTGTGTGCACCAATGGGGTAATCTCTATGCACAATAGCGAGACCGCTCGGAAGTTTAAGCTTTGCCTTTGCAATGAGACCCATAATGAGAGAGGGAAATGGAATGACTGTTTTGGAGTTTTGCTTCTCAATGCTTTTGGTCAAGAGGTGGAAGATGTGTCCACAAATATCAATCTCTTTGTGAGTGAAGAGATCATACAAGAAGATTGTCCTTGCAGTGGACAATGTTGTCAAGTTGGTGACCGAATACAAATTGTGGATCATCACATAAGCAAGAGCCCTCATTTCCGGACTGAATAGAATTGTGTTCATAGACCTCTTGGTTGGTGTACCACCAAGAATTTTTACCATTTCCTCGATGGATTCCAAATGATCACTATATTGCACGGTAATCGGCTGTGAAGGAGGAAGAACTTCAAGAAAATCTTTGATTGAATCTCTTGTAATCACAAATTCCTTGTGTCTCACCCAGCAGTTAATATGGTCTCCGTGCACACTAGCATTGGAAAAGAACTCTTTAATGATTTTCGAGTACACATTTCCACTCGAAGTTAGCAGCTTCGTCCATGTCCTCTCCTTGAATACATCGGGAATGAAAGTGTCTTCAAGGGTATCCAATTGGACAACTCTTTCCATAATTATTGTACCTTGCTTGTAGCAGTCATTGTAAGCCATATCTGCCTCAACAAATTTGAAGTTGTCGAAATCCGTGCGAGCACGCTTGGAGGATTTCTTGGAAGCAACATGCTTGGTAGGTGACATCTGCATAAATAAACACAGAACACAAAAAGAGAATGTATAAACACAAAACAGACCATAAAACTTGATTAGATTCAAGTTAGTCCAAAACAAATAAGCACAAATACTTAAAACAGAACATAACAGTGTCAAAACTACATGCTTTACGCTCTAAATCATGTAAACACTAACAAAATGCAAGAATATATCAACTGTGCATGTGAGTGCATGAGTTGATGTAAGGAGTGTGCCTAGTGTGTGCCTAGGTGATGCATGGCATGGCATAGAGGCACAAATTGGGCAAAGTGTGAAAAACACACACCCAATGATCAAAACATGTCAAGCATGTTCAATCAAGGGTAAACCCAAACATTGGAACTCATTTGAGTCCAAAACAACACAAAAATGTCACTTGAACATTTTGTCAAACACTTAGCATGTAACACTGTTCTACATGAATGGACAATGCATGAACACAAAGAAAACTACCTAAATACAAGTGTAAAATGCCACAAGGGGCCAACACAGATACACCCAAACCAAATGGAACTCAGCCCAAAAAAAATTTAAAAATTTTGAAATTTTTTTGCTTAAAAGTCATGAACCCAACCCTTGTTTCAAAAATCCCCAAAAATTATAACCCTAAGATAATTTCTGCATAATCTAAGACGGAAATGAAAAGAATGATTTAGAAAACATACCTTGAAGTTGATTTTGCAGAAAACAATCTTGGAAAAGATGGGGTTTTGAAAGAAAATAAGATTTGGGTTGAGAGAGGTTCGAGAGAAGCAGTGCGAGGGAAATAGAGAGTGTTTTAAAAACTCAGTCACATCAGCCCTATAAAACTGAAAGCACGCGTTTTTCACGGGTTAGAAAATCGTGAAATTACTCGCGAAAAACACCACTGAAGCACAAACACTTTTGCGGGAAGCTTTTAGTCGCAATACAGTCACGAAAGTCTCTGTCTGAAATATGTGTTTTCCAGTTTTTGTCTAAAAATCTTTTCGTGGGAAGAGCTTGGTCGCGAGACAATCGCGAGACAGTCGCAATACTCTCTGTATGAAAATGAGATTTTTAGATTTCCCTTAAACTCTTTTCGCGGGAAGCTCTTAGTCGCGAGCTTCTTGCGAAAATGCCTCTGAACTAGCTTTTGAAGAACAACACAAAAATGCATTTTGAACAAAAACTTAAAGCACGAAAGTACAAAAACACTTTCAAAAACATATAAAATACTCAAAAATCTTTTTGGGTTTGATCGACAAGCAATTGAGCATACACATCACATTTGATCATGTACAATTACACTAATGAAATAAGCATTCATTGAACAAAGTCTTGTGTGTTGTGTGTGAGAATCAAATGTGGAATAGTCTTTAATCTAGAGTGAAGCTTCAATGATAAGTTCAATCAAGTCATACACAACTAGTACTAAATCAAGTGAACTATCTCAATTATAGAAATGAACATATATGATCTCCCACAAAAAAATGATTACATAACTTTGAAACTTTGAAACTTTTCATTTGGCTTCTTTACAAATCATAACATTTGATCATTTTTTAACAAATACATCTTAGTTTGAGATTGATGCCAGAAATTTTTGATATTTCAACTTTGTGAATGAGCCTTTGGCTTTTTGAAGCACCATACATTTTGATACAAGTCACTTTCCTTTTTTCCTAATCAAATATTAGTATATGCGACGGCTTTTGTAGCTCAATATCTCTTTTCGAGATTTAACATTTGCTGAGCTCTTTAAGCAAAAACATAAAAATGTGGGATAAGATACAAGCACAAGTCTATGCATGTATCAAGACTAACAAGACTATTGACTAATCATTCATGACATTCTTGAAGATCGATTTACAACAATCACACATAGATTTCAAGATTTTTTTCACAAAATAGATGTGCATACAAAACAAGCTAAGCTCGTAAATGCACTACGTCATTAGTACGAAAGTACTAGGCCAAACTCACATGAGATATACACAACATAAACAATCAAACTTTTTGAAGATTTTTCAATTTTTATGAGTTTTTGAATTTTTTTTTAACACACTCAAAAACATAATAGGAAAAGTAAGATCAACAAAAACAAGAACAAAAAGCAACTAGAAAAAAACATGTTATGAATCGGAAGTAATGACACAAGAAGATTTTGCATGACATGATGCATGAACCTATAATCCTAAACATCGAAAGAATTAAATCATGGGCATAAGAAATAATCGTGCATGGGTACCCTTCTTCACCCACACTTTTCGAGTGTTTTGGGTGAAAGCCTTGGATGGAGGTGTATGACCAACATAGCTTTCCAACCTTGGAGTGAAGCTAGCAAGGCATAGAGAGATGTTCTTTAGCATTTCCATGACGTCTCCAATTAGATGTCCTTCATTTTCTCTCTTAGATTTTGTTCCCTTTGGTCTCTTCTTTGAACTTTCTTGGCCACGCATGGAATCAGCTTTCTTGAGTGCATGAGGCTTGAAATAGTTGGGTCTTGTGTGCCCTTGAACGCCACAATGATGACACACATGCATAACTTGAGGCCTCCTCTGAGTTTTGGGTAATGACTTTCCTTTATCTTTTGGTCTTACACCAATGGTTCTCTTCTCAGCAGGAGAGTCTCAGTCTCAGGTATCACTTCTTTAAGTTTCTCAATACTCTTGGATGATACGAACCTCACTTCCTTCTTTGGTTTGCTGCTGGAGCTTCCTTTTCCGGTATAACTCAAGCCGGTCTTGTCATGTGAGGATTTTTGTGAGGACAACACACTATCAAGTTTCTTGGTGAAGATACGCTCAACTTTGACATTAGCTTGGATTATTTCAAGCTCTAGAAACTTGATCTTAGAGTAAGTTTCAACCAGCTCTCCCTTAAGTCCTTCTACTTCACATTTTGCCTCTTTAACTTGCACAAGAGTACACTTATGCTCTTCTTCAATCTTCTTCATCTTTCTCACAACATGGTTTGCAATCTTGACATATTTTCCACCATCTTTTAGCAAGGAATCATATGCTTCTTGAAGGCTACTCTTACCTTCAGTTTGGCATATATCTTCATCTTCCGATTTTTCAACTTCCTCACCCTCAGAATGCTCACCAAGTTCATTTACCAAATTGCTCAAATCATCTTTAGATTCAACAGAGGTAATTGTCATGAAAGCCTTATAGTTCCCGTCACTGTCACACTTTTCTTCCGTGTCTGAATTTGAGCTTTCGGAATCGCTAAGAGTAGTGGCAAACACCTTAACCTTCCCTCTCAAGTAGTTGGGACATTCGTTCTTGATGTGTCCATGACCGTTGCATTCAAAGCACACAACTCCTTGGGGGATTGAGAGTCTTTCCCATCTTTCTTCTTGAACTCCTTCCTACCACCTTTGGATGATGAAAACTTTCCTTCGCTGAAAGACTTCCCACCGTCCTTCATCTTCAGAAATTTTCAAAATTTTTTTGCAAGGAATGCTATTTCTTTCTCCACATTATCTTCTTCAGAAGAGTCGTCCATTCTCTCATTGATGGTTTTGAGTGCAAATGATTTGCTTGGCTTGTAAGAAGGCAGTCTAAGTTCATATGTTTGGAGAGATCCAATTAGCTCTTGAATCTTGATCTTATCCAAATCTTTGCTTTCTTCTATAGCAGTAACCTTCACACGGTAGCTCTCCGGTAAGGACCTCAAAATCTTTCTCACCACCTTAGCTTCCTCAATCTTTTCACTGAGATTGAGCTTGGCAATCACGATTTCGTTGAGCTTCCCATAGAATGAATCAAATGACTCATCGTCACTCATCTTGAGTTCTTCAAATCGAGTGGTAAGCATTTGGAGTTTTGTGTCCTTCATTTTCTTGGTACCTTCATAGGTAGTCTCAAGAATCATCCAAACTTCCTTGGCAGTCTTCACATGCGATATCCTGTAAAATTCATCAGTAGACACACCACAAAAGATAGCGTTAATTGCTTTGCTATTGGCATTTGCCAAAGCAAGAGCTACTTTGTCCCATTCGGACTTGGCTGTTATGGGTTTAACATACCCATTCTCAACGGAATCCCATACGGACTCATCTATAGCGTTAATTGCTTTGCTATTGGCATTTGCCAAAGCAAGAGCTACTTTGTCCCATTCGGACTTGGCTGTTATGGGTTTAACATACCCATTCTCAACGGAATCCCATACGGACTCATCTATAGAACAAAGGAATGCCTTCATACGAACTTTCCAAAAAGCATAGTTGCTTCCATCAAAGAATGGTGGAGCGTTGAGAGATTGTGACCAATCCATCACAAAAGGGGTCTTGGATTGCACTTAGGTAATGAAACCACAACAAGTGCACCCACTCTGATACCAATTAAAAGCTCAAATTTATGTTAAAAACACAAAAGCTGTTTAGACCCTACTCTAACTTAAACTAAGTGCGGAATAGAGTAAATGCGAGTGAACAAACAATACAACTACTCTAAGCTATATTCAACAAATCACAGTAGTAAAATGAAATCTAAAAGAGTAGGGAAGAGAGATGCAAACACAATATAACACTCCAATGTGTTATCAAAGAGAAAACCGAAGAACTCGACGAAAAACCTCTTTGCCGCCCTCCAAGCGGTAAATCGATCCACTAGACAATAAGTTGGGACACACGAATAGTAAAAGACCCTCCAAGCCTAGTCTATCCAGTGCACCTAAACCCTCCAAGCTCCTACTCCAACAAGACTTTTCAAAATCGTGTCTTGTCTAGCTTTCCAGATCCCGGAATTTCGCCCGATTGCATCCGTCAAAGCTTGGCCAAGGCTTGGCTTCCTCCAATGCTTCCTAGTAGCACCAAAACCTCATTGGACACTCAGTATGGGTGTGGTAAATGTTTGGGCTATCAATCTCTCAAGGATTTGGAAATAGAGAGGTAGGAGTAGAGAAAAACCACAATGGATGGTGTAGAGAATTGTGGGTACGACAATCTCACCCTCTCAAGGGTTTGAGGCTAGAGTTTTCTCTCTGAAAAGTTCTCTATTTAATATATGGGTAATGATGATATATATAGTGTGTATGAGGATGTAGTGGAGCAGAGAGGACAAAATAGCAGAACAGACTGTTTCGCAGGTATCTCGCAGGAAGACTTTACTCGTGAGATACTCGCGAAAACCAGCTGTCACCATCTGTCAGGACTCTTCGCATTCCAGTCATGTGCTGGGCACATGCTTCACTTTGCGGGATGGCTAGTCGCGAGCTACTCGCGAAAACTCCTTTTGTCTTCAAAAGATACCTTGAGTCTTCACACTCTCTCTCTCACACACAACCTTTACAAATAAATCTCACATAAAATACAGGGTACAAAAGATTGAACAAAATTACAATCAAATTTAGCACGAAATTAAAGCCAACACAAAATAGTTGTAAATTACAACTTTACCGAATCCGTCACACATAGAAGTAATATAAAGAAAAAAAAATAAAAGGAAAATCTTAATAATAAAGGTACTAAAACAAACATTACAACTATCAAAAATATTGTAGCTCATGAAATTGTCGACTCTATGTTACGAGGAGATCCTGGGCTTTGAACCCTCAAACATTACTACTAATATTAGTACATTACATTTAATAATAAAAATATTAGAAACAAGTAATGAAAACCCAGAACATAGCATACTCAAACTCAAGGAATCAAACTTACATCATTATCTTTTAGATACCGTCATCTTCTTCATCATAATAAAATATTCCATGTCAAACCATTGGTTATGTTGTCAAAACTGGTCGTTGACGTTGCGGTATTGGAAGTTCTGACAAATGCATTTGCTACCTCTAATTCCTGGTCAACTTCACATGCATTCGCACAACATGCAGCTCCTTTGCCAGCACTGAACACTCGGACTCGATGAGGGGTTTGTGTGTGGGGGTTTTGAGGGAGGAGATTGGGAAAGGCGGGGAATATGTAACAGCTCGGAGAGAATGAACCAAACTGGACCGAAATGTACCAAATCTCGTGAGCTTTTGCACCAAAGAGGAAAATACTTTTTTTACTCAACCTCCCGTCTTATATCATCAACATTGCGGCCAAGCCAAATCATGCAAAGCACGTACCACTTTTTTGGACTCATTTTGAGGATCAGACTGAGGATGGCATGGTGTACTCAAATTCTGCTGAGACTAAGACATTCTTATCAAAGGAATCTAAAATTTCAATCTTATAGTGGAAGAGGGATACATAGCATGAATTTCAACATCTCAGAGACGGTGATCTCCTCCAGCAAAAGATTGTGCGGAACAAGAATGAAGCAATTGAATAAATTTCAGGATAGAGCAGGCCAAAATGAGGGTAAACCCAGTTTTAATTTTGTTTTGGAGTACTTGTTATTCTGCAGCCAGTTTAAATTCATTGATTTTATATAGAAGAATAGACCAAGTTGAGGTTAACCCCTTTGTAATTCACCTTCATATGTGTTCTTTTGGGAATTTTATCTGAGCTAGTGGATAGTTTTTGTTGCTATTTGATAGAATTAGGGAACACCAAATTTGTTGGAAAAGCACAGTATTTTACTGACTTCTTTGATGGAGTACCTAATAAAGTAGACTAAAAAATAAGATATTATTGTAGTTTTTTCTGACACTCCAATCAATTTTTGTAGTCAGAATTGATATTTGACATAGAAAGAACTGAGTTCATAAATGTGGTGTATATGAAAATATTTATTTTCTAGCTGTTATTGTTAAGACTATGATTTTTCCCACATGATTGCAAAACCAAATTAGAGATTTTGGATTGTTATCTGGATTGTGCATTGGGGTTATACCATAGTCAATAGTCTTGCTAGGAAGAAAGAATTTAAAAGAAAAAAGAAAGGGTAAAAGAAAAAGAAAGACAGAAAACTTAGAAAGTATTGGATTGGATTGGTTTGGTGCCACTTAACTTTCCAGGGTAAAAGAAATAGAGGACAGGGTGTTTGTACAGTGTCAGTGAATTTGGATAACTATGTCGAATGTTCAGGCACTACAAACAAATTTTCTTGGTGACAAGAGAGTAATTTTAGCATCAATTCTGTTCTCTGATGCAAAAGTTTGACAAAATGGAAAAGAAGTATTTGACAACTGTTCAGTAAATATTGCTAAAGAAATATTTGATTTACAAGAATTATGTGCATTTAATTCTTGGAATAAATTTTCTGGATGGTATATTGCCTATGACTATTACTGCACACTTTCATACTGGAAGTTTTGTTAGTTGGGAGTAGAGGGGAAGGGCAAAGTGTTTTCAGCAGAGGAACCTCTCTAATATCCTGTTGATAAGTTCATTGATGGGGTACAATTTGTTGGTTAATGATGATGGAGAATTAACTGATCTACCAAAATGTGTCAATAAGTGACAGCCTTTTTTTTATTTCTGCTTCTATATTGGTGGCATGGTTTGTATTTGTTCGACACTTACTTGTACTTGTTATATCGGCACTATATTTGGGAGTTTATAAAAGAATGGAATAAATGAAATATTGAAATTGATGGATCATAAAAGAATATAAAGGGAATGAAAATGAATATAATGTATTTTATCTATATAATATGTTTGAGAAACTATAAAAGAAATAAATATATAATTTTACTATCATGGCAGTTCATGAGTCTTGAGCAGAGAGAAATAAATTACAAAATAAATATAGAATTTGTTGCTATAGTTGCAGTTCAGGTGTGAGATGCTTGGAGTTTGAGAGGCAACTCACTATCACCAGCACTGTCAGCATATATGCACATCCTACTCTTACAGCACATGTTTGTAGTCTTATATAGGAAAATAAAGGAGTAGATGTCTTAGTTATTAAGAGAAATGTGTAATCTCTATCAGAAAGAAAATGCTATGACGTTATCTCCACTTGTTGTTTGTGTGCGGTGTTGGCTTCAAAGGAAAGCAAAATTCAGTGAATTTTGAAAAAAAAGATATCTATCATTGCCCTCTTTTTAGTTTAGATAATGAAGTGCCTTTTGTCCGTCTTTTGAATAGAAAATATGTTCTGCTTTTATTACATCTAGAAGGGGAATTAAAATAGTACATGATAGACAATGGGACTATATTATTTTAAACGAAATGGTAAAAAAATAGGACATTTGATGTTGGGTGTATTGTAAAATGAGTTATTAAAATTGATAAAGTGGCTTTTTAATATGCTAAATGCTAAAAATTTTACAAGTTTTAATGGGAATGCTCTAAGAGTCTGTTTTGATACTGCTTATTTTGCTAAAACTGAAAACTTATTGCTGAAAATACTGTAGATAAAGGTAAAAGTTAGTTGAAATAATACAATAGGCTCATGAATAGTACCAAAAAGTGAAGTGAGGTTCATGAATAATAGCAAAAATAAGCTGAATAGAAAAATAATTTTAATTTTTCATTCTTATCCAAACGCACGCTAAATCCAAATTCACAAATTTTTTCACAAAAATTTTAATCTTATATGAGAATCAATAACAACTTGACAATTAATGATGAAATTTGTTGTTAAGATATCGAGTATCAAACATGCAGTATTACTCACGTATAAGATTATCAGCTTTCTACCCTACAAAATCCCTTTTATTTGTTAATGATGATGAATATTTTCCATTGTTTCTTTGCATTGCCTGGATTTGTTTTGCTTTTGTTCTTTAACTATTGATTCTTGCCACCACTAACAAAATTTAAAATAAAATAATGCATTTGATACGAGACAAGGAATCATGTGATACCTTAAAACTTTTGTCTCTTTAGGACTTTAGAAACCAAAACTTACCACACAAGTTCTCAAAGATAAATGAGCTTGAAAGAGACCTCCAACACTTCCACTAATAGCTTTTTACCAAGCAAATCCAACCAATAAATAATCAAGGAGAAAAGTGAGAGATGATGGAAAAGTGAGAGGATAGAAAATATAAAGAGGATGGAAAAGTGGGAAGATAAAAAAGTTTTTAGTTTTCCTCATTTGTATTTGGTTGAGAGAATGGAAAAGTGGAGCGATGAAAAACTTTTTGGTTTGGTTGAAAATATAGTTTGTATAAATTTACCATCATGTCCGTCTTATACTTTTTAAAAAAATTATGTATAGATGAATGTTGACATTTCAAAAAATAGCATAAGAAATCATCAAAAAGCGTTTTCTTAAAAAATAATAAAAATTAAAATTAAAAAAAAAGAAAAAAAGAAGAAGAACCCACCATGTCCTAAAGAAAGAAAAAATAAATAAATAAATAAACAAAAAGCCAGCGTTACCAAAGAAAGGAAAAGTCAAAAGAAAAAAAAAAAAAAAAAAGAAAGGAAAGGAAAGAGGATAATGTGGAGATGTGTTGTGTAAAGATAAAAGTATTTGTGTAATTTACAACTCATATCATCTTTTCTTTTTAGTTTTCCTTCCAAATTGGGAGGACAAAATTTTGTGGGTTTGGAGGAAAAATTTTCCACACTGTTTTATTTCCCTTTTGTTTTTTCTCCTGAACCAAACAAGGGAAATTTCTATTTTCTACCCTATTTTTTTCTCCTTCTTTTCCATCCTCCTTGTTTTCATCCCCAACCAAACGGGCCTTATGGTTTTTGTAGCATTAGCCATTGTCCATTCAACAACATTTGAGCAATTGAAATGATACATAGAAGTTTAACAACCAATGCCAGTCATAAGAATTTGGAAAAGTAAAATTCTTAGTTTATATTGTTAGTACAATGTAAATCTATAATTACCCATTAGAAAAAATTTTACTTAAATTTAGAGCCTATCCCATTTATTCTATTAATATTTCTGGTTTTCAAATGAAAATTTTGAGAAACAAACACACAAAATAATAATTTAGTAATTTAAAAAAAATGATAATATAGTGATTTTACTATCAAGTTCTATGTGACCATTGATTTATAAAATAAATTATAAAATTTTTTATTGGTAACAGAAAAAAAAAAAAAGTAAATCAAAGAAATATGTGATTTTTTAAATTAGTTTACCATTAATTTATTATAAAACAAAGAAGAAACACACGACACTACACGTAGAAAAATTCTTTCCGCACTGCAACAAATCAGTATGGGCCTATGGCTATCCACTTTTTCTTTTTCTTTTTGTTTTCAATATTATATAGTCGACAGTGTAGATCAACATCCCACTTAATTATATTTCATCTGCGAAGTAAGAGATCTTAAATCCAAGGTAATTCATATTCATTTTATATATTTTTTAAAGTAACATTTCATTTACCCCTCTAACAAAAAATTACAATATAACTAGTCATTGATCACACAATAATTACATATTGACCACTGATGTCATAGCTCGAACTAACTAGAGGATCTAAATTGTTTGAAGAGAGAAAACTGGACTCGACTGGTTAGTTAACTCTGAAACGTCTGAATACAAATATATTTTAGTATACTTTCAACAAAAAACAATCAACAAAGAGTTAAATAAACTAATTTCAAATGCACACTAGTATTAAGATTGAACACAGAGTCTAGATCACTCTTCATTATAAAAACCTTCAGTTACACCACTAATAATTACAAACATAATGGGAGCTATACCCATTACATAAGAGCATTTACCACCATGATGTAAGATGCATGAAAACAAGGAAATGACCCTTAACAAAATACTAAGAACAACTCCATATAAGGAAGAGCTACAACTAGGTTTAGGTATGAGCCCACAATAATAATTAGTAAGTAATCTTCTCCCATTCTTATATTTTATGACTTAAACATTAGAGCTGTTTAGGCCAATACCAGATCAATACCGCTCTATGATTCTTCTATTGTTGGCTGACATCTCCTAGAACTATCCATTGCCCATTGCATTAACGATTTTAATATATCCCAAATTTATTCATCTCTTTCTTCTAATTACTTAAAAAAATAAAAAACTAAAATCCTATTATGAACAATTCAATTTACATACTCGCTTTATCCCAATTTGTGAGTTCTCTATTCCATTTTAGGATGTCTCAAAATGAAGTCCTCTCTCTAAATTGGTAAATAAAATTTCTATCTTACCCCTTATTTTATTCAAAAGTCAATGCCATTCATTTTCTATAATTTAAATTAATGAGGGTAGTTTGGAAAATTTTTACCTTTTTAACAAAAGAACAATGCATTAAATGACGTTTTCTTAAAAAAATTTGATTTTCTAAACAAGACTAACAATTTGGGATGAAGAGAGTATATGTCAAGGAAATCCTTCAAACAAAAAAAAAAAGTAATTTTTCCCTAATATATATTATAATCATTCCTGGTTTTACTATTATAATCTAATTTTGTGGTTTATACTTAACTATCTTAGTATATTTTCATAAGATATTTTTTTTTTTTTTTTGTCTAAGTAGCAAAATAGCAAGTAAATGATTGAAGGATATAATATTTATTATTTTTCCTTCGTTCATTTAGATAGAAAGAAAAATACCAGCTCATGAATAAAGCTTAGCTGAATTGTTTTTCAAAACAAAGTTAGTAAAAAATAAAAGAAGCAAATAGTAAATAAAATTATTTATTATCTTATATTATATTATTGTAATTTAAATTGGTTTGACTTTTGCCTATTTAAAATCTAATATACATAAAAATGTAATCCAATCATCCAAATTATATAAAAAAAATTAATAGATCAAAGAAAAAAAATTATAATAAAAAATATGATAATATTGGAATTTAAAAACACAAAAATATATAATGATTCATTGTTATTGTCTCAAATTATTATAATTTAAAATGATCTGAGTTTTGCCAATCTAAAATCTATTATACATAAATATAAAGTATATATATAACATTAAGATTCCATCATCCAAATTATATATTTAAAAAATCATAATAGATCAAAAGAAAGAAAGAAAAAAACTCAAATTATTATTAAAAAAAAATGAAAATATTGAAATTTAATATAAATATTAAAACACAAAACTCTATAATTATTAATTTTAATAATAATTCTATTATTGTACTATATATATATATATATATATATATATATATATAATAACACATCTTTTTTTATTTTTTTAAAACATTTTTGATAAGCAAAAAAAAAAAAAAATGAAGACCCTATTAGCATTGTTATTGTCTCATATTATTATAATTTAAAATAATTTGAGTTTTGCCAATCTAAAATCTATTATGCATAAATATAAAGTATATATAACATTAAAACCCCATCATCCAAATTATATATTTAAAAAATAATAATAGATCAAAAGAAAGAAAAAAAAAACTCAAAATTATTATAAAAAATATGAAAATATTGAAATTTAATTAAAACAAAAAACTCTATAATTATTAATTTTAATAATAATTTTATTATTGTACTATATATATATAAATAATAACACATCTTTTTTTTTTAAACATTATATTTTTTTGACAATCAAAAAAAAAAAAGGAGGCCCTATTAGGATTACTATTACTAGTATTTATATAATTTTTTTTTTTTTTTTTGGGTAGAAACTTAATTTCATATCATTTCACCTCTTTCTTTCTCTCCATAATTTTTTCCCCTAAATTTTGGTCTCTTCCAAGTCCCCACTTCTTCTTCACTCCCAAGTCTTCTTTTTCTGCAAAAAAGCCCTGGTTTTCTTCTCAGATCTCACAACACCATCTCTCTCTCTCTCTCTCTCTCTTCCATGGCTTCCTCTGCTAATCCAAACCCTCATCAGATCCAACAACAACAACCCATCACTCCTTTTGACATGCAAACCTTCTTCAATTCCATCCCTCAATCTCAAACCCCAACTTCTCCTTTCCCTCCTCCCTACTCCTTCCCTCCCCAATCCTCACCGTTTCACCACCATCAACAACAACAACAGCAACCCCAACAACAACAACAACAACAACCCCAACAACAACAACAACACATGCCTTATCACCATCACCATCCTCAATTCCTCCAAAACCAAAACAACCCTTTACTACACTCCCAGCGCTCTCTCTCCTACCCAACTCCTCCTCTCCAACCCCCAATCACCACCTCCTCCACCCCAATTTCTCCAAACCCCAACTCGGGCGGCGCCCGTCTCATGGCCTTGTTGGGCAACATCCCTTCTCCTCCTTCCAATCACGACCCCCCGCCGCAGCCGCAGCCGCCTCAGCCGCAGCATCACACTACCCCTCCTCCTACTCCATCTCCTGCCATGATGGGTATCACTCTGCCGCCGCCGCTGCCACTCCACACTGCCGGGTCGGGGCCCGGCCCCATCATCCGGATGCCCAGCAGTAAGCTCCCCAAGGGCCGGCATTTGGTGGGCGAATACGTGGTGTATGATGTCGACGTTAGGCTCCAAGGGGAGTCCCCCCCGCAGCAGTTGGAAGTTACTCCCATTACCAAGTATCAGTCCGATCCTCAGCTCGTCGTGGGGCGGCAGATTGCGGTGAATAAGGCGTACATTTGTTATGGATTGAGGCAGGGGAATATCCGGGTTCTTAACATTAATACCGCCTTGCGGTCTTTGCTTCGAGGACACACTCAGGTTTAGCTTTTAACTTCCATTGCTGGCACTGGATTTGAATTGGTTATTTAGTTAGTTACTAATGGATTTTTTTGTTGGGTTTGATTCATTAGTGATTGATTGTACTTGTACTTGTATTGGCATTGATTTTAGTTAGTTGTAATGATATTTTGTTAGTGAGAGATTATGGTTGCTTGGACATATTAGTGCTTATTGATTGGATACTTGTATTGGCATTGATTTAGTTTGTGTTGCAATTTAGTAGAGTTAGTGATATGTTTTAGTTGTATTGGATTGATTTTGTTAGTTATGAATGGCGTTTTGTTTGGATTATATTTGCTTGGATGGAAATTAGTTTGTGTTGCAATTAGTTAGTTAGGAATGGTTTTTTTTTTTTTTTGTATGTTTTATGACACGGCTTGGTTAGTGAGTAATTGGGTGCTTGGTGTAAACACTACATTGCAGCCTTTGTTTCTAGGCCACAGTCAGTTTAAATTCAATAGTGACTTAGTTGTTTGGATTGATTTGGTTCCCATTGCAATTTAGTTAGTTATGAATGGCTTTTTCTTTGTTTTATAATAAAACCTATGTGTGGTTTGGTTGGTGAGTTATTGGTTTGAAGTTGTGTGGAACAAATGGTTCGTAACTTTGGGTGATGTAGTTTATTTTTAGATAGTGATAAGTTACAATTGGTTGTTGATCTTGGAAGAATCGTTTAAGGCCAATTGCGCTTTCTTGAGAAGTTGGGCAGGCAATCAGTAGAGGGTGTCCATAGTTAGCTGAAGAATTATTCAGATGTGAGAATATCCACACAAAAAAAATGATAAGTAAATGATTTTATTCTGAAAAAAACTATCTCGTGAAAAATAGAAAACACAAGATAGCCTAAAGAATTGCATTTACTGTCACTAAGACATAGGACAGTCAACTATTCATAATATAATATAAGAAAAGAAGTCGTATCTGCAGTCCCAAAACTTCCACATCTTCAAAAGTTCTGTAATTCCACCCCCACCACAAATCCACATTAGAGACAAAGGAGCTAAATTCCACACAGCAGAAGAATGTTTACTAAACCAACATATCTCCACAGTGCATAACCCAGAAATATATATGTTGTAAGATGAAATTTGAGAATTTTTAATAGACAGTCTTTATCATAATAAAGACTCCCAAATGTATGTTATATGTGAGTTTGTTCGTCTTGCTTTGTCTAGGTTTTTGGTACCTGATGATATTGGCTATTGCTTTCTTTAAAATTGAAGTTTCATATTTTTTTTTTAACTGGCATTCTTCTGGGTTACAACTTACAATTTTGTTTATCTTAACTCTTGTTTGTGTTATTTGCTTTCTGCTGATGCTTATTCTAAAGGCCGAGTGATGAAAGTACTTTTTTTTTATTACTTTATTCTTCTACGAATCTGAGTGATGTCTTGTTTTCTCAGAGGGTCACAGACATGGCTTTCTTTGCTGAGGATGTTCACCTTTTGGCTAGGTAGCTTTCATATCATCATTCATAATTCCCATTCTTCAAGTTATATGGGTTTGCGGTAACGTGTTTTTGTGCAGTGTTGGCGTAGATGGACGAGTTTATGTGTGGAGGATTTCTGAAGGTCCAGATGAAGAAGATAAGCCTCAAATAACAGGAAAAGCGGTTGTTGCTGTTCAATTTATAGGAGAGGAGGGAGCTGCGCATCCACGAGTTTGTTGGCACTGCCACAAACAAGTAATGAATTCTTTTTTAAATCATCTTTTATACAAGAGTTTGCAGCTTATAATTATATTTCTTTCACTGGTTACTCCTCTCAGCTGTGAAGTTGCGCTTGATTATGTTGCTTATGAGTTATGACTAATACACACTTCTATGCAGGAAATTTTGGTAGTTGGGATTGGAAGACGTATTCTGAGAATTGATACTACAAAAGTTGGGAAGGGTGAAGTGTATTCGGCAGAGGAACCTCTCAAATGTCCTGTTGATAAGGTCATTGATGGGGTCCAATTAGTTGGTAATCATGATGGAGAAGTAACTGACCTATCGATGTGCCAATGGATGACAACCCGTTTAGTTTCTGCTTCTGTTGATGGCACGGTTTGTATTTATCTACTTCTTTGCTGGTTTCCTTACTTCAAAGGTTTATGTAACTGTTTGTTTTCAAAGTTTTACTAAAATGACTGTCAGTTTTTGGATTCCATACATCCAGTGTGATGTTTCTTGCCATTATTAACTTAGCAATATATGTACATGGGTGTGTAGTCACTCATGCAGTACCTAATGTATATTCTTTATGATCAATAAAACAAAAGATGCTCATGGTTTTTCTTTGAAAATAATGTATGTTGTGCAACAGATAAAGATCTGGGAAGATCGCAAGTTTGCACCACTTGTAGTATTAAGACCATATGATGGCCAGCCTGTTTGTTCGGCGACATTTTTAACTGCTCCTCATCGGCCAGATCACATCATACTTATCACAGCGGTATATAAGCTTGTTGTTAAGTTCTTTATTTTGTTCAATCTAATTCACTGTGGTGCTGGTTGTTAGATCGCCAGTTCTGATATATTTAGGCATTTGGCCTCCAATAGTGCCTGTTTATTGAATTGTATAAAACCTGTTTACAGGGCCCACTAAATCGAGAAGTGAAAATTTGGTCCTCAGCAAGCGATGAAGGCTGGCTACTGCCGAGTGAATCTGAGTCATGGAAGTGTACACAGACATTGGAATTGAAGAGTTCAGCTGAACCTCGAGTTGAGGAGGCATTCTTCAATCAAGTTGTGGCATTGTCTCAAGCAGGCATTCTCTTGCTTGCAAATGCTAAGAAGAATGCGATATATGCTGTACACTTGGACTATGGTCCTAATCCAGCAGCAACATGCATGGATTACATGAAAGAGTCTACGGTCACTATGCCAATTTTGAGTTTTACCGGGACGAGTGATATATTATCTCATGGCGAACATATTATTCAGGTTTATTGTGTCCAGACACAGGCTATTCAGCAATATGCCTTGGACTTAGCCCAGTGCTTGCCACCACCACTGGAGAACATGGGGTTAGAAAAATCAGATTCAAATAATTCACGTGAGGCAACTAGTGTTGAAGGATTTGTGACTTTGGACCCATCTGGAAGTAAACCTACTGAGATGCTGTCGTTTACTGGTTCAATACCCAAACCAACTATACAAGTAAGTAGCTCTGAGACTGCAACTGCAGTGAGGTATACTGTAAGCTCTGGTTCGGCTGAGGCAGCCACTTCAAAAGAAATTAACAGTTTAAGTACTGAATCTAAAGCACTGGCACCCGTAACTAGTGATGTTGATAATGTTTATGTCACATCACCACCTCTTCCTTTGACTCCTAGGTTGCCTAGAGAGCTCTCTGGTTATAGGAGTCCAACAAGTAGCTTTGAGCCACCTTCACTCAGCATGCCTGTTGGAGACCAAACAGTTAATGATTATTCAGTTGACAGGCAAGTGGACACCATTCATGCAAACATGTCTGATGTGTCTTCGTTGGATGATGATTCTAGTGTGCTTAATCCTCGTATCGTGTTCAAACAACCAACTCACCTGGTAACTCCCTCCGAATTGAAAGGAAATTCATCCTCTGCAACTACTAGTGTTCTTGATGGCAAGAATGAGGGTGAGGCAAGTATACAGGACGTGATTGTCAGCAGTGATGCCACTAATGCTGAAGTGGAGGTGAAAGTAGTTGGTGAAACAAGATCTATGCAAAATGCTGAATTTGGCCCCCAAGGAGATCCTCAAAATCTTTTGTCAGAAAACAAGGAAAAATACTTTTGCTCCCAGGCTTCAGATCTTGGTTTTGAGATGGCCCGAGAATGCTCTGCTTTATCAGCAGAAACTTATATTGTAGAGGAAGCTCGGCAAGTTGGTGTTAATGAAATAGAAGCACTGGCCCAACCTTCTAATGCTGATGAGGATGAAGTCCAAGGCTCCACAAAGGATTTCTCTGGGAAGGTTTCTGAGTCATCTACATCCACAACAGTACCACAGTTGTCCACACCTAATGCAAAAGGGAAAAAGCAGAAGGGAAAAAGTTCTCAAGCATCAGGTCCATCTTCCCCATCTCCAAGTGTTTTCAATTCGACAGATTCTACAATCGAAACAAGCGGAAATACAAGTCTCCCCTCTACAGAAGCTGCTTTTTCTCAAATTTTGTCCATGCAGGAGATGCTCAATCAGGTTAGCATGGTCAAATACATATCCCTCTCTACATGCATTACGTTATGTCCTATTATTTTCTGCTTATTGTTTTTACATGATCTGAAGAGTGGTCATATATGGTAATTGAAATCACAGTGAAGTGGTCACATTTAAGCATTTCTCATCATGTGTTTGTGTTTTAAGAGTTTATATATTATGTCATTTATATATTCACTAAGTTTTGATGGTAGGTAAGACCCTTTTTTTTTTTTTTTTTCTCTGGGTCTTCAATAAGAACCTGGGGCTTACCTATCTAAAAAAAAAAAGTGAGACTCAGCACTTACGTGGCCATGGACAACTCCTTTGTCATTAATGAAATTGGAGGGTGGCATTCATCATGGAATCTTGGGAATGTCCTGCAATCTATTCATGGCATATACCTTAATATTGTTATTTTATTATAAATTCCTTTCCAAAGTAAATGAGTAATGCTACTGTCATTTCAGTCCTTCTATAGTCTTTGGTGATATGCTTTTGAAATTTGGGGTTCTTGGCCCTAAGTGCCGAATGGCACATTAGGTTAGAGCCCAGAGTGCTGTACAGCGCTTAGGCCCAGGATTGGCAATCCCAGCTCCAATTGTCTCCGGTCTTGCGTGGTGGTTCCCTCTCACTCCCATGCAGGTGGTTCAAGCTTGGGATGACAAATAAGACCTCAGATTGTAGAGATTCTAAGGTTACACAGGCTTAGATTGAGTTAGTTGTTAGTAGGGTAAGATAGAGTAGTTAGTTACAATCCCTAGCATGCTAATCACATTTAACATGTGTTAATCTGAAAAACACATGCTGGAATTATTGGTTGCACTGGGGGAATAATAGAACCAATAAGATGAGGCCATGTGGGAAAATAATAGATTTCTCATTTGATTTTCAGCTAATATACTCCCTGTGTACTTGTTGAATTTTTTCTAGTAAAATTTATTACTTAAAAAAAAGGATTAGCTCTTTTTGCAGTCCATTTGTAGTGTCCTTAGTGGCTGTAACGGGCTGCCAGCATGTAACAACCTTGCCGCAGCCAAGTACTGAAGTATGACAGCTTGGAGCAGGCAATTTACTACTTGTTAATGTCCAGCAAGTTTAGTCATTAGTTCTTCCTTATGATCAGCAATAGTGCTTATGTTGTATGATATTTAGTTCCTTTTACTTGTAACAGAAAGTTGGCTAAAAGATTGTTAGTGATAAGTACAATAGCCTATCAGTTAGTCAGAGGAGTTTGTTAGGCTCTAGCCAATCACATGGCAGGTTCTCGTAACTAACTTCCTTGCCAATTCCTTCTCTTAACTCATACATACATTTAAATTATTAACTCCATCAACCATCAATCTTCCACATACTATTCCAAAGCCCTACTGCAATACCATCAATCCCTAAAACATTTTCCTTCGAGAACCCATCCTAAATTACATCCACACTTGCTGCCCTAGCCTTGGCTGACCCTCTCATGATCTAAATCCCACATCCAAGCCCTCCAAACTATCGACTACTCACATCCACACTTCCGCATTCAACCATAAACCATACCCAAAATCCAAGAAACCCAAGTCACTCATTGTTCCCATTCAAGATTCTACTTGAATTTCCTGAAGAACGTTTAGACCATTAACATTTGGTTCTTATTAAGCATGGGTTGAGAATCAGATACTGGTACAATTGTTCATTTTGACTCTGAAATTGGCAACATACCAGGAATAATTTGGTGAGCAGAAAAAGTTATTATGCTTCTGCATCTTTTATGGTGCTCTTTCATTAATATTACATGCTTAGCCTGTCTGCTCTCTACTCATCCATCTTTAATTGTCATTTTCCTTTTTCTTTTCTTTTCCCCCCCTTCTTTTCCATTTCATGCAGCTCGTGGCAATGCAAAAAGAAACGCAGAAGCAGATGACAACAATGATATCCGTTCCAGTTAGCAAAGAATGTAAAAAACTTGAGACAAATCTAGGGCGGAGTATGGAGAAAGCTGTCAAGGCCAATACCGATGCTTTGTGGGCTCGTCTCCAGGAAGAGAATGCCAAAAATGAGAAGTTATCACGGGACCGAACACAGCAAGTGACAAGTTTAATGAATAACTTTATGAAAGACATGCCAGTTATGTTAGAAAAAGCGGTGAAGAAGGAAATGGCTGCAGTAGGACCAGCTGTAGTTCGCTCAGTCACTCCAGCTATTGATAAAACAATATCTTCAGCTATTGCAGAGTCTTTTCAGGTTAGAATCTTCAAGATCTTGCTCTTCTATTAGTTTGTTATTGTGGCAGGGTGTAATGGGTGCTTTGTGTTGTAGAGAGGAGCGGGTGATAAGGCCATCAATCAATTGGAGAAATCTGTTAATGCAAAAATTGAAGCTACTGTTGCTAGGCAAATCCAAGCACAGTTTCAAACTTCTGGCAAACAGGCTCTTCAGGTAATTATAAGTTTGACTTGACATAGTTTAAATGATCTATTGATTAAGACAATGTATAAATAGGGGAATTTTATTCTAATGGCACGAGCAATCTATCTTTTATTGCAGGATTCTTTAAAATCAAGTTTCGAAACGTCAATTATCCCTGCCTTTGAGATGTCATCTAAAACCATGTTTGAGCAAATAGATGCTACATTTCACAAAGGAATGGTGGAACATACAAATGCAGCGAGGCAGCACTTGGAATCTACCCATTCTCCATTGGCACTTGCTCTTAGGGTGTGTATAAATGTTTCATATCACATAAATCATTAGAAAGCGGGTCTCAATCTATTGTGCTTTTTATTTAATGAATGTTTATCCCTTTCCTCTTATGGTCATGAATTTAAACCTTACGGTTTTCAATTTAGACAATTACGTTGGCTTGTGTAGGAAATGTAATATGCAACATATGTTTATTTGCTGTTGAAAACATTTCACCATTGGTTACATTAGATTGCTTTGAACTGGCTGCGCTATAATATCAGCTGTTCATCACTGCACATCTATAAATAATAGGGTCATTTATATGGAGTGCTTTTCATATGTATTTCTATATTAAATCTTGAATGACTTTTAACATTTTTACTCCTATTTGCTCCCAACAGTATCCATTTTTCGTTTGAAGCCATGTCCCAATATTTGGATTCTTAAACTTCTGTTTGTTTGAGATGATATGAAAAAATAATTCAGTACAGTGACAGTATGGTAGGTGAGTGATGACTGTTGGAAAATAGTGGGTATATATAGGGTTAAACAGACAGTGGACTGTTTCTGGTCAATTCGTATTGAATGACAGTGTTTGGTCAGATGAAAATATTTTGGGGTTGGTTCTGCTTATACTTTTTTGATGTTTCTGCCTTGGGAGAAAGAAAAAAAGTTTCATTATGCAAGTTCTCATTTGTTTGTTGGCATCCATGTACTTCCCTGATACACTCATATCTTGCTATTCTCTTGATTGGAATTAAATGCACCTCTTATGGTTCTCAATTTTTTAATATTAGCCTGTTTTCTTTTATAATTAATCTTGTGTATTGCTTGGTTCAGATACTTTTTTTGCTTTATTTTCTTAATATTTTATTGTTTGGTTCAGACATTTGGGTCTTATGCATGGCGTGAATGGTAATGCTACACCTTTTATGTAGTTATTGTAGGCTCTGAGTAATTGAAGATAAAGCTGTTGGACACGTTAACTGCCCTTGCCTGTCTGTTACTTAGTTTGCATCTATATACACTCTCTGTTTGTATTTTCATCTGATTTTGAAATTTTTATGTAACTATGCAGGATGCGATTAATTCAGCATCAACAGTTACTCAAACTTTAGGTGGAGAATTGCTCGAGGGTCAGAGAAAGCTTCTATCTCTTGCAGCTGCAGGAGCAAACCCAAGTGCAGTAAATCCCTTGGTTTCCCAGCTGAGCAATGGACCTTTGGGTGGTCTCCATGAGAAGGTCTGCACTGTTTTCTTAATTTCGTGCTGATTTTTCAAACCCATAATGTGAAGATCAATATGTGGTTATCAAATGTCTTTTTTGTTTTTTTTTTCCCTATACAAGTTTCAGTTGGCTATACTGACTAGAAGCACTCTCAATATGTGTATTAGGTTGAGGTGCCTGATCCAACAAAGGAGCTATCAAGATTGGTATCAGAGCACAAATATGAGGAGGCCTTCACTGCTGCCCTACAAAGAAGTGATGTGTCTATTGTATCCTGGTTATGTTCTCAGGTGTGCTATTTAGCCAAGAAAAAATAACTCATAATATGCATTAGATATATTTTGTACTCAAAATTGTTAACAGATTAAAAGTCTCTAGTTGCATCATCATCAACTCATTTACTCTTTCATTAATTGTATTCAATCTAATTGGGAATAAGGCTTAGTTATTTTCCCTCCTTTTGACAAGTAATCAATTCATGATAGAAAAAAGGGTGTCACTTTCCTATTTTGCATTATAATCTTTAATTACTTATAATAAAAAAAGAACTAATTTACTTTCCCAAGTTATCTGGAGTTCCACCAAAGTTGAGGGTTGAAATCTACTGTCACTTTGGTCATCCCTGTTATTTTTATTTTATTTATCCTTTTCGGGGTTGGGAAGCAACAGAAAAAGTAGGAAGAGAGGAAGGAGGGGGGGGGGGGGGGGTGGATCTGGTTTGGAATTGGATGAAATCTTCTACTTTAAATTTATGTATTGTTCTTGAAATTATATAAAACTAGTGTATAATCCGTGCATATGCATGGTACAATTAAAAACGACATAATTACACATATATGGATTCAAATTATACATTGTTTAAGTCGTAGATGTATATACATGAGTTTTTACTCTTTTTTTCTTCTTTATTTATTTATTTATTTTTAATTTTATTTTTTGGAGATACACAAGTTTACTCTTTTTTATTGGGTTTTTTTTTTTTATGGTTTATTTATATTAGACTTTTCGTCTTTTGCACAACATTAACTCACCTAGAAATTAAAAAATATATATAGATAGACACGTGGCGCAAAATTAAGCTACAATTAGAATCCAATTTGAAATCTCTAGGAGGGAGCTTCCCAGACATATGCACTTACATTAGGCTAGACTAGAATTTCTATATTGTATATAAAAAAATGAAAAAAAGAAAAGAAAAAAGAATCCAATTTGAAATCTAATTGGATTTTTTCTCAGCTTTACCTATTAATATATATGTGTGTATATATATATATATATAGATTCTACTGGTTTGTTAACAATGGGAGTTACATATAACCAAATTGGATTGTCTTCTATGTGCTTCCCTGTTGCACAATTTTAGTAATATTCTACAAAGAAAGGCCTTAGTTCTACTATGTAATTGCTTCGCTTTTTTTTTTGGTTCTGTATCATATCTTTTCCATTTCCAAACATGCTGCTGGTACTTAATTTTAACTTCTTAAATGAACTCTTGATAGATAGATAGAAACCATTGCTAAAGTTTGTCTTTCTGCTCCTTTTTACTCTTTCAGGTTGATCTACGTGGGATCTTGTCAATGGTTCCTCTCCCTTTGAGCCAAGGAGTACTGCTTTCACTTTTACAGCAGTTAGCCTGTGATATCAGTAATGATACAACCCGAAAACTTGGTTGGATGACAGAAGTTGCTAATGCAATAATACCAGCAGACCCATTGATTGCAGTGCATGTGCGGCCCATCTTTGATCAAGTCTACAAGATACTGAACCATCAACGTGGCTTGCCTACAGTTACCGGCGCTGAGCTCTCAAGTATCCGTCTTCTCATGCATGTCATCAACTCAATGCTGATGACCTGTAAATGACTTTAACCTTCTCCACACCATTGTGCAAACACATGAGCTAGACCTTTTCAATGTATTGGCGAATTTGTACAAATCTCACTGGGAAGGGTCCCAACAGTATAGGGTAAAATTGTCCTTAGAATATGTGAAATAGGCTAGTTTCTTCAGGTTCATATTTTGATTTCGTTTTCTTTCCCTGTCAAAAGGTTTTTCCGCTGAAATGAAATTTTGCATTTTCTGTACCATCCTTATCTCTTTTCCCTGGTCAAATTGCATTATGGAGTGTTTTTTTTTTTTTTGCATTATGGAGTGTTTATTTGTAAACATCTTCACTTTCTTTTTGGAATGAGATTTACTTTCTAATCAAAACACATGAAGCTCAGTTTTAACGGTTCTGGCAGGTGGAGTCAAGTATCCGTGGTTTACTTTCCAAGGATAGGTCTAAAGGGCCCTGCTTTGGTGAGGTTCTATTTCATCTCAGAAAAACACGGGTAGGGCTAAAGGGCTCTGCTTTGGTGAGGTTCTGCGTCATCTCAAAAAACAAAGTGTGCACACACGTACACATGAAGCTCAATTTTAGATGCAAGATATTATGTGATATCTACTCAACACGTTTGTGTTTGTATGGTATTATGTGATATCTATTTTCGCCTAGGCAACAATGAGCTTTACTTGAACAGCTTCTGGGGCACCTTTTGAAGTCGTATTTGCCTTAACTTGTATTTTCTTGTGCCTTAATTTTAGTTCCAAACACTATTAGTTTGTGTTTGTAAACCAGTCTAGGTTTTTTTTTTTTTTTTTCAGAATAACTTTATTGAAGACCAAGACAGGCGGAAGCAAAACAGCAATGGGACTGCCCACAAACTTACTGACATGCCTCTTCCAAGATTACATTTACAACGGCAAAAACTCCCGAAATCAAAAGATGCAAAAACAGAATTAAGCATAGACTAGCTAGCTTTGAGTTCTCCAAAGAATAAAGGTTTTCATTTAAGATGAGGCATGATGAAGATAACAGGTTCGACCCATAATTTACTACCAATAAGTCTTTGTTAAGATTAAGGAGCATAGGTCACTGAAACATTCTTTGGATGCCTGGGAATCAAAATATTCATTCTTAACTTTTTCAAACCCAATTCTCATCCTGTTATGATCTATCATCTATCTTTTTTTTAAAAAAATAAAATACAAAATTTGTTATGATCAATGAATTAAGAGAGAAGTTATCTTATACGTCCGATGTATATGACTCATGTGAGACTAGCATATGATCAATGAATTAAAAGAGAAGTTATCTTATACGTACGATGTATAAGACTCATGTGAGACTGACATGTGAAGCCTACATGTCAGTCTCACATGAGTTGTATACGTCGGACATATACAAGATTTTTTTGAATTAAGATTATGCTGGCTAGACATGTATTTTTTTTTCACTCTGACATTGCTATGCCTAGATTGTGCACAAAGTTCCAGTCACAAAACATAGTTCATAAATACGAGTCATAACTCATAACCCCTGAAGTGAGTTTGCACTTCGACATAAAAGCTATATTTTCATGTCCACAACATATGGAAAGAAGAACAGCGCTGACAATTTCATTGATCCATAAGTTACATAGATTCGAAAACTTCCCATCAGCTGCACTTGAATTTCAAAAGATGAGCACCTGGCTAGAAAC
Organism: Castanea sativa; assembly: GCF_040712315.1. NCBI lineage: Eukaryota > Viridiplantae > Streptophyta > Magnoliopsida > Fagales > Fagaceae > Castanea > Castanea sativa. Next base: position 1,436,164 of record NC_134018.1, on the reverse strand, counting down.
TTCAAGGAATTAATTTTCTCTATGCTTCCTTGTTGCACATTTTTAATAATATTCTATCAAGAAAAGGCCTTGGTTCTATGATGTAATAGCAGTGCTTTTTTCTTTGGTTCTGTATCATAATATCATTTCCATTTCCAAATATGTTGCTGGTAATTAAATTTTAACTTCTTAAATGAACTCTTGATAGATTCTTAGAAACCCTTGTCAATAGGCTGGTTTCTTCAGGTTCTTATTTTGATTCCGTTTTCTTTCCCTGTCAAAAGGTTTTCTGCTGAAAAGAGTTCAAAAAATGATTCACAAGTAAATCATATTTATCTAATTATTATAAATATTTATTCAATTATACCAAGAGCTTGTAACTCAACTAGTTGGCATTTTCTAGTATCTTTATCTAATTAAATATTTATTTAATTATTTCAAGAGTTTTATAGCTCAACTAGTTAACACTTTGTAATAATTTTATTAGAGAACTTTAGGGTTTCAACCTATTTTTCCATGTTGTAACTATCAAATCATCAAAAAAAAAATGAAATTATCGAAATATAAAGAGCCCAAACATACCTCAATACAATTAGTATATGCTTTCCTCTCGCCATCCTCTTCTTAATAGAGGCAACCCAATACCTCTTGAGTCCACCATCCTAGATTGACGATGCTGGGGGAATGGGACCATCAGTCTAGCCACTGAAATCGGCCTTAATGAGGAAGCAAGTATCTCTTGTTATTGAGATATGTTAATAAATGAGTACCATGTGAGAGCTTGGTGGGACCAACTTAAAAAAAAAATCGTATAAAATTGAATTATATGGCATTCACTTGTTGGCTTGTTACATGACTAACTTGGTATAAAGCATTAGCATCAGTATGTGTAAAGTCTTGCAAAAAAGAAAAAGTTACTTATTTTACATATTTTGAGCAAAAAAACACTCACATCAGTGGGTGTAAAATTGTGTATTTATGCACTATTGCTACAGTAATCATGCATATATGCATGGTTATTGTAGCTCTTCTATCTATTATTTGATATTTTTTCGCTCTTCTCTCTCTGCCTTGTTAGACTCTCTCTCACCCACTTTCCTTAGAGATTCTTAACACCTCATGAAATCTTGGATTCAAAACCTCCAACCAGCATCGTAAGATTACCCCGAAATCTTCCTTTTAATTACTTTGTGTGTGGTGATGAGGGGATTACACACATTCAAGGTAAAATCACATGCTCAAAGAGCATTAGACAGTAGACACCCCTTAATAGGAACCAAAAAAAAAAACCATTAATTTTACCCAAAAAAAAAAAAATTCTTGACAATTTCCTCAACAATTTTGGTCTTAAGTCAAGTGCTTGAAGAGTTCTGAATACTCCCGAATAGCCACAAAAATAAAAAAAAAACATTAATTCTACCCAAAAATAAATAAATCTTGACAATTTTTGCTCAATAATTTTGGTCCCAGGTATGGTTATAAAATAAAAATAAAAAACTTACAAAAAGATTTAGCAATAACTATAAATGTGCCACTTAAATAAATAATAAATAAGTGTTTGAATTACTTTTTATAATTGATATCAATTTATAAGAATTTTACAGGGAAATTTGTAGGGTGCAAGCAAACCCAATGTCAATGCCCTTTACCCACCCAATCAGCAGTCACCTTCAGATTGCCACTAGTTATAGTAGCTACAAATATTCAATATTTTTAAGCTAGTGAAAAAAATACTCCAAAACGATGTCATTTCAATGAAAAAAAAACAAAAAAAAGGTGTAGATCACAAGTAAAGGCAGAGCAACCGGCAGGTTAATTTGTCTCTTGATTGATTAAAATATAATTCAAAATTATTACTACGCTGACACATCACCAGCCCTCAAATATGACCGTTACAGTTCTCAACGTTCCAAAATTCTAAAATTCAAAAAGTTAGCTCCTTTTTTGGGTCCCTTTACTAAAACCAAAGCTTACCGTTGCCAACGTCCACTCACTACTACATGAAAACTCCGTGAATCTTGATCTCACCCCCCCAAAACATTCAATGCTTCTTCTTTAGCTCTCCTTTGATCAGTACAAAATCAAATCTTTCACACCCAATATCATTTTTTTTTTTGGCTCCTCATTCAATTCTTCTTTGTTTACTATTCTTGAATTTCTTGGTTCTTTGTTGGGTTTCTTTCTTTGACTTCAAGTTTTAATCTTTTTCTTCTTTCTTTTCTCAAATCTCAATCTCTCCTTGAGTTTGACAATTGGGTTTTTGAAAAAAGGGCTGCCATGGCAACATTGGCACCAGGAATACTAATGAAGCTTTTGGATGGCATGAACACAGGGATGAAACCCACTAGTGAGCACAGAAACTCGCTTTTGCAGGTCACAGACATCGTTCCGGCTGATCTTGATGAGAAGAATCTTTGGCCAAGCCATGGATTTTACATTAAAGTCTCTGATTCTTCTCACTCAATCTATGTCAGTCTTCCTTCAGAACAAGATGATTTTGTTCTCAGCAATAAAATGCAGCTTGGGCAGTTCATCTATGTCGATAGATTGGAGCCAGGGTCTCCTGTTCCGGTCATAAAAGGTGCTAAACCAATCCCGGGCCGACACCCATTTGTGGGGACACCAGAACCATTAATGGGTCTTAGAGAGAAAGGTGAACCAATGTCCACTTCAAAGCTCTCAGCGAAAACTCACAGAAGGGGTTCTTGGGGGACAGGAGGGCCAGAGGGTGTCTCTGTTTCCTCTCCCATGGTTTACAAGCCGGTTAATTTGGATTTCGATCAGTGTAGTACACCGGTAAAAGAGCGTGGTAGTAATAATTTTCCAATGTCTCCGATGATAAGAAGAGGAGGGAGGGTTGGCAAGGATGGAAATTGTAGTGGTGGTGGTGGTGGTGGTGGTGGGGGTATTAGATGTTCATTTGGTGGTGGTCTATTGGCAAAGATGGTGGATAATAATAATAAGGGAGAAAGCCCTGCTGCTATGCTTAGGAAAAGCTGTGTAGCCCCTTCTTCTGCTTCGAAATTCCCGAGGAGTAGGAGTGTTTGTGAAAGAGAGCCTAAGAACCCAATCAGTCCCTTCAACTTAGCTGTAGGTACATTGTTCTCTTTGTTGTTTTGAATTTGAATTCTTCATAGAGCAAACAATATTGCAGGATCAATTATGAATGTTTTTTCTGTTATGTTGTGTTATAGACAGCTTTTCAGTGCCCAACTTTGTTGAAAAAATTGTTGTAGGCTTATAATTATTGGTAAGTTTTGTTACCAATTTGACATGAATGTATTTATCTAATTGTAGGAAAAGAAAAGTGCCACTCCTCCGCCGAGTACACGGAGTGCAAGAGTGGCAACTTCCCTCAATATGGGTGGAGATGCCCAGAGCTCCAACTCAAACTCAAAGGTGACACCTCAATTACAATCTCAGTCTGATAATCCAGCTTCTGATATCAGCACCAGCACCAGCACCAGTCTCCCCATGAATTTACCTGGAAAACTTAGCCTATTGGGCAAGGTAAATTTCCTACCTGAGTCATTTGTACCTACCTTAGAGCTTTTTTTGACTAAATTTTGCAGCTCCATTTGCTTATTATTCCATGCTTTACAGGAAGCAGTGCAGCAGCGAGAAACAGCTCAGAAAATTGCCCTTCAAGCACTAAGAGATGCTTCGGCTACTGAAACACTAGTTCGGTCTCTCAAGTAAGTATAAAAACCCTTCTATTAGCTTATTTCTGTAGTGAACTTCCTGGCTACTTAATTACATTCTCTTAATCTAATATACTCATGTGGTTTGCTGTAGGATGTTTTCCAACTTAAGCAAATCAGCTAAACCTGATGCTCCTGCAGCTTGTTTTGATCGGTTTCTGGAATTTCATCACCAAATTGTGCAAGCAGTGACTGATATGGTGTCCATTCAAGCAGCTACTTCGGCTTCTGAAATGGCTCAAAATCCAAATGCCAAAAAATCTGAAGAAGAGTCCCCTGTATTACACGAAAACATACACAACTCAATGGACCAAAGCCGAAATTCAGAACTAAATTTATCCAAAAGGCGAACAGCATTATACAAATCCATTGCAGTCTTTCCTGAAAGAGGTGAGCAGAAGACAAGTTTGGGAAAAGTCCTGAGATCAAATTTCAACCACAAGTCATCTTTGGATAGAAAACCGTCTACCCCACTCGGAAAACTGCCACTTGAAGCTGCTGCTTTGGGCGAAAACGATGAAAACAAGAAACCAGCCTCTTCCTGCAGCAGCCTTAGCAATACAATCAAATTGGGGAAACAGGTTGAAACAGAAGCTGGAAACTGGTTTATGGACTTTTTGGAGAAGGCATTGGAAAAGGGCATGAAGAAAACAAAAGGAGCAGCAGATGGGGATATTAAGAAAGTTCCTCAGTCTCTCATACTGAAGGTTATTAACTGGGTTGAGGTAGAGCAATCTGATGGTAGTAAGCGTCCGGTTCATCCCAAGGCAGCACAGGTGGCCCGGAAGTTGAGGATCAAGATGAAGAATCCTTGAATACAGAACATAAGCAGAGTCTTTCAATTTTTCTTTTTTATTGGCATTGTTTATGTTCCAACTATATGGAGATTCTGTTGCAGTTGTTGAATCTCTCTTGTGCATGCATGTACACGTATCGATCGAAGCATTTATTCATTCGTTTTCCTTTAACTAATATGTCTTGTTGCCTAATTCTGTTGTCATTGACACAAATTGTTAAGATAATCTTAATAATTGCTGCTGGTTTTCCAAAAAAAAAAAATTGAGCATTCGTAGCACAACAAGAGCCATATACTTTATTCTCAAAGACACTTTATACTAGCGCATAGACAAAAGAGTAAATCCATTGGTGTCAGATATTTATTTATAGTAGATTGCAAAGTTGATTGAAGAGTAAATCCATTGGTGTCAATTATTTATTCATATATTCTGGTTTTGGGATTGGAAGACATGCCGAGTTTTCCAAACCATCAAGTATGCATTGGGTATGAGCGGCACCTATAGGACCAAAGCAAGGTAGGAACTTGTGGCTGGGATAGATTGATTTACTGGTAAGTTAATTCTCACTCTGATATTATTGTGGACTCATTCATACATGCATATTTTTTGGTACGTCTCAGTTATTTTATATTCTACATGCTGACTTATGCAATGTATATTTCTAAACTTGATTGATAGTCATCTTTCTAAACTTACGCAATGTAAATATCTGATACAGATGAGTGTAGTATTATTGTAGTAAAGAAAAGTTCTGGGAGTTTTGTATGATGACTCAAATAACAGAACATCCTTGGAGTAGATGTCCATGTAGATACTGGGTTTGACTTTGTAGTATCACACATTTATCATCAATTTGTGTTCATGGATTGATTTAGTGAACCAAAAGTTGTTGCTTTTTCAACATCTGATTTCTTTCTTTCTTTCATTTGAAGATATTTGATTCCTCCTCATGCAATAACATAGTGATTATTTTAAGCCTTTATGCATTTAAGGATGTGTTCACCTTGACTTTGTAGCATCACACATTTATCATCAATTTGTGTTCATGGATTGATTTAGTGAACCAAAAGTTTGTTGCTTTTTCAACATCTGATTTCTTTCTTTCTTTCATTTGAAGATATTTGCTTCCTCCTCATGCAATAATATAGTGATTATTTTAAGCCTTTATGCATTTAAGGATGTGTTCACCTTGAAGGTTGAAGACCTGATGAGAGATGAGTGGGCTGACAGCTGACTGACCACAGATCCCAAGCAACAAATTGCTTCAACATTCCGTATACTCTGCCTGCAACACCTCAATATTGTAATAGTCATCCTGAGGTCTACACTTCTATTAATAACTTTGTAACTTAAGTTATCTGCATTGCAAACGTAGTGTTCTTATAGAGTATTTGAGAGCACCAAGAGCAGACAATTCACATTCTACCAGACACAATTCAAAATATGTCAGAAATTTTTTTCCAAGGTGATAACAGGCTTTTTTAACATTTAACTTGCCAATACTTCTGAGGACCTGCTTCAAAGCCATTTAGACACTATTAGCTATGCATATGAAATGCTCTCCTCTCTTTCCCTCTCTCCATAACATATATATGTTTAGGTATATGTATATGTAAAGGACCTGCATAACGTGTGCTTGCATGTTGAATTGCTTTAACGTTAGAATTCCATTGCAACCAACCCCCTAAGTCATTGATTGGAGTCTTATAACAAAGATAGCCAAACAATTGCTCTTAAAATCAAGATGAAGATCAAATCTTGCCCCCACTGTCTTGCATCTGTTCTCATTATCGTTTTTTCTCTGAGGACAGTAGAGTCTTTTTCCCAGTTTAGGTTTTTTTTTTTTTTTTTTTAATAGCAAAAATTACCTTGCCCATGTAAAATGCCAGAACCATGATAAGTTGTTGAATGAATGCCGTTGCTGCAAATATTACTGCTGAGTCTATAAGTATGTGCTTGTTACTCAACCAGGGTGTAGTAGCTACACAATCGAGTTCATGCTCCTCTTGTAGTACCATGCCTTTGAGTTAGTTATTATGGGTGGCTGAGAGTAAAGTTAATTGAAGGGGTGACATAAATATTATACATGTAATGTTTTTAGAAATAGCAAGATAACACATCTATAACTCATCATTCTATTTGTAGTCAAATCCTCTGTTTTTTTAGTTCTTTAGCATCTTCCTGAAGTTGCTAAAGATGTGTTCAATATTTATGTGGTGTCTAAGATGTGTTTCAAATTATCACATTAAAGCTGAAGTTGCAACACACACAAACTCACCTGAATACTTTGTCTTTCACATTTTTTGACTTGCATGGTGAATCTGTTCAGCAATTTGGAAGCTAACTTCTTTAAATCTGGCACTCATCAATCAAGCTGGTGGTGATGGTTCTCAACCTTCTAGCTGTTAAACAATGACTTGGAATGCATCTGACTAAAAGACATCTGACTAAAATAATATAACTTAGAAGTCTGGTTGGGATAACTTAGAAGTTAGAAGTTAAAACACATCTGGCTAAAAGACATTATTTACAAAAGAAAGTGCAAGATAAATACTGCCACTCGTTGGTTGGGATAACAGGGAAGTTGTACCAAAACATATAGAAGGATGTTAGGCAGATACATTACAAGAACTTCTGCAGCCCTGGAAAAGAGGCATTCCAAGAAATATACATAATCAAAGGTAAATGTTAACAAGAACTGCATGGTGCTTGTTAAGGTTAAAATAATGTGAGTTTCACTTAATAAAAAAATTGGATAAATGGGAAAAAAATGACATAGTATAAAGTTAACCCTATAGCCTATAAGACTGACAAAAATACTGACATAAAGTTAGATGACACAACCCATTATCCCAAAAAAAAAAAAAAAAAGGTATTCCAATCTTGTATTCATCTCAAGATGACACATAAAAATCATTGCCAACAATTTTGGCCCCAAAAAAGTCAACATTTATAGAAATAATCTTTTTTTTTTTTTCAGTTTTTTATTGTTACACACGCATTATAAGAAAATGAGGTACTGGTATAAGAAAATAGGTGACACAAACCATTATCCAAAAAAAGAAAGGAAAGAAAAGGCATTCCAATCTTGTATTCATCTCAAGATGACACATACAAATCATCGCCAACAATTTTGACCCCAAAAAAAGTCAACATTTACAGAAATAATCTCTCTCTTCTTCTTCTTCTTCTTCTTCTTCTTCTTCTTCTGTTTTTTATTGTTACACGCATTATAAGAAAATGAGGTACCATTTGAGTCATTTGAGCTACAACCCATTTGTCCATTTAACAAAAACATAAACACACAAAGTGCATATTAATGATTCAAACATAAAAATTGAAAGGATCCATAACAAGCTGAGAGACGAGATAGCAATTCACCTGCAACCCTGAACTGTTTCAGATTGACAATTATGTATTAAACAAGCACTTATGGTTCATTTGGTAACATCAGTTGAAAGAGACTCGTGAGGACACACCTAAGCCACACATGCATTTGGTAGAACAAAGACAACTTTATCAGCACATAAACATTTACAAGAATGAAGAATGAGTCTATTTCTTTGTTTATTTTCTTCCTTCTTTTGTAGATGAACATTATCATATCTCTTCTTGAGCAACTCAAATCATCCACAGCATAAACAACTGGGAATCCCAGATATACCTCAGATTGTTATCAACTGACAAAGCACCCAAAAAACACAGTTGAGTTTACATGTTGAGTAAAGAGAATTTAATTATCACTTCCTTGACTTATAGTGTCCATATTATTATTACCAATTGTTCAAGCTCTTTTTCTAAAAAAATGTGTCCATATTTTCAAGCTCCTTTATGATTGAAGATATGCAATCTGAAACAGATAAGATGAGTTTCAGGAAGTAGCAAAAAAAAAAGAAAAAACCATTAATTCTTGCAACTCACTCTGATATTATTGTGGACTCATTCATACACGAATCTTTTTTGGTACATGCCTCAGTTGTTTTATATTCTACATGCTTACTTATCTGCCTTGATTTGTAGCCGTCTTTCTTAAACCTGCGCAATGTATATTTCACCCTTTAATTTATTGTAAATATCTGATACAGATGAGTGCAGTATTATTGTAGTGAGGAAAAGTTCCGGGTGTGTTATATGAATGCTCCTAGACCAATTTGCTTTCTCGAGCATTTGGCTTTCATGAGGTGAGTTTTAAGTGCCAATGAGACACAAGGGTATTGGTAATTTATATAGTTATTTTTCTAAGATATATAGTATAAAAAAAAAAATAAAAAAAAACTAATGTGGAATATGGCGTGTTCAAGTTTAGTCAACATAATAAAACATTTGTGAGATCATTCAGACAATATGTTCTTATTATGAGTTATATATTCAATCATAATAATTGACATTCCTCTCTTTATAATGGCATGCAATATAACTAATCTTCAAATATATTACTACCTAATAAGTATTATACATGAATGGAGCTTAAAATTCACCCCAAGAAAGCCAAATTCCCTCTCCAATCTCTAGCTATCAAAGCACACAGCATCATTTTGACCAATCGCAACATCACAAGTAATTTTAATCTCCCCTCTCTTTTAACAGAATGAGCTGAAAGCCTTACAATTCATATATTCATTCATTTAACTAATATATCTTGTGTTGCCTAATTTCTGTTGTCATTGACCAAATTGTTAAGACAATCTTAAATAGTTGCTGCTGGTTATCAAAAAAAATTTTGAGCATTTGCAGCACAACAAAGACACCGTATACTAGCAACACATAGACAAAAGGGTAAAATCCATTGGTGCCAGATATATATTTATAGTCGATTGCAAAGTTGCTGGAGTTTAAGGGTGAAATACTGAAATGAGGGTAAATTCTGGTTTTGGGATTGGAAGACATGCCAAGTTTTCAGAACTCTCAAGTATGCAACTTGTGGACCAAAGCAAGGTAGCAACTTGTGGCTGGGATAGATTGATTTACTGGTAAGTTAATTCTCACTCTGATATTATTGTGGACTCATTCGTTCATGCATATTTTTTGGTGCATGTCTCAGTAATTTTATATTCTACATGCTGACTTATCTGGCTGGGTTGACATTCATCTTTCTAAACTTGCGCAATGTATATTTCCACTCTTTAATTCATTGTAAATTTCTGATACAGATGAGTGTAGTATTATTATTGTTAAGAAAAGTTCTGGGTCATTTGTATGAACTCAAATAACAGAACATCCTTGGAGTAGATGTCCATGTAGATACTGGGTTTGACTGTGTTGTATCACACATTATCATCAATTTGAGTTCATGGATTGATTTAAGGAACCGGAAGTTGTTGCATTTTCAACAGCTGTTTTCTTTCTTTCTTTCATTTGAAGATATCTGCCTCCTCCTTGTGCAATAATATAAATGATTATTTTAAGCCTTCACGCATTTGAGGATGTTCACCTTGAAGGTTGTGTGAAGACCTAATGAGAGATGCATGGGGCTGACTGACTACAGATCCCATGTAACAAATTGCTTCAACATTCTGTATACTCAGCTGCCTGCAACACCTCAATATTGTTATAGTCATACTGAGCCCAGGGTTCTATACTTATATTTATAATTTTGTAACTGAAGACATAGGAATTTAAACCATTAGTTGCCATTATCTACATTACAAACGTAGTGGTCTTATAGAGCATTTGAGAGCACCAAGAGCAGATGATATCATGATACAAGCACTTCACATTCAACCGAAAAAAATTCAAATGACATCTATGCCATGGCCTTATAGCGCATTTGAGAGCATCAAGAGCAGATGATACAAGCTCTTACATTCTACCAAACATAATTCAGACGACATCTATGTCAGAAAATTTTTTCCAAGGTGATAACAGGTTTTTTTAACATTGAACATGGCAAGGCTTATGAGGACCTACTCCAAAGCCATTTAGTTATTAGCTATGCATGTGAAATGCTCTCTCTCTCTCCCTCTCTCTCCATAACAAGAATATGCGTATGTATATGTAAAAAGACCTGCATAACGTGTGCTTGCATGTTGAATTGATTGTTTCCTATGTACTTCTATCCCTTCTAGCCTAGTTATTAATGTTAGAGTTCCATTGCAACCAACCCCCTAACTCATTGATTGGAGTCTTATAACAAAGATAGCCAAAAAATTGCTCTTAAAATCAAGATGAAGATCAAATCTTGCCCCCACTGTCTTGCATCTGTTCTCATTATCGTTTTTTCTCTGATAACAGTAGCAGTCTTTTTTCCAGTTTAGATATTTTTTTATAGCAAAAATTGCCTTGCCCATGTAAAATGCCAGATCCATGATAAGTTGTCAAACGGATGCTGTTGCTGCAAATATTACTGCTGAGTACTATAAGTATGTGCTAGTTACTCATCGAGGGTGTTGTAGCCATGCAATTGAGCAACTCTGTTCATGCTCCTCTTGTAGTACCATGCATTTGAGTTGTCATTTTTTCTTAAGTTATAAAGTTAATTGAAGGGGTGACATAAATATTATACATGTAATGTTTTTAGACATAGTAAGATAACACATCTTTAACTCATCATTCTATTTGTAGTCAGATCCTCTGTTTTTTAGTTCTTTAACATCTTCCTGAAGTTGCTAAAGATGTGTTCAATATTTATGTGGTGTCTAAGATGTCTTTCAAATTATCACATTAAAGCTGAAGTTGCAACACACACCT